>NC_141691.1:34838835-36038835 GCF_964263255.1 Lissotriton vulgaris | reverse complement strand
GACAGATGCATACTCCAGGATGAATACACACACTCCTGAGATGTATTGTCTTATTCAAAATGCAGTCCTAGGAGAATAAGTGTATAGATATATGTCTGAGTTAAGCTTATCATGGTAATGCTAAAAGTGTATACCAGAAGCTATATGTCAGATTTTAGTGTATTTGCTTGATGATAAATTTGTGAATTTTACCCCAGTAATGTTTAGCAGGAAGAAGCCAACAACCCTCCATCCAGGTATTGGCTAGCTGACACTCAGCAAAGCAGACAGGCTTACCTTGTCAGCGTTCACATATGTTGATGATCAAGTTTCAGCCCACTTTCAAGATGCAATACCAACACCAACATTTTCAATATCTGGACTGTGTGTCCAATTTCCTAAGAAAACATCATCATAATAGTGACTCCCTCTTCTGGATGAATAGGTTGTAATCATATTGTGACAACATTTTCATATTGTACATCTGCACTTAACGCTCTTGTCCTTGTATGATTAGGGGTCGTTTTACAGATGACTGCGCCAGCGCTAATTGTCGCTGTGCGCCAGAGTATGCGCCCAATATCATTTCTGAGGATCGGTCTGTAATGCGCTGTGATGCAAAAGCGAATAAACACAAACATACTCTTGCGCACAGCGAGAATTAGTGCTGGAGCAGTCATCCGCAATACGGCCCCAGATGTCTTCATTCCAAAGGTATAGTGCCCATATCTCCATCTCAATTTTTGTTCTTGCTCTTGACAGCCACATATGATTGCATAGCAATGCTAGCCTTTTTTTCCCACACATCATGTACATTTACAACTTGACCTAATAGTGTTTGTCCTATACCACACTAGATAACATGACAGCAGAAAAAGTCAAAGCATTTGATTTAAGGAAAGATCACTGCCACCACAAAGCAAAGGCTGTCAGAAAGAGGGGGGTTCTTCATGAACGGGCAAGGTATCAGGGACCTGGAAGTCTGGAGGGCAATCCGGTGTTGAAACACATCAGAAATGTGTCCAAAAGCAGCAGCAGGCACAGACACAGACCATCTACAGCCTCACAGCAGCCAACCACATGGGTCAGGAGGCCAGATTTGCCAGAGGATCAATTTTCAAATTTTAAATTCTCAGGGAGATGCAGAAGATTCATAAGAGGATCCATGACATCGAGCAAGAAGAGGCCAGCCTGCATGAACTCTTGGTGAATTTGAAGACGGCGATGGTGCCATGTTTTGCACTGATATCAGATTCTCCATCTGGACATTCCCTTTCCTCATTATGATGTTTGCATTTTTTTTTAAACATAGTATTAGCCAGAATGTAGCTTCGGTATAGTTCAGTTAGGTGTTGGATTTTAGATTTTTAGTAGGAATTTAAGGCCAAGACCTTGCCTAGAAAAACATCATATAGCACCCCAGGTCGGAGTTAGAAAAAAGATGAGAGTTAAGGATGGAGAGAGAGAGTTCTCCCATGGGAAGCCCAGCAGGGTGAGGAGACAACTCTGAGGGAGCAGGAGCTAGGCCTCAGCACCCACATAGAGATGAAAGCGAGGAAGTCTCCTCACTGAGTCATACATCAGCCTAGGAGAGGGGCTGACCAGGGAATGAGTAATCAGGAAAGCCTGAGAGGGACACAGTTGAGGCACATAAGAAGCAGCAATGCACATTTGTGCGAGTATGAGGATAGCAACATAAAGGCAGACCCATCCCCTAGAGAATTAGTATCCAGAGAAGCAGGTGATGCCTTTGTGTGACCTTTCTGTCATCTACTAGCCAGATGGAAACAAATAAAGGGCCACCAGTATGATCACAGTGGAAACAGTGGAACAGTCTCCCCCGGAGACTAAGAACCGAACCTAACCTCCTTCAGTTCAGGAAGGCTCTAAAAACCCTTCTTTTTCCGTGATTCTTATCCCCTTCCGCTGCCGTACCCTCCGGAACTCAGGTTCAAGCGCTGGGATGCTCAAGGGTTACTGCGCGCTCTACAAAAACCTCAAATAAATAAAAAATAAATAAATAAATATGATCATCCTTGGCCAGAGGAGGGATCCTTCTAATCCAATGACATATCCATTGCTGAGGATTACATTCAGCATGGAAGGGGAGATCCAAAATGGAACTATCCCTACTAGCAGGAGTGCCTGAGACAATGAGAGCACTATGTCATAGAGAAACCAACAGTGATGCCCAAGCCAGGATGTGTCCTCTATTCCAGAAAGGTGCAGCAGGAACTATCTACATGCCTTGGGCACAGATTGACAATGAAAGCTTCAGGAATCATTTGCCCCATTTATGGATGGGGCAGGGAATTTGATCTTATGCTTTGAAAACATCACTACAGGTATAAACATAGCTTTAGGTGACATCAAATGTCTGCTCAGCAGCCTCACTGGGAAGAAGACTGATATCATGCCTCCCACTCCTGCATCCTCACAATTATGCATATCAACATCGAGCATGACAGGTCTGCATTTAACTCATTCAGACACAAGACCTGGATGGCCTTAAGGGAGCTTTTTCATGATTACCTGGACATAGGAGGACTGATGGCAGAAAGCATGAAGGCTGGGGAGACCATAACTGAACTCAGACAGAATGATAGGACGATGTGAGGAGGAGACAGGTAAGACCCTCGACCGACATGGGTCCCCAGGTTGCATTGTTTTTGGTTATGTGGTCTGGCTCTTTCGTTGAAATATATGTGTATAATGTACAATAGATGTATCAGCCATTTGTTTTGGTCTCCTTAGACTCCTGAAGAAGATTTTTCCTCTTCTACCTTTTGAAGCCAAGCAAATTGTCATCCAAGGCTTGATCCAGTCCCGTCTTGACTTCAGCAATGCCCTGGTATTAGGTGCACCTGAATTCACTCTGCGGAAACTCCAGCTGATTCACAGTTGTGCTGCAAGCACGCTGCTTCAGCTTCCCCGTGAGCTCTCAGCAAAGTCCGGGCTGAGGAGCCTGCATTGGCTCCCTGTCAGGGAGAGAATTAATTTTAAATCTATGTGTATTTCCCATCAAGCTTACCGGCACACTGGCCCGGTGATTAACCATTCCCTTATCACCCCATACCTTCCTAACAAACAGCTCCGTTCCACTCATGCCTTTCTGGCTACAGTCCCCCAAATCAGGAGACCCAGAGCAGGAGGCAGGTCGTTTTCTTACAATGCAGCCAAGTTGTGGAATTCACTACCTCTTTATCATAGATCCAACCCCAATTTACTCTCCTTTCGTAAACAGCGTAAAACTTTTCTTTTCAACAAACACGATACATTTTTGCCTGCTTACTGTGCCCACCAGGTAGCATCACTTTTCTTTAGCGCTTGGAGGCCCCAGGGCAGCAATCGCGCTTTATAAAACCTCTTTTCATTTAATTTCATTTGTGTCAATTAATAAAAATTGATACCATCATCACAAGAAATTCCTGAAAGAGAGCAGCAAAATCAGTTAAGAATGTGTGGACACCAAATAGAAAATAAAACAGAAAGATAGAATGATGCTTTGTTTAAAGAACGAATACGTAGGAGTTTAAAATATTGATTCTGAGGTAGTATCTGTAACCAACAAAGTCAAGACCTTCGCTGCTTGATGGTGGTGCAAATCCTGTTAGCAAATTTCCCAAAGCATAACAAGTGCATGGGAACAATTGTGGTCATGCATCATTCCAACATCTCAATGCAGGAGGAGATCCATTTGATCTGGATATTGCTTTTAGTAGAGAGCAATGTGCAGTTAAAAACTCCAAACAGCAGCATAATAAGTGTATTGTGGATTATCTTTTAAACAGGGCATGTGTAATATTGGGAAAATTCCATTCCAGTATCTCTGTTTTCTCTATATTAATTTTATAGCTGGAAACTTCACCAAATTTCTTGGCGACCTCCAGTAACCTTTGTATTGCTTTTACGGGATTTGAGGTATACATGAGGAGGTTGTCAGCATAAAGAGCAAACTTTAGCTCTAAATCTGAAATTTTAAAAGGCTTAATAAGGGGCAAAGTGTCAATCGAGATACCAGGGATACACTTAGAGGAGATTCTGGCAGACATACCAAAGATCAGTTGGAAGAGGGTGTCTAGCAAGGTTGGCAGACTAATATCGCGCTGGGCAAACCTCCCCCTGAACATGTATTGGAGGGTCAACCTCGTTAAAATGGTAATTTCACCCACACTAACATTTTTGTACAATTCGATCCCATTATCTTTCAGCACAAAGGACATTGCTAAACTCCAGGGAAAATTGGGTCCTTTATATGGGATAATAAGACCCCAAGAATCGCCTGGAAAAGCTCAGGAGAGGCCTAAACATGGGTGGTCTCGCTTTGCCTGACCTACTTACTTACTCGCACAACGTGCAAAACAGAAAACATTAAAACTGGGTAAAATTTACAATTCTTCCTCCTGTAAAAGCAACAGTAGTGAAAGTTTTGTATTGTGGAGGGGTAAAAGTTACAATTCCCACTCCAGATAGTACAACAGTAGGGGAACTGTTGGAGTGCTGAGTGGTAAAATTTACTAATCCCACTCTAGTCAGTAAAACAGTAGGGAAAGTGATGGATTGCAGAGGGGTAAAATGTAGGCCTGGGCGGTAAATTCCGTTCCACTCGCAGAATGAGCGTAATCTGGGTAATTTTGGGTTCCACTGAGAACGCGGAATTCGCAAAAATTCTGCAAGCCGAGACTCTGCTGAATTTTTTCTTGTTCGCGCTTTTAAAATGCGTGTTCTCAAATATTTTTCCCTGAACACGCAAACAGAGTTTGCGAACAGGAAAAAAACAGGGGGAACAAACAATGTCACATGTTCAGCAGAGATTTTTACCATTTCACGGAGCTTTGCGTAGCAATATTACACAAATTTCGCCCGCCCAAGTAAAATGTATGATTCCAACTCCAATGAGTTCAACAGTAGGGAAAGAGTTGGATTGTGGAGGGGTTTACGTTACCATACCCGCTCCAGTCAGGACATCAGTAGGGAATGTATTGGATAGCAGAGGGGAGCAATTAACTATTACCACCCTAGTCAGTACAACAATCAGTAACATGTTGGATTGTGGAGGGGTAATATTTGCTATTCCTACTTCTATGAGTGCAGCAGTAGGGAAAGTGTTGGATTCTGGAGGAGTAACATTTACTCAAGTTAAGTCAAGTTTGGTTTTTTGATTTAGTTCTCCACTGAGAACGACAAATGTTGAGTGAGACATTTGGTATAAAACTATACATTAAAACATAAGTTTAGAAAAGTTTTTAAAAATCCAAAAAGGCTATAACACACAAATTTATCTGGGGGAAATTTTAAAAGTGAGATAAGACTCTGCATGGATGCACAGTTATATCTAAATTGAATTATTTTTAAGTAGCACCTTCTGGCCTCAACCAATGTTGAGTTTGGGCATACCGACAGAACATGCTTCAGATCTTGCACTACTCCATTGCAGAGATCACATATACTGTTAGCATTTTCTTTATCGGTCCATTTAAAAGTCAATAATTTAAAAGGGAGTAATCTGAGCTGCAATAAAATTATACATCGCTTTATTCCATGTCTTAAAGAAAAACGAATAGAATGTTGAACCTGTTTATATTCAATTGATTGTGTATTGGGTGCATAATGATGCAATTTAGAACAGTACAAAATGTCCAATTCAAAAGTAATCCTTGGCATTAGATATTTAAAAAAAAACTTCAGTTGGGCTGGAGTCCATGATTTCAAAAGTGCACATGTACAGTTTGATAATTTAAAAGCAAAAATCAGGGTTTGGCTATAAATGTACTTTGTAGATTCCGGCCTGAATGTCTCAATTTTCAGTAAATATCTTAACGTTCCTTGCTCTGCATGTAAAAGATTATAGGCCCATCTTAAAATATTCGTGACTGCTCTTTCAAAGGAACTGACTAGAGAAAATTCAGAAAGAGTTTTCCCGTCTTTATTTTGAATTTGATGCAACTGGCTAATTGGAATGTATTCCAGAGCACAGGATAAGATAGGGGGAATCTTAGAGCTATAGACTTATTTATTTATTTTAAGGGTTTAATATAGCGCTGGCCAGACCCAGAGGTATCAGAGCGCTTTATAACATTATTGTCATGTAGAAATCAAGCCCAAAGTAAAACAATATGAACACAATAGTAAACACATTGAATCATGAACAAGTCTGGTTCAGGGATAGGGGACAAAGATGAATCCAGAGGTAGAGAAATCGTAAACAAATTGCGTTGTACCGAGTCCTGTTCTGTGAGGGGGAACAGGCATGAGTCAAGTGGTAGGTGGTGTACAAGTCTTCATCTCGATGTGACTAGATTATCCAAAGGGCAAGATACTGCATTGGGCTGCAGCTATCCCTTTGGAGAGGATCGGTTGAGGAAGTGGTCTTTTAGCTGGCTTTTGAAATGTAAATAGACCTGCAATAAGGAAAAGAAGTGCCCTTACCCGAAAGAGGAATATAAGTGTTGGAGCGCCCCCAAGTGAACATCTGCTTTATGACTCAAGTGATGCAGGTGAGGGGAGTTTTGTAATGACTGAGTGAATATTCTCCCTAACTAGGTATATTCTTTTAGCACTTTTAGAAATTTTCCTCCCAATGTCCAGTTACATTTTGTATAGTTATTTTTTCCACTGAATGGTACTACTTCCTTGATTGCTGTATTTGGAACCAGAAAACGTTCTTTTGTATATCTTGTAAGCACATCTTAGTTCCTTTGTAATCTGAATTGGGTGAATTTTACACAATGAAATCTTCGGACTGAAATTAACAACCTGCAAAAAACTAACTAGGAGGTCACTGAGGTATAATGAGAAGAGGAGAGGAGCCAGCAGAGACCACTTTGTGTGGCTATTGGACGAGTAAGTCATTTTTCTTCTCCCATCTGTACTTGGCAGCAAGTTTCTGAATGTAAGGAAATAATTAAATGTGAATGGGTTTCCGAAATTCTCTGACTTCAGAGCTTTTTCCAGAGTGATGTTCTGTCCATTCTATTGAACGCTGTTGTGAGATCAACAAAGAAGACATAAACAACCTGCGATTTTAAAACCAAGTATTTGTCGATAATTGTCTGTAACACTGCTTTTCTATCCATTGCAGAGTGTTTCTGTCGGAACCTGGCCTGATTGAAAGGGATCACTCCTGTAGAAAAGGCCTAGTCTTTAAGGTGGTCCAGGGCCGTGTTGCAAAGATCTTTCCTATTGCGTCCAGCAATGCAATCCATTGATAGTTCACTGGATGCAGCCGAGATTCCTTCTTTTAGATTGGGATCACAATACTCCTCTACCATGATTTGGGGATTTTCCCGGTAACGTAGCAATGAGAGTAAAGTGGTGCGAGAAACATACTCCACTCCTCAGGATTACTTTGAAATACATTCATCATGATTTGGTCCCATCCCATTGCAGCAGACGTCTTGCTTTCTTCATATGATACTCTATGTGGTGAGCTTGTAGTGTAGTTCCTATTTTCCCAATAGGCCCTGCGCATTGGAATAACATAAACAGTAGTATCGACGTAGAAGTGCGGATCTTCCATCCCTCCACTGACTATGCTAAACCTAATTGGGTTTGTTACCAACTAGCTCAGAGGTCACTGGAAACTTTCTTCTCTGAATAGGAAGTGATCAGCTTCCTTGGTACAGACAAGAAGGGATTCATTTTTCGAACAACCGTGCAACATGACAACTATGCTCCTCAGATAAGAGTCAATCTCTAGGGTCGTGTGAACAATAGACAGTTATTTTACTCAGTCAGTGGTTGTGCAGTTTACTTTCACAATATGTAGAGAATAGAGAGACGGGCGTTTTCAATAAAGGGTAACATTTATTGAACAGTCTTTCTTCTCATACTAGAGAAATGAATTGCCACAATTGCAAGACTTGTTATTATAAAAAGTGTGTACAGTAAGATGAGTAGTGCGAAATAATACTGTAAAAGCATTGATATGGTTTCTTAGCCATACAATGGTTTTAAATGAATAAAAAATATATACATTAATATATACATTAGGCTAAAATACTCAAATGGTGCTTCTAACTACGCCTACCCCAGTATACCTAACCTAAGCCTAATACTTGGGAGGGGAGTAAGTAAGTAGCTTTAAGTTAAGTTGGTTTTGCCAAGGTTTGCTTCAAGAATTCTCTCTAAGGGTTTAGTCAACACCATACCTCTGGAATAGAATGATGGAGGTCTGGTATCTCCTTCAGGGACTCGATATCCCAGTCACCCGCAAGGGTAGGCTGGAAAGGCCGGGGCTGGATTTCTCTGCAGGAGAAAAGACAGCGTCTCTCTCAGCACGTCGAGGAAGAGCAGGGGCAGCGTCCGCGGGCAGCTTGCATCTGCTGGGCTCTTGCAGGGGGACGGCTGTTCAGCTCCTAGGTTCACCACACCATCGTTCGCTCATTAGCAGCGATAGCAGTAGCAATAGCAGCTATGGTATCATCAGCATAACAGCAGCAACTTCAGCAGCGTTTGCCTAAGGCAACGTTGGTAATATTTATACCTGAAAGGTGCCTTGTTTGACGTAAGTTTTTGGACATAAGACGTCAATAAAGATGTCACTAGGAAGTGATCGTGTATCAGTGCTCATTAGAGTTCTATTACTAATCAAAACATAGCAAGCGGGGCTTTCCCAGGTTGCTGAGTTTTTATCTTGTTGAAGAACTCGGAGTGTTAATCTAGGAATCTTAAATAGTAACTTCTGCTATGTCATTGCACTAATTAGCTGCAAAGGAAGTGGCAGAGGAAGTGATTCTGAAATGTGGCTCTGTTCGTGTGAGGCCAGAGACGAGTTTCTGAATATTGCATTTGATCGGTTATGCCAATATAGGGAATAAATGGATTTATAGCCGTACAGGGGCATAAGGTCACAGTATTGATCAGGGTCCTAGATTAGAATGCTACAAGCTGCAGGAGGAGAATTATTTAGAATATTTATCCTTTAAATACTTATACTTGGTGCTTGACTCAATTTTTCATGATTCAAATGTAGTTTATATAAATTACGTAGATATATTTGGGGGAATTGGGTTATGAAGCTCCAATATGCCTGAGTATTATTTTGTTTTGCTGCAGTTTGAATTTTGACCCAATTTAGATCCTGTTGCATTTTTTTGATTTTTTTCTTTTTCCCTCCGCGGACGTTTTTTTAGATGTGTAATTTTTTTTATCTCTTGTCTCTGAATAATGTAAAAATTGCAGACACATTAATTTATATAATTCAATAGCTTTTTTATCTGGCTTCTTTCTTGTATGGATTGTTGCTCGAGAGACCCACTGTTAGAGAGACGCCTGTAGAACTTGCAATATATTTTTTGAATGCTAATTCAAAATTTACTATTGGATCTGGAGAATAAATGAATTTTAATGCTTCTGTGTTGACGATTTCATAGTTGATTTTATTAGAAATAGTGGATGCCCATATTAGTTGCCCTTGGACCTGGTTGACAAGTTCAGTACTCTGTTAGTGCATAATGTGCACAGGAGAAGTGAGTTGCAGTGTTATTTCAGCTTTGAGTCTTAACATTGCATGATCCATTCCCTGTTGAAATGTGATACTTAGTTTTGTGACTCTGCCAAACAGATCTTGACGGCACATCATATAGTCTAAAATTGAAGAGCTGAATTTGCTTTTTCTTGTGAAGGTTGCAGGTAGGTCTCCTTCAGTTCATCCTTTTAGAATTGCCCCATTTAATATAGGGAGAGAAGATAATAATACTTTGCCTCATTTATCTGCATTGATCACTTTGGAAAATTGTGGATTAGGATTTAAAGAGCTTCCTCTTGTTCTCCATATTCCCATTTTTCCAGAAGATCAATGGAGACTTTCCCATCAAAATAGCCTAATAGAAAAACAGGAGGGAATACTCTTCTTTCGAGCACCTTTTCTATTTCTTTAAATGCTTTATTCATAAGAACATCGCTTGTGGGACCTAGTTTAATATAAGCATTGAAAATTATTAGGTCAGTAGAAATGTCCATGGAAACATGCATTGGGATGACTACCTGATCCCAAAAGTAATCCTTGTGCAACTAAATTACTAGACTTTCTTTGGCGTGACCCCAGTTCACCGGTTCTGCTGATTTGTTGTATACAAAATACTCAATTTGATCAATGGACTTTATTGACCAGGTTTCTTGTAGTGTGACCATCGCCAGGGAATCCTCTGGAATTATCTCCATTTTCTCTTTATTTTTTCCTGCTATGTTCCAGGATGCGATGGACAGCCTTTTGTTAAAACAGGAGTTTGGTTTTCCTTCCCTATTTATGACTGTTTAGGGAGCACTCCTGCTTAACTTTATTTTTATTCCAGATAACTCTCTCTCCATCTTTTATCAAGATGATTAGATGTTCATTAGGTATACTGATGGATTTTTGGTGCCATTGGTTTTTTTTCGTTTAAAGACTGTATTTTCATACTGTTCTTTTCCTTAAATTTCCCCTTTGTTTGATTTTCTTTATTATTTACGACTGCAGAATCGTATACATTGTTGCAAAAGATCTCACTTTCTTAAAAACGTATTGTTGGTATAACACTCAACTAGAATTCCACAATAGCCACTGTGGTTTTAGACTTTGTCGGGAACGCCACTAACTTTATTTCAGAACTTTTAAAAAGACTGTAACAAAGGGATCCTATGGACCAGATTCACTATTCTCCATTTGTTTAAAGGATCATTTACTGGGAGAAATTAGTCAGAGATGTCCAAGGAGCACGATTGACTTCACTGTGCCGGGGAATGTAATGCCCCCGAAGTCTGTTTTTTGGTTTGGGTGTGGGATAACACAGATTGCTCTATATGTACCCAGACATAGAAATGTTTGGAGCAGAAGGATTTAGTTGTTTTTAATTTGATTTCTCCTTAAGTTTATTTATTTATTTATTAAGAAGCTTGTAAAGCGCACAGCTACCCCCATAGGGGGTGTCCCGGCGCTACAGAGTACTTGTCAATCAAAGGGGGAAGGACCAAAGCAGGTAGGAAAGGGGAGAGAATTAATTGAGAGTGAACAGCCAGGTCTTAAGTCTACGACGGAACACTTGCTCTGAGTCGATAAACATGAGGTCCAATGGGAGACAGTTCCAATATTTGGCAGCAGCCACTCCAAACGATCTGCCGCCACACCTGGCGCGTCGAAATCTGGGCACCACCAGGAGACGTAGGCTGTTAGATCTTAAAGTTCGGACAGAGCGAGAAAGTTTAAGTCTTGTACTCAGGTAGGCAGGGCCAGAGCCATTGATGACACGAAAGGCTAGAATCAGGATTTTAAACTGGATGCGTCTGGAGATGGGAAGCCAGTGCAGCTCTTTCCGATAGGTCGCAACAGAATGGCGGTAAGGGATATTACCAATTAATCTGGCGGCTGCATTTTGGATCACTTGTAACCTTTCAACAAGGTAGAGAGGGGCGCCTGCATAGAGACTATTAGAATAGTCTAAATGCGACGTGATCAGGGCATGTACAACAGTCTTGCGAGCGTCTAGAGGGAGGAAAGGTAAAATCTTCCTGATCATACGCAGTTTACCAAAGCAGGCGGATGTCACCTTGTTGATCTGGGCTTTACAGGACAAAGTATTGTCAAAAAGGAAGCCCAGATTGCGGGCAGACTGAACTGGTGTAGGAGGCGGATCAAGAACAGCAGGCCACCATAGGGTGGAGGGGGGGGAGATTTTTGGTTGAAAAATAAGACCTCCGTTTTATCAGCATTTAGTACCAGATGGTTTGCAGCCATCCAGGAGCAAATATTGCAGGCAGTTGCGGAAGTTAGAGAAGTGGAGGTCAGAGTGGTCTCTAAAAGAAAAAATAAGCTGCGTATCATCAGCATAAGAGACCACCCTGACCCCCCACGACTCAACCACTCTGGCAAGAGGGCCTAAATAAACATTAAACAACAGAGGGCTCAAGGCCGAGCCCTGAGGCACACCACACAAGAGAGGTTTATCTTCTGATACAAAGGGCCGTAGAAGAACTCTCTGTGTCCTCCCAGTAAGGAATGAACTGATCCAGGTCAATACAGTGCCTCCAATACCTAGCTGCTGCAGGCGATCCAGTAGTATATTATGAGACACCGTATCGAAAGCGGCGGACAGGTCGAGGAGGAACAGCATAGCCTCCTCTCCCCTGTCCACACACAGTAGGCTGCAGTAACTGATCTCATGTACACTTTATACTGTGCTACATTCCAGGAGACCATGGTAAGGTGAGGATTGCCTGAAACTGGCCCTGCGTGCCAGGCCTGCTACATTCCAGGATATCATGGTAAGGTGAGGATTGCCAGAAACTGGCCCTGCGTGCGAGGCCTGCTACATTCCAGGAGATCATGGTAAGGTGAGACTTACGAGAAACTAGCCTATGCGTGCAAGGCCTGCTGCATTCCAGTAGATCATGGTAAGGTTAGACTTGGAAGAAACTGGCCCTGCGTACAAGCTTTTGGAGGAGGTGATAGGAACACTTTTTTGATTTAGCTGATAAAGATACTGCAATCCAGCCCCAGTCTGCATTTGACTTTATGCTGGTGTGGGTTTGGACTATATGTTTTACTTGACTGAATTGACAGACTTGAATTTTAGGGTTGCTCAAGCAATTGGAGTTTGAAGGGCCATATGCACCCCTTAGGACGCTGGAAGTTCATTTATGCTTTGGTGGGAAGCAATCAATGTTCAAATAGTGGGGGTATCTTTCTAATTCTGTAGGTTGTATATTGATACTCCATAGTGCAATATTGCTTGTGTTTGACCTTCTTCTCCAAATATTCCTGCATTTCGAGATCTATCAAACTGAACTTTAAGAATGTCCTTAGCATAAAAGATAGGAGATGAAGAATATGTTCCCTGTTCAAGGTGTCATTCTGACCATGTATATTGGAGTCAAAATCACCTTCAGTGATATTTTTTGATCATCCCACATCAAATTAACTCTAATGAAATTAAAAGAGCAGACACATTCTCATATCTTGTTTTTTTTTATAGAAGAGGGATGTGGTCTTGGGCGGTTAAATTGAGGGAGCTATTATTTCATAAAGCTGTAGCCGTCTTAATAAATTTTAGCAGGAAAATTGGCAAAAGGGCCCACATAGAATTACTTCAAATAGATAAAGCTAATGCGTCGCAGTTGCTATTTACGGCGCATGCATATGGGGCCACGAGGATGTGTCATCCTTGCAGACCACAGAGAATCGGTTCCTGAGATACTCATTGACCCTACCAGCCAGTACCTCCTCTTTAATTTGTCACACTGAACTAGGCATTTACCATCTTTCCAAATCCAACCAGTACTCTTGTGGGTTAGGATCTGGACCACAGACCTGACAATTTTACGTATACGAATTCCAATGGATTGCCTTAATTTAGAGGGGGTTAAGAACATAAAATGGCATGAATATATACGAAAGTTGATGCTTAATATAGGCCATCCTGATGATTTTGCCGATAAGACTTCTATAGGCTCCATATCAAGGAATGATTTTAAAAATAGCTGTTTGAATTTTATGGAAGATCCTAGAAGAGGGGTGGAATTAATAAAGCCCACAGTTTATGGCCATTACTCCATCTTAACAACTTTTAAAATCTCACCCTATCTAGGGTTGCTATTAGGTGATCATAGTAGATTTTTACTAACAAGCTTGCATCTGGGACCTATACAGAGATCAATCTAATTTCCAGAACAGAATGATTGGTCCAGGGATCTGTGCAAATGTCTGTATGATGATTTATCAAACCAGTCATCCATCCACACATTATTTTTTTGCAGATTCTATCTGTGGGAAAGAAAGAACTGGGTTTTGCATCTCTTGAGGAAAATTGGCCTAAGGCAATGTCGTCTGCTTTCTTAGTTTTACAATTATTGGAAGACAAATTTACTATTGTAGCGGTATTATTATTATCAAAGAATGTTTTTAAATGTAGGAAATCAATTTTAATGTAAAGCATGAAACTCTTCCTTGAACCCATTTCCTTTCAATCGTGATTGTTCACATGTATGCTACAATCTTTTTGAGAGTTTTTTGTATTCTACTTTTATGATAATCAAGTGATAGTATCTAATAAAGGATGTTTGATTTGATTTGATTTGACTTCCAGCACTTGAAGGTTTATCAAAATAGCTCTTATAGGAGCCATTTGGAGTGTGGTTATTTTGGGGAATTCCACTAATGTGCATATCTAATATTTCTTGTCGCTAGTCAGAGTAGGCTGATATAAATGCTGCTGGCAAGTGTACTACTGGGTGAATCTATTGTGTGTCATCCTGGGCTTTTGTTTAAGTGAGTAGCTGATGATTGTGGAAAACCGTTCACCAGAGAGGTCATAGCTCCCAGCTGTGTTGACAAGGAATTTTCAATAATAGCAGTGTTTAAAAAGACGGGTCATTTCTATAGAATCAAGATTCTGGGCTGCCAGAGTGTGGCATATGATTCTGCTGGCACCTGGGGAGCAGGGCTCTCAAACTGGACTGTTATAGAAATGTTGGCCAGTCCAACAATTTCTAACTATTTTTGGGGTGGATGTGGCTGAGGGGAAGCATTGGTATCAGACCTGGGTGCAGAGTTAAAGGCTGGGACCATGCCTTCTAGAATCACCAGCTTCTTGTTATTTTTCTTTAGCCTTTTTTTCTACCTCCCAGATAGAGGGATGTTGACAATTCGGTTTTCTCTAAGCTACTCACAGTAGTAACAAGGCCCTTTGTTGGTTCATTCATGCTGCTGTTTGCGGTGTCCTTCTGCAAAATTGCAACCTCCAGCTGGATCTTTTAGAGTTATTGGGCCTTCTGGATGTTTGCCCTTCTGTACAGAGACAGATCCAATGGCTTGGTCTGTTTTATTAGCCACCACTGTCAAAATATGGCTACATTTCAGGTTGTCTACCGGAACAGAGAATAACTCTTTAAGGATGCAAATCTTGTCTGCTAGACGGTATCTACTGAGCTTGGTTTCCAGATGTATTATTCTTGATTCCATACTAAATACTGTGTTTGCAAGAGTTTGTACTAAATCAATCTGGAGTTCTAACTAGAGGGACTGCCAGGTGAAAGGATTTCTGGCCACCAGAAGAGTGGAGTTCATTCGTAGCAGAATAGCCTCCGTAGATGAGTGCTCTGTTGTTCTTGTTTCTTTCTCTGATATACGTGTGTGCAGGGTGTTTTGATCAAGCTTTTCTCTTGATATTTTATCTGAGGCATTCCGAGTAATGCTTGCTGCAACTTTTTAGAGCAGACCTAATTCATCAATTTGGGATTGTAGTCATGGAGCGCATGGCTCTTGTAGCTCAAGTGAGGTAAAAGGTTAAACCAGGAGCATATGTCAACCTAATCAGCCCAAATCTTGGTGAACTCATACTTTCACTTTTTTGTGTGAGCTGGTTAATTCAGCAAAGCTGGCAGAATTGTATTAGATGTTGATTGATCTGTGGCATTGGAGGCAAATGAGGCTCAATCTGATGAGAGTTCAATGTTCAAGTTGTTGCAGATTTACTGCCCAGGTGACTGGTCCCTCACTAGTTGGCGAGTAGACAGAGGTGGTGGATTTACTTTGAGTGTGGTAGAACAGGAAAGAGGTGAAGATAATTTATTACCGGGGAGAAAGTAATGCTTATTAAAAAAGTGAGCTTCCTTTGATTTTTGCTTCAATGTTAGATAAAGATGCCTCCTGCTGAGCCTGTTGTACCTGTTGGTCTGTCTTCGGTCTGCCCTTCCTGCCTTTATCTTTTTAGTTTGTAACTGTTGCCTGCTGGAAATTGCTTTGATACTACCATTTCATGGCAAGAAAGCCCATATGAAAAAATATATGGCAATTTCTACTATAGCAAAAATGATTGAGAGATCCTATTCAGGCATTTTGGAAGCAGTTGGTTCAACAAAATCTACTGTGCCTTGCCCTTTTTGAACCTGATTGATTATGACCTGTATCAAAAAAGATGCGCTTACATGTTGAGTCAAGAGCAATAACACCAAGTTGCTGAGTGTGTGGTTATCTGACTTTCCGGCCTTCCACGACCTCATGCTATGGCCGGTTTTGGGTATATTTGGTTATATTTGTAGTTGGGGGCACAGCACCACACAGAGAAAAAGTAGGCAGTGTCTAAAGATAGAACAAGCACAGGTCACAGAATGAAAGCATTCTGCTCTAAAAGTACAACAGTGTGATATTAAGTACAAAAAGCAGGGGGTTGCGGAACTGCGTGTGATATTGTAGCATAAGATCAAGTCCTGATAAAGGAGTGTATTCGATCCTTGCCGGTAGCATTCCAACCTGTGTGCAAACCACGCCAGCCACTAGGTTGGTCACTTCTACCCTCTAGTTTGAGGCCACTGTGACTACTGCACCTCAGGCTCTGCACTTTCAATGTACTCCTACTCACTTGCCACATGGCTTCTGTTCCTGCAGCTTCTACATGCGGCACCCAAGGTTTTACTACCGCTACCTCCCCAAGTCTGAAAGTAACTAAGTCAAATCCCCACTTTGGAGACTAAGGCGCCATCACTGGATTGGTGGCGACAGCAGTAGAGGGAAATGACATGCAGCTGATGGTGAATGGACATCCCTCTCCTCTGGCATCTCCTGTGCATCTCCTACATCCTGTAAGTGACAAAAGCTGGAAAGCTGTGGGCTGGTCAATCTGAAACACAGGGCAATCAGTAGAAGGACAGCAATAAAAACAAATCAATCCCTAGCACAGCCGTAGCTTCTTTTAAAAGAAAGGCAAGCACACTTAGCACCATCACAACCAAGTTCTTTAGGTTTTGCCTTTGTAAGAAAATTATCCTCCCAGACTTCTTTACACTTAGGCTGCATGAATGCCACAGTGCAGGTTTCATAATTTGCTGCCAACCAGTGATTTGTGTGAAGCAATGTGGACATTATGGTACCCAGGACTTGTCCATATGAAAAAAACAACATGCAATCATATGGTAGAGAACCTTAAAAATAAAGATGCTGCTGAGAAAGAAGAAGTAAAATGGATAGAAAGGGCTAGTGATGAGGAAGAAGATGTTTTCTGCTTATGATGCAGTGATAGTGTATAGTCATCACACACAGCAATCTCAACCTAGTACAAGGAGAAGAGGGATAAATGCAGCCCAAAATATTCAAGCAGCCTACTGGTAGTGGGATCCTATTAAAAAAACAACAACAGACCCAATAACCCATTATCCAGTCTATGTTCAGCAAGGAGAACATGGCCAAATGTTAGCTCATGGCCTCCTCCCTTAGCTTTCTTAATCAGAGAAGGGTTGCTTGAACTTGTGGTGACCCTTTTATTAAAAGGTAAGGTTGTAACCTAGATTTATTTTTCAAGTATTGCTGTGCAAGCATGCAGCATCAAGTGATGAAATCAGTTGGCATTCAAGGGGAGTGTGGTTCAGTACATCAGCCCAGTCCCATGAAAGGCATGTAGACCATTTATCAAGTAACAGACTAGATATGCATCACTGCAGATTGGGTTTCCTTCAAGGGAGTTAAGCAAATCTGGCCCAAGGTCTCATCACTCAAACACTTTCTATGTTTTGTATGGAAATGGTATATACAGCTGCCGCAATCTTTGAAGAATGTGTTCCAAAAGAATACAAGTGATGCCAAACCAGATTTCTCAGCACTAGATTTGTTCATTCTGACAATGGAAGCAACATTGTCAAATTCAAGGCTGATCGAGGATACTTCAGAGTCCTATGTTTATCGTATTGAATCAACCTAATTATGCAGAACATTCTCATAACGTAAATGTAAATGTATAGGCATTTATATGGCGCACTACTTACCCGTAGGGTCCCAAGGCGCTTCGACCACTGCGAAACCCTTCCTGGCTTCCCTGAGAGATGGTCCCTTAATGGGTATCTCCAGGGTGAGACCAGGCATCCCCGGCGGTCTGGTGGGGCCGTTAGTGAAGATGAGGCGAGCTAATGCCCAGATTTGCCGAGTGTGATCGCTGATCAGAGTGGGCTCCGAGGTGAGAGAATTATCGAGTCCGCTGACCCTGGTCCAGAAACCTGCCGCGCCGGGAATCGAACCCTGGTCCCGGGCCGTCCTTTGCTCTCGGGTCTGCCCCCTCTAACCAGTGAGCCACACTACTTCACTGTAACCCGAACAAGTAGTTAACAACATACTGATCAATTGTTGCAGGATTAGCCATTTGAGCAGAGAAGCAACTGAGGGTGATTCAGCATGCTAATAGAGTACCAATAAAGTCCTCATGCGGAGGTCCCAACCTGTTGGACCTCTTCCTTCTACATGCCGCAATACATTTTGAGAAGTACAGGTCTATCAATGATCAGCTGCTAAGGGCGGGGTTGAGCAGCCAGGTATTGAGTGCTTTCTCGAATTCTAGAATAGAGATGAGGTCCGTAGGATAAGGGGAAGATCAAAACAGGATTTTGTTGCGAGAAGGAGAAGGAGAAGTGGTGTGTGCAAGGGATAGGGAAGTGAGGCAAAGGTGTCTGGAGGGATGGTGGATGTTCAGGCTACGGTTGATGCATGCTTGTCCTTGATTGTGCAGGGCCTTGTAGATGTGAATCAGCATCTTGCATTGACATATTTTCTAAATGTGGAACCAGTGGACCTTTCTGAAGTGTGTGTGGTGTGCGTCTACTTGGAGAGGTTGAGGGAGAGTTTGGCCACTGAGTTCGGTATGAATTGTGGTCTCTGTGAAGCTGCGTATTGCATGATTTTTGGCAATTCAGCGTTCTCCGTGGAGCGGGAAATTACCCAAATTCCGCTTGCAGAACAGAATTTACCACCCATTCAATGTATTCCTGTAGTCCAGCAGGCTGGTGACTAGGGCTTGAGTGAATGTTTGTTTGGTGTTCATGGAGAGTCATTTGAAGATCTTACGGTGCATGTGAAGAGTGAGAAAGCAAGAGGAAGACACTTTGTTGATCTTGTTTTTCATGGTTAGCTCACTGGCTAGGATGATGCCAAGGCTGCTTGCATGGTATGTCAAAGAGGGTGCGTGTCCAAGTTCAGAAGGCCATGAGGAGTTATTCCATGGACAGCTGGTTTTCCCAAAGATCAGGACTTCTATTTTTTCTGTGTTGAGTTTTAGGCAGTTGTTTTCACCAGCCTCTTACGCCTGCCTTTTTATGGGTTGGTTTGAGAGGGGGCACGCCTGGAGCCGTCGCGCCTCCCCCTGGACCGATTATATTGTGTACTGGGGGAGATATATAGATGACATCATATGCCTATGGTCGGGAACCAGTGAACAGCTGGAACAATATTTCACTTTCCTAAATTGTAATGAGTACAATGTAAGATTTACAATGGAACACAATAGGGACAGTATCAATTTCCTGGATATCCATTTCTATGTTAAGGACAATATCATTGAAAGCACACTGTTTAGAAAAGAAATGGCGTGTAATAGTGTGCTGCACGCCAGCAGTTCACATTCCCCATCAGTGATAAATAATATCCCCTATGGAGAAATGACTAGGATCCGAAGAAATTGTAGCCAAGAGGAGGCTTACCTTCAAAACCTCATGGATTGTGAGCAAAGGTTCCTTAGGAGAGGTTATTCCCCGAAAGTTGTGTCTAGAGCTGTCACAAAAGCCTCAGGAGAAACAATACACTCAAGGACAGATGAAGTAATGACTCTAGCAGGACAGCTCACAGACCGGTGGCCCTGGTCACTCAGTATAACACCAATAGTGAAAAAGTGAGAGGCATTCTAAAAAAAGAACTGGGGCCTTTTATTGGAAGTACCAGGTTTGAAAAAGAGTATTAATACTACCCCTACTCTGACTTTCCGCAGGGGTAGGACCCTGCGTGACACACTGTGCCCTAGTTATATACATGATAACCCCATACTTCTATCTGGTTACCTGCTAAACCAAAAGGCTTTTTTGTTTGTGGCTCGTGTAACATGTGCCCATTTGGTCATAACAAAATTACCAATTTTTGTTACAATACAAAGAAGAGACATGATATCCAGCCATTTATAAACTGCAAAACAACCCACTTAGTCTATATACTTGGCTGCCAATGTGGTATTATCTACGTTGGCAGCAAGATACATCCCTTAAAGATACATCTCCAAGAACATCGCAGGGCACTTATAAACAACGACAGTCACTACCCCCTCTGTTCCCACTATAATGAAGTCCATCCCAATGACAGGAACCTATGGTTCCATGGTATAGAACACATTCCATGTGGTGATCGAGGGGGCAATCAGGAACTATTGGTATGCCAGAAAGAGGCCAAATGGATTTGTCGCCTACAGGCTACCTTAAAGGGACACACTACAGATAGGGAGCTCCATCACTTCCTTTGAGCCTACAGTGCACAGTAGCAATGTATTGGTTTATATAGGTGTGAATCAGGATTGACTTGAGACTCTCGATGTATGTACCAGCGGTCTATATACTCAGTCATCTTAGAATATCATTTGTTATTCACACCTCAAACTCAAATGTCCAAAATTAATTATAACAGCTAGTCGCAAACATACTTATTTACACACTGCTCACAAATGGTGCTAATGAATTATGATTGATAATCGAAAATGTATTTAACATTACTTTGTGCTAACTGCAACTGTCATTGTGTGCAATTATCTAATAATGATTTGCAGTTAATATAGGTACATATCGGTGGGACAAGAAATAGATCGCTTGCATGTTCCAAAAAAAATTGAAATTGAAATATTATTTTATCTTGCTATAACGCATATTAGGTAATGAGTAATGTTTGGTGCACCATGAACTCTCCCTTTCATACCTGGTGTCTATGTTATTTGCTTATACTTTGTTCTTGTCTTTCTTATCTCATTTTCTTTTTATTACACAAAGGAACCACGGACACACTTTATCTACATAGGCTAAGATGGCCGCCTTTGTTGCTCCGTCTAAAGGTATTTTGAATAGCGATGTCTCTCGTTTATTTCCACCACTCCTCCTACGTGCATTCTCTTTGATCAGCGGCATAATATTATGTCCCTTTTCTATGTTCGCTGCTCTCCCCTTTGGGCGTGCCGGTAATTGAAACATAACGCGGGAAATGGCCTTTAAATATGAGGATTAAGCTTTCAGTCTTTCGCATCCTGCTTCAAACCCACGTTACCGTGCCGGGAGACCGCTATCCCTTATTGGGGTAAGTTACAGCGTAGCTGTATAGAGCAATGGTTATCCAGTTTTGTGGGTTCTTGCGACCAGCTCTTTTGTTGCTGGTCCGTATATTTATCCACACAGGGCAGCTCCGTTTCACCTCAGTGCCCCAATTTCAATCCAACTCTTCAATGTGGTCAGTTTTTGGGGATCAGTACATATTGGCATGTATAATCTTCTAACAAGAATACCCATGTCATTTCTAGATGCATTGTTTTTTGATTTACATAAATTTTTATCTACACAGTGTAGCTCCGTTTAGCCAAAACGCCTCACTTTTAAATCTTACTCCTTATCGGCGAGTATAACCTTTTAACAAGAATATCCAAGTCATTTCAAGATGCATTATTTTTTTGTTTCCATTTTATTTTTATCTACATAGTGCAGCTCCGTTTTGCCTAATTGCCCCACTTCAAATCTTACTCTTTAATGGGTCCGGGTATTGGGGATTAGTAAATACTGTAATGTCTCAACCTCTAAACAGAATAGTAATGTTATTTCAAGATACATCATGCTCTTGTTTATTTTACACTCCCTGTGCACAGCGTTAGTTTTCAAGCTGCGTGGCATTTTCCTTTTGTTTACTTAACACTCTCCGTGCACAGCGACATCATTGAAGCTACATGGCCCTCCTTTTCTTATGTGTTAATTGGTTATTACTAGCCTGGGGGCTTGTGTTCCACACAGTCATCTCCTACAAGTATCTGTCCTAGTGAGTCTGGGCGATTACCCGTTTCCGATAATATCCTCCAAACGGGGCACCATTGACGGTGACTAACCACGACTCGATAAGGTATTGCCTTATTGTGGTATTGGGTTCCCAAGGCCTACATGCTCCGAAGATAACCCACCTACATCGAAAGAACTGTTGGCACGGAAACTGAAAAATTCAAAGAACAAGTTTATTAAGACCCCATGGGGTGGTGGTACATTCCTACAGCACCCTTCGGTAATGCAAGAAGTATCACACCGAACATCGGTGTGACTTGCTCTTTTATACAATTTGCAGGTAATAAAACAATGGGCAGTACAAAGTTACAAAGCGTTATGTACATATATGGTCATCTTTGGAACACAGCCAGCTCATTGGAGGGGTTACAACTCCGCTGGTCAGTTTAGGCGGCACATACCAGAGGGGTGACTGGTCAGTGGGGACTGCGCATGTACGGGCTTGACCAGTACTAATAATAGCCTGTTGCTGGGCAAACTCAAGTGGTCAATGGCACGGACAACGGACTAAAGGCCATGCTGGCCATGAGGCCGCTCATGATCTAAGATGGCCGCCGTAACACACAAAATGGCGTTTCCGATTATGGCCAAGTTAAACGGGGAAACGTGTAGCACAGCTAAGCGCTAACTCGGCCATCACCAAATTACGACAGACGACCCTTTTAGCGTTTAGCTGAAGCTACCTCATAGTGAACATAATCAGGGTGTTCATCTTCAATATCGATCAACATTATTTGGGTTACTTCTTTATGAAGCATCATTTTATCGTGAGCAAGAGCTCGTCTTGATGGTATACAAGCCGATAGGCACATAGAACACAAAGCAGGGCCACATTGAATGCATAAGCATACACCAAACAGTATCCCCACAATGATACATAGAATTGTTAGCAATTTCCAACCCCAAGTGGTAAGCATTGACCAGAACCACCCTGAAAGAGTCTAAGTTCCATTATCTGGGTGTATTTCAGCAGCTATCTTATGCAGTTTCGAAATGGCATCAAAAACAGATGGTGAATTGTCAGGTACATAGACACAACAGCTGCTTCCGATGATTCTACATGCCCCCCCACGGTCAGCTAGAACTACATCTAGAACCATTCGGTTCTGGAGCGTGACGATCCTAGAAATCTGAAGTTCCTCAGTAATATTCCCCAGTGCGATAGCAGTATCATTTGCTACAGCCTCAACTACACGGGTCAGTCGTCGTATCTTTCGACTATTCAAAGCAGCCCCAACAAAGGAAAACAGTCCCAAATTGAAATCCACATACTGTTGCAAAGCAGTGTCCGTCTGGTCAATGTCATCCAGAACGACAGCACGTTTAACACGATTCAGCAAGAAATCATGATACAAAATATAATCATTATGATACATTGGTGGGGCAATAAATACAGGAGGCAGTACAAAAGATACATAGCAAGTACCTAACCATCCCAACGGGAGCTGATGATAACCCTTCGTTCCACAAATAAAATACGTATTTCGAGATGCTACAAACGATATGCCATTCGGGCTGTCAAACGTGATTGTAGTATTGCATTCGCTTTTCCCAACCGAGATCGTACCTTTATTGCGTATACACAAATCAGCTTTGGTGGCAATAACATTTATAACATATGAGCTGGAAACATTAATGTTACGTTGGTTGCTGTAAACACGTGGGGCAGATACATTATCGGGGCGATACTCCTCCCATTCAAATCGAGTACCCTCAGCTCGTGGATACCCATCCCGGTCATGATAACATACTTTATTCAAACGGAAAAGCACCCCCCCCTTTTGTTGGCCATCTCAAAGTGAAGAGAAGAGTGTACCAGGCATTGCAGGATCCATTATGTGAGAACGGGAGTGGAATGAGTGGAGTGCCCCCTTTCTTCTGGTGCCCGGGCAACATCCCACACACCCAGCAATTAGACGTATTTGTCATGTTATGTGTATGATGCAGGATTTGAATAAAGCTATTGTTCAAATAAGTCTGTCGGTGCCGTTCTTCATGGTAAGGCAAGGTGAAATGAAAATGTTCAGATGGAGCCGGGGCAGTCGGCAGCAAATGTTCACGTGCAGGCACCACAAGTTCAACTACCCAGGCTATTACTGCTATCACCACAATCGTTAGGGCAAAGAGGATGGCACCAAGTATTCTTTTGTCCCGTGATGCAGAAGACGCCATAGTTCAGTTATTGTTCAAAGTCTTAAAAGTTCAGAAAGTTCACAAGTTCTCAAATGTACATATGTGTGTATTACACCTAAAAAGGAAAAATATGGTGCTGAGCTCCGAGGTAGCCGTTGTTTTCTTCTCCGGGGTCAAGACGGGTGTCGCTACTCTTGGCAGAACTGATCCCCCCCCTTGAGATTTCCGGCTTCCGTTTCACAAACCCCAGAGCAGTAACCAACCAGTCTCGAAAACCAAAAAAACTCTTCCTATCGTGGCCGCAGATTGTAGCGCTCTCGTCCAGAAACAGTGTGGTCCGGGAAGGCTCCCTCAGCCTCGGCCGATGTCACAGCTGGGCTCTTTTCTTTCTCCAAAATCTCTTGGAAGTCGGTCAACACCGCAGAATTCACCAGATCAGGAGAGACACGACGACAGTGTGTTGAATGTATCCACCGCTTCCTATTGGTCACTCGTACAGCTGTTCGAGTTGCTAGGAGGACCTGCTCGGGGCCTCTCCACCTCGGTTCCAAGCTGTTCGCCCTCTCAAACGACCGGATCATGACGTGGTCACCAGGGCGAAGATCATGGCCTTCTCCGGTTGAGTTGTCAGGGAGCGCTTCTCGAACCTGTTGATGAATGGAAAGCAAATCATTTGTTAATCGTGCCAAATAATCGTTCATCATTATACAGGGCACATCATGTATCAATCGCGGCTTAGGCACCCCCCAAATATTCATAGGCCTTCCAAACACCACTTCATATGGTGTGAGGCCTGTCCGAGAGTGGGGCACTGATCTGAGAGAGAGCAATGCTAGCGGTAAGGCATCCGGCCATTTCAATGACGTGGACGCCACGATCTTAGCCAGTTTTAGTTTCAACGTGGCATTATACCGCTCGACAAGACCTGCCGACTGAGGGTGGAACACAGCATGAAACTTCTGCTGGATCCCTAGCCCCTTCAGCACATACTCCACAATTTTCCCGACAAAATGAGGCCCATTATCGCTCCATAAAAATTTGCAAACTACAAAGCGAGGAAAATACTCCTTGAGCAACACCTTAGCTGTTGTTAAAGCTGCATTATCTTTCGTGGGGAAGGCCTCAACCCATTTGCTAAAAGCGCACACCACCACTAAGACATACTTAAGGTTATTGCAGCGTTCAAGCTGGATGTAATCCATTTGAAGTACCTCGAATGGTGCAGAAGGTGGAACGAACCCTCCTTTCGGAGTATGGGTCCCCTTAGCAGGATTGTGCTGCAAACATATCAGACAGGTCTGCACTACTCTCTTGGCAGTATTAGCAATCTCGGGATGCTCCCAAACTCGTGTTAACAATCGAGTGATTGCAAGAGCCCCCACGTGCGCCAACCCATGTGTCATCTGGACCATCGCTTGTAAGTAAGCTGCAGGCAATTTCCATTTCTCCATGTCCTTGCTTCTCCAACACCCTTCATCATCTAGCACCCCATCAGTTACCCATGCCGCAAGTTCTGATTCAGTAGCTGATTTCTGAATGTCTAATATTTCCGCTCTAGCATCATTCCATCGCTCTGCTTGGGATTTTGTCACGTAAATGGGGGAGTCAGTTCGAGAAATAGCCGTTTGTCTCGCTATGCTGTCCGCAAAGGCATTTCCCTGACCCACTTCATCGGTGATCTTTTTATGGGCGCTACATTTTATTATCGCTACTTTCTTTGGACAAAGCAACGCATTTAGGAGATCACGCACCAATTCTCCGTGCATAATGTGTACTCCATGAGAAGTTAAAAACCCACGCTCTCTCCAGAGTAGACCGAAGTCATGTGCTACTCCGAAGGCGTACCGGCTGTCTGTGTATATGTTCACACATAGGCCAGCACTCAGTTCGCAGGCTCTTGTCAAGGCTATCAGCTCTGCTGCTTGAGCCGATTTCTGTGGTATTCTAGCTGTTTCTACCACTGTCTTAAGTGTCGTGATTGCATAGGCTGCGGAAGTCGTGCCATCTGGCAGCCTCAAACATGATCCGTCAACCCACAGTTCCCCATCCACATCTGGAAGTGGCATATCCTGTAAGTCAACCCGACCCTTTGTCTGTTCCTCGGTCAGGAAAACACAATCATGATGTTTTTCTTCCTGACCCTCCTCGACCGGATAGGGCAATAAAGTGGCAGGGTTCAGAGTAGCACATCTTTTTAGTGTGATATGTGGCGCCAACAGTGTAAGCTCATATCCTGTTAATCGTGCACTCGTGAGATATTGGGTCTTTGTTTGATTTAGCAGGGCATCTACTGCGTGGAGAACTAACACCAACAATTTGTGCGATAACACTATGCCCTCACTCTGCCGTATCGCTACTGCTGTTGCTGCAACTGCTTGAAAACACCCAGGTAACCCTCGCGCTACAGGATCAAGAATAGCAGAAAAATATGCACATGGCCTCTGCTTGTCCCCGTGTGTCTGCACTAGCACTGATAACGAGCACCCATCTTTCTCGTGTACGTACAATGTGAAAATCTTCGTATAATCTGGTGTACCTAATATGGGTGCAGAACAAAGGGCTTGTCTCAGTTGGTCAAAAGCATTTTGGCATTCATCTGTCCATTCAAGGGGCATTGGTGTAGTTTTGGACAATAACGCTAACAAAGGCTTTATAATGTGCGAAAACCCCATGATCCACTGCCTACAAAAGGACGTTAACCCTATGAAGGCGCGTACCTCTCTCTGTGCGGGGGGACTGGTGTATCTAAAATTGCCTGAATTCGATCTGATGTTAATGCACGCCCCTCCTTAGACAAAAGATGACCGAGGTTGGTCACCTTGGGTCTACAGTATTGTAGCTTTTTCTTAGAAACCTTGTGAATATTCTGTGCCAGAAAAGAAAGCAGCGCAATCGTACTCTCCTCACATTGCGTGTAAGAGTCTGCAGCAAGCAGAAGGTCATCCACATATTGGATTAGAACAACCCCCGATTGCAACTCAAAGGAATCAAGCTGTCTTTTCAAAGCCTGGCTGTAGATACTCGGGCTCTCAGTGTAACCTTGAGGAACACGACAAAATCTATACGATTTATTATTTAACGTGAAGCCAAACAGATATCTGCTATCGGGAAGGACAGGGATGGAAAAGAAAGCGTTTTTCAAATCAATTACACTAAAGGTCGTTGCCATTGGCTGGTACCAGTGTGAGCAAGGTCGTAATGTCGGACACCACCGGGTATTGGGGAATGACAATTTTGTTGATTTCTCTCAAGTCAATAATAAAGCGATAGACTTTGTTGTCAGTATCTCTCTTAAGGATCGGAAGAATAGGGCTGTTGCAGACATTATAAGGAACCTCTTCCACCACTCCTGCAGTTATCAAATCTTGAACAATGTGAGTCAGGGCAATTTCACCTTCCCTTGAAATCTTATATTGTGGCACCCGTGGCAGAGAGGCCCCCTCCTTCACAGTTATGTGAATAGGTGGAATACGCATCTCCCCCACATCCGTATCTGAGGTCGCCCATAACGTGTGTGGGAGAGAGGCCAAAGCTGGAATGTCTAGTATGGTATAAAACCTATGCGGGTCAGGGTAATTGTCATTCAGGATAACCCGCACTCCTTCAGGAGCGCACCGTATCGTTGCTCGAAAATATTTAAGCAAATCAATGCCCAGGATATTATCTGGTGTATAGGGCGATAACAAAAATTGACCAAAACTAAAAAATTTGTCAAGACAGAGTGCAAGGGGTTTGGACAATGGGCTAGGGGAGGGTGTACCATCGAACCCTACACATGTTATCATTTCGCCAGACAGGGGAGCCCTCAGAACCAATTTCTTTGACAAAGCGCTACGAGTAGCTCCGGTGTCGACTAGGAATTGATCAGTAGAACCCAAAATGCCCGCTGTTACGTATGGACCTTCCTGATCTACCGGCACTTCAATTGGTTCCGTACCCCATCCTACGCAGTCCTATACATGCACATAATCCTCATGCTCCACATTCTCACCCTCTGATATCTGATATTGGTTTCGTCTATCAAAAGTATTTCGTTCATCCTGGCCACGGCCCCTCTGCTCAGCCCTTCCACGATCACCTCCGCCACCTCTCACCCCCGTATAACCGCCCCGCGACCTACCACCTCCTCGACCACGCTGGCTACGTTGTTCACGAAGTACCGGACAATCCTCAGCCCAATGCCCAAACTCTTTACAATAAGCACATTGATCCTCCGCTATATCCGTACGACCATACGACGTATTTCCTCCACCTCGTCTACCTCTTTCATTCCCTCTACCCTGTGTTCCACGAACCAGTGCCAACATCACCTTCGTTTTCAATTCTTTCGCTTTTTTATCAACACTTTCTTTAGCCTCCAACTCCTGCCGCTCATAATACTGAGCCATAGTCAACAAAGACGCAGGGGTCGCCGTGGCCCAGGAACTTTCACTCGATTTCAATCGCTTTGCAATCTCCGGCAGGAGATTAGCCACATACTTATCTACAAACAAATGCCGACCTGTATCGTCTGTTAAAGATTGACCACTGTAATCGTGAAACGCCTCTTCGAAGCGTGTAAAGAAATCTGAAACCGTTTCATCTGGCTTTTGTTTACACGAAGCTAACATGGTCCAATCGATCTTTTTAGAAGGTACGAGCATTTTTAATTTAATCAAAATAGCCGCTGGGAGGTCTAGAATCAACTGGCAAGGCTTACATGCCGGTTTCCTTTTTAAATCAGCTTCATTTATCTCTTTCCATGTACCCCCAAGTATTGTTTCATCATTATTTTTACGAATTTGTCTCCACATGTCAGGCGGAAGAATTAACCCAAAAAACAGATCTATGTCAACAAGAGTCATCACACAAGACGAAATAGCCCCTTCCACCCCTTCATAGAACGCTGCCGGATTTTTACGAAGGTCAGGTAAAGAATTTTTCAACGCCATAACATCCGCTCTATTCCAAGGCGTATACACCCAGTTATATATAAAGTACCCCTTCGCATCCTTTGACATTTTATCATCATCTGTACCTTCCCCCTTTGGTGGAACATACAAAGGCGCGGCTTCACGCATAGGCATACCATGCATTGCAGAACTCTTATCTGATCCCCGGAGAGAACACTCCTTAGATTGCCCATCAAATTCCGGCCCGGACTCCTTATTCTTTTTCCGCTCGTCCCGCAATTTGGCAGTCTCATCTCGCAGGTGGATCAGTTGCTTGCAAAGGGCATCGACATCTGCAAGAGCAAATATACCTTTATCCAGATTCTCACGATGAACTGACACAGCCTTAGGTTCTAACGTATCTGAAAATTGACGATATGCGGTAACAACTTCATCTGCCAAAGTAACCAAAAAATACAGTAATTCTTGGTCTGTCCAAGTACTCCTTTCAGCAACAACTTCAGACTGAGAAACATACTTCGTATTCACTTTACGAGCCCAACTACGCAAATGTGCGGATCTCTCCGCAGAAAACCTGAGACCAGATACACCCTTCTTTCCCGGCTTATCCTGTCCGTCCTCGTCCGATTCTGCAGTTGGAGCCGTAGGCGAAACGTACGGAGGCGGTGATCGATCTAGCAATGAAAAATCATCAATTTCATTATGAAGGACAGGATAAAGCGGTCGACGAATAGGGAATTGACCAGTCGTTTGCAATTTACGTTCCCGTTCCTCCCTCTCTTTCTTTTCCTGAGCCTCTTTTTCCTCAAGCTGTAAAGCCTTATCTCGAGCAGCCTTGCGCTGCTCTTTATCCGCCAAGGCAACTTCACGCTTCATTCGCTCACGCACCGCTTTCTCCCACATTCGTACACAATCAAACATGTTCTGTCTAGACCTTCGTTGAAACAAACATTGCTCCACAAACTGTACTTTACTTAAATCGAACGACCCATGTAGAGGCCATTGCAATTCAGGATCCGATTTGGTATACTTATTCCATAATTTACTGTACATTATAGGTGGAAGGCCAAATTTTATATACATTTCCCTATTTGGTGTTCCTTCTGGGGGAGCCGGCTGTGCTTCCGCTAACCTAATTGTGGTACCATTGCCAAGACAGCACATCCCTCGGAGTGTGCTTAAAACAGGCATGTTCAAAAGGTATCACGAAAGCGTGATACCGTAAAAAATGGCACTTACAGTACTTCACACAAACGTGCCGCTCAAAGGAAAAAAACAAAATTAGAGAAACATCTCTACATGCCTGCCTATGTGAAGTGCACTACACATATAGATATGTATTCAAAGTTCACAAATTCACAAATGTTAGCTAACTCCAATCAAAGTCATAGGTCATAGGACTTCGGCAAGCGTCCAAGGACTACCTTACCGATCACAAATCATAGAACTTCAGTAAGCGTCCGTAGACTACCTTACCGATCACAAATCTTACCCAAAAGCCTCAAAGGTCCAGTTTCCAACTGCCAAGGTCTTGTAATCGAATCAGCCAAACGGCACTTTATCCAGCAACACGGACAATCGAGGACTCAGTCGGAGACCGGCGCCACCTGGAAGGTCAGATCGGAAGGAAAGGAAAAAACACTGTGGGTGCCAAGACTCGGGTCACTCAGTGGCAGCGCCCGTCCATGGCGAGTGTCCAGACCTTCGTCACGACATCTCCTTCGGGCATCCGAGTCGCCGATGAGTCCCATTAGAGTCGCCAATTTGTGGTATTGGGTTCCCAAGGCCTACATGCTCCGAAGATAACCCACTTACATCGAAAAAACTGTTGGCACGGAAACTGAAAAATTCAAAGAACAAGTTTATTAAGACCCCTTGGGGTGGTGGTACATTCCTACAGCACCCTTCGGTAATGCAAGAAGTATCACACCGAACATCGGTGTGACTTGCTCTTTTATACAATTTGCAGGTAATAAAACAATGAGCAGTACAAAGTTACAAAGCGTTATGTAAATATATGGTCATCTTTGGAACACAGCCAGCTCATTGGAGGGGTTACAACTCCGCTGGTCAGTTTAGGCGGCACATACCAGAGGGGTGACTGGTCAGTGGGGACTGCGCATATACGGGCTTGACCAGTACTAATAATAGCCTGTTGCTGGGCAAATTCAAGTGGTCAATGGCACGGACAACGGACTAAAGGCCATGCTGGCCACGAGGCCGCTCATGATCTAAGATGGCCGCCGTAACACACAAAATGGCGTTTCCGATTATAGCCAAGTTAAACGGGGAAACGTGTAGCACAGCTAAGCGCTAACTCGGCCATCGCCAAATTACGACATTATTATGTATATCAACCTCTTATTAACATTCTGCTATAGATTGGCATTGCTTTCCTTTACCATATGTTATTGAATACATACTTCTTTCCCTATATACATCTTTCCACACAGGAGATTAGTATGTCCAGGGGGCCGTTGTCTTGATTTCCGACATGGTCCAAGAGCACACATCGCACCAATTACTGAGGAGTACTACACATGTGTTGAGCGTCATCCTGCATAGAAACCATCATTAGCTGTATCACAGAGACAAGGTAAGATCCTGTGGACACCTTGTGCCTTATACCCCTTCTTTTTCTCTCAATTTTCAAATAAATGTAGTAGCCTACAGACAGGATCACGCACTTTGTGTGGGCCAATTAGACCCCTTTGGACCCCTTATTTATTTTATTTGTGGTCTCAAGGTGTCTGCAATAAATATGACTATCCTAATATAATAAAATAAGTAAGAACTGTCTTCTTATATTGTACACTTTGCTCTTAGATTTCTGTACCTATCAGTATTCATTTCCATCAACGGCGGCAGGCCACACCTCTCTTCTTTTGGAACCAGGCATATTGAGCAGCTGTACCCAGTATATTATTTGGTAAGTGCTCCTTTGCTTTTGGGTTGTTGGGATACAGCGCAATCATTAATGCTGATATCCCCCACTTATCGTTAATTCATCTCAACAAATAACTTATTATTAGATTTATTTTGGTGCACACCATATTTATACTTTTGGAGCGCCCCATATTTTTCTGTGTACCTGTTCTTTAACTTTCATGTGATTATCATCTAGTGAGTTGGCCCTTTTTTCAAGACAAGATATGGAGTAAGCTTTGTTGGGCTTGTTACTCTATTTTCAGTTAGGCAGTGCATGTTCCGTTTCAATAGAAATGTTTGTGGATTGACTTACTTTTTGCTGTTTCTCTTCCTGTGATTTGCAGGGCGGGGATGATATTTTTCTTAGCTCCAGGCTGGTTATTTCCACTTCGTTTTACTTTTTACACATCAAACTTTTGTAATTCTCATTATTAATTATCATGTTTTGTCTCCACCACATATTATTTGTTTTTCTGCATACTAATGTAATTCCTCTTCCCTCGGGTTCTTGTTGGTCCATAGGATTTTCCGTTACCTGCTACGGTGCCTGCTTCATACTACGCCTATCCTCTGTACTTCACTTGTTCCTTACGATTCTAAATCAACAACACAGACTTAGGTGAGCATTTGTAGACTAAGAGTTGTTTATGGGCAGTTGTTCATTTAGGTACAAATGGATTTACTTTGTCACGGATAGATACACTAGAAGGCCACACTTTTGTAGGCATAATAGACGTATAAAGTCTCATTCTGTCTTTGTTATATCAAGATGTCAACTTTATACCAGTATGACATGTGTTATAATGTCTTGTTATTCATATTTTTATTCTTATCTTTGTTTTTCCTGCATATTTCCTCTCTCTTCTCCCTCTCTTCAATCCCAATGTTCTTTTAGATCGTTTACTTGGGCTTATTAGAAGTCTCAATGTCACTTTATAATGATATACATACTAGGATCAACTGTTTTCAACTAAGTTTCATGTGTTTGGTAAGGAAGGTTTGATAATCACATATGAACTGCAATATGTGTTATCAGTTTTAAGGCCCACCAGAAAAATTGCTGAGATCTGTTCACATTATGTGTGCTATTATCAATCCCAATTTTCAATATGCAGATTTTGTCGTGTCTTCCATCTTGAATTGATGTTTTAAAGTTATGATGGGTAAATGTTTAGTACATTAGGTGTTATTTATGATAAATGTAAGTAATTCATATTATGTCATGTTTGTTTTCAGCCCTGACGAAGTTACAACACGTAACGAAACGCGTTGGCTGTGTATGTCCTTTTTTGTATAATTACACAAATAAAGAAGAGAAAATTCAAGACTACAAGTACCTGCGTATTTCCTTTGAGTGCGCCTTCCATTCTGTTTCTATGCCTGATATGCACCTGTAGAAGTTGGCCCTCTTGGTGGAGTGGTATTTTGAGTGAGAGGATGAACTTGGTGTCATCTGCATAGGATATTATGTCCATTCTGTATGTTCTGAACATGTTGGTCAAGGGGGTCATGTAGATGTTGAACAGAGTTGGGCTGATGGATGAGCATTGAGGAACGCCCCTTTTGAAGCTTTTGGGTTCTGATGTGAAAGGAGGTAGGCAGATTCTCTTGGCTCTACCTCTGAGGATGAGTCAATCCATTTTAGGGTGTCTTGTTGGACTCCAATATAATGAAACATCTTCATACGTGTGTGTTGGGATACAGTGCTGAATGCTGCAGAATGATTGTGAGGGATCAGGGTGGTTTCAGTGCTGTGGTTAGTGCAGAATATGGATTAGGAGTGGTACAGAACATTGTTGATCTCCATGTGTTTTGTGAGATGGTGGTTAATGCCCTTTTTAACCCCTTGAACTTACGTGGAATTCCCCGAGGTGCAGCCGAATTCCCCGGGCCGTCCGGCACACACACCCACTGTGACGTCGGACGGTTGGGGGCCATCCAACAAATGGAAAGGGTTAAGTATTTTGTTAAGAAAGGAGAGCAGTGAGATGGGACAAGTTCTTGAGTTTGCTGTGGTTGGTGGAAGAATACGTGAAATGGAGTTTCAACTTCTGCATGTTTCTTTACTTCATGAAAGGTGGGCCTGGCTATGGATGAATTGAAAATGGCAGTGACATCACTGCTGATCGTCCTTCAGGCATTTGTATCCCTCGTATAACCAATTCTCTAACTTTTAAATATTTCTCTAAACAGGTGCTGTCGAAGGGAAAACTTTGATTCAAATATGTTTGCCCCCTTACATCTATTATACTGTACCAATCTGTGACTACTTCACTGAGATCATTTTTGCCTCACCGAATGATAAATCCATTGAAGAGTTAGAGAAACGGCTGAAGAACAAACCTGATGCTATGGACTTGAGTGATATACAGAAACAGAGCAAATGGTAAGGCATAAGGATTCTACTGATTAATAAGATTGTCCTACTTAATTTTCCTGCTCAAAGTCTTGTTGTAGATCCCTTCTAAAGAATGTGAATGTTTGCAGAATGCAGTACACATGCCAGGATAGAGTTTAAGGGAATGTGTAGAGTTAAAGCTGAACGTGAGCCCTATTAAACTTCATCATCTCATCTTCTATTCCCTGCCAATAACACCACCCCCACTGCTTCACAAATATAAGTTCTGTACATGCAGTGCTTTCTGTTCTATCAGGCAAGCGTGTCTCATACAAGTATGCAATGATATACAGACTGAAAGGCATGCATATGATCTTCAGTGCCTTATTTTACCATACTTACACAACTCCTAAATGTAGATGTTGGAACATATCATCAAAAGTGCCCCAAGTGCACAACATACAAGTGTGTATGCTATCTGTATTACCAAAGGGTCCATAGATGTTTGCACAGCCCTTTCTGAAATACAGACTGTGCTGCTGTATATATAGCACCATCACAATCCTAAGGGGGCATTATCTTGCATGCATGGGGATGTGGGCCCACTGATCAGGAAACACATTGCCTCTGCCCCTGTGCCATTTCAGAGTGCAGTAGTAAAAGAGATGTCATGAGGCAAAGTGACTGTGTTCCACAAAGAGGTGGGATGCACGCCCGAGCCCCTACAGAGAGACTCATTGTAGGAAGAAGAGGGATTTGTGTGAAATTGGTTTGTTGGTTGAATGAGGTGTTAGCCCTGATCAAGCGGAAATCCCTAATAACCTGGCTTTTCAATCAATATGATCAAGGACTGCTATTATATTCACCACCTTTCTCGTTACCTTTTTCCCGGGCAGTGCCAAGACACCTTCAGGTAATCGGGCTCTCTACAAACCATAATAACGTACCATAACATAACAGCAAGCAACAGCCACATTCTCTTGCAGAGTGAATCACAACAAAAAAATTGTAAATTAAGATATGCCTATCCCTGGCTAGCGTGGCACAAAAAGGAGGTAGGCTTAACTTAGAGGCAATTGGGAAAGTATTAACAATAAAACACCAAACTAATTTTGAAAAATGTTATACATTTTAATAAATTATTTGATGGCAAATCAACAAACATCAAATCAGTTGAAAAAAATTAATGAATTCTTAAAGTTTAAGGTTCAAAATAGCACTTTAAAGATAAATGTGTCAACCATTGTCATCCAGGTTCCCTTATTACCACAACCAGGGGTCCAGAATGTATGGAAACCTCTAGTGGGTTCAGGACTCACTCTGGCTGGGTCCAGGTCCAGGATCAGGATGGGAGCCTGTTATGTCCCTTTGTCTCTGAACAGGAGGCTAGTAAACTAGCCCTTGAAGTCATAGCTGAACGTCCTTGGTGCAGTAGAGATTCATGGCTCAACAGCAGGGCTGGCCTCTGAGAGCTTGAGGCAAGCTCCAGGCAGCAAAGGGATCCTTCCAGGTATAGCAGCAGTCTGGCAGAGTGCACAGCAGGTCACAGTAGCAGTGAGTCCTTTCACTGATCCAGTAGTGAACAGAAGAGTGGGTCTAAGGGTCCTATATTTATATCTTGGTGCCCTGCTCCTAGAAGGTCGGAACAGTTCTAGAAAGGTTCTTTGAATTTCTTGGACTTTCCAGGCTCCACTGCCCTGGCTACAAATGGCTGGAGTGACAATACAGGGCCAATAGGCCTATTGTGAGAAGACAGGGCAGAGCCTATTCAGATGCAAGTGAGGCTGTGCTTAGCTTCACCCCATCAAGCCAGTTAAAGGCCCATTGAGGTTCAGCTAATCACACTATTGTGTGGCTATCTGAAGGAAATTCACAAAGTCCTAACTGTCAGTTAAATCAAGGCTAGGGGTAGGAAAATGGAAACTTTCTAAATTTGGCATTTCTGCTGCACTCTGACATCTGTTTCACTTTTAAGTGCAGCTCTTTGAGACTCAGTTCATGAGCCCACAACAGTCCTCCAGAACCAGTTGTTTCTCCTTCAGAACTAGGGTTCTCTCTTCTTTCTCCCCTGCTTCTCGTGCATCCAGTTCCAGTTGAACCATTTGCAGCTGGCATTCCCCTTCTGCTCTCCTTTCCCCCTAGTATTTAGTGGGCATGACTCTCAGGCTGCAGACCTCCCCTCAGGCTTCAAGGGCTATCTGGTATTCCAGCTTTGGGTCACTCTTAGGGATCTTTAGTCCCCTCTCCTTGCACAGAGTCCTCAGTCCATATATGCTGTAGCTCTCAATAGTATTGATATGCAATGCCATCTTGGCAGACAATAGTCACAGACACCAAAGAATTTGAGGTAGGAATCACATTTGGAAAAAGGAAAAAAAAGGGCCAATCAAGGACAATTTAAAAAAGATGTCAAAATATTGTATCTGAAATGTATGTCTAACACAAATCACTGTAGGCACCGTACAGATACGAGTCATGATCCCACCGCTTACCAGGAAATTGACCAGAGATCAGAGTATTGCACCCTTTGAGATAAAGATGATAAATTATATTGAAAGGGACTCAGGTATACAACTTATTAAGTTCTACAAGAGTGAATGTTTGCATGATCAAGTTATATTTCTTTTATTGTATCTCGGTTTTTACATATGGAACCCCTGATGAAGGCGGAGGATTGACTCCAAGAACCACCGAAGCGCCAGAAGGGGACATTTTCTGCACAAAAAACGTCCTGAGAGGCTTTTTTCTCTTTCTATTTATGCTGGACAGAACACATGGAACAAGGGGAAAACAAGGAACAATACCGATATTCATCCTTGTTAAGCTGCTCCCTTGGAAAAGCAGCATTTTGGAGCATTCCAGGTTTACCTTTTCTTGTAAATCTGGGAATGCATCAAAAACCATGGATGTTGCATGGGAACACTCAAGCAACGTCCATGGAAACACCTCCCTTGCGTGGAGTAACGCCAATCAGCAATGTGCACCGTGCTACGGTACTCAAGATGGATTGGTTTTAGGACAGAATAATGCTGGGAAGCACTCCACATGCCTTCACCACACATCTTTTACTGCTCATTGTTTTAGGTGGCATGTGCTTTTACAATGCATGCCTTCCCACACATTGTTTAGACCCCCAACACCTCTGAACGTACCTGAAATAGATGGTAAAGGTGGCCTTGTGTGGCTTAGTACATCTCATTTTTCATTTGTGTTGCTCTTGCGCCACAATGTGTGGTGCAAAAGTCATGAATATGAACCTAAGTTGTCATAGTAGGGCTGAGTGAGCCTACTTCACCTAGGAGAGCAGCCTCCCCCCGAGCGATCACATCTACCTGGAAATGTGCTGCATATGGAAAAGTATGCCTGGTGAAGTAGGCTGGCAGTGATGATGATATTGATTTGTATTGCACATGTAACAGAATCATTAAAAGCAGACCCTTAAAAGAAATAAAAACATAAAACATATTTACAATAAAAATATTTTAAAATTACATGATTAAATGTATAAACAGATAATACCAGGGTTTAATTAAAATGGAGATTGGGACGGTGGTTGACACAGAATTTCAAAAAGCAAGCAATAGATTTAGCATATAATTCATTGTCCAAAAATTGCAGAGCTAAGAAGGCGGAACGAAAGGCTCGAATCCCCATTATTCTTAGTATTGGTATAATCCAATGTCCACGCGGGATTTCATCAAAACTACAAAACAGCAATATGTGAATTGAAGATTGTAGGGAAGTAGAATCGCACAAACAGAATGATAGGTTCCTTGACCAATCAACCGGTGAAAAATATCTAATCTGAATCGAGTCAGCAAAAATGTTTCAAACTGATTCAAGTTTTATAGTAGATAAGGTTGGATGGAAAAGGTGGTTTGAACCGCTAGCACATGCTGGACTGACCTTTTCCCTATATCTTAAGTGAGTCGTAGCTCACCTAAATGGAGGAGACACCATTTTTTAACTCCTTTCTTGGCACTTCAGAGATAGTAAGTGGATGAGTAAAGTACCTCAAGAGATCTAAATCATCAAAAAAGGACTTTACGTAAGCTAACCATCTTATCTTTTGCATATTGTCAAGTGCAATACTTTCCTTGACGAGACTACGCGTTAACTCACACTGTTCAGTGGTCTACATACGCTGCCATACCATTATTGGTTGAATTTTTAAAATGTCTGAAATATGATCCAACCCTAATTCTAGGTGGCATCCGTATGGCATTGTGCTTTGGGGGACTGACTTAAGTATGATATGGCCATGATGTTATTGATTGTCGAACAGCCTTTGCGGAACCTGTTCCTTGAGAGGGTATGATTTCATTATCTTCAACCCATCTGTTCTATCAACAGGGTTTGCATAGGCTTTCACTTCGATGTCTAGAAGGGCAATTAAGCTGTAGTTTTTTTGGTTCTGTATTATTGCCCTTCTTGTATATGGGTTTTAAGATTGACCTGCACCACAAGCCTGGCACCTTGGACTGTAGTCGGCTGACAGTGGAGTTTATTCAATCCTTAAGTAAAGGAAGTTTTACCCAGAGAAAAGGCAGCATTGGTTTGTGTGTAGATCAATGTTCCCTCTAATTTTTTTCCTCTGTAGGCGGCAGTGGAGGGTCTCTGTGCGCTGCAACCATGGCTATGTTCGCCAGGAACCAAAACGCGTGTGTCTGCGGCGCCAAATGGCATTCAAAAAGTTTCCTTTAAAAAGTGAAAAGATGGTGCATTTTCACACATACAGCACCACAATAAGGGTCTTAAGAGCAGTTTGCAAATTGGATAAGCACACCATGACATGAATTGGTTACACTGGCAAGTATACTTCAAGTTTAGAAAAGCACAAGACTTCAATGGTGGTACCATCATAAGATTTTAATAAATATTCTTAACTGGAGCACAGTTCATTGGGTGGAGAAATGTCCCCGTGCTCTCTCTGCCCAGTCTTTCCTTCTGTACCCCTCGCTGCCCCGTGTCTCTCTGCCCGTTCTGCCTTCTGTTCTAAGCTGCCCCTATATTTCTGTATTCTGTATTTTGCCTCTGTGCCATTCGTTTTTTGTGCCCATCTGCCTTCTATGCCACTCGTTTTTCCTCGTTTTTGTGCCCCTTTTGCCTTCTGTTCCACTTGTTTTTCCATCATTTTTTGTGCCTTTCTGCCCTCTGTTCCACTCGTTTTCCCTTGTTTTTTGTGCCTTTCTGCCCTCTGTTCCACTTCATTTTCCCCTCGTTTTTTGTGCACTTCTGCCCTCTGTTCCAATCATTTTTGTGCCGTTCTGCCCTCTGTTCCACTTCTTTTTCCCCTCGTTTTTTGTGCTCTTCTGCCCTCTGTTCCACTCATTACTTGTGCCTTTGTGCCCTCTGTTACAATCGGTTTTTGTGCCCTTCTGCCCTCTGTTCAACTCGTTTTTTGTGCCTGTCTGCCCTCTGTTCCACTTGTTTTGTGCCCTTCTGCCCTCTGTTCCACTCATTTTTTGTGCCTTTCTGCCCTATGTCCCACTCGTTTTTTTGTGCCTTTCTGCCCTCTTGCCTTCTGTTCTGCTCATTTCCCCAGCCGCTGTGACCCTTTGTTTAGGTATCGCTGTTAATCAGAGCCCCTTCACGGGCTCCGATTAACAGCAATACTTAGACAAAAGGCCACAGTCTGCCCCGCGCTTTACTAATAAAAACGTAGAGACAGTTTCCAAACACAGCGCGTACTTTAGCACACGCTGTGTTTGGAAACTGACTACCAGCTGCACAGCAGACATAGAACAGCCAGGGGGCATGGGCCTGTCTCACCCTCCTGCATGAGAGCCCTGGCTGGCACCAGCCAAGGGTGATAGGGGCCCACATGGGCTCAGGCCACACAGCAGACATAGAAAAGCCAGAGGGCATGGTTCACCCTCTCACCCTCCTGCAGAAGAGTCCTGGCTGGCACTAGCCAAGAGTGCCAGGGGCATGGTTCACCCTCTCACCCTTCTGCAGAAGAGTCCTGGCTGGCAACAGCCAAGGGTTCAAGGGGCCCACGTGGGCCCACACAGACATAGAACAGATCAGCCCCAGAGGTTGGAGCAGAAATGTGAACTCCTCGACAAGCCTTCATACATCTCTTCTCTGTGGCTTCGGATGTTTACCTCTGGTTGACAAGAAAATCTCACTTCAATTAGAAAAGGAAAATGCTTCCAGAGTGCGTTCTCCTTCCTCCTGAGGACAGATGCCTTGTGCCTGCCGAGGAAGGTGCATAAGTATCAAACAATAGCAGAAGCCGAAAGCATGGGTGTCTGTGGTACACGGTGCTTGCATGAGTGTCTGTGGTACATGGTGCATGCTTAAGTGTCTGTGGTACGCAGCGCATGGATGAGTGTCTGTGGTACACGGTGCATGAATTGGTGTCTGTGGCATGCGGTGCATTCGTAGGTATCTGAGGTACACAGTGCATGCTTGAGTGTCTGTGGTACTGCTACTCACTAATAAAGGAATAACCTTTAGGCATATCTTAAGGTAATCTTATGCACCTAGGACCTCTTAGCAGGAGCTAATTTTGGTTGGAAGCACAATCTAAATTACGAAACAATAACTCTTGGAAAGCCCCCATACAAGTTATCTAAAAGCAAGGCACGAATAGTAAGTATTTTAACTTTACCTCCAGAGAAGGGCTTCTCCGCTGCCATGTGCTGTGACAAGTCCAGGGCTTTTATTCAGTGTACGAGCTGGCAATGCAATCAGGAGACTACCTACTCTACTTCCTAATTTGTATTTTTCTTTAGCTTCCTGACTGAGCGAAGCAGTCCGACACTTTTTTAGACACACCCTCATCCAGTAGGCCCATCTGCATGTTCCCTTCTAGCCCTGGTCAAGAAGACTTATCCATGCCCCTGTTCCTCCTCCATGGGTTCCAAACCTTCCATTTTTTTGAGCATCCCCTTTCTGTATTTACCGGTTTCTCTGCCATCATGCACCAGTCCATGTCCTTTGCCCAGTCCTTCGCCCAGGCTTGAATGTCCGTGCTTGGCACTCTCACCCCCCTAACTTCACCTCACATACGGAGTATCAGCATATTGACGGTATTCTCTACTTTTGTCCCTGTTGCTCTGTAGAAGCCCTGTCCAACTGGAACGGCGTAGGGCTGGATTCTCTCATAAGCCCACATGGTGTGTAGGAACTCTGTGTGACGCATCCCCTGCTGCACACACTGAAGCCTGCCCTACCCATGTTATAGATGAAAACCCTGTTGTCGTATGCCCTGTGCAGCAATTGCAGCTGCGCCAGATGTAACTCTGGCCTTATCGCTATCACCCTCTTGGCCTGGAGCACCTCCTCCCACTCCCCATCCTCAAGTGTGTCCACATCTTTTTCCCAAGCAGTCCTTAGTGTGGACATTCCCTCCAGCGAATTAGACATTATTTTTCAATGTATTAGGGAGAGGGCTTTCTTAGCCAATGGTTCCCTTAGTAGCCTACCCTCCAGGGTTGAGGATTCTTTGATTGTGTTGTCACTAGTGGTGTGTGCTGTCAGTGCTTCTCTTACTTTCAGGTAGAGGAACAGCAAGTCCAATATTTGAGATCATCCATCTTCTGGTTGGAACTTAAGGAACCTTGAAGGCATGTGCTGATTCCACTATACTTCCTTTGGTTCATAGCCATATTCACAGCCAGTAGGACACCTGCTCTTGTCTGTCAGAGAGTTCAGTCTCTATCTTTACCTGCGCTCACGCAGTACCATTATTACTATGTAATTTGTTTTTATTACTAATTAAGTAGCGTGTTCGTTTTCTTTGTACTTGCTTTTGAAGGTTCTACCATTCAGTCGCAAGCTGTTGAAACCAGTTTGCTTTCATTTTGCACGACTGTGTCTAGGGAAGTTTGTAAGAGTGGCATGCTGTCAATGGGGAAAAGATAAGGCGATGGCAGGCTTAAGGAGGCTGGGCTGGTGACAGTTCTGAGATAGGTACAGTTTGACCTAGGAACTTTTAGGAGAGTTACAGTATTTCCTGGTCACACCTTTGAAATACAACTTCAGCACAGACTGGCCTCGCCCAGTAATGCTGGGAAGTGCCTATTTTCACCCTTGCTTGAGGCATAGTTATTGTGCGTCATATTGTGTGACTCTGTAGTGGTAGCCACGCAAGTCTGTAATTATTGCAGATTCTCTGATCTTCTTTGCACAATGCCTAGGTTTGCAGGTAACCCTAACAATATTCTAAGAACCACAGTCCAAACATATTCAGCGAGTACGAGAAACTTAAGTGCCTTGGAAGCCAAGGACTGAGATGGCCTCGACCCGGGCTAGGAAAGTCCAAGGCGGATATGTTCAGGACGATTATCCTGAGTTACAGCAGGCCAGACAAGAACAGTGCAGCATGCAGAATGCAGTCCTGCCAAGCGTCACGCAACACGTGTGACGCCCACGCATTTCGGTGCTGTGATCCGCATCACTGCACTGAAATGAAATGTCACGCATTTTGCCAACGGTGCCTGTCACTGTGCCCGGTAAACAGACATAATATCGAGTCCAAAATATCGATTGGACAAAATATCGAGTAAAAAATATGGACTGGACAAAATATAGACTAGACAAAATATAGACAACAAAAATATCGACTAATATCGACTAGAATAGCCAAAATATCGAATCAAAAATATAGACTAGACATAATATAGACTAGAAAAAATATAGACAACAAAAATATCGAAAATAAGGTAAGTTATTAATATTTAATAATATGTGAGTAATATAAATCTGTAGTGGGTTGTGGGTTTATAGGGGAATAGGGTGGGAAGTAATTTAATTATAATTAATTAATTATGTAAATTTAATCTAATTGTTAATTAAATAATAATTGGTAAATAATTAAAATATAATAGTTAATTAATTAAAAATTATTAATTGATAAATAATTAATTTTTAGTAATTTATTTTCTGTAGCGGGTTGTGTGTTTATAGGGGAATAGGGTGGGAAGTAATTTAAGTATAATTAATTAATTACGTAAATTTAATCTAATTGTTTTTTTTTTTTTTAATATTTGTATTAAGATGTTTTGCAATTATATATACAGGGCACGACAATATTAATGAAAGAAAGAAAAATAAGTGCATGACATTAAGTAAAAACAACCAATGAAACATCATCAACAGGCGAGATAGAGAAAGCAACATCCAGTTAAAGCAAAGGAGTAAGGTAGAAGTAGTGTGGCTCACTGGTTAGAGGCGGCAGACCTGAGAGCAGAGGACGGCCCGGGACCAGGGTTCGATTCCCGGCGCGGCAGGTTTCTGGACCAGGGTCAGCGGACTCGATAATTCTCTCGCCTCGGTGCCCACTCTGATCAGCGATCACACTCGGCAACTCTGGGCATAAGCTTGCCTCATCTTCACTAACGGCCCCGCCGGGGATGCCTGGTCTCACCCTGGAGATACCCATTAAGGGACCATCTCTCAGGGAAGCCAGGAAGGGTTTTGCAGCGGTCGAAGCGCCTTGGGACCCTCCAGGTAAGTAGTGCGCTATATAAATGCCTATACATTTACATACATTTACAATTTGATCCAAAATGTTATTCCAGATTGTATAACCTGAGTGTAATCAAACAGAATTATCCTTTCCTAATCTTTCCTTACAGTCAAATAAATGTATCCGATTATAACAAACATACCCATTTATATCTCATATATGAACCTCATTTAAACAAATTTCAGACAAACCTCAATTTTAAACTCTTGAATCATCTTTCCACCGCGTTATAGGATCCCATATTATCTTGCCCAGCTTCCTTCCCCTTTTTCCCTTCCTTGCATAAATCTCTTTCTCCACATTGTATGTTGTTAATAGCTTAGCCAGCCATTTATGGAAGGTAGGTGGTATAGGGTCAATCCATGCAGAGGCTATACATAATCTCATAACAGATATTGCAACAAATAAAAATTCCCTCCCACAAAATGGTCGTGCGTCCTCAACATTGACTCCTAATAATATAGTTCCGGGAGTTAACACAATTTCAGTTCCTAAAATATTGTTTATGAAGCGTTCGATGTCTTTTTTTAGTAAGTCTAGATGAGGACATGTAGCAAATACGTGTTGTATATCGGCATCCAAGCTTCCACACCTATAGCACTTAATACCCACTGTACCTCCCCATTGTGCTATTTTAGCTGGTGTAAAGTATAAATGATATATCGTTTTATAATGTTGCGCCTGCAATGGTGCTGAGGATAACAAAGAGTAACCCTTTTCTAGGGAGATACCAAAACTTTCGGAACTAATATTAAGATTATCCTTCCATTTTTCGCTCCATTTTTGGTAGTCATCCCGTTTTGATTTTATCAGTTCAGCATATAGCCTTTTAATTGTGCAATCTTGCCCACCTTGGATTATCTCCATAATTGAATTACGCCTTAATCCCAATTCGCCTCCTTTTTTGTTCAGAAGAAAACTCCTGACTTGTAAGTATTTAAAGAATTGCCTGGTTTCTAGGCTAAATCTAGCTTGTAAATCTGAGAATTGAAGAATCCCCTGGTCCCCCTTTACATCCCCTATAGTTCTAATTCCCCTGATTTCCCACTCTGCAAATATAGGTCCCAAGAAGATATCTTGTGGGAGATTTAGATTATGTGAGAGTCTAGTGTATGAATTATATTTCCCCAAACCTATTTTTTTAGCGAAGCTTTTCCAGATTTCATATGCTGCTATGAGCGTCTCTTATAATAGCTGGCCTCTGTAAATTTCAACAAAACATCCTTCACTTCCATTCCCAAGGTTAATCCATAGATTGCTAGTGATCCAAATTTGCTCCATTCTTCTGATTCTTCCCCCCCCAGCATACCAATCATATTTTGTAAAGCCGCCGCCCAGTAATAAGATTTTAAGTCTGGAACTACCCAGCCTCCCCTTTCTCTCGGCAGTATCATGAATCTAAGGGCTCTTCTCATTTTCCCCTTTGCCCAGATGAATCTATTTATTAATATTTTAACATCAAATAATAAAGGTATTGCTCTAAATAAATATAAACATTTTGGGAGTATCAACATTTTTACTATATTCGTCCGCCCCACTATTGACATATGCAACTTGTCCCACCTATCCAAGTCTTTCTCTACTTTCTTAATCAAAGGATTGATATTCTTTTCTACTAGGATATCCAGGTCTGGCATTATGATAACCCCTAAGTACGTGCCTTCCTGCACCACTCAATTGTCTATACACGGGGTAAATGAATTTTTTATTATCTGCGTTTTAGATGTATTTAATTTATACCCCGATATCTTTCCAAATTTTATCGCCTCAAGTTCAAGGTGTTTTATGGATTCAGAGGGATTTGGGGAGATTACAGCAATGTCATCTGCGTAAGCTAAGATTTTACACTGCCCGATGAGTGTTGTTAAAGGTGCTATCATCTCAGATGTCTCTATTCTGCGTATTAATGGGTCCATATATATGGCAAACAATAAGGGTGAGCAAGGGCACCCTTGTCTAGTCCCTCTTTTTATTTGGAATTGGCCCGTATTTCCACCATTCACTCGTAAAGTTGCTAGCGGTTTTAGATAAAGAGTTTGTAGGGCTTTAATAAAACCTTGTTTAATACCTGTTCTTGCTAAAGCATACCAAAGGTAGCCCCAGGAGACCCGATCAAATGCTTTTTCTGCATCAAGTAACATCACTGCAATCGGGTCTCCTGTGACTGACGTTACAACGAATAACGTTATTACCTTTCGTATATGATGGGTAGTTCCTCTCCCTGGTATAAAACCGTGTTGGCAGCTACTGACTATTTTATCAATGACTCTTGCAAGCCTTGAAGCCAATGCATTAAGTAAAGTTATAGGCCTGTACGATCCTGGATCTTCCAGGTTTTTCCCTTTCTTTAATATTACTACCACCTCAGCGCTCCACCATGACTTAGGTGCTGATTTGCACAACTGTGCCATTTGCATAACCTTCATTATTTCTTCTATCAAAAAGTCCCAAAAAACTCTATAGGAATTTGATCAGGACCTGCTGCTTTGCCAGAGGGCAGATTCCATATTGCCTCCTTGATTTCTTCTGTCTGAAAAACTCCCTCTAATCCATCTGCTTCCTCTTCCTCAATTATGTCTATAGGGATCTCTTGGAGATACTCCTTCATTTCCTCATTATCTGTTTGAGAATCACGACTCTCTAGCTCATCGTCGTACAACTTCTCATAAAATGTCCTAAAAACGTCCCTTATTTCGTTCGACTCTGAATGAACCGTGCCCGATGTATCCCTAATTTCTCTAACTATACCCACAGCTTCTTGTTGCCTTGTCCGAGTAGCCAATATTCTGCCTACTGACTCACTTAACTCATAGCACTTCTCTCTTTTAGTATTATAAATTTTTGCTGCTTTGCTAGCAATTTCGCCCTCTGCCTCACCTTTTACTTTCACTAGTTCTATCCAAGCCTTTTCCAAATCCCTCCCCGAAAAAACACTATTTTCTAAGTTCTCCTCTGCCTTAAGAACCTTCTGAGCTAGTTCTGAATTCCTCAGCTGAATTTGTTTCCTTTTATAAGAATTGTAGCTCTTTGTTTCCCCTCGTACTCCAGCATTAAAGGTGTCCCAGACCACTCCCATTTCTGCTGTGTCCCTATTGAAAGTAAAAAAATCAATAATCCATTTATTCATATGTTCTATATATTGTTCGTCTTTCAATAGCTCTCTTTCGAAGGTCCAATTTGTGTATTGTCTAGTATTTGTTTTTGTTGCCATAGTGAGAACTAAAGGGTTGTGATCACTAAGGATCCGTGGCAGCCTTTCAATCTTTGAATTTGAAATAGTGGTACTTGAAATGAAGAAATAATCTAATCTTGCACATGTTCGATGCGGAGCAGAGTAATATGTGAAGCCTTTATTATCCATTCTCTTTTTCCCCCACACATCTGAGAGAGTATTGTTTAAAACCAGACTATGTAGTGCCTGGTTTACTTTCTTTTTCCTGCCTTTATATTTTCCAAAGGACCCCAGACCTAATCCATCTGCTCCATTAATATTAAAATCACCTCCCAATATAATTTTTGGTGCCCATGTTGCTAGCTCAACATCTAAAAATTGAAAGATATCAGGGTCATACTCTGTTGAGCCATAAACAGTTGCAAACGTTATCCACTCTCCATCAATAAAGCACTCAACCATGGCCCATCTTCCCCATTTGTCCTGTGCTTTCTTCCTGGTTAAGATATTATTATTCCTAGCTAAAATAGCTACCCCTCTTTTTTTAACCCCTTGGCTTGAGTGCACTAGAAGATGAAATCCTAGCTGAGTCAGGAAGTGTGCTTGTGTTATCATAATATGAGTTTCCTGTATAAATACAAAATCCAGATTCATTTGTTTCAAGGCTAGCGCTATTTTTGCTCTTTTTTGGGGATTGTTTAGCCCACATACATTCCATGTAACAACCCTAACGCCCATCGTGCACATTGTCAGATATCTTTTCCCTCCTACACTCTCTTCTGTATACTATCCATTTTGTTATCCAGCATATTATCAATACTCCATTAACGTTTTTTCTTATATTGCCTCCTTTAAATATTCGCCACCCCACCTGTTCCCCCTGACTTGAAAATGCCCTTTTTGAGCTCCATCTCTCTATTGTGTGTCCTGCCGTGCCCTGTTCCCCCCTGAGTCCCACCCCGCTCCCCCTTCTCTCTCCCCTCCCTCCCCCCCTTTCCCTTACTGGCAAATAGGTCAATCCTGACCTATGTGTGACAGCCGCACCCCCCAGGGGAGTTTCCCCCAGCCACTCCCCCTTAGTACGTCATTTTGAAAAATTAAATCATGTTATTCGAAGGAAATAAGGCTCAGTTATTTCTTTGTGATAGAAGCTACTTGTTTTAAGCTCTCTATACGATAAGATTGTATATTTCGATCCCTATGTGTTCTCTCTTCTCGAAGAAAAGTCAAATACTCTTGCGCAACGATTTCAGAAAAGAATATTCTGAACTGGCCATTAAAGCCTACTTTGAGGCGGGAAGGGAACAGCAAGTAAGCTTCACAGCCTATATTCTGAAATGGTACTATGAGTTGCCGCATACGCCATCTTCTTTCCACTGTTGTGTGGCAAAAGTCTGGGCGGGCAAAAAAGGTTATGTCTTTATAAGTTCGTTTCTTCGTGGGTTTAGCCTTCATTATCACTTCCTCTCTTAATAGATAGTTTCCCACATAGACAAGAATTGCCCTTGCTCTTACACCCGCACTACCCTTTTTCTGTACAAGGGGAAAGCGGTGCGCACGTTGCACCTCTTTGTCCCAGTCCCAAGCGTCCATCTCTGGAAACGCGCCTTTCAGCAAATCTACGACAAAGGCTCTTATATCTCCTCCTTCCTTGCCTTCCTCCACTCCAAGCAATCTTATATTGTTTCTCCTCTGTCGATTTTCGAAGTCTTCCAACTTCCAAAGTATGTCAGACTCTGTTTTCTCCTGCATCTGCCTGAATTCTTGCATCTTTACCATCTCATCCTCCATTTTGCCAGTCCTCTTCTACCTCCGTCAATCTACCTGTAGCTTCAGCACACATTTCTTGTACTTTGTGGAGAGATCTCTGGATTTTCTTATTGGCCCGCTTGGCTCTTTGGCTTTCCAGCCGGGCTTCCCCTTGTATCTGTTGCATTGTGGAGAGTAAAAGATCAAATCTATCCTTGTGCGGGTCTGTATCTGACTTATCCCAATCCGGCATTTTAGATATGCCCTTTTGTGACAGAGTTCCTATCTTGCTGTTTCTTACACGGGATCTTCCCCTAATCTTATGAGTTTTGCTTTTAATTTTGGGTTTCAGATTACTTTCTTTCACCGCTCTCCTCTGCGCCTTCTCTAAACGTAGGGAACAAGTCTCAGACTCTTGGGATTCACTCAATGAAAAGTTCTCTGACTCTACAGAAGAAGTGATCGATGATTCCGTCTCCTCTTCCTCCTCTTCCTCCTCTTCCTCCTCCTCCTCCTCCACCAATTCATTGTAGTCACTGTCATCGCTATATAGTAACCTTTTAGTAGAAGATTTTTTGAAAGGTTTAGTTTCCCCCTTACCCTTGCCCTTACCCTTATCTTTAGGGATTGCTCCTTGGTTTGATACTGGTACTTTTTTAACTCCAGTTGCTGCAGCAGTTGGTATTGTAGTTTGTGGTTTAACTATGTTGCCTATATTCAGCCCTTCTTCTATGCTGATGACAGTCTCAACAGATGCACGTTCATCACCACATTTCGCAGCTTCAGGCTCATTTACAGGCTCCTTTGCACTTTTACATGAGCCATCCGCCAATACTACTGTTCGAACATATATTTCCCCCTCCTCTGTGGGATCTTGTTGCATGCTCCGGCGTTCGGCATGCCCTGTATTTAAAGTTTGCATTTCCCCCTGTGGATCACTCTGCTTCGTTCCCAGACCCACATTCGTATACACATCCATCACTTGGGGCAGTACAACTATCTCATGCCTGCTTTTGGTCGTACCTATTGCTTCTTGTGAGTCTGTGTTTTCCGCATTATCTCCGCTGCCTCTATTTTCCAGTGCGCTGGCATCCACGTTACACATTTCTGGCACCAGCCCGGTACAGGCGCTATGTTCCACCTTTTCCCCAGAATCTCTCAATAGGCCAGCTTCTCCAGCTCCTCCTCCTTCTCTTTGACACTTCTCCTCCACCTCCATGCCTTTGGCTCTGCCTCCATTGGACACCCCGCCTACTAAAGAATCATGAGGCATACATTCTGTAACCTCCGATAGAAGTGAAGGTGAATGCTCAGCCGGCGTCGCTCCCGCCTCTGCACCCGCCGCTCCAGTCATATCACATGGCTCGTTATCTCTGACTCTTGCGGCTTCCACCACCGCTACCGCCGAGCGCCCTGCAGGCTCCGTTGCCAACTCTGCCTTTTCGGTTTTCGCCAGCAACTCCGTCTGCGAGCCTGACTCAGCGCAATCCGCTACAGCGGGTACACCCCCGCGACCCTCTGCGGCAAGCCTGTTTCGGATCCCGGCTCAGCGCACACCGTTGCAATAGACTCCGGAGCTGGCTCCATTTCAGCTCTCAGCGAACCTCTCACCGCCGATGAAGAAGAAGGTGATAGTCCACGCGCCTGAAATGATTAAAAAATCAGGGGCTGACGCAAGATCGCCTCCCTCAGAGACTCTGTAGCCAGGTCCAGTACAGGTAATTCCTTACGTCGCTCTTCTCTCCTCTTCTGGCTTGCCAGCAATCGCTCCTCTTCACGCTTTTTTGCCGCTCCTCTGCGAGTCTGTGCCCTTTGTTGTGCCTTAGTTCTCAGATTTGCTGCAGGAGTATCGGGCTCACTAGATGTCTCCACTTCTTCTTGCCTCTGGGTGCTCTTAATAATCCTCAGTACTTTAGGGGCCATGACACGCTTGAAAGCCTCCCAGGTCTCCTGGCACGAAGTAATCCTCTTCTTGACTTTAGACAGTGCCGTCTGCCAGGCGCTGCTTGGCACTCTCAAGTCTAGCTTCCTGCTATGCAATGCCAATACCTCTACCTCCACTGCCACAGTTGACCAAGCAAATGTAAACTCCAGATTATGGAGGCCCTCCAGCATCTCATCGTCCAATGTAGCAGAAAGAATACAACTGTAAATCAGCTCTGAGCCATACCAGCATGCATTAGACGCTAGACAAGCAGTGAGTGCAGGAGAGTGGCTTGGGTGCTGCTACCCCCTACGGACTGTCGGCAGCCATCTTGCCTCCCCCGCCTAAAAATATTGAAAAATTTAATCTAATTGTTAATTAAATAATATTTGGTAAATAATTAAAATATAATAGTTAATTAATTAAAGATGATTATTTGATAAATAATTAATTTTTAGTGATTTACTTTCTGTAGCGGGTTGTGTGTTTATAGGGGAATAGGGTGGGAAGTAATTTAATTATAATTAATTAATTATGTAAATTTAATCTAATTGTTAATTAAATAATAATTGGTAAATAATTAAAATATAATGGGTAATTAATTTAAAATAAATAATTGATAAATAATTAATTTTTTAAAATGTATTTTCTGTAGCGGGTTGTGTGTTTATAGGGTTCAGGGTCAGTTTTCAGTTTTTGGGTAAAGGGGTATTTTTAGGGTTCAGGGTCAGTTTTCAGTTCTTGGGTAAAGGGGTATTTTTAGGGTTCAGGGTCAGTTTTCAGTTTTTGGGTAAAGGGGTATTTTTAGGGTTCAGGGTCAGTTTTCAGTTTTTAGGTAAAGGGGTATTTTTAGGGTTCAGGGTCAGTTTTCAGTTTTTGGGTAAAGGGGTATTTTTAGGGTTCAGGGTCAGTTTTCAGTTCTTGGGTAAAGGGGTATTTTTAGGGTTCAGGGTCAGTTTTCAGTTTTTGGGTAAAGGGGTATTTTTAGGGTTCAGGGTCAGTTTTCAGTTCTTGGGTAAAGGGGTATTTTTAGGGTTCAGGGTCAGTTTTCAGTTTTTGGGTAAAGGGGTATTTTTAGGGTTCAGGGTCAGTTTTCAGTTTTTGGGTAAAGGGGTATTTTTAGGGTTCAGGGTCAGTTTTGGGTTTTTTGGTAAAGGGGTATTTTTAGGGTTCAGGGTCAGTTTTGGGTTTTTGGGTTACAGGGATATTTTTAGGGTTCAGGGTCAGTTTTGAGTTTTTGGGGTACAGGCGTACGCTTTCTCTACTGTAGCACCCACTGGAGTGGGAATAGTAATTTTTACCCCTACACTATCTAACGATCTCTGTAATGTAGCACCCACTGGAGTGGTTACATTAAATTTAAACCTTTTGCTATGCCACGGTAAATATATTCTATATGTTTTATTAATAACATGTATTAATATATATATATGTATTATTATTATTAATTTTTAAATTTACATTAATTATGTAATAATGTTACATGTATTTAATAATTTTAACAATGTTTATATTAAATATATGTAATAGTATAATAGTTTTAACTTATTTTAAAGGCATAAAAAAATCGATATTTTGACAGTCTATATTTTTAACACTCGATATTTTAAAGTCGATATTTTTGTACTTACCTTAGTGAAGATAGAAAGTCGATATTATGTCCCTTGATATTTTGTCATCGATATTTTGGGAACTCGATATTTTGGTAGTAGATATTATTTCAGTGATCCACTGTGCCCATCAGGGTGTGGCTCTCTCTGCTGCTCGAGGTGCCGGCCGCCTGTGTCCCAGCAAACAGTTAACAGCAGTGCGCAGCTCTCTGAGAGCCGGCGCTACAATGTATCGGAGTAGCACTTCTGTGCCGGTGCGGGCTGCCTGCCCTAGTCCCGATACGTGCAGCCAATCATGATCACCGGTGTCACCAGGGGGCCGGGATTAATAAAATCCGGATGTGCGGTACTCCTGCATCACGTCTGCCGCCAGGAACTGACAGAAAGTTAGTCGGCGGGGGAATCTGAGTGAGCGTGCAGGCTGCCTCGGCCGTGTGGCTCAGCTGCCTCAGTCGGTGCAGTTGCAGTAAATTTACCCGGGCCCTGGCGATTTCAATTGCCGTCGCCGAGAGGGACACTTGACTGACGGACGGTCACTGGATTGCACACGACAGGCTTTGCTGACTCGAGGACTCACTGACTGTGACCAGGTGAGGCTCAAACAGTAATTGCGGTGGTGGCTTGCGGCCTGATCTGCAACAAGTGATGTGAAGTAAGACTGGAGTGGTGCAGTGCTGCAGCTACCCGAGTGTGTGTGTGACTGTGCTCTAAATGTGAACACAGTCCCGCCCATGTTTGCTGACATCTGTTTTCAGTCAAGCCATCAGTGTTTCTGAACACTGTAGCATTTTACATACTTTGTAAATATTTAAACTCACCGTGATTATAAAATCTTACATTCTGTGCAACACGAACTCCAGAAACAGGAAAAGCTTTCAATCCACATCGCTTAGGCCAATGCATATTTGACCATGGTGCCGTAAATTCAAATTGCAGAGGCCTCTGCACACCACCCAAAACGTTATGCAGCACGGACACTCCCATGGTGCAGGCCTACAGCATCTGCACCAGACACGACTCCAGCTTGGTATCGACCACGCAGAGATGATCGGTGAGCAATGCTTTGTGAGTGGCCCTTCACACGTCATCCTCGCAAGGCTGCTCCAGCAGCGAGAAAGCCCAGGCCTGGCCCCCGAAACATCAGAAACAAGAAGTAGGCGACCAGCATCAAGCAATAGAGCAGGCAAGGGTTGGGCCATAGCACTGTTGGTAGCGTACTCCTCTGCACCCTGGGCTTGTACTCGCCGACGGTGCCAACGTTTCACAGCTGAGTAACAGGTATGAGTCTAGTATTGCAGCAAACATAGAGGGGTTCGGGTATTCTACATATTAGTCAGAGCTTGACTATTTGAGAGGCGTGTTTGTACAGCAGCTACACGAGTTACGTTTTGCTTGTAAACACTGGAGTAATTTAAACACCACTACCTGCAATCCGAAAGAGGCAAATGAAAGTGTCCTTCTTCAAGAGGCCTGTATAGTGAGCGTTGTTAAGTTGTTACACCAAAATCCATTCTTTATAGAAATGCTGAAGGAAGTGTGTTAAAACGAAGTAATAGCGCAGACATCTCTTGTAGAAGGTATAAGTAGATTTATTCACGTAGTAATCAGCAGGTATACAGTTACAAGAAGATCCTTAGTAAATCAGGTAGTCTCTGGTAAAGCCCCACCAGGAGCAAGGTCCACTCTGCTCAGCCCATCACACCAACTGAATTTCCCCACATACAAAGCAACGCCAACATTCCACGTGACATCATCGGTGGCAGAGCAGGCAGAGAGAGAACCAGAAAGGAGAGACTGAAATGGCAATAAGCACATTACAACACATCCCCCTTCTTAATAATTAAACAAACAAAGGAATGGAAGACAAAGAGAATGTATAATATATAAAACAAAAAACATCCCCTAAACATTCAAAATAAAAGGAGAAGATGAGAAAGTATTAATAAATTCAACCAACTCAACCCTCCCCTTAGATAATGATCAAAAGCACAAAAAATAAATGCATAGATGGAAAACGCACTTCCGACAGAAAGAAGAAGACACAGTATCAACACAATATAATACCTCCTTCTCCCTGAAAATGATCATAAATAAAAGAAATACAAAACAAGACAAAACATCCTAAAAACCAATAAATCCAAAACCGCACACAATACCTAATGTGCCATACACAAAAACTGCAGTAAAACAAATCAAGCACAATACAAAACTAGCATAAACTGGGGCAAGACAGGGATCAACAACCCTAACTGCACAAATCCCAAAACAAAGGGTAACAAGTGTGATGAGGGGAGTTAAACTACACTTAAGGTAACTCTCCACGAGTGTACCCGTAACACACAGACTGAGTAGCATATAAACATAACACCAGACAACCAAAAACCGAGGGTATCCCTTAACCCCATGTGTGTGTAGCCATCACACACAGCATGCGCACACAAATCAAAACCTAGGGTATCCCTTAACCCCACATGTGTAGCCATCACACCTAGGGTATCCCTTAACCCCATGTGTGTAGCCATCACACACAACATGCACACACAAATCAAAACCTAGGGTATCCTTTAACCCCACGTGTGTAGCATGGACACCTATAATAAAGCAAGTCAAAAAAACCAAAAACTCAGGGTATCCTTTAACCCCACATAACTTAGGGTATCCTTAACCCCACAAGTGCAATACTCACATCACACACAGTCTATAAAGCATGTGTACATAACACCAAGGAAATCAAAAACTTAGAATAACATTAGACCCAAAATAACAGCAGGGTGTTCTTCAATCCATGACACACCAAAGACAGACTGCTCTGGCATCCCAAACAGATGACAAAGAAACATCCATGCAAAACAACAATCACCCAAAAGCAAAAATAACATTACAAAGACCAGCATAAATAAAGTGATTAACAGTCTCGAGGTCCGATGAGCGATCCCTCATCCGAAGTCTTCAATCTGCGTTCGTAGTCTGCTGATAAAAATGTAAATCAACAAAAGTCTAAACAATCTAGTGACATGTTTGCTGGTAAATGCCCCCTCCATTGGTATATTGTTCTTCTGTATCTTTTCTTGTAGTGTAACACGAAGCATTATACACTTGAAAATCCTCACCCCACCTCTGCACAGCTCCGTGTTACATGCTCGAAAATAAATAACAGGGAGTGAGCTGCCCGAGCTGTGCCAGTGTCTGGGGTCATAGATAGTAACGACATTGTCATTACGTGCAGGCAAACTTCAAAAGCACCAACACGCAGCATTGCAACTGATGACGTTATGACGCTGACTAATCACCGAATCCCTCTGTAGGATTCCAGTGCGTCATCAGTCAGAACAGGAATCACAGTGCGAGTACAGCACTAGTGCAGCTGCTAAGGTAATTTCAAAAGTCAAAACAGTTATACATTTCTCACACAGTCGAGATTGCGTAGTTGCAAACAATTAGTTTACAATAATGACGATGTAAGATCCAGCACGTTGTCTGTGATTTTAAAAATGGTCAAAGACAGTTAATGTATCTGAGGTGCTGACACTTATTTTATTATCAGTTTTAAAACAGATGCGCTGGGTGTCGTTCATTATACTTCTTAGGCTCACGATCTGACAACTCAAACTGATTCATTACTTCCCTCCTTCCGTTACGGTGCTAATGTTGTTAAAATCTTGACTCAACTGCTCGAATGCAGTCAGTTTCTCCCAAAATTAAAGTAGACATGACATCAGCACCACCCAGTGGCTGGAAACAAGTACTACTATCTCCGAGGCTCGATTTTTTTTTAGCAGATTCACACACTGCCAGTTCACTGAACATCCAGGTTATAGATAGACTTTAAAATCCAAGTTGAACAAAAATATACTTTCATCCAGCTGCTGACACACTAAAACTGTTGGTTTACTTCATGAGATAAACAGACTGACACAACTATAACGTGCCTCCAATTCAACAGTTGATCAGTTTTTTTAAATTTAAGGTTAAACTCGATGCAGACAAAAACAGAAAACAGCTGGGCTTCCTTCAGGGTTTGATGAAAGTAAAATCCAGACCAGCAGCCAAAACATTAAAACAAGAGGCTACTCTTAAACTTCCATTAAGCTAAAACAGCTATATGCTGAAACCTTCTTCTGAGGCTGTAGGCAGGCTAATAGAATCTGACGCAATCTAATCCAAAGGGCGACCGTTGGTAGGGTCACTGGTGGGGCCTATTGGGTGCCTAGTTTCCTCCATTCAGCTTATTTGAAGTCATTAAATTCCAAAACTTTAAATCCTTTTTGTAAAAACGCTTCTTCATCTACTTAAACAGCTTCACTTACTTCAGTTTTAAAAGTCCAGTCCCATCAAGGTAGCTAAAGTAGGTTCTTTTTCAAACGTCCCCAGTGTTAAAACGAAGTAATAGTGCAGACATCTCTTGTAGAAGGTATAAGTAGATTTATTCACGTAGTAATCAGCAGGTATACAGTTACAAGAAGATCCTTAGTAAATCAGGTAGTCTCTGGTAAAGCCCCACCAGGAGCAAGGTTCACTCTGCTCAGCCCATCACACCAACTGAATTTCCCCACATACAAAGCAACCCCAACATTCCACGTGACATCATCGCAGGCAGAGCAGGCAGAGAGAGAACCAGAAAGGAGAGACTGAAATGGCAATAAGCACATTACAACAAAGTGCTATTTAAAAAGTACGTTTTTATGATTATATGACTGGATACACCTAGGCCTTGCATTCTTTTTCGAAACCCCAGTGACTGAAATGACCTCAGTTCCCTTTCAATTTACTCTTCTTAATGCAGCTGCTATGTGAGTGCATGTGGATCCATTGTTCCTGTGTCTTCATTGCTTGATTTTGCTCGAAAGAAAGTGTCACTCATAGTCGTCTAATGTCACTCATATTTACACTGAAATTATGAAAATGTCACACAAAAGCAATCTGAAACCTTGGCAGCTATGAGAATGCTTTATAAATGCTGCACAGTCAGTCCTTGCGAAATCGCTTGTATGTTTCCCTCTTGCTATCTGCCCATGTCTGTCTCCTGATCTCATCCTCAACCCTCCCCACTCGCATCACAAACCATGTGGCCCTTTGTGAAAACATTTGTTAATTGCAGCCCCGTCAAGCGCTGCAATTAACAAACATTTTCACAATGGTTCACAATCAGCCCCCAACCGTGCTCCCTTAAGAGAAGACATTTAGCAAGTCTGTGCTTTTGGACTTGCAAAATGTCTTCTCTTAAGGGAGCGCGGTTGGGGGCTGATTGTGAGCCATTGTGAAAATGTTTGTTAATTGCAGCGCATGACGGGGCTGCAATTAACAAATGTTTTCGCAAAGGGCCACAAACAGCTCGCAGCCACAGCGGGAATTACCGTTTTCGCGCCGCTCGCGTTTTAAAAGCGGCGGCGCGAAAGCACTCACAGGGTGTGTGCGCGCTTCCCTCGGGACTCTGCGCGCTCGGGGGTAAGCAAGGTGCGCGCGCGCGGGCCCGCGCACGTTACAGGGAACACTGGTGTAGATTACAAAATAGTTGCCACAATCTCTGCGAGAATGCTGGATGGTGTCCAAACAAGCATGGATAGAGCTCACTTTGTACCCCATGCCTTGGCCACTGATCCCTCAGTTTTAGCAACATGTTCTGCAGTTATTAGGGTCTCACTTCACATATGTACCTATCGCATAAGTTTAGATGTTCCTAGTTCAATCCAGTGCTTCTAATTACATCAGTGGTTCTTTCCCTGGTGCTTGCTTTGCTTTCCATGGTGCCCGCTGCCAGCCTTGCTGATCGCTTCGCTATCCCGCCGCTGCTCCCTGCGGCCCCACCCCCGGAAACCCCGGCATCCCTGTGGTTCCCCAACGAACTCAAAAACTCCAAGAAAACCTGCCGCACCCTCGAGAGAGCTTGGCACCATGATCAGACAGCAGAACACATGACCGCCCTCAAGAACGCCACCCGCAATCACCACCAGCTGATCCGCACAACATTCAAATTGGCAATTCGCACAAATACGTGCAATGCGCCATTAACTGATCACTTTAGAGAATTGAACCACTCTTGTGAAGATTTGAGATGGTTCATTTTGGAAAAAATTTGAACAACTAGGCGGGGAGGAGATATTGATAAAATGAGGAAAACCCGAGAGCAATGGTATTTTTGCCATCTTAATACCATACTTAAAGGTTCGAATACCAGAGAAGATTGGGCCAAGTGTGTTTAGTGTATGCTGTACTTAGGGTAGTCACCTATAACAAACCAACTTACAGCAGCATCTTTCTCTAAGTATAACCGGGTACCTCTATATAGAACAATCTCTCCCCCCAGTTGTGACTACCTATTGTGTATCCATTTAGTTGGGTTCTGGTTACCCCAGTATCATCCTTTTCCCTTTAGACACTGGGCCCATTCTTTACAATCCTAGAGATAAGAGACCTTTCTCTTTTATATTTTATAGAAAGGTTTAAAAACCAATCAAGAGATTTTGTATTGTAGGCCGTGTGAAAATCGTACGGGGAAACTGCAGTTTCTCCTAATATATCATACAGTGTGTGTCTTTCAATCTATAACGATTATCGAATCTTGATTTATTTTTTCATAGAATTAATCTTACTCTGTTTGGTTGACAGATTGACTAGTTAGTCAAATGTTGTACCCTTCCATATACTACCACCATTGCCCTTTAAAAAGGGTTTATGGTGTGGTGTGTTGCGCTGCATCGCCACGTTTTACTCCGTTCCGACGTGGCTGGAGAGGAGCGCAGCATTGCAGACGAGATAGGGAACACTGTTAAGAAAGCAAGTGAAATTTTACCCTCGCTAGTCGGCAGACCAATTAGAGGAGAGACAGACGAGTCCCTGTATGCTAATAATCAGCTTTGGTAAAACCAACTCCGATAGGTTCTTTTCTGGACCAATCCGAATCTTAGACACGGATATTTAAACCATGCGTCTTAGACTCATCATCGGTACACGCCACAGCAACTTATTTATTTATTTATTTATTTATTTGCTTGTAAAGCGCCTGAGTCAATTCCCGAAGGGATATCTCTGCGCTGTTGCCAGCAGTTTTAGGGCAGCTTACTCTGAGGGTGAAGGCTGAGGGGGGGGATATTATGGCCTGGTGAAAAGGTAAGTTTTCAGTTTTTTTCTGAACAACACTAAATTGCTAATTTGTTTCAGTTCGATGGGCAGGGAGTTCCAAAGTATGGGTCCTTTGTAAGACAGGGCTCGGCCTCCCTGTCTAGCTTTTCTTATTTTTGGAACTTGTAACAGCAGATGGTTGCTAGAGCGGAGTGCTCGTCCTGGGCAGTATGGTATAAATTTCTCTCGTAAGTATCTGGGGCTGGTACCATACAGGCATCTGTGTATGATGTTACAGATTTTAAAATTGATGCGTTGCTTCACAGGAAGCCAGTGGAGTTGGTGCAGTAGGGGGCGGGAGGGCGTTCTGGGGGGGGGGCGTTGAGGGCTAATCTTGCTGCCGTGTTTTGGACAACCTGAAGTTTGTCTATTTGTTCTTCATTCGCTGATAGATAGAGCCCATTGCAGTAATCCATTCTGCCTATGATTAAAGTTTGGATGAGGGTCTTTCTATGGTTGTCTGGCAGAAAAGGAAAGACACGTCTAAGGAGCCCCACCACGTGAATGCAGGCACCTGCAACCTGAGTGGTGTGTTCCTTGAGCAGGAGTGCTTGGTCCAGCTTAACACCAAGGTTTTTTGCTAAGGGCTTGGGGTTGGGGACAGGGCCTAATTCCAAAGGCCACCAGTCTGGTGACCAGAGGAGAGTCGCTCCTCCAAACAGCATGACCTCTGTTTTGGTCACGTTGCACTGGAGAAAGTTTTTGCCATCCAGTGTGCTATCATTCTCATCCCACTGGCAAATGAGGAAAGAATTGCCGGTGTGAGAGTTGTGAAGGGAAACAGAAGTTGGGTGTCATCAGCGTATGACACCGGAGTGAATCCAAAGGATCTTGTCATGTTTGCTAAGGGGGCCACATAAATGTTGAAGAGCGTGGGGCTAAGGCATGAGCCCTGTGGCACACCCTTAGTAAGCACTCTAGATGGAGAGGAGTGAGATCCAAGTCTGACTCCTTGGGTGCGATCGGATAAAAAACTTGTTAGCCATGCAAGAGCCATGCCTCCTATCCCCACATCACTCAGTCTTTCTAGGAGGAGTTCATGTGATACCGTGTCGAAAGCAGCGGATAAATCTAACAGCACTAGAATCACGGATTCCCCCCTGTCCAGTGACATCCTGATGTTGTCGGTCACGGAGAGGAGGGCTGATTCAGTGCTGTGATTAGGCCTGAAACCAGATTGGGATGGGTCCAAGGCTTCCGCTGCTTCGATATATTTTGACAGGTGTGTATTGACATGCTTTTCTGTAAGTTTGCTGAGGTAGGGTAGGAGGGAGATGGGTCTGAGGTTTGAGAGGTCCGACCAGGGTATTGTGGCGTTTTTCCGAATTGGATTGACTACAGCTTGTTTCCATTCTGTAGGTACCTGTCCTTTGCTCAGGGATTGATTTATGATGGCTAGTGTGGGTGGACCTAGGATTGAGTTTAGAGGGGCCATCATTTTTGCTGGTAAGAGATCATTAGGCGAACCAGATTTTATGTGGTTAATTAGGGGAGAGAGATCTGCATTGGACACTGGGGGAAAGGAAAGTAGAGATGGTGATTTTTTTGGTTGCGGGGTTGTGGGGTCATAGTTTCCACAGTTGGTGCTGGTTGTTTTCAAGATTTTGTCGTAAATCGTGTTGATTTTGCTCTCGAAGAACAGGGAGATCTCGTTACACAGTGGTAGTGAGAAATCATCTGCGCTAATACAAGCTGTGGGTTTCACGAAGGATTCCAGTATTTTATACAGTTCCTTCGAGGAATTTCCTGCCTCTGACAGTTGCTGTGCCAGTCAATTTTTTCGAGCTTTCCTAATGTTTTTGTAGTATTTCGATTGGGCTTCTGAATAGGCTTTTTTATCCTCTACTAGGTGAGATTTTCTCCATTTCTTTTCCAGTCTTCTGCACCCTTGCTTTTCAGCTCTGAGTACCTCTGTGTACCATTTCTCCTTTTTATGGGTGGGGTATTGTTTATGGAGTTTTAGTGGTGCTAATTTATCTATTGCTTCCAGTAGAGAGGCATTAAATTTAGTAAGCATGTCATCTACATTATCTGTGTCAAGGATTGGAGGTATTTTCCAGGTGTCCTGTAGTCCTTCTATGGTTATTTTATGCCATTGGCGTCGCAAAATTGGAGGAGAATTTTTGTTTGTTGTCTTTTTAAAAGAAATGGGGAGATTAAATTCTAGCAAATAATGGTCAGTCCAGTTCAGGTGAGAAGTTGTTTTGCAAGGCAAAGTGGGACTGTTTGAAAAAAGTAGATCTAGAAGGTGTCCTCCTTCATGGGTGGGGTCGGAGTTGTGAAGTTGGAGCCCTATTGTGGTCATGTCTGCAAGCAGAGCTTTGGTTTCTGTAAGTTCCAGATTGTCTGCATGGATATTAAAATCACCTAGAAGAACAAAATTTTCTTTTGCTCTGAGGTATGGGACTATTAATTCCATGAGAGAAAGGGAGAATCCGGTACATGATCCAGGTGGACGGTATATTAGTGCACCTTTCATGGCTATTGTGGTAGATAGATTTATTCGAAAGGTAACGATTTCCAGGGTAGAGCTACATTTTTCCTCAAGAATGGTTATTTTCAGATGTTCTTTATAGATAATAGCTAGTCCGCCACCTATTTTAATAGGTCTATCCATGTGAAAAAACTTATAACCTGGGGGTATTGCTATTGCAATTGCAGGTGTGGTATGAGGCTTCAACCAGGTTTCTGTGAGAAAACACAGATCTGGTTGATTGGTATGTAGTAGGTCCCAAATCTGAAGCTGGTGTTTGGGCATTGAGCGTACGTTTAGCAGAGTGCATTGTAGACTGCTAGCATGTTTCCTTGCCTCAGATGTCTTGGGGTCTTGGCGGGGGAGGGTAGTGGCTTGAAAGCGACATTTCCTGCAGGAGAATGGGCCTTCAGGGGGGGGCCAGTTCGCGGTTATACAAGCTGGGGGGTGAGCAGGTTGCAAAGCGAGCAGATCTTGGGCAGAGTACCTGATAGTTTGAATGCGGTTATTTTTATCGGGCATAGCTTCTGGCACCTGGCACCGTTCTGGCGCGGACGGGCGCAGACGGGCAGGTCTTTGGCTTGTCTTCGGCGCCGTCATTGGCGCCCCGCTGCGCGCAGTCGCTGCGCGCCAGTTCCGACGAGGGGCTAAATAGCCCTCAGAAGTGAGCAGCTAGAACGCTGACTGCTCGACTTCCTGTGTGTGTCTGGCTCTTGCCTGCCCCGCCCTCCGCACTACGGTATTGGCTACCGAGTCGGACCGGGGCGGGCAGGCTTGAGTATCGAGCACAGACTACTGCTTAATGCGCTGTAACCTTTAACAAAGTGCAGTTGACAATACAGATGAAATGCTGCAGGGAATAGTAATCAATCCCTACTGCTATCCGCTGCAGGAGCAAAGTGCAAAGTGCTGAGGTTTTAAAAGAGGTTTCTAAAATTATTGTTCAATTTAAAAACATGTGTCTTTTAAAAACGGGGAATTCTGATCGTCATATATTTTAGCTTTCAAATCAGCAGAGCATCCGCTCTAAAACGCTAGCAGGCGCCAAGCGGGGTCAGGAGATGCTGCCACCGTCGTCCCTTACCGCAATGGTTGATGCCTCCTCGCCGCCTAAATAGCCCTCAGAAGTGAGCAGCTAGAACGCTGACTGCTCGACTTCCTGTGTGTGTCTGGCTCTTGCCTGCCCCGCCCTCCGCACTACGGTATTGGCTACCGAGTCGGACCGGGGCGGGCAGGCTTGAGTATCGAGCACAGACTACTGCTTAATGCGCTGTAACCTTTAACAAAGTGCAGTTGACAATACAGATGAAATGCTGCAGGGAATAGTAATCAATCCCTACTGCTATCCGCTGCAGGAGCAAAGTGCAAAGTGCTGAGGTTTTAAAAGAGGTTTCTAAAATTATTGTTCAATTTAAAAACATGTGTCTTTTAAAAACGGGGAATTCTGATCGTCATATATTTTAGCTTTCAAATCAGCAGAGCATCCGCTCTAAAACGCTAGCAGGCGCCAAGCGGGGTCAGGAGATGCTGCCACCGTCGTCCCTTACCGTAATGGTTGATGCCTCCTCGCCGCCTAAATAGCCCTCAGAAGTGAGCAGCTAGAACGCTGACTGCTCGACTTCCTGTGTGTGTCTGGCTCTTGCCTGCCCCGCCCTCCGCACTACGGTATTGGCTACCGAGTCGGACCGGGGCGGGCAGGCTTGAGTATCGAGCACAGACTACTGCTTAATGCGCTGTAACCTTTAACAAAGTGCAGTTGACAATACAGATGAAATGCTGCAGGGAATAGTAATCAATCCCTACTGCTATCCGCTGCAGGAGCAAAGTGCAAAGTGCTGAGGTTTTAAAAGAGGTTTCTAAAATTATTGTTCAATTTAAAAACATGTGTCTTTTAAAAACGGGGAATTCTGATCGTCATATATTTTAGCTTTCAAATCAGCAGAGCATCCGCTCTAAAACGCTAGCAGGCGCCAAGACTTAGAAGCCGGGCCCTAATATCTATGAAAAAGGTAAACCGAATTAGGAGAGCGTAAACTATTTTAACATTAGATTCGAGCTAGCTTGCATGGACTTTGTAAATATGTTGTTTTTTCAAGACATATCGCTTTTATTTTTATAGCCGTTGATCTTTGCAACGAGTGACAGGGAAGCAATAGGGCTGGGCCCTGAACTGTCAAAATAGGAGCTTAACTTACGGCTCGACTTGTCAGCAAAATCACCTCCGAACAGCTGTCGATACAGGTATGCCTGTCTACTTTTTGAATAGTGTCAGAAAAGATACACGGTGCATTTGCACGGCCACAGAAATAGTTTTAGACTGACTTCCCTCATCCTATATTTATCTACAGGTCATTCCCTGGCTTATGGTAAATAACACGAGACGCTTTAAATCGGTCTGTGTATGGCGATGTTATTTTAAATCAACTATCTATACGCAACATCCTCGACCACATCAAGTTATTCATTCATGATTTTGCATAACAACAGATATAGTTGGATAGCGATATAGGTTGTATATCATGTTCTGTTATTCCCTTATGTCCTCCATCTTAGGTCAGATACTCTGATTTCGGAAATTTCGAGGTATTCCCACAGATAGAGGGACGTATTTGGGTGCTTTTTCAAACCCCATAACTGTTTTCACAAAGGTAAGATATTTTTCCTCAGCATTAGACGAATGAACTAAAACAATACGTCTATGAACATTTTTTCCTTATCAACAGAGGTTTGATTCTAATACTTTAGCATGTATTCCTGAAACTAGTGTTAGCCTGATTGGTCTTAGACAGATTTGTATAACCTAGTAGACCTTATTTTAATGCTGTTCCAAGCTAGTGTAGACACTATGTATATAGGCTAATTAAGTCCCTATTGGGTTCCTCCCTGAATCATAATTATTAAGAATTGTTTTTATTTAAATACACCTGAGGAATGTGTCACTTTTGTGTTATTTTATCTTTATGTAAGAAAGGTCACATATAGAATGTTTTAATTAAATGCAAATGGTTGTTAACAAATGTGGTATGTGTAAGAGATTTAGAGACTCTTTCTATTCTATTGTAGATCTATTCTAGGGTAATTTTAACAACCCCGCTGGTCACGACAGACATTGTGCAAAGTCTTGATAAAGGTGGTCATTATCTTGGAAATCCACCGAAACCCGTCAACGCTTTCTTTTCCTGTATAAATCAAGACTCTGTCATTGTTGTTGACACATTGATTTTTAGAGTACATAACATCGATGTTAGAAATCAGGAGTCTGAATATACGATCAGTATAGTACAATGTTTATGTTCTACTGTTTCTGTCTTTGTGTACCAATTATGCGGGTCATATTGAATCTTATGATTTGTTATGAAATGTTTTTATTTAGGTCCTAGTATAGTTTTGTTTAGTACCCACTGTATTTTATTTTATGTATACATAATAAACTGTGATCCTTTTTTCTTATTAGTTTTTGAGTTTATATTATTTTTTTCAATTCAGGAATGGATTGTTCAGGTCATTCTATTTAAAGTTCTGCTCAAGGGAAGGTCACTTTCTATGAACATTCAAAGAACGACTGGAACAACACCCACAACAGCAAGGAACTCTTCAGCATTGTTGAAGAGCTCTCCAACCCCAGCGCCTGCAACAATGACATCACACCCTCGCAAGACCTCTGCGACTCACTCGCCTTGTTCTGAAATGAATGAATGAAATATAATTTACTGGTAGAATAACCAGGTTTTAATACTCACCCTAAGGTCCAACATGTTTGATTTTTTCTTAAGTGCTGATGGTAATGTGTTCCACAGTTTTGCCGTCCTTGTGATAAAGCTCTAACCACCCCGTCTAACTATTTTAAATCTATAGAAACATCCCTGTAAGCTTTATTGTGAATTCTACATTAAACTCAAGCGAGAATGAAAGAACAGGATGTCCTTCTCTTATTCATCCCAGGTGGAAAAGATTCAGAATAACAAACCTGAAATCAGTGTGTTGGATTAGGAGCTACTGACCATTATTGTCCTGTAGTTTGTAGACCACAGATTGTTCCACAGATGTATGGGATGTAAAGTAGGTGTCAGCAGTCATTGTTACTTGTAAAGAATAGCAACAAGCTGTTCTATTAACTCTCACACCTAAACATGCTGTTCTTTACATATGTTTTAATTTTTTAGTGATGAGAAGCTAAACATGGTCTGCAGAAAAGCCAAGCAAGTTCTCAAGTGTGACGTCATGTGCAGTACCCCATTATCACCCATGACCCTGCTCCAGGCTGACTGTCTACTCCTCATGCACTGCTTAGAACTCTTACTGATAGACAAGAAGACCTTCTGTGAAGCCCTGAAGAATGTTTCCACACTTTTGAAACCTGGAGGGCATATGATAATGAGTGTCGCTTTCGGATGCACATACTTCATGGCTGGGACTGTCAAATGTCCCCATTTGTCCCTCGATGAGGAGTTTGTGAGGTGCGCTGTCATCGAGGCCGGTTACGACATTGTGGAGCTTCACGTTTGTCCTCAGCTACTCAATAAGTCATATGAAGTATCAGATTTTACTTCTGTTTGCAATTTAAAAGCATGCAAAGTGTCTCCTAATGCATAAATGCAGTAAGATGGAAAATGAGAGGGACAAGGCAGCTTCAGAGCCATTGAACTTCTGGTATTTTTCAAGATCTATGATTACTGCCTGAAAACTGCAAGTGTTCCACTAAAGAGAACAGCAATATTGAGAAACAATAAGGAATAAGCATACTAGTTAGTAGTTGATGAATAATATGTCTCATAATTAACTTTTGCTTCACTCACTCAACCTTCTTTGTTGCACTTGAAGGATAGTCTTTATTTTAGAGACTGAGATAGAAGTAAAGTTCTGTATTCCACGTTAGGTTCTTAGGTTCCAGCCTCAGCCTGATAGGTCATTTTAGGCCTCCATTCCTGTTACATCTGCAATCAATCTGCAAGCGTTATACTATATGCAGACACCAACAGTCCATGTGTCATCACCTTCTCACACCATCCTGGCGCAACAATCAATTCATCATCACATTTGCACAGCATCCTGGTTCAATAGCCGACTGCATGTCCGCTCAGCCGATGCATACACAGACACATAACATAAATGCATCATCACATTCTCACAGCATCCTGGCTCAACTTTTTATGCACATCACAATCTCACACCATCCTCAGTCAACATTCCATGCACATCACCTTTTCACACATTCTGGCTCTACATTCTAGTGCATGCCTGCTTACCCCATGCATACACAGACATCACATGACTGTATCATCACATTCATACAAGATCCTGGATTAACATTAAATACATCATGACTTTCTCAAGATTTCATGCACATCACATACTCACAGCATCCTATCTCAACATTCCATGCAAAATCACATTCTACAGCACCCTGGCTCAACATTTCAAACATATCACATTCTCATAGAATCCTGGCTCAACCTTCTACTGCATCCCTGCTCAGCCCATGCATATCTAGACATCACATACATCACTGCATTGCACCCCCTTCCTTGAAAGAAGAGAAACAGACCTGCTATGTATATTCAAGCCTCTATGACGTGAATTGCCTCTTTCTTTGGCCTAATTGAACAAACAACATATATATAAATCTGTCATATTGAGACTCAGTAATCACGAAACAGGTGAGTATATAGGAGAGAAAAGATCATCAAGTAAGAAGCCTTGTTTCAGTGGCTTGGTCCAGTTCTTTCTGGATACAAATATGCAGTGTCCCTTGATGGTTAATACATCAACCAGGGTATGATTACAGAAGGGCCCCTCTATCCAAGGGGACAGGGCTCCGTATCAAATTATGAAGTAACAAGGATTTAAAAATCACCTCAAGGCCTCATTCAATATCATTCCATCATACATGAATCTTCACAGTTATCCACAACTCATGTACATGATATCCAGCAGCACTAACTTGCCATAATGTTTACTGATTCGATCAGAAGTTTAATATGACAAGTATGAACATTATTTCATATGACACTGTACAATAAATATAATATGATTTTCCCAGATAGCTCAAGGGCCAGGTCAGAGAGAAAAAGAGACCAGATATAAAAGAGAACATCTTGTTTGATCTTGAAGTTGACAAATTGTTTGCCAGAGCGTTGCAGATGTAAGCTTATTTCACAACCAATGTTCATGTGCATGGTGTTTAAATTGATTATCAGCATTGTAACCAGGCCAAGAACTGACAAAACTTGCTAGCATAAACATTCACAAATCTTGTCCCTTCTGATTACTAGTTCATGCTTTTGGACCTCCAGGGGGTTAATATCACACCCTGGCCAGATCATGGGCACAGACAAAATGTGCTAAAGGTCCCTTCCATACACGCTCAAACGTTACCTCATGACGGAGAACTGCAAACCCCTTAGGAAGCCTTGTTGCTTCCAAGCAGATATCAAGGCCAACACTAGTGTGGCAGTGAATGAAAAACACATCAAGTGTTCATCATCCCATCATGCATCACTGTGAAATTCCCCTGTGATGGGCCAGTTACCATCTGTCCTCATACTTCATCCACACTCAACTCTCTAATTTGACATTAACATAGATCTGTTACCTCATTCCACAGCTTCTGATGCCACAGTACCTGTGTCAGTGATCTCTTGCACATGACTTCACTCTCACAATTTGTAACAGCCTCTGGTACAGTTGTAGATATCCCTGTACAGTAATGAGCCAGAGGCCATTCTCATGTGTCCCTATTGAGCCAACAGCCTCATGCTGACTCCTAAGGACTTCTAGTACTGACCTGTGGTACTGCAACTCATAGCAGCTTGTGGTAAAGGAACACAACAAAAGGATGTTAATTTGTGTCCCTGTAGAGCCAGCAGGATGGTGCTACTTCAAAGGAGCACCTAGTGTTCACCTCTGGTCTGCCATAAAGACCTGTAAGAGAGCATCGACAATGTTCAAACTAATTGTCCATGCTAGAGATAGTTCCTTGTGGGTCATGAGCATGGGTTGTTGAGGGAAGTAAGAGAGACCGGGGCAATAATGTTGCTGGATTCAGGGGTGATGATCATAATGGTTGTGTCTGCTGAGGCTGTTATCTGTGCGGTGTGGCAGTACTTGGTGGCAGCGTAGGTATGAGTTTAGGCCGGGGAAGAGGTGGCAGCAAATCTTGGCGTGCTTTGGCTGAGGTGCTGGGCTTTGTGCGGTGCTACCACCACAACTCTCCCTTGACTATTGCCTGGGCTTTGTTTTGGGGGCCTATTGTCAGCTTGGGTCCCCAAGCAGCAAATGAGAGCTGAGCAGGGCCCTAATGAGAGGCTGCTGTGTGTGGTGACAGTCCCAACCACCAATTGGAGCAGATTTTGTAGGGGAATGGGGCGAACTGGCTGAAGGGGTGTGCCAGTGGGAACAGCAGCTGTTATACCTGGGCCTGATAACTTTCAATGCGGTCTCCAAGTGGACCTGGTATATACCTTGGACCCAATTAGGCGGCAGTCTGCTGCAGGTGCTGCCCCTTGGAGATTTATCAATGAGACAAAAGGACAGGACCTCCCTGCATCGCTGTGGAAGACAGGACCCACACATTTATGATCTCCCTATTTATGGGGTCATATATGAACTCTGGTGAAATTGTTGAAGCCCCCCAGTTCTAAGAATTAACATGAAGGGGGAGACTCTGGAGGTAGGAGCTTGAGCTAGCTGGGCCATTCTAGTTCACCTGACCCCTGCAATCTCAGATCCCTTTTTTCCAGGGGAACATATTGGGACTGATATGGGAGGGGCCTGAGGAATTGTATGGTATTAATGAAAGAAGAAACAACTTTTGGTTGACATACTTGTGGCTTAGTGAAGGCCTCTTTTCTCCCTTACCCCCAAAAAGGAACAGACCCCTTATATGCTCTTTGTGGACAACAGAGGAACAGAGATATAATAGACATGTTGCCTGGTAAGACCTATTCTGCTGGTGACACTTTGGCTTAATGGCTAAAGACAATCCTGGGATCCGAATGCAAGTTTGACAAATGTATTAAGGTGATGCCACTGTCAAAGAGCATGGCTGAGGTGGCAGTGGGAGTAGCCTAGGAGAAAACAGATCACACTTGGCCCATTGCTTCAACAGTTTGATTCTACAGATGGCCTTGACTTCTAGGTCAGGACAAGAGACAAAGATTGCGGACATTGGCATAGATGTGACCCTGATGTGATAGGATCCTAGAAGTACGGAAACACGCTCCTAGAGGTAGAAGGCAACATTTAGATGCCTTAGGGCTGCTGTCACAAGATTGTCCACTTCTTCTGGAGAACTACAGTGGTGGTCAGAAGGCCATTCATGTAGAAGCAACCTGCTTTCCTTGCGCGTCCCTGAAGTAGTGAGGGAAGGGAACCTAAAGGTTTCCTGGAACAGAGGCTGACACGCATCTTCACAGCAAAAGCGTGCTCTACCTGCTTTGTTATTGAGAGGGCACACCGTGTTCTGATGGCAACAGCTCTGGCCTGACCACATGATGCAGGATTCAGGAAGAAGTGCAGCTTGAATCTCAAAATATCCTTTTGTTGTAGTACCACACAAGGGCAGTCCAGAACACTGCAAATGTTTAATCAAGTCAGACAAAAGCTGTGTGCTATGAATGTACATGATCCTGTTTTCCACCACATTCAAATTTCTCCCTCAGGAAGTTGTGACCGACAATGGTCCGCAATTTGTGAGCAAGGAAATGGAAGATTTTCTTGTAAAATGTAGTATCATCCATAGGAAGATTGCTGTTTTCCATCCTGAAGCAAATGGCCAGGTTGAGCGTTTCAACCGTGTTGTTAAGGAAGCCATACAACTCTCTATCAAAGGAAATTTAAATTGGAGAAATGCTTTGCAATCTATGTTGTTAGCTTACAGGACTTCCCCAAACTCAGTGACTTTGGTATCTCCTTTCGAACTTTTACGTGGAAGGAAGCCCAGCACGAAGTTAGTCCCTTGGTGGCTTAAAAAAGAATTTAGTTGGGTCTGAAAATTGTTTAAAGGTAGATTTTGAAGCTGTTCAACACAGGGTCCAGTTGTACAAGGACAAGATGAAACATGATTTAGCCAAAAGAATTGGTTCCACCTCCTCTTGTTCTATTAAGGTGGGAGATTCTGTCCGCATTAAAAAGAAAGAGGGTGTTAGTAAGGGTTTACCTGTTTGGTCTAGTCCAAAAAAGGTTATAGAAGTATTTAGAAATGCTGTCAGGGTTGATGGAGGTTCTGTCTGGAATTTGAGCAGAATTTCTTTGTTTAATGGACCTAATCAATCAGCGGATGATTTGGACAGCAATGTTTTTTTGGATTTGGAGGGACAGGGAGACCATGGGAAATCTCTTCATGCAGAATGTGATCCTAACAATATTAGGGCCACTTGTTCTTATCGTTTACCAGAATGTAATCCTGACAATGCTATAGACATTAGAGCTACTCGCTCTCATCGTTTACCTGTTCGGTTTGATGATTTTGTAACGACTTTCCTACACTGGCGACCCTCGTCGCCAGTGTAGGAAAGTCGGAAACCACACGAAAAGAAGTTAAAGGTAGACCAAGTTTATTGTGGTCATTCAGTAACGGAGTTCCAGTCAGTAATGCCAGATAACGAGACACTCTCCTAACTGTAAACATTCTGCATGTTTGAAACATTACAATATCCCCACAGGCACGACCTTGTCACGAGCCTCCAGACACAGCTGAATGCTCGTGACATGGCTCGTGAAAACATATGTACAATCCCAACACACCTCAAGGACAAAAGCTGTTGTTTTCAAACCCCAGACAAAGCTTGGGGCTGTGTGTAGAAGTGGAGAATAGGTTTAGGATTTGCAAGAGACTAACAACTGAAGAAACAGGCCCCACAGCAAAAGCGGTTAGACTATGGGGACAGAGATGCAGATCTAGATGGAGAACATACTCAATATGAAGAGCTACAGTACAGCCGGGGGGGGTACAGCGGAAGGGTCTTTAGCAGGCAGAAGAGAAGAGAGTTGAGGAAGCTACAAAAGCAAACTGTCCTCTAAACCCACTGTGATTAAATACGCATGGGTATGTACAATGTGGAGTCTTTCCTAATACTGGCAGAAGAATGGGTTGGGCCAGTTGGTTGTATCTAGTGCACATGAGGGGGTGCTAGGTAATGAAAGTTTTTTAGCCAAGGTATGGTTTTAAAAGACGTATTTGTCTTGGTTGCAGAAAAGTACATCCATAGCAAGGTCCAGAATAGCCATGAGGATAGCCCGTCAAACACCCCAACAGGAGCAGCCTCCCTGCTGTTCAGCCCAAACATTCCATTGAATTGTTTTCAGCCCTGACGAAGTTACAACACGTAACGAAACACGTTGGCTGTGAATGAAATGTATATCGAACGTGAAGTTGACGCTTATAGCATAAAGTTAACAGATGTGACCAAAGTAATATAGGAAATATAATTGTACTTACTTTTGAACGTGCATTAGATTTAGAAGGCCCGTATACGTAGTGGGCTAATGGAGAAATGTGTAGAAATGCTTACGGACACCAGAACGTGCAAAGTAGAATTAATGTACGTGTGTAACTTTAAAATGCAGAAACGGCGAGAAATGTAACATGGAGAAATGTGCAGAGAGCATATATATAACTATCTAACAAATGAGAATATAAAGCTATATTCTATGTATTAAGGTTTATATTCTACGTAATTTGTATTCTATGTAAAATGTATTCACTTATAAGTAAGTGATTTGCTGAATGCGATCATATATACATGTGTGTTAAAGGTTATACTGTGTAGAGAAAGTTGTAGGAATGTTAGAAGAGTTTTAGGTCATTTGTGATTATAACCTGACTGACCAAGGGTTCGCAGGAGTGTAGTCCGCTGTATGTAATTTAGTGGGCTCACAGGAGTCGTGAATAGCCTTGATGTGAACGTGCGAGCCAAAGAGTCTAGTTCTTGTTAGATTTAAGGTGACAAATGTCGGACGAAGTTTATTGCCTAAACATGAGAGGAGACGATTGGAATTTGAGTCTTGTTTTGAAATGACCATTCACAAGACCAAGAAAGGTTATATGCATAGTCAAAGGTAAAGTCGAATGAGGTCACCAACGAGAAGACGAAGATGGCGTCTAAGGAGAAAGGTCAACTTAACGGACGACGCGAAGAGACGAAGCCATGGAAAGAGACAGAAAATGACATCATGGGGGAAAGTCCGTGGTGGGCGTCGAAGGGGCGTTCCACCCACACTGTGATTGTGTATTTTAGCTCAGCGAGAACAGCGAGAGGCAAGTTAGAAAGAGCAGATGACTTGAGCAGATGCGCTGAGGGAGATCAGAGCGCAAGGGAGCAGTAGGCCGAGGACCCTTAGAGATCGGATGGGTAGGCAGAGAGGGTACTGCTTCTTAAACTTAAGTTACCTTTAGAGGCTAAGAGAGTTTGAACTTCTTAGGGAGTCAAACTGCTGACACCTTTTTAGGGTACTAGAAACTTGCGAAGTAGGGATGTCACTTAGTATAGAGTAGGGACAGATTTAACTTGATTATTTTTCTCTTTCTGTAGATGACGCAGAAGAACCACTTCATATCGATGCTTTTTAATTTGCTGATTTTGGAACTGACTTTAATTGTATTTGTTTGTAGACTGAGGTTCTTTAGGGAATATATGTTCCTTCTAGTTCCTGTATATTTGTTGAATTTGATCCTGAGAGGATTGTATTTGCAACTTTTCTTAATTTTATATTAAACCTTTTAAACTTTATCAGTTGTAAGTGGTTCTTCAGAGTTGCGTCAGTTACTGGGGTTTAACTAACCTATGCAGGGGCTGTCTTTTACTCAATGACAGATAACAAGCGATCCAAAATTGACGAATGAGATAAGTTATCAAATTGATCATAAAAGGTATCAAAATCTCATTCCCCGCAACATTAAGTAGCATCCCACATAAAGTACAAGCTCCTTTTTCAGAACTCTGAAATCAACATTCTGCTCTTGTCGATGGAATTACATGGCTTGCAGGATTAGTATGACTAAGTGCTGTAAGTCATCATTCAATGGAGACCTGGGAGGCCTTTTGATTGGTGGATCTTTCCTTCTGTTAATGGGTATCGTACAGTGCCTCTTTGGACCTAGTTAGCCCCCTAGTTTTTGCCTGATGTCTGGTGTATTCACAAACCGACTGCCAGATCTCCTTTCCATAAAACTGTACCACAATTGGCACAACTTCTGTTGCACCTATATGCCCCAGTAAATGCTACCCCTGTTACTCAGGGCATGGGGACAGAAGGAAGTCTCTAGCGACCCCTAACCCGATCTGGCACTGCTGTTACCGCAGACCATGTATCCATGTGCAGGACAAATGAAGAGTCAACATGGCATAAAGCCCTGCATGTGGATTTCAACAGCTTCGAACTGAACAATGATTGGATGATTTTTTGGAGAAAAATGAAAATGGTTAAATGAATTGATGCAAAGATGGAATTGGCTGTGCCAGTGGTTTGAAGTGAAATGTCGCCCCATTATAATGTTGTTAAGTTTAATCCGTGCGGTTTGGGCTAGGCACGTTACCACTGATAAAGCACGCAAAGCAGAACTCGGATGTTTACAATTAAGAATATACAACCTTAAGAGACGGTGTGCAACCCGCACTTAATGTGTTTTTTCAAAAAGTTAAGCCCCTTCGGGTTTGCACCCACATAATATGAGGATCGTTTGGAAATTACGTCACTATCTCCATGCAAGGCGGACCATAGTAGTTCTACTAGCAATTTGTATCTGAGTCAGACGAACATGAAAATATGATTAAGAAAAAAACATCGGACTTTCCTTATGTTGTTCGTGATGCAAATGTTTCTTTAAATGTTTGTTTAAATGGTTTTTTACTAGCACAGATAGCATTTAAATCTGAAAATCGCACAAATCTGTTTGGCAACGTTACATGTAACAATTGGGTGCATTATGGGTATTGTGGGATAGAGGCAAACTCGGGTAATTATTGCGACACAGGTGAATTTTGAGTTGGAAAAAGTGGGCGGGTTCGTAGATGGGAGGATCGAACGAGGTGTTTATATGTGGGTGGTTCATAGAGATAGCAAACTCCTTTGGTGAAAGACGAAGAAAGATGGTTATTTTTAGCAGGTACGTGCTAAGCAAACACAATGGAGCGGCACCGGCTGGCAGAATGGAAAGGGGAAATTGATGGGGCGTGCGAACGCATGATGAGGAGAGGGGAGGGTTAAGTGTAAAACAACACAGGGGGGCAGTCTGGTGCAGGGAGAGAATGAGGGTAGTTAACATAAAGGAGATCGAGAGGGGGTGAAACTGAAACTGAAATAGTTTTCAGTTGAACAAATGAGGAAAGTGAATGGACAGTGTTTAAACAAAGGAGCACGATGGGAGGGGGAGTGAAAGTCTTTATGAGATGGGAGATTAAAATGGACAGACACTGAGTCACGTGAAGTTATACATAGGGCAGTGATGGAGTTTTGCTAGAATTAGTATAAGGGTTGTTGATAGTAATGTTGCAGTGCAGAGTACTTAATTTAAATAAAAGCTAGTGATTGGAAAGAGAAATAAAATGAACATCAAACATATGTTTTTGTATAAACACAGAGGAATGGAATAATAATACATATTTTATCGTTATTTTCAGTGACCCCTGACGAAGGGCCCGAGTGGCTTGAAATGCATTGGGTTTTTTAATAAACTGCTAATATGAACTTTGCGCTTGTACGTGTTCTTGCTTAGAGGTTCGGATGGCCCAACCTGAACATGAGAATCTTGGGAAAATGCAATTCCTTGCATGTGGATTTAAACAGCTTCGAACTGAACAATGAATGGATGATTTTTTGGAGAAAAATGAAAATGGTTAAATGAATTGATGCAAAGATGGAATTGGCTGTGCCAGTGGTTTGGAGTGAAATGTCGCCCCATTATAATGTTATAAAGCCCTGCATGCCATTCCAACCCCCCTGGGTGCACTATAACCTGTAAGGGCCCCTCAACATGATCAGATAGGTCCTCATGATATTCCGTCCATTATGATTGTTAAGTAGACCTGGGTGATAAATTCTGTTCTGTTCCTAGAATTTGCGAAATTTGGGTAATTTTGTGTTCCGTGGAGAATGCGGAATTGCCGAAAAATTGTGCTTGTTCCCGCTTTCAAAATGCATGTTCGCGAGATATTTCCCCCCGAGCACACAAAAAGCATTCACAAACAGGTAAAAAGCATCGCAAACGGGCGGAACAAGCAATTCCGCGTGTTCGCGGAACTCTGCGCCTCCTTGCGGAGAATTTTTTGTGTTTCGCTGAGCTTTGTATGATCCCGACTATGCGAATATTGCCAATCCCTAGTGTTAACTGAGCAGTGCAGCCATAAAGATTACATGGACTGGATACTCACCAGTACCTGGGTAAGGTAAATAAACAACAACAATGTTTCTGTTGGGGATCACAGTTGAATTGAAAAACTCTAATAAATACAAAATAAAAAATATATCCCATGAAGGATATCTAAGGAAACACACACTGACCACAATAGTTATAAAGGTACATCTTTTAGTGTAAACCTTGTAGTGAGTTAATGCACAATTCTCTGAATAGCTGTCCAAAACAAACAATACACATGGTCTAGATATACATTGAGTGAATAGGTTGTGATCAATATTCCCTCTAAATTATTTCCTCTGTGTGCTGCAGTGGAGGGTCTCTGTGTGCTGCAATCATGACTATGTGCGCCAGGACCCAGACTGCGTGTGTGTGCGACGCCAAATGTCACTCAAAACATTTACATTAAAAAGTGAAAAGATGATGCATTTTCACACATACAGCACCACAATACGTTTTTTAAGGGCAGTTTGCAAATTGGATAAGCACGCCATGACACGAATTGTTTACACTGGCAAGTACACTTCAAGTTTGGAAAAGCACAAGACTTCAATGGAGGTACCAACATAAGATTTTAATATTCTTAACTGGAGCACAGTTCATTGGGTGGGTAAATATTGCAAGCCTATACAATATCAAATATACACAGTAAGGGAGAGGGTTGTTCAGACAAGTAAAGTGTCATCACTAGTTGGGTGACAGGGTTGCTTCTCACGGCGATCCTTGCCATTTTTCCAGTGCTGATAAACTTGGTCTAGGTCAACTTTCCCATTCAGTAGATACGCCTTTGTCCTCATCAGCATATCCAAATGCTTCAGCTCTAGTCTAATCCTCAATTAGTGAGGCTATATCCTTGTTCACAATCTGCACTAGATGCTTGAAATGTTGCGCAGACATCAACAAGCTGAGACACCACACTATACTGAGCAGCATTGTGTACAGTGAAATTCACCACGTCTTGAAAGGTGGTAAATAACCCACCCTTTACATGCTCTGCCATTACATATTTACAGTATTATCAAACAACATATTCTGGTGTTTCACAATCTCCCTGGGCCAAGACATTTTTATACTTTTCAACAAGTCTTAATATATTCTCAGTCCCAAAATCAAAATTTGATTGTGTTCCTATTGCCTGGATTTCAAAACTTGCCCATTCTTTCAACTCATCTTCAGGGAACCTTTTCTGCATGTGCTCACAAAGAAGGGAAACAAAAGACAAAATAGGCCAACGTCATTCCCTTGCCTTTCCTTGTACAACACCATCCGATCTCTTACATTGCTGCTCCAAAAGACAGGGTCTCCCAGATACTGTTGCCTAATTTGGCCAATCTTTGCTCTTGCATACTGTACAGCTTCAACAGTAGTCAAAGAACTTTTTTGGAATAGTTTGCACAAAGATGCAGATTCACCCAGAATGTCATAAAGTACTGCAAGGGACTTATGGTAGTTAGAGTCTGATAGATTTTTATAACAACATTTAGCAATTGGCTCATTCTCCTCAACTTTCTCATGTTCAAAGTACTTAAGAACAGTTTCGTAATCACAAATTAGTGCACCAGCAGCAAAATGCCTTGAAAGCCACCGGACGTCATTTAGTGGTAGAAAAGAGACAACTTCACATTCAGTGACTGATGCAATTTCGTCCAGCTGGGACTTCTTTGCAGGAGATCTGGAGAACACAGTGTAGACAGTACTCAATAGGGTCTCCATCTCTTTAATTATTGGAGCCCTCTTCCAGGCATCCTCAACTCCCAAATCTTCTTGATGGGCGACACAATGATGCTCACCTAGAAGAGGAATGGATAGTTTAAGGTGAGTAGCAACACCATTATTCTTACCCAGCATCACAGACGCACCATCCAATGTGAACATGACCATTTTCATGAGGTTCAGTTCATTGGCAGTGTAGAATTCCTTCATGGCAGTAGTGATAGCCTCAGCATTACAACTAGTCAGCTTTACTATGCCTCCAAACTGCATTTTGTTCTTTGTTGAGGTTATAGGTCGGAACTTGAAGTACAGGATGAACATTTTTGTAACAGAAATAGCTGTGCTCTCATCAATTATCAAGATGTGATACAAAACTTGCCGAAGTTCTGCTATAGTTTCACAGTGTATGATGCTATTGATGGCCTCAAGGAACTCAAAGACATAGTTCTTGTTCCTCCAGCTGTCTGGTATCTTCATATACAAAGCTAGGTGGTTATGGATGTCTAGTACAGATAACATTGAAGTATTCATCTTGTCGGCCAGCAACACATTGTTGATGAGAATCTTTATCTCCTTAGGAATAGATATTTGGCGTTTGACTACTTCCATTCTATTTGGTTTGTCAGTGGCAGTTTCTGTCAGCATTGCCGGCACTCCATAACCGAACCTGGCAGCAGCGCTTCTGTTTTTCAATATCACCATGGCAGACTTGTGTACTTTGCTAAGTAGATGGTGTTTCATGTAGTCCAGTTTCCAGCCATCACTCCATTTCTTCCCTGTGGAAAAGTCCTCAACAATCTTGGCTTTGGCAAATGCTTTGCAAATCAAGCCCACGTCTGTACTGTATTGAAACAGTTCCCCGAGTTGCATGCAAAACTTGCTTTGTGACTTCTGTGTCTCAGCCTCCACAATTTCCTTCATCCACCCTTCCTTGAATACAAAGCAACATTTCTTTATTTGTGGGGAAGCACTGCACTCTCCCAAAGATACAGCTTTGCGCTTGAACATTTCCGTGCCCTCGGTTTGAACCTGCTGTGCCACAAAGCCTGCAGAATAACGGAACATGGCTTACGTTGACGCCTAGCTCAAGACTGCCATCTGTTATACTACAATGTACTGGTTGCACCACAGTTTAACTCTACCAAACAATACCTCTTCTGCTTGAACACCAGTTTAAATGTATAGGGTTCTGGCTGCGAAACCTGAAACAGAATAAAACATGTGTAAGTATATTATGCCACAATGTAAATGATGAACCACTGTTTAACTCTACCAAATAATCACCTTTTCTGCTTCTACTCACGTAGACCTGTTTAAATGTGTGGGGTTCTGGCTGGGAAACCTGCAACAGAATAAAACATGGGTAAGTATTTTATACTACAATGTACTAGATGCATCACAGTTTGACTCTACTAATCATTTACCTGTATGTATGTATGTATGTATTTGAGCTTATATAGCGCACAGCTACCCACAAAGGGTTTCCCGGCGCTTGCTTAGGGAACCCGTCCTGGTATTCCCCTGTGAGATAACCCCGGCAGGGTATCCACAAGGTGAAAGCCAAGCATCCCGCCGCGAGGGGCCGTTGTGGAGATTAAGCAAGCTATTGCCCAGAGTCGCAGAGTGTGAACCCGTGAGTCGAGAAGGCACCGGAGCGAGAATTATCGAGTCCGTGGAATTTTTGAGCCCAAGACCCGCCGAGGCGGGGAATTGAACCCTGGTCCAGGGCCGATCTCAGCTTCCGGGTCTGCCGCCTCTAACCCCTGAGCCACACTTCTCCACCTGTTCTGCTTGTACTCACGCACCTCTGTTTAAATGTGTGAGGTTCAGGCTGCGAAACCTGCAACACAATAAAACGTGAGTAAGTATATAATACTACAGTGAACTAAATGCATCACAGTTTGACTCTACCAAACAATTACCTGTTTGTTCTGCCTGTACTCATGTCTGCCTGTACAATTGTATTGTTAGTCCAGTCTCACAAACCTGCAAAAGAAAAGAGGGTCATATTGTGAATCTATTTACACAGCAACCCCCAACCCAACGAGGAACGTAAACAGATGTAGCTTGTCTTTCTGGGTACTCTCACCTGACCAATCAAATCAAAACTATGAAACCTTGACAGCTATGCTCACTTTACTGAGAAAAGCGTACAGCAAGTTTAAGACGGCGCATGTGCTTTCAGAAAGTACACGCTGTGTTTTGAATCTTGCTCTACTCTTTTGATAGTAAATGACAGGGTTGTCTCGGCTACCCTTCTTGACCCAAGGTGTAATTAGCGGGGTTTTCACAAACCCTGCCATGGTTGAAGGACCGGAAAAAAGTTTCATGAGCTTCTGGACATTCAAACATGGTCTTCCCCACACCATGCATTACTAACAAAAGAGTAGAGCCAGTTTAAGAACACAGGGGCATATTATCAAGGGGGTTTATCTCTGCTTTTTTGGCTTTAAAAGCCAAGAAAGCGGGGATAACACCAGTTAGCGACAACTAGTAGGAGATAGCGACCATCTTGGGCCCCACTTTGCATGTCAGTGATATTTATCACTAATGATATGCAAAGTGGGCGTGCCAAGATGTTAGCGACTGAAAACAGTCGCTAACATCGCTATCTCCTATTACCAACTTCTGGAGATATTCGCGCTAAGCGCGAATATCTCCAAAAGCTAACACCTGCCCTGAGCAGTTCTTAGCCATGTTATCCAATGGGAGGTGGATAACATGGCTAAGAGCATTAGCTCGGTAATGCATGAATATCGCTGACTTTTCAGCGATATTCATGCATTGTGGAGATTTTTATCGCATTTGCGATAAACCTTGGTAATACCAAGGTTTATTTGCGGTAAAAATCGCCACAGCGCAGCGGTCAATTTTTGTCTCTAACCAAGCAATAGCGATAATTATCGCTATTGCTTGGTAATATGCCCCACAGCGTGTAAAAGTACACATAGTACATTTCCAAGCATATTTGAGAAAGCAAGAATGTAAATAAAGCAATTGTGAAAGTGTATCCATGACATCAATGAAGAAATTGCATATGATAATGACGTGCCTTATGTTATGTTATTAATACTTATAGATGGCGCGATTATCCTAGAGTGTCCTAGCGCTAAGTACTGATTGCCTAGGAAACTTAACATAAGGCTAACAGTAAGAGAAAAGCCATGTTTCAGGCCTTTGTGAAAATAAATTAGATCTGTGGCAATTCTAAGTTAGATTGGGAGTTCATTCCAGGCTTTAGCTGCACAATGAACACAACTTCTCCCTCCCCAATTAGTTTTTTTAAAGAGGGGGGTGGGGTTTGAACAAGTTTATATCCAGAGGATCTAAATGTCCTCCTTGGAGTATACCAAGAACATTTCTTCTGCATGAAATCCGGACTAATACCGTTGACCGCCTTAAAGACAATAGACAGTGCTTTAAAGCGTGATCTTAACGCAATTGGAAGCCAGTGAAGTTTTTTAAGGTCTCCCTTGACCAGAGTGAACCTTAATGTTCCGGTCAGCACTCTAGCTGCCGCTTTCTTGACCAATTGCAACCTGTTCAAATGTTGTTTTTAAATATTAAGACATAAACTGTTGCAATAGTCGAGATGTGACATTATAAGTGCTGTCACCACAGTCCTGAGATTATCTTTGGTCAGGAAGACCGTTATTTTCTTAATAATTCTGAGGACTATAAAGCATGCTGAGGACACCATGATAACTTGATCTGCCATGGTGAGTTTATTATCCACGATGATCCCCAGATTCTTGGCTTTCCTAGATGGTTCAGGACACAAACCCAAATCCCCGGGCCACCAAAGGGTTTATACCAAATGTTAAAACCTTGGTCTTACCCGAGTTTAACTTTAAGCAGTGGGAGGACATCCAGGCTGAAATAGAACCCATACACTCATGGACAAGCTCACCCGCCTTCTTCTCCGCTGCCTCCGTCCGCGACAGCACAATTTGAGTGTCGGCAGCATAGGAGGTGAGCTGCCAGCCGAAGGATCTTATGATAGCGGCCAAAGGTGCCACATAGATATTAAAAAGTGTTGGGCTGAGTGCTGAGCCCTGTTGCACCCCACACGCAAGGATAAAAGGTTCTGAGATGTTTCCATCAAGGTCAACTGTTTGTGAACTATCTGATAGGAATGATCACAACAATTCCCATGCTGAACTCTTTACTCCTATATCCGATAGCCGGTTCAGTAGAACCTTATGGTGTACGGTATCAAAGGCTGCAGATTGGTCCAATAGGATTAGTATGGCATTTCCTCCTTTATCTACTGCCTCTCTTATTTCCTCCATTGACTTCAATAAAGCCAGCTCAGTGCTATGAAAAGCTCTGAACCCATACTGTGATGGGTCTAAGATGTTATTGATCAGCAGGAAATCGCTCAGTTGTCTATTCATTTCTTTTTCGAGTACTTTTGCTGGCAGCGGGACCCTAGAGATAGGTCTATAGTTGTTAGGGTACTTAGGGTCTAATGACTGTTTCTTCAAAAGTGGCAACACAGAATCAGTTTTCCATAATTTGGGAAATATACCAGAAGATAGAGCTGCATTAGGCAAAGGTGTAAGTGTAGTTTCTATCAAATCAGAGATTTGCTTGATGATCCACACTGGACATGGGTCACTGGGTGCACCAGATTGAATTAAATCCAGCAGTTTGATAGTATCTAGTCTTCCCAGAGGGGAGAATTAATCCAATAATCTCACCGGGCGGAACTGCAATCACCATCATTCCTGTTGGAGTTATTCGGATTAATATTAATCGAATCCACTAGAGAGGAAAAAATAATTTCTACTTTTTCTCTGAAATACCCTGCAATCTTGTTGCAGAATTGCAGATCTCCCTGGATTTTAGCAGTTTTGGGCCTGGATAATTTAATAATGGTCTTAAAGAGTTCCTTTGAGTTAGATTCAGCCTTAGATATTTGCAGAGAAAAATGATGACCCCAACCTGGACGTATCGGGGTCATCAACAAGGAAGTTAAAGTCCCCCAGGGGCAAGATGGCCGCCGGGACGCCGTAGTGGAAGGTCGTGTCCTGACACCCTCCTGATCGAAAATGTGGTGAACTACGTGCTCGTTGTTCCACTCTGTCTACAGATCTACTACTACTGTGGCGCATACGCTAAACTAATCTGCCGTGGAATTTGGCCCTCTGTGGGAGGAGAATGCGCATCTGACTTGGTGATTGGTAACATAGGTGGAGAGCTGACGAGAGACGAGAGACGGAGTCTGCATTAATAAATCAAACAGGAAGTACAACTTACTGATAAAAGGTGATGTTGAGAGAGGTCACTGGCTTGCTTTTCCTGATAAGTGACTTTCCTCAAGAGAAAAAGGGGGCATTGCATAAATATTTGCCTAAACATTTTATATTTTCGATAGCTCGCCCGCCTTTATTTGGAAATCATTACTGGAAAACTGCTCTAAAATCTATGGCTCCAAAGCTTGCACTTTACTCGAAGAAAACTCGAGTGCGAGACGACTGGGACAATGATTATGAGGTAGAAGAGGATATGGATAACCTTGGTGCTCCAGCGTCAAATCTACGAGGGAAAGTGCGCTCTAAAGCACAACAAAGACGCGAGGCAGCAAAGGAAATAAAACTGAAAAAAATACGGGAAAAGGAGGAAGGAGAGAAAAAGAAGAAGTTGACTGCTCCGCCATCTGCTACAGCGAGGAGAAAGGAGGAGGCAAAACTCACCGCCGGAGAGACATCAGGGAAGGAGACTGCACTCCGCCAAATGACTATAGTTGAGACGTTTTTGCCTGCAGCGGTATCAGCGCCGACTACCCAAACAACTCCGCAAATGGATCCGCCACAAGGAGCTGAAATCCCCACGCTGGCGAGCCTGTGTAGAATGATGCAATCTGGGTCAGAGAGGGAGCCGCTCGAGCAGACGGGAGCGGATGGGAACGATACCGGCACTCTGGAGGCACAGCCACAAACTGAAGTTACAGAATCAGTAGGAATCGTAGGCCTTTCTACAGCGGCAGAAGAGGGCGGTCCTAATCTCTTAAAGGAGAAGGCTATAATTCATTCAGCTCCCGCTGTATCTGGAATTAAAGGAACAGGCGAATGTCAAAGCCTGGTGGAGGATAATGTCTTGGAAAAGAGTAACTTTGAGGGTGTAATCAATTTAACTGAAATGGAGTCAAGGATTGAGGAAGGTATCAATTCAGACCTAAATGATAAGATGGGTGTAAGCACACGCAATTTACCTGATGTACATCCTGCCTCTCCCATTGATGAGTTTTTTTTCCCTGGTAATGATGAGGCAGATGATGAGGAAAGCGTGAATGGAAGTCTGGGGTCAATGATAGACACAGAGTCGGAAGCAGAAAGTTCAGTTGATGAAACAGTGAACACTGATATGGAAAGTAAAGAGACTGAATCAGGGACTGACTCCGAAACCACCTCAATCTCTATCAATAGTGATACAGAACCTATGGAATCAGCCCAAGAAACAGTTCAAAAGAATGCCTCCACAAGATCTAAGACAAATATCGAGGGCAGTATTAAAACTGTGGAAAATGTTATAGCTAAGAGTAAAAAAAAAAAAAGAAGTCAAGTAAACGGAATAGTAAATCCAGACAAAAGAGACTGTCAAAGGAGTGCAGAGGTAACACGAAAACAGTGGTAAAAAAACTAAATTGGGATAACGTGGCGGAGAACTCTGTAATGCCTACGGATGAGTTTGTAAATGGTGAAATAGGTCTTCTTGATTCTACATCCCAGGGGTCAGATGGAGGTGCATCCAATTTTGAAGTTCTATTTACAACTTTAAAACAAATACAGAGTGAGGCTCGTATTGAGAGCCAAAGGGCAAAGCGGAGGGCTAAAAGCGCGAACAGGAAAATGCAATCTTCCCTGCGCAAGGTCAGCAAACTGTATGAAGAGATGGCTGGGAGAGTCTCCGAAGTGGAGACTAGAACGGGGAAATTAGAAGATGATATGGTTAAAGTGCAGGATGCCAGGACAGAACAAGATAAGACAACAGCTGACATGTTATGGAAACTAGAGGAATTTGAAAACAGACAAAGACGCAACAATGTACGTCTGATTGGAATACAGGAAGGGAAAGAGGGGAGTGATGTTCGGGGGTATGTTGTTGAGTTATTAAAGGGTGCCCTTCCAGAGCTGTCTACATGGGATTTGGACCATGAGAAACAAAGGGCGCATCGTTTTCCTCTGATCCGGAAGGCAACGCAGGGTAAACCTCGCGCAATACTTTTGTATGTTGGGAACTTCCTATTGCGGGAAGAGATAATCAGTAAGGCAAAGCCCCAAGCTAAATGTAAGTACAATGATGTAGAGTTTTTTGCACGCCCCGATTTTTGCCACACCACTGTGTAAAGAAGGTGGAGAATGAGGCAGCTCATTACTCCCTTTCAGAACATAGGCTGTGAGGCATACCTCTTGTTCCCTGCTCGCTTGAAGATTGGACTAAATGGGAACTTCAAAATTTTCTACTCCGAGATACTTGCACAAGAATATCTCAACTACTTGCAGGAAAATAGGGATCAACAAAAAACTCGCCACAAGGAGAATGTTGAAAATGACGATCATACAGTAGCCCTTAGGGATATTCCTCAAAAGAAACAAAGATAAATATAAAATGGAAAAGAGAGACTGTATACATCAGTACTTGGGGATGAAAAGTTACATACGAGGGCTTATCTAAAATAAGAGTTGAAAATGCTTCTCTAAGGTTTATGAAAATGTATCTTTTTTTTCTCATTTCCTTTTTTACGATGGTTTCTGTTTTGTAGATGTGCTGCTTCAACAGTTAATGATTGGTATTAGCATAATAAGAATAGTGATAGAGGTTGAGCACAAAATAAGGGTGGAATATGGTGGAATATGGAGGGCATATGTTGAGCACAAGAAGGGGAAAGGGAAAGTCAGGGGGGGTGATGGGTTTGGCATCCAGGAGGCAAAAGTCGGCCAGACATAGGTCCTTTGGACCTATTTGCCTGTAGGGGGGGGTGGGAAACTGAGGGTGGGCAGTCTGGGGAGGGCGAGGGCAAGGAAATGGACAGGGCACAAAGGGACAAGAAGCTTAATAGGATCTGATAAATGTAATTTGTATCAATTGTATGACATGGTCGGTGATATTGAAGATATTGAAGATAACATGGAAATTAATAGGGAAGCCTATTAAGTCAGTGTGCTAGACTTAGTAATGTATACATTTTTCAGAATGGTAAATAAAAGCAAGCAGATAGTGGGGGAAGGGAATAGGAAAAAAAACGAAAAATGTCTATTAGAATAGTGACATGGAATGTATGCGGCCTAAATGATGCTCAGAAAAGACAGAAGATAGGAATTCGGTTGCGACAAATGAATGTAGATTTTGTGTTTCTTCAAGAGACACATGTAATGAATACTCAGGAGCTATGTCTAAATCAGTTGGGGTTTCACTTAATAGTTAGTTCTAAACAAGGAGTAAAACAAAGAGGGGTAGCCATTTTATCGAGGGGTAAAAGTGTAGTAATAAGAAGAACGTTAGGAGATAATTGGGGGAGATGGGCTATGGCCGAGGTCCTATTAGAAGGGGTATGGACAACATTGGTTGCAGTGTACAGCTCTACCCAGGATGATCCGGAAATTTTACAGTTTCTGGATTCTGAGTTGGCAGATTGGGCCCCTCGAGTCATCATAGGAGGAGACCTAAATATTAACGAAGTGGAAGGTCTGGGATCGGGCACAATAAGGCAGTATAATGGTAGGAAGAAAAAGGTTTATAAGGCCCTTATTGACCTTCTAGAAAACAACACACTGCGAGATGTCTGGGGGTCAATTAGACCAGAGCAATTGGGCTATACATATTATTCTGCACCGCACCAGATATGCGTTAGGCTGGATTACTTCCTGGTATCCAATGATTTAATTAGCATAGCAGAAATTGACAGACTCCCCCGGATACTTAGCGACCACAACCCCCTAATTCTAACGATAAAGCAGGGTGGGAGAACAACAACAAGGAGTGGACATTTGAACGGGGACTGCTTTTAGATGATGATTACATAAAACATATGTCTAAATGGATCAACGAATTCTTTGAACATAATAGAGGAAGCGCAGCGGTTGGCATAGTATGGGATGCCTTTAAGGTAGGAGCACGCGGCGAAACATGTAGCTATAGTGCTTTTAAGAGGAAAACAGAACGATTGTGATATAGGGAGAGAGAGGAAAAAGTACTAGAGGCAGAAGAACAACTTATCAAATGTGTAATAAGGGGAGCGCCGACTGAACAATATGTAATAGATCTAATGAAAGTGAAAAGTGAAGCAGAGGAAGAACTTGCAAATAGAGCAGCAAAGCAATATACAGTCAGAAGGGAGAGATGTTATGAGTTTAGTGAGAAAGTAGGTCGGGTACTCGCTATACGGACTAGGCAGATAGCGGCGGTAGGGATGATTAAGGAAATAAAAGGATGAAAAGGGACAACTGCAGTCAGACCCAGAAGAAATTTGGGAGGTATTTAGGAAGTTTTACCAGTCTTTATATGATGAGAAAAACCCCAGCAGTATTGAAAGAATAAACGAATATCTCCAGAATATTGAGGTTAAACCTATCCCTCCTGAAGATGCAGATGAATTAGAGACTGTGTTGGATGCTATAGAGATTAAAGAAGCTATGACTGTTCTACCCTCGGGTAAGGCTGCTGGACCTGATCAGCTACCGATTGAGTTTTATAAAACTTTCTGGGGATGCTTAGGTCGTGATTTAACTCAAACATTTCAAGCTACACAGAGTGGGGTGTCCGTTCCCAAATCCTGGAGCGGGGCGGATATAGTGTTAATTTTAAAAAAAGAGAAATCTCCGAGTGAACCAGGGTCGTACCGCCCAATAACATTGATGAATAACGACACCAAAATCTATTCAAAGGCACTGGCTGTAAGATTTGCTAGAATAATAAGTACCCTGGTTAGTGATAATCAACATGGTTTTATTCCTGGTAGAGGGACAACTCACCATATCAGAAAAGTGATAACTCTATTTGATGCGGCGGAGGTAGCAGGAGACCCGATGGCAGTAATGCTTTTGGACGCGGAAAAGGCATTCGATCGGGTCTCCTGGTACTATTTGTGGCAGATTTTAGTTAGAGTTGGGATTAGGGGAGGTTACTTGAAAGCAATCCAGACTCTATATAAGGATCCGGTTGCTGCATTAAGGATAAACGGGGGTATTACAGGTCAATTTAAAATTAAGAGAGGAACTCGCCAGGGCTGTCCATGCTCTCCCCTGCTATTCGCCATGTATATGGACCCATTAATACGTAAGATAGAATCAGCACCAGAGATTACCCCATTTTGTACAGCTCTTGGGCCATGTAAGATATTAGCCTATGCTGATGACGTTGCGGTGATAACACCTTGCCCTACGGAAGCAACTACATTTGTAGAGGCCGAGGCCTTAAGATTTGGTCAAGTCTCAAGGTACTTATTGAATGCGTCAAAAACTCAGATTATTAAAAACTCGCTGACACCCTGTGATGATAGAAGAGTAGTATCGGCAGGGAAGTATTTGGGAATCAATATTATGTCTAATTTAGATAGTTTGGTGGAGAATAATATTGCCCCAGTAATTGATAAAGCAAGAAAAGATCTGGATCGTTATGAGAATCTACATTTGTCATTAGTTGGACAAGTCAATATTATTAAAATGTTGATTTTACCAATACTACTATATCTCTTCAGGGCAATACCACTTCTAATTGAAAACAAGTGGTTTAAAACTTGCGAACTCATGATTAATCGGTTTATCTGGGCAAGAGGTAAAACTCGGAGGGCATTGAGGTATATGTCGCTTCCCAGGGAGAAAGGGGGGTGGTCATTACCGGATCTAAAGGTATATTTTTGGGCTGCAGCATTGCAAGGAATGGTGGGATTAATTGAAGGGGCTGAGAAGGATGGATGGGATAAGACAGGTTCGCTTGCTATAAATGGTTTAGTTTTGGGCACAAATGCTGAAAATATTTTTTTGAGATTTACTGATGGAAGTTACTTTAAAAGAACACGTTTTAAGATAATTATGGCGGCCTATAATATATGGAAAGGATTTTCCAAAAAGGTTGGAATAGGGAAATACAACGCATATACTAGATTTAAAAATAACCCTTCACTACCTAGGGCAGTGTTCTCAGGAATGGTATATCAAGAATGGGAAAGCCGAGGTATAGGTATGATTGGAGACATGTTGGATGATAATGGTATGTTACAATTTATAGATTTGAAAAATAAGTATATGTTAAATACAAATCACTTTTTTAAATATCTTCAAATAAGGAGCTGCATACTAAATAAAAGAGGGGGAGCACTAGGTTTTGGGAGGAGTACAATGATGGATCTTATACAAAAAGGTCATGATTGCACTATAAAGAGATTTTATTCAGAAATGACAAAGTTAAAAAAGGACGATCTCGAGAAATGGATAGTTAAATGGTCTTTAGATTTAGATGTAGTTAGAGAAAGAGATGTTTTTTTCTGAATCACTTGAGATGGGAAGTAAACTATTGTGCTCATCGTCCCTCCAGGCCCAGCATTACAAGACTCTGTATCATTTGTATTACACGCCATGGAAAATTGCTCAATGGGGGGGGCCTTTCGGGCACTACGTGTTTTAGATGTGGCAGTATGGAGGCTAATTTGTTACATATTTTTTCTACCTGTCCACATTTAGATAAGATAAAACATGATATTGGGAATTTTTTCCGGAGTGCCTTAGACATAACAATAGAGTTAGATTCAGCAACCATCTTGCTGGGAGTTTACCCCAACGGGCAAATAAATTGTAAATACTTTCTGTTTGTAGCAATGGCGATTTTTAGATTACTAGTGGCCTCAACTTGGTTAGATCCAAATCCTCCCACGTATCATCAATGGCTTGGTAAAACCCTATCAATACAAAAATTGGAAACAGCTATTTATTCTAGGAAAGGGAGAAAGGGTAAAAAGCTGGGTATGCAAATTTGGGGCCCCCTGATCCAGTGGAAGTTTGGAACTGAATAAGGTAATGTGAAGAATATATGTATTATTGAAAGCTAACATATACGATTTTGTATGTATATCTCATGATAGGATCTGTATGTAATATGTATAATATGTATATTGTAATATTTTTTCCCTTTTCCTTTGTCTATATGGTTGCCTTATGAATCTTATTGTGCCTTTTAAATGTAAATGTAAATATGGCGTATTTGTATAGCGCGAACAGTGACCCGGAGGCATCCCGGCGCTTGTACTCCTACCACAAGGGAACCCCTCCTGGCTTTTCCTTGTGGGGTGTCCACTCCTGGGCATCCCATGGTGAAACCAGGCATCCCTTGTGTATCAGGGGGCCTTTGTGGAGACTAAGCAACTATTGCCCAGAGTTGCAGCGTGGGACCCATGCTTAGAATCGGCACTGAGGCGAGAATATCCGGTCAGAGGAATTTAAGCCCGAAACCCGCCGAGGTGGGAATCGAACCCTGGTCCCTGGCCAGCATTCTGCATCAAGGTCTGCCGCTCTAAGCATTGAGCCACACTTGTCCATGTAAATCTAGGGGGGAGGGTAAAAAAAAAAAAAAAAAAAAAAAGGAAGTTAAAGTCCCCCAATACCGTGAAGGCTTCTAGGTACAATCCTTCTTCTACCAATGAGCCCAGAGAGTCTAAAAACCCAATTTTAGCACCGTTATAGTAGTATACCTTTAAAAGGTTTATACATAGTGGAATAGATGTTAAAAGCTAATGCCTTGCACCCTGAATTAGAAACCCCAACAAAATTAGGGCTCAGAGACTTGTGGTAAATAATGGAAAGCCCTCCTCCTTTTCTTAATGGTCGGTCAAGCATGTGGCAGTAAAGATCAGGCGGTGTAGCCTTTACCAACTCTGGACCTGATAAACTGTCTGTCCATGTCTCGGTAATAAATGCTATCTTAAATTGTTATCCTCCAGCAGGAGGGCGCATTCCACACTATGTTTCACCAGTGATCTTGCGTCAAACAAAATACATTTCAAAGGCTCTTTACTATCCTGAGCCTTCATATTGTATTGTAAGGCTTCCTTTCTGTAGTTAATTGGCAGATTCAAAATGTCCGAGTGTAGAAGTCGACAGTAGGCACACACAGACCCCTTAGCTATGTCAAAACTATAGTCCATACGTAACCTGGGACACGGGGTAACCGTTCTCCTACATTTAAATCATGCAATTGCTTACTTGTATATTGCAGAGTAGTTGAAGTGAAACCGCCAGGGGGATGGGCCCTGCACTCGGCCTGTGCATGGACGGGCGCAGATGGGCTTGCCTTTGGCGTGCCGGCGGTGCGACCTATGCACGTTCACGTCAGCCTGCGCAATAAATAGGCCAGCCTGAAGCACCACTAGACCGCTAACCGGTCCAGAAGTGTAAGCCCCCAACAGAGCCCAGGATTGGACTTCTAACAGTGCAGAGCTGCTGTAAGTACATTTTTAAAAATGAGACCAGTCTTCAAATGGTGTGAGTCCCAAGTAAATTATTGCCTAAATAGATTTTTAAAATATCAAATCAAGTGCTTTCTTACCAGGCGAGTATTGAACACAGTTTCGCCAGGCATTCAGTACGTAGTTGCTTATTCAATATAACCACCGAACGTCATAACAGACTTTGAGATAAGAATGCTTAGTACCTCATAGATTATTATTTATTGATATGCCTTAGCAAACAAAATCTGCAATATTGTGATTTGTGGGACTGGACACAATGAGACAGCAAGAAATAAACATAACAACAGTAAAAGGCATAGCGCACCCTACAATGCACTGTTCTTTCAGGGGATGAAGAAATATGATCACATCACCCCCATCCTGATGATGAAACACCATTAGCTCCACTTGCTGGTCCACTAAATGAAAAACAGCTGCATTATTTACAAACATTGTAAATGATGTAGCTGTTGTTCTTGCAGTAGTGGCCCATCAAAGCCACAATATCAGAATTGCTTTCTGCTGAGGGACTTTCTGTTTAAAAAGAAATTCTTGCAACTGCCTCTATTGAACTTTCTTGAAATAAAATGACCAGCGGAGGTCAGTCTTATATAGAATCACTTTAGCATTCTCTGGAAGACAGTCCATAGAAATTATCTTCCACAAGCCCCAGTAGACACATTTTTTTTCAAATTTTGTATTTTTAGTGATATGACCTCCAAAGCCCCTGCTTTGGACTATATCATTTCCTGCTGACAGGCAATATGTTTCTCCATGTGTTCCCATACCTGGCATCTCACTCAGTATGGTGCTAACTTTCCCTCCATGTTAAAAAACAGTAGATGTTTCAGCACCCTGGCTAATGTGCGGCATACCAATTGCATTGCAAATGTTTGTAATCACATAGGGCTGTCCCTGGATGCCTCGATTGTTCGCTAATGCAAGTAACCCACCTGCAGCACTGCTTATATCCAACTCGGTTCTAAAGGGCTTTGACTGGTACCCAGACCTTACCGACAAATTCTTCTTTGTGCAAATATTTTCTCTTATTCCTAAAACAACTTGAAAGGTCGAGGCCCTGCGTGCAGCACTTACTTAATGAGCATTGGGGATTTCTCCAGACTTTGTGTCAACCGGAGCAAATCTGTCTATCCAGTGACCTCAGCCTTGAATGAAAGCTGGATTAGACAGATTTAAAAACATGTATGAGTTTTGACTATGCTGAATCGAATATGGTTGCATACGGTGCAGATATACAGATTATTATGAATGATCATGTAGACTCATCCCCAAAGGCGTTGCCAAAGTAAAGTAAATAATGCTCTATAGTTTATCATGTTATATTATATTAAGAAAAAGTCAAAACAAGGAAGAAAACGCTCTAGTACCGCAGTGGGATATGTTCGGATCCCTTCAGGAATTTTAGCTTGCTAAAGCATAACAGACGTATAGACCGTACATTTTGAAATGGTCACCTTTTACATTCACTTCACTTTCTTGTCACTGTATGCTTTGTTCCTATGAGTGTGTTTGAGATATGGCTGCCTGTACCAGCACAAGGAAAACTGTTGTGGGAACCAAATATCTGAATGCTTGATTCAAGTTCCAGACCTGTATATAGGGTGTCTGAGGCTGGGTATCGGAGGAACTTGGTGACACTGAGAGCTTCTCAGATTTTTCTTCTAAAACTTCTCTGATGTGAATGAATGAAATAAAATGAAAATTGCACTTGTATAGCGCATAGCTACCCGGAGGCCTTGCAGCGCTTGTGAATGATTACTTAGTGCGGGCTTGGGGTAGATTAGCAGGTGTTAGCAAACAGGTGCGTTTTCAGGGCCTTCCTGAAGGACATGTGATTGTTGTGTTCCCGAAGAGAGAGCAGGAGAGAGTTCCAAAGTCTCGCCGCCGTATGAGAGAAAGAGCGGCCTCCCCAGCGAGCTTTCTTGATTTTGACAGACGTTGCCAGCTGGAGGGTGCAAGAGCGAAGGGAACGGGACGGGACATATGGCGTGACCATGGGGTGTAGAATTACAGGGCCCGTTCGATGGAACGATTTGTGTAAAATACACATGGCTTTAAATTGCACTCTTGCCGCCACAGGGAGCCAATGGAGTTCCCTCAGGGCGTTCTTAGCTGACTGCCAGCGGGGGATGTTGTAGAGTAGGCGCGCCGCACTGTTTTGTGTGATTTGGAGCTTCTGAGTAACGGAGGTCGGGACTCCCATATAAAGAGCATTCCCATAGTCCAGGCGGGAGAGTATCAGGGCCTGGACCATGACCCTCCTCGCCTGGAATGGGAGCAAAGGGAGCACCTTCCGCAGCATCCTCATTAGCCCAAAACAGGTGGCGGCCGTCTTAGTAGCCTGGACCGAAAAATCAAGTGCTCTATCGAGCCAGATCCCAAGGCTCTTTATCTGGGTCTTGGGGACGGGGAAGGAGCCTAAACATGGAGGCCAGATAGATGCAAGGGCAGAGGGAGAAGGGTTGCCCAGTAAGATGATGTCTGTCTTCTCCCCATTAAGCTTTAAGCAGGAAGATTGCATCCATCTGGCGACAGCCTCTAGACAGGGGCCTAAGGTGGGGGACGATCCCTCAGAGTGGTCTAAAGAGACCACCAATTGGGTATCGTCCGCGTAGGATGTTTTTCCTAACTGAACACTGCTGAGGTGCAATCGGCCTCAGAAGAGTTGCATATTTATAGGCTGCCTCCCTCAGGAGCATTCTTTGGATTACAGTGGTTGTGGGAAGTTTCTTTTCGAGTGAGACATGGGATCTCCTGCAGTCAACAAATCGGTGCAAGTCTACTGTTGTGCATCTTTCATCCCGTAATTCTGTTCCTGACTTATGTTGCAGGCTCTGTCCCATCCAACAGAGAACCGCCCCAGTGGCATTTTAGACTGAGTGAGTGTCTAGGTTGCACAAGAGTGTCTAGGTTGCACAGGACAGCTCAAGCTTGAGGGTGAAGCTGCCATCATCCTGAATAATGGTTAGCCAATCATCAGTTTGATTGTGTCAGTCCACCACATCATTTGAACATTCAGGGATTTTGGTAGCATCAGACTTGTCAAATAAACGTCCATACTACTGCTTCCACTTGCTCCAGAAACATTAGTGTGCCCTCCTCATTCTTAGACTTGCTTAAAGAAAGTGAAAAATTCACACTGCCTTGAGCTCCAGCAACTGCAAAATCTGAATCTTTGAGACCCAAAAGCAACAGCATCCAAGTATAACAATTTGGAAATGGGAGTGGACGAGGAAAGTGGATACTCACAATGGGTCAGGTCACAGTATACATGTTGAAAACGGTATTGTTTATCCCACTGTGGGAGCCTGAATGCACCATAGAGATCGCTGAATGTTCCAATTACGCACTAAGCGCTCGAACTAAGCCACAGGTCCAACAGCTGACCAGTTTATGTTCAAATAAATACCTCACTATGTCACTGTGTATGAAAATTCATAATGTACAGTGTATTCATGCTTCGCTTTCTGTTTTGTATTATGATCAAAATAAAATAAGACATAAAATAAAAAAATAATAAAACACCAGTATCCTATCCTGAACTCTCCAACTTTTTACTTGTGGAGATTCAGAGATAATCCTAGATCTAAGAGGAGTCTGCACGTTCATAGAGGACGATGGTTTACCAGTCTTCAAATTAGGGTAAAACTTGTATTCCATCTCTGTAACTCAGCTACCATCATTACCTTAACATTTAGTAACTGTTCGAGAAAGACTGCAATAGACCCCATATCAAGAGGAGTAAGCATCTATTTGTGAAGTCCAACAGTGGTATGGTGATATATGCAAGTACTAAGTTTATAGTTAGTTCAACTTTTTCAGAGCCGGCAAACCCTCTAATGGTGTAACCACTAATTGCTATTCTTTAATCTTTTTTGGGTCAAATACATATCTGCAATAACACCCCCATACATCTTTCAAGGAGATAGTTTTGACTTCTTCTTTTGTAATAAAGATTACTTCCTTCATCAAGAGGACGTTATGGGAGAAGAGATGGAAAGGATGAAACAAGTGGAAATGTATGGGCAAATGGGAGAGTCTATCCTTGGTGGACTCATCAGTCCAAAGCTATTTTTCTCCAGCGTTACAGAAAAACAGCAAACCTAAAGTGGTTTAGTTGGTGGTGAGGTGGAAGAAGAGTTGGGAGCCTGCTTATGTTGTGTCTCACGTAATTTGTTCCACACTACAGGAGGAAGTACTGGTATGAAGGCTGAGTGGTCTTGAACATTTGTCTCAGTTTGTTATACATGGTTCTGCAGTAAATGCAAAACCTTGTACAATGTTGATGAAACTGGTACTTTGGTGAAGGTGGCACAAATGAAAGCACACATTTCACAAGTCATTCATCATTAAAAGCATATGCATGAATCATTAATATGCATTGTTATAGAGATAATTATACATGTTTTTATAGAGTTATATATATAGTGAGTTATGTACTGTGATGGTTAGAGTTAATTATCTACTTATGCTTTTTCTAATGTGGTGTTGGCTATCAAATTACTGCTTTTTCTTTCTACTTTTAAGACATAACAAGGGGATCACAATCTCCAACTTCACCTTGAAAACTGAAAATAGGTTTTAGAGATGGTTGTTCTAGAAATAAACTAGAAATACATGAGTTTGAAAAGTACAGTAATAACCCCTAATGTGTGAAAAACTGTAAAATGTATGCAGATAGTGTTTTCACTTAATTGAAAAAGGCGCAACTGTAACGGTTAACAGCAATGTTGGTACATCCAGAATAACTGCAAAAATGGAAAATAGATCTGAAAGATGGTTTTTGAAGAAACATAGTGGGAAAATATGAGTTTAAACATGCTTTGATAGACGTACGTATATAGTAATATGTGCAGGGCAAAGCTCAGAAGGTTCTTTTTACATCTTATTTTTGTATTTGTTCGCTTTTTTTTCGGTTTTCGCTGTGTGTCTTCTGGGATACGACATCGTCCAGAAGATACCCAAAAACTAAAGAAAAAGAACCTTTAGAAAAAAAAGTCACAATATTTTGGGTACTGGGGTGGTTCTGACAAGGCTATTGAATTAGTTCTTTGTATATGGCTGCTATAAACACCCTGTTGCCTTCATATGTAAAGTGAACTCCATATTTTCTATACATTTCAGTCATGTCAAAATGCAGATTGTTGTCATAGACAAAGCTCATTCAATGTTCTCTGAGGTATGCAGAAACAGTTTTATTAACATGTTTCCTGACTTTGTCAATCTGTGAACAGAATTGATTTGGACACTTCCATTTCAGTCTTTCGCATGTATTAGAGTACACCAAGACAGTGTGAGGGAAAAGCAACATCAGTTCTGCAAAGGTATCTTTCAGTAGGATTTCCAGCCCTCCCCCAGTCAATGTGGCGAAGTCATTGACACCACAGTACACACTCATGAGGTGAAGAGTTTGGGAATCCACAATGAATTTAACCAACGCCAGCAACTGATGAAACGGTAACCCTCTGGCAAACCCAAGTGCCCGTCAATACCTTTTTTGCATCCTCTTTAGCACAATAGACATAGCTGTTGCCCACAATCTATACTCTAGGAGTTTTGAAGTAAAGGAGCAATAGTGGTCAGAAGAAGGCCTAAATGAGGTCGTTTTCCAAAGAAAAAAGAGTTAAAATGGAGATTTAAGAAAAAACTACCAAAAAACATATATCTATATATATATTACCTACTGGTGGTCGCCAGTAGGTAGTTATAGTTAGGATTGTTTTCTATAGGATATCCGCAACATTCAGTTGGGAATAACTTTGGCGCCGATTGAGGGATCTGCCAGTAATTTTCCTGAAATTTGCCTCGCTGCGCTCCTTCCCTGAAAGTTTGGGGGGGGATTCGTGAAGCAGGGGCCAAGATAAAAGGGGGGTCCCAAAACGTGTTTTCCCCATGTTAATTTCTATAGGGCGGTTGGACTCACTTTTAGCCCGAACGGCTGCATGGATTTCCACCAAACATGGCAAAATTGTAGGGACTGGTAGCCCGATGTGCATTTGCTATGTCTCAAGATATGTGCTCCAGTGGATTTTGAGTAATTTAGGTTCAAAAAAATATATACATCTATAAGCGCGCCCCGCTAAGCGCACCGGGGCGCGCTCCAGCGCGCTACGCGATTTCGCAAGCCGAAAGAAGATTGGCTCTCAGGTGTCTGTCAACATTCCAAACAGTCCGGAGCAGCCGCCATCTTGTGTCTCGGTAGGATCGAGACACAAGAGGTGGCAAAAACAAAGGGGGGAAAGACCGAAAGGGGGCAGGGTAGACACCCCTGAGCCCCAAGGTATGATGTGGGGGCCATAAAAGGGCCCCGCGGGGCAAAAAAACAATTATTTTTTTTTCTATATGCGCGGGGGGAGCGCCCGGTATGCGCACCACGGAGCGTCCTGGGGAGCGTACCATGGGGGAAAAAAAATGACAGAGTTTTTAAAAAATGTAGCCTTTTTTTATAAATTGGAGGTAGTTCTAAAAAGAACAGTTTTTTTATTCTTTTTGTTGTTTTATATTTTTTTTATTGTTTTATGGAACATTTTTTACGTTTTTTGGCTTTTATGAACAATTTTATATTTTTTTGTTATTTTTATGGGGACAAACAAAAAACAGGGAATTGTAAACAGCTCAACTGGAGTAAAAAAAAAAACAGGAAAAAATTAAGGTTTGTTTTTGCACTTGTGGTTGTCTCCAGCACGGTTAATCAGTTTTATACTTTGCTCTCCATAGCAAATTGTTGTCCTGCAAAATTTACAAACTATTTTAAAATCTCCAAACTGGGTTTGGATATTTGGGACCATCTCCCTTGTCTCTGGACCTGATGGAATGGGCTGTTTACTTTGGGAGGTGCTTGGAGAAGATTGGGAAGGGTTTCTGGTCAGTTCTCCGACCTCTGCCGCAGCATAGTTGTTTGGGTGCCGGCGTGGCATGTGGTGAATCATGGTGTTGTTGTCAAAAGAATACTTTTTGGCAGGGTTCCCCCTGGAAAGTACAGTGCCACAGATCAGACATATATCTTTCGGAGCATTAACTTTTTTTAGGCCCCTTGGGATTTTAAAAAACTGCCAGACAATGTGCTCCTTTGGCTTATAGGGGGTATTATCTTCAGGGAGGAACCGCCTCTCCTCCTCCTCCTCCTCCGCCTCCTCTTCTTCTTCTCCACCACTGTGGTGTTGTGGTGGTCCTTGTGGTGGTGGTGGTGGTGGTTGAGATGCTCCTGCTGCTGCTGCTACTGTAGCCATTTCTCACAAACAGGTCTTCCTCAGTCAAAGAACAAAGTGAGAATGAGGAAAAAAGGTGGGGGCTTTCATCATTTGGAAAAAAAAAAACCTGTTATGAACCAATGAAAAGTGTTATTTTCAGGTCACATGACCTGACGCACTTATGCTACGCACCCCGGGGCGCTTACGTAGCGCAATCGTATACGCACGGGTGCCTCCTGGTGCGCTGACGCCGTGCATATAACGCGGACGCAGCTACGCGATACGTCACAATGATGTTTTCGTTCGCGGCAATAGCACAAACGGGACGCTCACTGGTACGCGCACCGGGGCACGCCGCAAGAATGCGCTTTCTGGTGCGCAGACCGGTACGCGCACCGGGAGGGCTTCAGAGCAAAAAAAAAAATGAACAATATACATTAAAAAAATAGTATTACATAAATATAAAATATAGGATTCATTATAAAAAATATTATATTTGATAGCAATAGAAATATGCTATTAAAAAACCTTTGAAATGCACTGAAAAAAACATAGGTTTGAGGCCCTATATATAGTTAGGAATTAGCATTTACAAAACCTATGAAATTCACTGAAAAAACCATAGGTTTCACACCAGTTATAGTTAGGAATTCGCATTTAAAAAACCTATTAAATTCACTGAAAAAACCATAGGTTTGACACAAGTTACAGTTAGCTGGAAATTTTACAGACATACAACCATTGAAATTCCCACGTTATGGTTAGTTGGACTCACTATAACTTGCGCGTGCAATGCACTGCTGATGACGTCACATAATAATTAACTCCCCTTAGTTTACTTGATTCTTATTAGAATCACAAAATGAAGAATCTTTGCCTTCGTTTGGAATATCTAACTAGCACATTTAGGCTGCTCCATGTATTCATAGATCGGCATTCCACATTAGAATCAACATTAGATAAAGAATGTTTTCTTTAAGCGACTATCATGATTTATACATAAGAGGTGGGTTAGCCTTTGAATAAGGTGATCTCGTCCATTAATTCGAGCATCATGGTTCATATACAAAAGAAGGAAGCCTTGGTGAATAGCAAGCCCTTTAAATATAATGTTTATGGCTTTTGTGTAAATATCGCCAGGTACGTGCCAGGGAACTAATCTTTCTTCCTAAATACACACCCATGCGTTAAAGTCTTTTCTCACTCTTGACCATCTCAAAACCCGGCGGGAAAGTTAATTGGCTACACCGGCCAGATCTAAAAAGACACGCGAACTATGCCGTGTTTCATTTCATCCTTGGAACACGTTTGGAATAGATTACCGCCTCCACGCGCTACAATCTAAGAGACTACCGGTATGTAAACACGATCGGTAATTAATCACATTGCTCGCTCAGAAAAAGCGTTTAGGGGTTAGTTACTAACAATTTCTTAATTATTTTGGGTCGCAGGTGAAACCCTGATACTTACACCCTCGGCGTTTGTCAATATCGAGGCAACGTCCTAGAAGCAAACCGAGAACAATTCTGTTCATAAGGTATGCTAATAACCGCTTTGTTTTCTATAAGAGTAAATGGGTGTCCTCATTCTAAAGGAACATCATAACAATACCTTTGTTCCTTTTCAGTCTAGTGCTGATATTTCACGCAAGACTGCGAGCCGAATAATTTGATAACCAAATTTAATCAAATCGACTCCAAAAGTATTCATCAGCCGCTATCTAAAGAACAAATCAATAGTGATTCATACAATCAGGTAAGGTTAGCCCAAACCTTGCTTGCATGGTATCTATATCTATTTACACAAAAAATATTGAACCATGTGCTCTATGTGTATTTTTCTGACGCAGGTGCTGTCTCTAAACCTTAAGGCCACTTTTTTACTCGTCATACCCCGTGGAGGCGATACAACATTGTTTTTAATAACAGGTAAATTAAACGCTTATTCTAGGCAATGTACACAAACTAAGAGATAGTAAAGTAGTATGTTATCCTTAGACTATTTCCCCTTTTTGTATATCCCTCACAGGTTTATTCAATGACCAAGCCTTGAATCAAAGAATGAAATATAATTCGACATCAGCTAAATATAAGAATTAAATTACTGTTGAGATTAGGTACGTTATCTTCCAGACACAGTGTCGTATTTTAATTACTACTGAATAAATATAGAGATTTACATGAATCCTTTTGTTTTAACAATAAACATTGCAGAAATTCCGTCGCCAATGCTACGTGATTCCTCTAATCGCCCAATGATCTGAATAGAGCGTATACATATCGGTTCCACAAGCCGTTTTAAACTGTAGGTAAGCAAAACAAGTTCTAAATGACCTTGATTTTAGTTTTCAGGCATTAATGCATCATGCAGACAGCATATAAATAGAACCATGACAACCTCTTTTTTGAATTAATAAGATCTGACTCTTTATATATAATTAACAACATATAATGTACGAATAGGACTTTAAGGACATAAATATCACTCCATCACATTTTTTACCTCTACTTTCGTCTTTACTATCAACTTACATATTCTCTTCATTTCTTCCAGCTATTGAGAATATAATTCCTTCTAGCATGATTTTCAAATTATATACGTTTCATGTCATAAGGTAGAAAGCAGACGATGCATGTCTAATGCTTGTTCAACTATATACAATGTATTGTCTTATCTATCTATGGTTAGTAGGGCATAATTATCACTGTACCCTTAAACTATGCGGTTTTCTTGCAATCAAAAAGACCTTGTTCATAATCAATGTGTTTGTTGGAAATATGCATTTACCGATTTGTAATATCAGCTCTCTATGGATGTGATAACTCTAGTTCCCAATAATAGTGTAGTCGGATCATTTTCAAGAACAAGCAGAATTGTGTGTACTGTAATAATGTATTTATGCAGTCATTATATTACCTTATCATTGGATAATGCTGACAGTATGAATTATGTGAGCTACAGTGGAGGCTACCATTGATCCCTGCTCTTATCTTCTGAGCATACATATTGCCTTAAATAACAGGACAAAAATCTGTTTTCGCGCAGTTTCCTTTGTTTTAACCATAATTTTGTATATTACAGTAAATAGGTGTATGTGAACTTTTAAATATTTAAATGTAGTTATAAATGGGTTTAATGTTGTACTAAAATATGTTTCTATTTTTAGAAAGTTGTCTTCTGTCTTGAGAAAGGCGCTGGCCGCCGAAACGCGTCGACACACAACTTGACACACCACCTTTTTTCAATTTTGTGAAAGGAATCAATATGTGTTTTTTATTTTAATTTATACTTTTGAAATGTATTTTTATTCTGTTCTTTGATATATGTATTTTTATATTGTCTCACTTAATAATAAATTTATTTAGTATAAAAAAGTTCACATTTTTGTTTGGAAACTGTCCTTTTCTATTTTTTTGTCCTGTGACCATTGTGTAGGCAATCTAAGACTTCCGCCTAGGTTGTTTTTTCCACGATGACGTCACATATTACATCACTCATGACATGGTGTTGTTTTGCAGCGTTGTGAATAGCTGCAAGACACTCCTCACGAGCACCTCGAGCATAATAACAGTATAGTCCATGCAATACATGGCCATTCTTGAGAACTCTGGAGCCATATCTTTTCCAGCACTTGCTGCTGTAACAGAAGTAGATGGCCCTCCAGCTTTCCTCTGCTTGACTACAAGTTGGAAATATGTTCTGTGATAAGTTTTTGGATGGTTTAACAGGGACATTGTCCCACATGAATATTTCTTGTCTGTCCCTCTTGCACTAGTTTGGCAGCAGTTTTTCATTCTCCTAATGGGATTTTCCACACTGGCTCTCTTTTGTGGAGGTTCCTCTTCGTTCAAATCTTCAGTCTCCACCTCCTCCACATCCTGGTCTAGCTGCTTTTCCTACCTATCCCATCTACCTCCTGTGTTACCATAATTTATACAAAAAAGGCAAAACACTTTGCACACCAACATAAATCCTGCTGCTCAGAATGATTGTATGACTAAACAACTACTGTCTTTACCACCACTTCCTAAACCACGAATGTTTAACAACGATCATTTCTAAACCACTACATTTTAAACCACTACTCACTAAACTACGAATAAATAATATTTAATGCCACTTTTTCAATGTATACCTTTTTTTTCTAAAATATTAGTTACTTCATTTTTTTAAATACGAGCCCACTGATCATATTCTTTTCTTGATTCGAAAGCTTTTACAGTTGTTTAAATCAATGCAACACTGCCATCTCCTGTCATAAACCGGTAATTTTTATGTAAATCATTTTCTTCATAAACCTTTGCTGTTTTTGATACGTAACTTTTACGATGTTATTCTTTACGTTATAATTCTTACTATAAATATTGTTTTAATTGTATTCGTGGGGGGAGTCCCCCCACACCCCTGTTGTTCAGGTGAGTCATGGTTCCGACCTTCGTTGTTCAGCTGTTCGTTGTTAAGCAGGATTCGTTATTCGCACCACGTTGTTCAGGTGAGTCGTGGTTGAAACATCGTGGTTTAGGATGTTTCCCGCTCAGAATATAGTAGTGTGAAAAATTCAAGAAGGAGTTGCGTGTGTACTTCTATTGATTTTTCTAAAAAGTATATTATCCAAATTATTAAAACAAATTTCATTGCGAACTGCAATTGCGTTTCAGTGCACGCAATAACCAGTGTTTTATTTATTTATTTATTTTCATTACTCCGGTTGGTCATGAGCCAAAGTTTGAAAAGTACACTAATACTTCTCTACTGTTAAATGTACTGTAGAATAGGTCAATGTATACTTTTGTACAAACCGCGCGTTTGCGACTTTTGACGTCACTGCAATGCCATCTGTTGTTGAGAATATCATTTTTTTGGTAAAGGTGGTTTTCTCCTAAATCGATCACAGAAACAAAAGTTACATCAATATTTTACTAAATATTTAGACTTTATTTGAAAAGTAGTAGTATGTGAAATACATTTACTTATCACAGATTCTCTACAGTAAATGTGACAATGTTGTGCTAACTCACAAAATTGTTAAAAAAAAATACCAGATAATAATGTATTTTCAGAAAAAACACTTACAAAAATAAAAAATAGTGATATGTAATATAAATATAATACACAATACCCAATTTTAGAAAGAAAAAAAGGATATTACAATTAAGAAATATACATTTTTTTTAACTGAATAAAACAAAGGTTACAGGAATGTTATATTTATGAATTAGAATTTTAAAAAACTTAAAAGTCACTGAAAAAAAACAAAGGTTACAGGGAACTTATAATTAGGCTGATATTTCACTCGTACAAAACCAGAGAAATTCAGTAGTTACAGTTAGCTGAGCTAACTATTTCTGGCACCCCGCAATGCACTGCTTACGACCTCACATATTACATCACTCATGACATGGTCAGTGACACCACTGATGACATCTCAAATGACATTACTGATGACATCATCCACAGAATCTGTGATGCACCCACTCACACCCCAATATAAACTTGTATACACCAACTCCAACTTCCACCTTTCGTGTTGTAAATCAGAGGTATTTTTTCTATTTGCTCGCCTGAGTTTTGTTTTGGCTCTCAACCTCGAGCGGCAGGTGTTTTGGGGTGATTCGAGCCTTTGCAAGACTTTTTCCACCACTAGCGAGCTCCCGTTAGACTTCAAACTCACTCACACATAGGGCTTCTGGCCGATATGGCACCAATCTAGCGCAATTGCAATTAGAGTGGTCGAGCAGCTTTTTTTGCTGTTGATGCATTTGGTTTGGAGTTCCTTCAACAACTGGTGGTTGGAGTTGTTTTATTGTGCAATTATTTTACTTCAAACAGGAAGGACATGCCTCAGATAGTCTAACCTCCTGTTCCTGTTCAGAAGGCTCCTTCCAGTGCTTTGTCCTTCTCTTTCTCACTTTACATTGAGATTTGGAGCTGGAAGGGTCACTCTCTGACTGCATACATACCATTGGATGTAATGACTTTGCATTTCAGATTTCACAAGTAAGTTGAAAATCTGGTGTACATGGGTGTTGTGTGATCCGTTGGGGTTATGCACCTGCATTTATTTGCACTTTATCAATTATTATACTTTATTGTCGGGAGTGATACGAAGTTTCAATAGGGGCCTAGTTATGTTTTTGCATCTAATTTTTCTTTTTTTGTAAAGAAAACATGTTCCATACTTTACTAAGAAAAGAAGGGTGAGTTCACCTCCTTGGGGACCTTGGCACCCTCAGGAATCCAGCACACAGTCGGGCATGTGAATAGATTGAAACCCCACCAAACAGAGCTGATAGACCATGCAGAAGGATGTCAGGAGGAGAGTGAGCCATTGCTATACTCCCTCTTAAGCAATATGGAAGATGGGTCAGGGAGGGAGTTGTAATTTCTCCCAAGTTGACTGGCCAGTAGCACAAAAACTGTAAACAAGTGTTGGAACAGGTTGCTGGACTGTCCATGTCCTCATTGTTATCACAACTTGTGTAGTTGATGTTGAGATTGACAGTAGCCTACCTCACAAAAATAACTTATCCAGGTGGTCTGATCAGGTCAGCATCAAAGCTAATTTATCTAAGATGCTGGAGTTGGAGGTAATTGAGCACTATGACTGTCCATTTTCCTGCACATTGGTGATGGTGCCTAAACCAAATCCCAGAGGTGGAAAGGAGTTAAAATTTTGTGTGGACAACAGTGGTTTGAATGCAGTCACTAGGACTGATGCTCACGCTATAACTAGATCTAATGAGCTCATTGATAGGTTGGGGACTTCAAAATACCTGAGTACCTTTGATTTGATGTCAAGTTATTGACAGATTGCCCTGCATTCAGGAGAAAAGGAGAGCAAAGGAAAGGTCAGCATGTGTTAACCCAAAGGGCATCACTTTGAATTGAAGTGGCGCTCTTCCCAAGAAGAGAGGGCCACTTCAATTCAAGGTGATGCCCTTTGGGTTAACAAATGCCCACTTCGACCTTCCAAATGTTGGTGAACAGAGTCCTGTATGGACATGAAACTGTCAGTGCAGCTTATCTTGATGTATAGCTGTATTCAATTGCACCTGGGAGGAGCACCTGGTCCACCTGAGGTAAGTGCTTTGGACCCTGCAGCGGGTGGGCCTGTTTATCAAGGCCAGCAAGTGCCAGATAGGGCTGATCTCAGTGGTGTACTTGGTGCACCTTTGAGGTGGAGGCCTTGTACTACCTCTTCAGCCCAAAATCCAGACCAGCCCAGATTGAGAGGCTTCTTTACCTCAAACACAGGTCCGGGCCTTTCTTAACCTGACTGCATGATACAGAATATATGTGAAGAGCTATGGTACCATTGTGGCCCCCCTGACATAACTCACCTCAAACAAACAGGTCCAAATCCTAATGTGGACAGAGTGTCAGAATACCGTTGACACACTGAAGGAGGCTAAATGTTCAGCACCAATGTTGCTGGTTGCTGTTCAGACAGATTGTTCAGAACAAGGGACTGGGGCAATATGGATACAGTAAATAAAGTGGGCCTGGAACAGCCAGTCACCTTCTTTATCAGGAGACTACTCTCCAAAGAACAAAGATGTGGTACCATTGAAGGGGAAGCCTTGGCTGTGGTCTGTTCCCCAACACACTGAGACTATACCTGTTTGGTGCTCACTTCCATATTCAAACTGACCATGGACCTCTCAGACGAGGGGCAAAGATGGGCTTTCCATGTTTTCCCACTTAGCTGATGACCTTTTCTCTGGGGGCGGCGCTGTGTGAGAAAGTCATCCCTTTTACCCTGATTAACCCCATTTTGTCACTCTAATTGTGCCCTGGACTCTGCCAAAGAGGCCCAGGGTCAGTGCTCTGATGATAAGGTATATGGTAATTAGGTGTCCTTATAATTGATCCAGGCAACCTACATGAAACTCCCTAGTATATGACAGGGCATGTAGGATTACATACCCAGTATATGTAATGTACTTAAGCGTGCAGTGCTATGGTGCCTAGTGTCATTTTTATTGGCAGCACTGCTTTGCAGGCTTCTTTAAAAATAAAACTGTGTACAAATTTGACTTTGGAATTTAAATTACTTCCAAAGTTTAAAATAACCTTTTAATTGCATATAAGTCACCCCTATGGCCTGCCGCAGGTGCCCCAATGGTACGGCGCATTGTGATAATAAGGAGGGACATTATAAAATATGTTTTATATACCCTGGTTTTGGAAATTTTGAAGTTCCCCAAAGTAGATTGCTAGCTCCTTAGGGTAACATGGGACAGCTTTAATAAACTTAATTACAGCATATTATTTGACACGAATGAGCTAAAAATGTTATAAAAAGTATGAAAATAATATTTACTGTAAATCTAGCAACCTGCCAAGGTTGGTTTTATTATAACTATTGCAGGAAAGAACTTATAGAACTGCTTTCCTGAAGTCACCTAAAATCAGCCCCGTAACAATCTCTTCTATTTGTCCAGCATTTGACAGGCTGAGCCAATCTGTGTGTGAAGTAGCCTAGGCTGAGATAACCAAGAACTCTGGTGGGCGGAGAACTAATACTATAAATGCCAGGATATGACAGGAAGATTGCTGGGTAGCAAACTGGTGTTCGAAAGAAGAAAGGCAGTTCAAACAGGAATCAGGTCCATACCCAATTCATGAACCCCCAGCCAGATGAGAGCCCATGTAATTCAATATGGTGAGGGTCTGGAAGAAGGGTGTAGTGAAAAGTTGACCAGACATGGGGGTTAAGTTAGCCAGACCTGAAACTCCTGGAGAGATTTCCCTCTTTTAGATTTTTTGAGATTTGCTTTCTGAGACAGAACATGCCGCACTTCAACGGAAGTGGTCATCACAGTGAGAGGCACCTTGAACCTCATTGTTCAGGGGTTCCCTCCTTATTGCCAGCCCAGAAACTGTGATAAATATGTGAGAGCTGCTGAGCAAACATCAAGAGAAGAATGACTGTTGTACTAAACCCCTGGTCTGCACCAAAAGAGGATTGCACTCTGAAGGATTGCACCTGCTGCACACGCTAGACTTAAAAAAAGAGGAATTTGCCTTGCTTTAAGGCATTAGAGTGGATTACCTGAAAGCAACAGTTAGAAACGAGCTTCAAGAATTTACCTACCTACTTACCTAAGTGACCAGGCTTATACTCAACCTCTCCAGAAAAAGCCACATAACAGCATGTCTAACAAAACTATACTGGCTGCTGATTCAGAAGAGATGTAAGTTCAAGAAGCTGACCCATGCTTATAGCGCCCTGCACAACAATGGACCAGCATACATCAACAAAAACCCAAACCTCCACCAACCGACCAGCCATCTTTGATCAGCTTTCCTCTCCCTTACTGACACTCCACTGATCTGTAGCACAAACAGTGGAAAATGCGCCTTCTCTACCTGCCCACCAAGGTGTGGGTCAACTTACCCCTGCAACTCAGGACCGAACCATCACTTTAGCAATTCAGAAGAGAACGAAATACCTGGATGTTTCAATGAACATACCTCCATGAAGCAGCACACAGCACCAGCAGGGTACCCGGTGAAATACACAAGGTATGATCTGCTCTGAAGAAACCAGTCTGTCTATCAACATGGCCACACTGGCTTCTGTATCTCTCAGAAACTCAACCTCGGTGCTTTTGATTTTAGTCATTTGCCTGTACTTCTCTATGCTTGGCATTAGGCTGCTAGGGCTGCAATGTATGCCCCAAACCCAGAACTGAATTTTTCCTCGGTGAACCCCTTCCTCATCTCTGAGACAATCTCCACACCCACACCTACACTAGAAATCCCAGTGTACTGCATACTAGTGGGCAGCTTCTTTGTTCAGAAAGTATCTCCTCTCTTGGGTTCTGGCTGGAAACAGTCAAAATACTTCCCTTCCTTTGTTGGGTCAAAAAACCTGCCAGCATTGGTAGGGTCAAAGGGCTTCCCCTGATACCCCCTCTCTTAGAAACTGAATTATTCTGGGACCCCCCTCTTTGTGAATGTATATGTGAATCTTTAGCAGACTATTTTGCTTTTTTTATGTTGGTTCTGCAAGGCATTCCCATTTCTTTTGATCACAACCATGGGGTTTCCTGGAAATCCTAACCCAACTTATCAGCTATCTGTCAATATATGCCCCTTCATGAACATATTGTAGAGTTCCTCATGGATACTTACTTAGTTACCTTGGATCTAGCCCTCTAATGTCTTTACTGAGATATCAACAAAGTCGACTCAAGATTGGGCGCTGACTTACTGGGAGTCCTTGAACTTCATCCTGTACTGTTCTTAGTTGAGATTAATATTCCTGATCAGACACTATTTCAAGTGGGATTCTGCTGCCTTTCCTAATAGGGTCAAGGGGCCTATCCATCCCAGCTACTGAAATCAACTACTCATTCTAAGGGCCCCTCATATGCTATCAGCCACATATCTGTCATCATCTTCATGGTATCAATTGGTAACAATCAGTGCCATCCACAGAGGATGAGACGGGGAGGCCCACTAGCGAATGAACAGATTTTCTTTCAGTAGTTTGGAGCGAATCTATCCCTACCGTGCCCCATACACCAGCCCCATACATTACTGTAGCCTTAGTCTTGGCCTAATAGATTTTTTTATCTGCAATTAAGGCCTGGATCCCAATTTGTTTGGTAAAGGATTCTAAGGCAGCGAGACCTATCTCCATCCCCATCTTTCTGCCTTCTACCAATTGAGACCATGATAAGTTCTTATCAAAGAGAACTCCCAAATAAGGAATGGTGTCTACCACCTCAATTCTCCCTGTGTCCTCTTGTAGGTATGGGATTTTATCTCTTTTTCTTGAGCCAGCTATAGTTGCAAATTATTTTGTTTTGTTGGCTTTCAGGTCTAATGGATTCATAAAGGATACATATGCCATTATCAAACGTTGGAGGGCTAGACCCATTCTTGCGATCAAGACTGCATCATCCCCATAGGCCAATATAGGTAACAGGTGTGAGTCAAATGCTGGAACATCCCGGGTAGCCACCGTGAGGGCTTCCTCAACTCCATTTGTATAAATAGAGAAGGGGAGTGGGGCAGGGACACAGCCCTGTCTTAACCCTTGACCATTTTAAATGGGCGGGTACAGTCCCAGTTTTTGGTATAGCGTACTGACGCTGTGGCATTTGTGTATAGCTGTATTATGAAATAAATTATAGCTTGTTCGACCCTTATCTCCTCCATTATTTTCTATAGCTTAACATGGACCACGCAGTCAAACGCTGCTGACAGATCCATGAAGGCCAAGTAGATCTTTCCTTCCTTTGCTCCGGTGTATTTTTCTATAATCAGCACCAAATTCAGGCACTGATTCACAGTGACTCTTCCCTGCTGGGACTGGATTAAGATGTTATTCTCCTTTTCCCTCCCCTCTAATCTAGAAAGTAGGAGGTGGCACATCACCTTTGATGTGGTATCCAGCAGGGAGATTGGTCTATAATTCTTTGGGTTTGCCCTCTCCCCTTTTTTGTAAATTGGGACAATAACCCCTGTTGACCATAATGTGGGTGGGCCTGTCAGTGCAATGGAATTGAAAACATTTGTTATCAAGGGCACCCATAGGTCGGGGGTTTCCTGAAAAAAGTCTATTGGTACACTATCCAGTCCTGGACCTTTCTGGATCTGCATGACATAAGGCCTCTTCTCACTTTCATGGTTGAGAAAAATAAAGGAAACTGTGGATTTGAATCTATGATACCAAAGGCTGTAGGCTGGTGGGCACTTATTGGCAACACATGAATATTCATCTACATATGTCTCTATAGTGGGGTCACTGGGATTTTTTAAGTGTGAATACATGATAGCCCGGCACACTTTATACACAACTTGTAGTAGATTTATGAAACAATTCAAAGGATTTTGTTTCATAGACGAGTCGATGTTCAATTTCAACTTATTCTTTATTTTTCATTCTTTAAAAACTTTTGAGAGCACCACTTTTGAAACCGCAAACACGTTTCGTCCCGTCCAGGGACTTCTTCAGGGCTACAAAAGTACATATAAAAAAACTATTTACAATTCATCCATAACAGTATTGAAGCAAAACACACACATCGACTTTTACAGAGATATCAATTAGATTTCTGATATTGCGAAACTTGTTTCTTAATGGGACAGGCTTTCTCTTTCTTGATAGCCCTTTCCCTATGTTTTCATGCTAGGTTGTAACTGACCCTCAATACTTTTATATGATCTTGATTTTTTGGTTTAGTTTTGAGGGCAAACATTAGTGCCTTTCTTGCTTTTGAGCATGGTGTATCGAACCAGGCCCTGCCTCTCCCAGTATTTAGAAGTTTGGTGAGGGCCGTCTTTACCTTTTCTAGTAGGCCACAGAAAGAGGGCACTATCGGGTTCCAAGCATATGGATATATTACCCTGTATTGTTGATACAATTTCTGGAACCATCTTAATTCTGTCAATGTGGGCCATTTGCCACAATTGGTGCTTCAATTTTCTGATGGATCATTAGGTCCCTCTTAGGTACCCTTAACTTTAAGGATAGAATGGCATTATCACTGAATATCGTGAATTGGTTTTCTAACAAGGTGGCTCTACTACTAAGGGGATTATTGACTACAATGTAGTCAATCATAGACTTTTACCCTGTTCTCTGAAAAGATTGCCCTTGATTACCTGTTGCAGGGTTTAGGTCATTATTATTACCATGTTTCAAGCTGCCATGGTCCTATTTAGAGAGTTATTGGTATTAGGATGGGATGCACAGCTTGTAAGCATAAATTTGGTACGATTGGGTTCACCTAGGGTAGCGTTAATACCCCTAAAAACGCCAGTGATAAGTGCATAAATGTGATTCCAGTGGAACACTGGGACCATCCCCTTAGGAACACCTTGATTTCCTCTAATGGATAGAGGATTCCACAATGCTTAGTGTTTCGAAGTTTTTTCTTTTTATTGGTCAAAAGTTCATTAAATGTTAATTCACCACGTATTCACTTAATTCGTATTTTCACTCATTAGAAAGCATGAGTGCCAACATGATTACTCAGACATCATTAAAGTTGCACAAATATCCAATGCATTTCGGGCTCTACTATGAGCCCTTCATCAGGGAATAATGCTGTAACAAAAGAAAAGTTCTACATTACCATCTACCATATAGTATTTAACAGTTCATTCAATTATGCCTCTTCAAATTATCCAAAACGTGACTCTATGCAATTATATGAAACGAAAAGTATACGGTCAATGAAATATAAATAGATAATCAACTCACATGTCTGTTGGTCACTGCTTAACTCATGTGTTAACGCTGTTATAAAAAGAAAGAAAACGTGGGTTGTGGCGTGTTGTGTTAATCCGAACACTAAGCATTGTGGAATCCTCTATCCATTAGAGGAAATCAAGGTGTTCCTAAGGGGATGGTCCCAGTGTTCCACTGGAATCACATTTATGCACCTATTTAGAGAGTTACCATATTCATTATGAGTGAAATTGAGTAATGGGTTCCTCAAACAGATGCTATAGTATATTTACAGCGATGTGTATTGAAATCGCCCAGACAAATTATATTTACTACCACCTCATTTCTGTCATTTAGGAGCTTCTCTATTGCCTTATTGACCTCATCTACCACATAGTACATATTTGTCCCGCACATGTTATTATAAAAATGAATTAGGAGCCACGTGCCTTTGGTACCTCAAGAATCAGCTGGTGGAAGTTCAGGTTTGATGGTCCAAAATGTTTTACTTTTACTGGTAGGTTATTAGGGATTAGAATCAAAATGCCCCCCTTTGCCTTTCCCGATGGAGATTGTTTGGCCAGGGTTTGGAAAGAAAGATAACCATTTACGAAGACCATTTACGAAGATTGGCTCAGTCGACCAAGTCTCCTGGAAACATATCATGTCATGGTCGTTGTAGGATTTTTGACAGCTGACTTCACCCAATTTTAAGGCTATACCTGCCATGTTCCATGAAGATATTTTGAGATTAAGTGTGCTTTCCCCCCATTGTGAATTACATGATAGTGGACTCTCTCTGGTGGAAAAGGCCATAATATCCTGACTGTTACAATCTTCCTGTTCTTTTAACTGACTAGAGCATAGTAAGTTGCATGAATCTAAGTCAGAGAGAGGAGCAAATCTATTCTCAGGCCTTAACCCCAACACCCCATAGTTACCCTCTGAATGTAGTATTTGTGGTGTCCTATCTCTTGCAGCCAGCTGTAAAAGTGGTCTGTAAAAATATTCTTGTGGCAAAGCAGTAATCTGTGAGCCCTTGGTAGGAGCTTTGCATATGTATGATGAAAAAAACTAACTACAAATGTGTTATTAACATTTTTAACCACACAATCCCCCAAAATTACTTTTCTTACTGTACCAAACCAGCCTATCCTTCTAGCTAAGTCTCGGGGTAAAAACCGGTTCGTTCGCAAGATTTGTGGGTTTTTGGCAAATTAGCAATCCGCAACTCGCAGGAATTTGCCCAAAAATCCGCAAATTAGCAAGCTGCGAAGTATTTTGCTTGGTCGCGCTTGAAAAATACAATATCACACTCACTGTGTTGACTTACCGTGAGTCCGCTGAGTTGTTTTTCTCCCGGGTTGCGTGTGCTGTTCCAATTTCGATCTTGCTGCATGATCGCGCAGGAGATTTTCGAACGCAATTATGTCATTGCAGCTCGCCATCTTGCACAGCGAGAGTTTGACAATGCAAGTACGTCATAAGGGCCCGCGATTACGCATTGCGGGAGTAAACAATGCCAAACACATAGATGCAGCGTGCAGCTGACTTCCGGCGGGAGATTTGAACAGCTTGCTTTCCCGAAATTGCAAAAATTGCAATTCTGCACAAGAAATCCACCGCAGGAAGCAAAAACCTTCTGAAAATGATGATTTTGATCAGAATAACTCCTCAGATTGACATTTGGCTGCACTTTTTGGTGCAAGGAGTCCATTTTTGGGGGAGGGTGGGAGGAAGGAAGTGCCCCAGAGTCTCTAATTCCCTGCTCCTGTCCAGCAGGCTCCTCCCAGCGCTTTGTCCATGTCCTGGTCACTTTTGATTTTGATCTGCAGCAGGAAGGATTACTTTTTGTGGCTGCTGCTGGATATTTGTATTTGAGGACTTTTTGGACTTTGGAGTTTGGATCACTTTTGGACTTGAGATTTTACAAGTAAGTTGGTGTTGTTTGTTTGGGGCATTGCAGTTGCAGCAACTACAGTTCTAAAACTGTTTTCACAAATTTAAAAATATATATATTGTGGGTATCCACAGTATCCAGTAGGCCCATGGTTAGTCATGGGTGCATGATACAACTGTTTCTGTGATTTATTTTAACTTAATTCTCATTTATGTCATGGAATTTTAGCTCATTGTTGTTGGGCCCTGGCCTTGTGGGTGGGGGCCATTTTGAGGCCTGGCCCAGGCAGGGCCAGGCCATGTGGTGGGGGTCAAGGGGCCATTTTGAAGCCAGACAGTGTGCTCAGGCCTGCACCCAGTTTGCCTTGATTCCAACCATTATGCCAGGGGTACTCAGTGGTGCATGGACCTAGTCTTTCTGTGGGGTGTCTTGAATGTAAACATCATTGAGGGCATGAATGGCATTGGATTATGGTGATTTTTGTGTGTTTTTCAAATTGTTGGGGTGTTTAACTGATGCTCCTCTGGCTTCCATTGCTTTTAGGTGCACAAGAGAACCACCAGTGCCAGGAAGAAGTCCTGCAGCGGTGTGTGCAGCACAACATCACATGACGTCACAAGTGGCCACAGACAAGACAACTCTGCAACTCGTGCAACTGCGGCCTGCTGTTCTGACATCTCAAGAAGATGGCCACAAAGAAAGTTGGCCATAGCGCCTCAGCAAAAAAACTTGCCAGTGCCACTGCCAGTAAGAAGGAGCCGAAGAAGCTAGTGGCACCACCTACCAAGGAGACTGGTGTGCCCTCTGACACCTTTTTGGCGAAGAAAAAAACTACGCCTGCAGCAGCAGCGGTGTCCGCCGGGGACCAAGCTGGAAGCAGCACCTCCGCTTTATTGGGCTCAGTGCCACCACGCCAAGTTAGGTCCAAGACCATGAGTGCTGCTGAGGCAGCCACTTTACTTTCTCAATCAACATCGACCAGTGATGTTGGCTCATCACAAGAAAGTACCATCCAATCAACGCCAGGTGTAACTCAGCTGACGAGTGTTCAACAACCACAGCCGCAACGACAACCACAGGTGCAACTAGTACAAGCGCAAGTACATGGGCAAGGAGAGGTGCAAGGAGAGGCGCAAGTAGAGGCACAAGGAGAGGCGCAAGGAGAGGCGCATGGACAGGTGCATGGAGAGGTGCAACTAGAGGTTCATGGAATTTAATTTGAATTTGAATTTATTTTTTCTAGAGCGCACGTACACCAAGCGGTTTCATGGCGCTATACAATACTACATATCCATGAGAGACAGAAGGGCTCGCACACCGGGGGAAGTTTTAAGAAGGAAAGGCTAGGGTGAACAGGAAAGTTTTAAGTTCCTTGCGAAAGAGTGAATATTGAGTACATGATCTCAGGTGAGCCGGAAGGGAGTTCCAAAATGCGGGAGCAAGAGTGGAGAATGTGGAACCTCCCCATTATTTCCGTTTGAAGCCGGGGACTACAAGCAGTTGTTGGGTAGATGAACGTAGGATGTACGCAGGCATGCCATAATAAAGGGCATTACCATCGTCCAGGCGGGATGTGACCATTGCCAGGACTATGAGTTTGAGAGCAGAAGGGGCGAAGAACCGGGAGACTCTACGGATAGTGCGCAAGGAAAGAAAAGATGGGGACACCACCAAACTGACTTGGGAGTGAAGGGAAAGTTGGTCGTTGAGTGTGAAACCAAGGGTTTTAACAGAGGAAGATGGAATAGGAGGGGAACCTAAGGCAGGCGGCCAGAAGAGAGAGGATCAGGAACTGCAGCAACCACCTGTCAACACCAACTCCGTTTTGTCAGGGTTGAGTTTCAGGTGGTTGTGATTCATCCAGTCCTGGATAAAAATCATAACAGAATGAAAATTAGATATTGACTCGGGGGAGAAGGAGAGGGAGAAGATAAGCTGGAGGTCGTCCGCGTAATTAAACACGGAGACCTCCAGTTGTTGAAGGGCAAAAATAAGAGGGGCAATGTATATGTTGAATAACAGGGGGGAAGGGAGGATCCCTGGGGTACCCCGCTTTGTACTGCCTGGAAGTCCGCTGAGTAATCACCCAACCGGACTGCTAGGGTGCGGTCCCGCAGGAAGGAGGACAGCCAGACCAAGGCCGAACCCTCGATTCCCGCCGCTCTGACACGGGTAAGTAAGATGGTATGATCAACCGTGTCAAACGCGGCGGAGAGATCGAGGAGGACCAAGGCCTGGGGATGACTCGTGACCATACCTTCTCTGGGATTATCAAGGACCAATAAAACCACGGACTCCGTGGAGTGTGCGGGGCGAAAACCAGCCTGCCTAGGGGCCAAAACCCCATTCTTCTCCACAAAAGTGCTCAGTGTTCTTGTAACATGGCGTTCTATTACCTTAGCCAAAAAGGGCAAGAGTGAAATTGGACGGTAGTTTACAGGAACTGAAGGGTCAGCGCCAGGTTTTTTTAAGATAGGTAAGATGACGGCCGATTTAAGTGAAGGAATGACAATGCCCTGTGAGAGTGAGCTATTGAGAAAGGTGAGGGGTGGCAAAACACAGGCAGAATAGATCTGTTTCAGGATGTGGGCTGGGCAGGGATCCAACGGGGAGCCCGACTTGACCAAGGGAAGAAGAGAAAGAAAGGAATCTTCAGTGAGAGACGGGATGAAGTCAAGGCGAGCAGCAGATGGAGGACAATGAGGGCTGATAAAGGAAGAGGAAGGGGGGGAATGTTGGCTTTGATAGCACTTATTTTATCAAGAAAAAATTAATTGAGAGAATCGCAGAGAAGCTGTGATGGAGAGGGTTTGAGTGTTGCCCTGTCAGAATATGCAAGATCGTGCACGATGGCAAAGATTTCTCTGGGCCGATTTTCGGCCGTCTGAATTTTGATCGAAAAGTAAGCCTTCTTAGTTGCCAAAATAGCTTTTTTGTATTGGGCCGAAAGAGTGATATAGTTGTTTCCAGAAATAGGGCAGTAGTCTCGCCGCCAGAGGTGCTCCGCCCGGCGGACATTGAGTTTTTGAGCCTTCAAGTCCTCATTGAACCAGCGATTGGCGTCTTTGGGGCGCCTGGATGAAATCCGCTTAAGCAGGGCAACTAAGTCACAACCTGCCCGCAGCCATCCATTGATGGACTCCGCTTGTCCGAGAGATGATAACCCGTCAAGATCCGGGCTAGACGCGGCGAGTGTGGCCGTCAGAGTGAGGTTCCGTGACGATTTGAACCCGTGTTTTCAACATTGTCGTAAATACATAATTTTGGTATCAGTGAACCGCAAATGATCCATTTAGCATATCCTGGTGTTTTCGCTGTGCTACGAGCAAGAGTACTCCTGTTACAAACACATTTCCGATCTACCCATGGCATCCATCTTAGATCATGGCAGCCATTTTGTGTTTCTTGCCCTCACATACGCAATGACCTCTGATTACTTCATTTCGATTAAGGACACGTAGACTTAGCCGGAGATTCACCTCTCTAGTGACACGTGCACCTTAGAACAGAACACGCTGTGGCTGCATGACTCGACAAAGGCTGCCTCCTCTGCCCGAGGCCAGTCCTGCTATACTGGTTCTCGTGTTCGTTGGCCTGATCATGATTAGGCGGCCGAAGTTGGTAGCCTTGCCCATTTACGACCCACAAACATCTCTTATCCTGCTTTTCTATCTTCCGCACCTGGCTCCGTTCCTTTCTTTCTGAAACTTTATTAGGGGGAGGTAACGAAATTTACGATGAGGCGGTCCGGCTCTTGAATGAAATGTTGACATGGGATTGTGATGGAACAGTGGGAACCCCTCTTCGTAATGTTTGACATCAGATATTATCGACGATTCTTGTGCAACGCCAAATATTTATTGTTTAGGACACAAAGGTGTGGGAATGTACCAACATGTAAAGAATTCGCCTGAAGGCCAATATTTTGTATATAAGATGCAACCTTTCTTGTACAAATCGAACAGGCTCCTAGATACTGCCCATGTGTAGTTTCTGTGACTTCTGTGTCCCTGCAGTAATAAACCTTTGGTCTTTGACGCCACCATCGAGAAGCCCGTGTTTCTGTTTATTTGTGCAACGAGACAGGGAGAACTCTGGGGTCTTCGGGTGTTATCCCTGACACCTCTGGACGGAACCAAAAAGTCCAGAACTCCAATTGGCGCCCAACGTAGGGCGACGTCATTCGGTACCGGTCCAAAAGCCTGAAGAGTTCGAGAAGCTTCGTGTGAAAATTCCTGAGGGAGGCGCCCCACTTCATCGATCCCGGCATATCGCAAAAGTGGCCCGACGTTCTCTTCCACAAGGGTTCCCGTTCAGGACGGCTGCAGTGGTCTGTTGCCTTGACCGTCGCCCTGTCTTGGACCCGAGGTGCAGTCCTTAGTACGGCGAGACGAGACGGGTTTCTCCTTGGTGACGTCTTCAGTGCCTCAGTTAAGTATTTAGTGGTTGCTAGTTGGTTACTTCGTAAGGGTTGTTAAAATCCTTGTTGGTTCTTGGTTTGGTTTGGTTTCGTAAGATTATCACTGGTTGTTCTGATTACGATAATCTATTGGTTTAGTTTGGGTATCGATACATTTGTTCGCTTTTGGTAGGCCTAAGTTCTTGGTTCGAGTGCACATTCCTGTTTGTGTTTTTGTTCGTTCTGTGTTCCGGATTGCAAAATGGTAAGTCGGAAAAATTGTATGTTGTCGTGTTTTGGTTGCAACAGTGATTCCCGGCTGGAGGACTCATGTCTGGTTCCTCCGATTGGGACTCCTCTATATGATCTTTATTGTAAGTTTGGTGTGGGTCCTATATCTTATAATGAGGTGTGGGTCCGCTATACAGAAAAAGACGGTGTCCTTAGTTGGCCACTGCATGGTAGTTTTGAACCCGAAATCCTTGACAATTTAGAAGCGAAATTGTTTAAGAAGAAAGCCCGGCCGGCAATGTTTGATTCTTTCCGTTACTGGCGAAAAGAATCTAAACAGAAATTAAAAGGTTAAAGAAAGAACAGAAAGAGCAAGAGTTGACTTTAGAACAGGCTGCTAAACAGCTGCAAGTCAACGAGTCCGAGAAGGCAATAGAGGTGGCTATTAGAGAGCGTAATTTAGCGATCGACAAGTGCTATCCTGCCTTGTCATCGAGTACAACTAAGATAGTAGAGGACCCCGAGAGCGATCCTCTGTTACTTGTTACGGTCACCCCCACCGTATGCACAGGGTGCTACGGCTCCGCCTGTACCGAATGTTCAATTGCCGGTTGCTGGACAACCTGGTATTCCTGCTCCTGCCCCTCAGAATCAAGCTCCTGTACCACCTGTGGTTAATGTGAATGTTCCTTCGGCACCCCCTCTTCCTGGGTTGCCGGCATATTTGCCTATACCTGTATCGCTTACACCTACTGCTTCACAAGCTACCTTATCTGATACTCCTACTGTTCCTGGTATATCTGTTCCTACTGCTACTGTGTTTTCTACATCTGCTAGTATTATGACTCCGCTTTCTGTTCGTCGAAGAATCACTGATTCTGTCTCTAATATTCTATCTCCCTTCTATAAAACTTTAATTAAAACTCCTGCCTCTGAGTCTGTACAGAGACGTAGTCAGCTTCCAAGCACTGAGGAACGGGGAATCTTAGATTCCACGGCTCTTAGATGGATTTCGAAGAGTAGGAGATATAGTACGAGGGATGTACTAGATACTTTTATGCAGTGGAATGAACCAACGCAACGATATGTTTTCGACGAGATGTGCTCCCTGTTGCGTGATGAGTTAGAAGAAGATGATTCTGAATCGAACTTAGAAGAATTAATTAATGTTCAGAAAGAGTTTGCTGCAGGTATGATAGTAGGTCAAAATATAAAAGAAGCGATGGAACTGATTTTAAGCTATAGGAATGATCCATCTCTTCGTTCACCGAGAGATTTGGAAAAACAAAGTACGAAGCTGAATCGCCAATATCCAATGAGGGAGGTTCCTCCAATTTGGCGTGAAGCTGTGCAAGCTGATGCAGTGAATGGTATTGCAGCCGCTCCGGCGCAATTCCAGAGAGTGTGGATACACATTCCGTGGAAGCGAGCTGAAGTGTTAGCAGTGAAACAGGCCTTGCCAGATCCGCGTAAGAATCCTGCTGGATACTATAAAGAATTAGCACAGACAGTTGAGGCTTGTGTAATGAATTTAGCGGACATTGACATGTTATTTGGGAATGTAGTTCCGCAACCAATTTGGGCTAAAATTCGTAAAGAAAATCATCCAGTTGCCCTAGGTGGTGATTGGGCAGCTATCATAGCGGCGGATGGTCAGCAAATAGGTGGTTCCAAACCCGAACCTCTAATTGCTAATCTTCCAGGTAGGATAATTGACTTAATGAAGACTCTGATGCCAGCATTGTGTGTTAATTGGGACAAGTTGTCCGCATGCAGGCAGAAGAAAGACGAAAGTGTCTCCGACTTCTTCACGAGGTTCGAAGAGACTTTTGTGGATCACAGTGGTCAGGATATGAGCACAGAAGGAGGACAGAGATTATTTGTCGATAAATTTGTACACAATCTGCTACCAGAGCTCTGCAATAAATTGAAAGATTCCGAGAGTGTGTGGGCTGTCTCTACAACTGCGCAAATACTTGCAGCTGCACAGTATTATGAAAATAGGGATAAAGAGGAGAAGGAGAAATCAGATAAGAAAACGAAAGATTTAAAAACTAAAGTTCTTTTGCAACAGGCATATCCGCCTCGCATGAATCAGACTAATACGCAGCAAGGGTCATATCAGAGAACAGAATATAGTTCACCGAGGCCCCAATATCAGTGGAACCAGTGTGCATACTGTAAGAAAGAGGATCACTACAAAAATGACTGTCCTATCTTAGCGCAAAATAATGCTGCAACAGCTCAAAGAAGTGGTGGTTCTATGCAAAATTCCAGAGGTCGAGGAAGAGGTGCTATGCCTCCACAGACGAATGATCGCCCTTCTAATCACTTTGATCAACGAAATGGACAGTCTGCCCAACAAAATAGATCCCAACAGTATCATGTTGAGGACTATTGTGAAGTAGATGAGGGATTTCAGCAAACTGAGTACTAGGACAGCCATGGACAGAGAGAGGGAGTAGTATCAGTTCCAGTGGATCAGAGTGGGCCTTATGTCGCAGTAGCAACATCAGGTGTAGTCGAACCGTTTCTGTTGGATACTTGTGCCGCAAAAAGTTCTATCATTCATGCGAAACTCCCTGGCGCACATTTGTCCGGCTTAACAAATGTTTCTGTAGGTTTTTCAGGCGCCCCTGTTTACAATCCCGTATCTGGTCCTTTGTCTATTTCTGTTGGACCGTGTCAATTGAAAGCACCCTTGATTTTGACGACAGGTTGTAATGAAAATCTGCTTGGTTTAGACTTGTTAAAACGCCTATATGCGACATTGTACTGTTCTCCGTCAGGAGTACAGCTTACATTGGGTAAAAGAATCACCTCTCCGATGTACTTGTCAATGGATGCACTCCCGCCAGAGCTGCGTTCACTCCCTGATACTCTTTGGGCGACTGGTCCTAACGATGTAGGCCTTTTGGAAATACCACCATATGTAGTCACTTTGAAAGCTAATGTTAAATGTCCACGAATTCCTCAATACAAGATTTCTAGTGAAGGTGAACGTGCACTTTTGTTGATTGTGCAAGACTTGATTAAGAAAGGTGTGGTTGAAGAAACTAGAGGAAATGTCTGTAACAGTCCTGTATTACCGATTTTGAAACGTACTGTTCCCTCGAAGCCTCCAGTGTATAGGTTTGTTATAGATCTCAGAGAGGTTAATAAGATTGTGGTTCCGCAGTTTCCTGTGGTTCCAGACATTACTGCATTGTTAACGTTGATTCCTGCTACAGCCACATGGTTTTCAGTTATCGACTTGAAGAATGCCTTTTTCAGCATTCCGATAGCCGAAGAAAGCAGAGATATTTTCGGCTTCTCTCTAGGAGGTCGAAGCTTCAGGTTTAAACGTGCTCCACAAGGCTATTGTGAGAGTCCGTCCATTTACAGTCAGGCATTAAAAAGTCAGTTAGATTCCTTTGTACTTCCTCCTGGTTCTGCACTAGTGCAGTATGTAGACGGTCTTCTGGTGGCTGCCGATGACAAGGAAACTTGCAAAGCAGCTACAATTTCGTTATTGCATCATTTGTCTAATTTGAATCATAAGGTGTCACCTTCAAAAATGCAATACTGCTGCCAAGAAGTGACCTACCTAGGTCATCTCTTGTCAAAGGAGGGAAGGAAGTTGACCCCAGAAAGAATAAAAGCAATTACGCAGATGAGTGTTCCCCGCACACAGAGAGAAGTACGTGCCTTTTTAGGTATTACCTCGTACTGTAGGCAGTGGATACCAAATTTTTCTCTTTTAGCAAAACCATTGGTAGCTTTGACTGGGAAAGGTGTTCCGAGTCCGGTGCCATGGTCTGCTGAATGTCAGGAGAGTTTTTCTGAGTTACGAAATGCATTATGTTCAGCTCCTGTATTGGGTACACCCGATTACAGTAAACCATTTACGCTCTATGTTCATGAGAGAGAAGGTTGTGCGTTGAGTGTTCTGACACAGAGATTTGGTGATAAACAATGCCCCTGCGCGTATTTTTCATCAATGTTAGACCCGGTAGCTAGAGCATTACCTAGTTGTTTGAGAGCTACAGCGGCAGCTGCGGCTTCCATTCGACAATCTGCTGGTTTGGTGATGAACAACATGCTAGTGGTCATGGTTCCTCATGCTGTGGATACACTCATGAATCGAACCAAGACGCAACACCTTACCAGCGCTAGATTATCAGGTTATGAGCTGACATTGCTAGCTAGTCATATTCAAATCAAAAGATGCAATGTATTGAATCCAGCAACATTGTTGCCGACTAATCAAGAGTCGAGTGATTCTGAACCCCATGATTGTTGTTTCAGAACCGAGGAAGAGACTAAAGGACGAATTGATTTAAAAGACACTCCGTTGTCAGAACCAGATGGCACGTTGTATGTCGATGGGTCATGTTTTAAATTGGAGAATGGTGATGTGACTGTTGCTTACGCAGTAACGACTTTGAGTACGATTGTGGAGACTGCAAGAGTGAGTCAGAATTCTGCCCAAGCTGCAGAATTAATCGCTCTAACTAGAGTGTGTGTTTTAGCAAAGGGAAAGAGAGTGAATGTGTTCACAGATATTCAGTACGCGTTCGGCGTGGCCCATAGTTTTGGCCGTTTGTGGAAAGAAAGAGGTTTCATTACGTCCCATGGGACTAAGATACAACATGGTCAGCTAGTTAACGACTTGTTGGAATCTCTAACCTTGCCGACTGAAGTTGCGATTGTGAAATGCAGTGCTCATAAAGCAATCACGGATGATGTTGGTCGTGGGAATGCTTTTGCTGATGAAACCGCTAAACAGACAGCTAGAAATATGATGAGTAGGATGTATGTTGCAACATCTGCAAGATGGATTTCCGAGTCTGGAATGTGTGAGGACACAGTGGAAAGTGTGAAAGAAATTCAGAAAGAAGCGACTGAGGAGGAAAAGCGTGCATGGAAAGAGAGTACGGGTAAACTAGACTCGAGTGGATGTTGGATTGATTTGTCGGAGCAACAGCGTTGGATGTTGCCTGATGCGTACGTGCTTGCAGTGGTAACAATGGCACATGGAGTAGCACACATTAGTTCTAAAGGAATTTGCAAGATGTTGGCTCCAGTTTGGAAGAATGATGGGATTAGTAAGTGTGCAGAGAGAGTGGTGAAAAATTGTATGGTATGCCTGATGCATAATCCTGGCAAGGGAGTCCCAACACCTGCTGGTCACTTCGCTCCTCCCTCTTGTCCCTTTGAAGTGATTCAGTTAGATTTCATTCACATGGATCGTTGCAATAACCTAAAATACGTCCTGGTGGTAGTCTGTGCTTTCTCCAGATGGATCGAAGCATATCCACTAAAGGACAACACTGCCCTATCAACTGCCAAAATCCTTCTTAAGGAATACTTCCCTAGATACGGAATGCCACGGATTGTATGGTCAGATAACGGAAGTGAGTTTGTAGGGAAAGTTATGCAGAGTGTGTGTGCTGGTTTAGGAATTAAGCAAAAATTCCACAGTGCAAACCATCCCCAGTTTGCTGGTTTAGTTGAGGGTTACAATGGCACCCTCAAACTAAAACTCGCTAAAATACAGGCATCCACGGGTTTATCCTGGCCAGATGCACTACCCTTGGCTTTGTTATCAACGAGAGCGACGGTACATTCTAGAGTTGGGCTTAGTCCCTACGAGATAGTTTTCGGTCGTCCCGCTAACGTTTGGGGAGTGCCTAGGCCAAAAGAATTTTGTTCTCTGGAATATCCAATGTTGATTGATTACCTTTACGACTTGACTGCTAAATTGAGTCTTATTCACCAACAGGTTTTCGATGCATTGCCAAAGCCACCGGAGAGTCCAGGTCATCAGCTGAAACCCGGCGACCACGTCGTGGTACGGAACTTTGCCTGGACGAAGAACCTTCAGCCCAGATTTGTCAGCCCCTATCAAGTGCTGCTAGCGAAGAGAACTGCTATTCGTGTGGCCGGCCGCAAACACTGGATACACACGACACACGTCAAACGTGTGCCCCTGCCACTTCCTTATGACAACTGGGTTAAGAAGGGAATTGGTGCCTCTGAGTTCGAGCGAACACCCAAGTTTATCCCTTTCAGCGATGCCGAGCTGATAACTGACTCATCGAACTCTGACTCTCATCCTGAAACTACTCCTTTGAATTCTGAACATTTGTCCACTGCATCAGAAGAAACTCTGCCGTCTGCGAACTTGAACATTGCAACGTCTGCTGAAAATACGCTGTTTCCAGATCAAACAGCTCCTGCAAAACTGAGATACAATTTACGGTCTCGCAATATGGACAAATAAAGCAGGAAACTTCCTATTGTAATATTTGAACACTTTTGCCCTCAGCCAGGAAGTTTGCTATTGTTTCTATTGTTTAAAATTGCCTTGCCGTCTGGGTAGCCGTAGGGTCGTGGCTGTGTGCCTAGTTGAATCTGCGGGGGTCAGACACAAGGTCGATCTTTCTGTTAGTTCTGGGAACTCCCAGGGCTGATAGAGGCATTTTCATCTACGTACACATCATCAGTGGTCGCGAGTGGATTGTAGAAGATGGAGCTTCCTGCGCTGCAATGAGAAAATGTGATTTATGTTCACAGAAACAGACTTTACAGAATTATCCACAGCAAATGTTTTCTGATGCAATGTGCTATTACATTTTTAATTGTTTTGATAACGTTGGTGGGTGGAATCGTCTTTGGTGTGAATTTGATTTTCATGCCAGTAACTACAGTGCTTCCCCTTGATCCTGCTACTTCTACTGTTTCTTCTATACACTCTTTTCACTCGTTTCCTGAACATGAGCAAGCTCGACGCTCAGAATTCATTAATAACACTTTTGTACAGCTCTTGCACCAACACCAACTGGTAGTTAACACTACAGACAGCTGGGTGTGTGGCTTGATACCCCACACTATGGATAAAGGCATTCCCTATCTGGTGTTGCCTTTTAGCTATAATGGATCATTTCAGGCCCTTCAGACCATTTTTGCTTATGCCCTTGAAACCTATCCTCCACGTCCACCACGTTCCACTAAATATAACTCTGTCAACAAAGCTTTAGTCCAGGGAATTATTGACATGATCAAGGATGTCAATAATACTCCATCTTACCCTAGAGATGAATTACGAGTATATTTGAGTTGGAACTCTTCAGAGTATCGCCTTAGTTTGGGAGAAAGCAAGCGTAAAAGCTCAACTCCAATCTGGGTCGTGCCTCACCGAGGTCAGGTCTGTTTGCAGGGAAATGGGAGAAATCCGAGAGCTCAGCTAGGGAGGAGTGAGTGCGTTGAGACTTACGTGTTTCCGTCTAACTCTTCCCCTGCTTTTCTTACTGCTAGGGGTACCTACTTCATCTGTCAAGACAGAGCGTATACATGGTTGCCTGCTGACTTTTCAGGTTCATGTTATATTGCTCGATTGTTGCCTCCGACATACACTGTTTCGTCTGATTATCACAAGACCAGAGTAGCAAGAGGTGTTTTCAGTAAGGAAGATACCGCTGGTCAGGAAGCTGGAGACTTCTTCAAAGGTTTCCTTCCGTTCTGGGGGCCTATGGCCAATAGTAGAAACATACGTCAACTAACACGGGTAGTTGAATCTACTATTACCGAAACTGCTGGTGCCCTTAGCAACCTGACAGCTGAGCTTCAGGCGGATAGACTCATGACGTTGCAGAACCGTATGGTTCTAGACGTAATACTTGCAGATCGAGGTGGGGTATGCAGAATGATCCAATCGAGCTGCTGTGTCTTTATTCCCAATAATGCTCCAACAGTCTATGAGGCGATCTCTAAGCTACACAAGATATCCGACTCTATTCATGTAGACAAGGGAAACTGGTCCTTCATGGAGTGGTTTTGGACTCTGATATCAGCGTGGGGATGGAAGGTTTTGATGGTCATTGGTGTCATCCTAGTGTTCCTGTTCTCGTGTTGCCTGATTATCCAGTGTGGTCCCGCTCTGTGTAGTCTTTGTGCTGCAACCTGCTTTAGAAAACCACCTGCGTTTGGAGAAAAGGCGCGAGAAAGGATGATGATACAACAGCATGTCATTGACCTGATGAGCATAGAACTAGATTCTGACATAGACTGAGTAATTGCCTATGTAAGGGCAAAAGGAGGGTCTGAGGTTCCGTGACGATTTGAACCCGTGTTTTCAACATTGTCGTAAAATACATAATTTTGGTATCAGTGAACCGAAAATGATCCATTTAGCATATCCTGGTGTTTTCGCTGTGCTACGAGCAAGAGTACTCCTGTTACAAACACATTTCCGATCTACCCATGGCATCCATCTTAGATCATGGCAGCCATTTTGTGTTTCTTGCCCTCACATACGCAATGACCTCTGATTACTTCATTTCGATTAAGGACACGTAGACTTAGCCGGATATTCACCTCTCTAGTGACACGTGCACCTTAGAACAGAACACGCTGTGGCTGCATGACTCGACAAAGGCTGCCTCCTCTGCCCGAGGCCAGTCCTGCTATACGGGTTCTCGTGTTCGTTGGCCTGATCATGATTAGGCGGCCGAAGTTGGTAGCCTTGCCCATTTACGACCCACAAACATCTCTTATCCTGCTTTTCTATCTTCCGCACCTGGCTCCGTTCCTTTCTTTCTGAAACTTTATTAGGGGGAGGTAACGAAATTTACGATGAGGCGGTCCGGCTCTTGAATGAAATGTTGACATGGGATTGTGATGGAACAGTGGGAACCCCTCTTCGTAATGTTTGACATCAGATATTATCGACGATTCTTGTGCAATGCCAAATATTTATTGTTTAGGACACAAAGGTGTGGGAATGTACCAACATGTGAAGAATTCGCCTGAAGGCCAATATTTTGTATATAAGGAGCAACCTTTCTTGTACAAATCGAACAGGCTCCTAGATACTGCCCATGTGTAGTTTCTGTGACTTCTGTGTCCCTGCAGTAATAAACCTTTGGTCTTTGACGCCACCATCGAGAAGCCCGTGTTTCTGTTTATTTGTGCACCGAGACAGGTAGAACTCCGGGGTCTTCGGGTGTTATCCCTGACACCTCTGGACGGAACCAAAAAGTCCAGAACTCCAAGAGAGGCCACATCCATGCGGTTCCATGAGCGCGCCCAGGTGTTTTTGGCTAGAGAAGGCTTAGGCACTAGGCTGAGGGATAGGGAAAAGGAAATGAGGAATTGGTCGGACCAGGTGCAGGGGGAAATGGACAGTGAAGTTACCAGACAGTTGCGGGACCAAATCTGGTCAAGGGTGTGACCCTGACTGTGGGTAGGGGCCTGTACTATGGAAGTGAAATTAAGGGAACGGAGAGACTCCGAGAACTCTTTAGATGTTAAACATTCGGCCGGGTCGGAGGGCCAGAAATTGAAATCCCCTAGTACCATAATAGAGGAGTGATTAACTACCAGAGTGGCCATCAAATCTTGGAAGCAAGGAAGAAAGAGTTGAGGAGAGGAGGGAGGACGGTAGATTAGAACACAGGTGAGTGGGGGAGTGAGGGAGAGTGAACGAGCCACAAGACAGTCTGATGAGCCAATAGAGGAATATGCTAAAGGTTGAAAAATGAAATCTTTGCGAGCGATCAGGGCAACGCCACCTCCAGGCTTGCCAGGAGGACGGTCGGCATGAAGAGCATAGTAAGATGCTGGAAGTATTGCCAAAAGTGAGGCAAGGGAGCTATCACAAAACCAGGTCTCGGTGAGAAATAAGAGATCGGGCCTGTGCAGTTCGAGTAGGGTGAAAAGGTCAAGCTGATGCTTGACTGCTGATCTAGTGTTAAGATAAAAGGCTGTCAAGGTGGTAGAGGGTGGACTAGCGAATGTCCCAGAGCCTGAACTAATGGCGGAAGGCAGAGGTAAGGAGTGAGAGTGAGGGGAGACACGTGCAGAGGACAAGCCCAAGCTGTTGATTCGTGCTGTAGCGGTGTCGTCAAGTGGCCATGGGCCTTGAAGACTTGCCAGCTGCGCAGAGGAGTATTGAAGTGAGAGGGCAGAGTGATCGGCCCCTAGCCCCGGTCGGACGCGGACGGGCGCAGACGGGCTTGCCTCTGGCGCGCCTCCGACGCGCAGACGTCGCGCCCGCTGCGCTCGTCCGCTGCGCGTCCGACATTATTTGTACAGAATTACAGAATATTGAGCGCCCCTGCAGAGACTCGATCCTGGTTCCACAAATCTGAGGTCGACCACCCTAACCGTTAGTCCGTCCATATTCTATGTACCTTTTATTTGTGATTGTGGTGTGATTGCTCCTTATAGGTGCATACCTGCACCTACTAATAAACCACCTTCAAACAAATAACATTCCTAAGTATAATATTAAATGCACTGCATCCAGTCCCCCACGGATGCCAGCCCATGGCAACTCTCCAACCGTTTGCCTGACATCTGCCAGGTCATTCAAAAGTATTGACCTAGATGCAACAGAGTCCAGAGCGGAGTTCAAACCAAATCAGGATCCATATGGTGGGCACAGAGGGAGGTGGTAGAGTCAATGAAAGGGTTGATAAGCCAGGCTATCCGACTTAGTGCTCATTGAGAAGTTGAGTTTTCAATGTCTTCCTGAATTGTTGGATGGTTAGTGTTGTTCTGATAGCAGAGAGGACACTGTTTCAGATCCTAGTGGTAGAGGCAGAGCATGGCTCTTTTCTTATTTTCCCTTCATGCACTGTTTAGTCTTTGGTGATGACAGAGCTCATTGTTTGTCACTGACCACCACATATGAATGGTCTGTGAGGTAGGTAGATAAGGGTGTTGATGTAGAATATCTTGAAAGTGATGCTGGTGATCCTGAAGATGATCAGGGTGTGGATCAATGATGAGTGGTCAACAGTGTCAAAAGCTGTGGATAGATTGAGCATTAGCGGGAGGAAAGGGTCATCGAGGAAACAGGTGTCTATACAAGGAGCATGGCAGTTTAAAACTGCAGCACGGCCTGATCCTTGAAGGAAAGTCAGGAAGTAGGTTATTCATGCTGATGTACTCCTCTCGTATGGACGGTGGATTTTAGAATGGAATTAGATGAGGACAGCTGGATCTACTATATTATATTTAGCAAGGGGAAAGATCTATTTGGTCTTGAGGCTATTCTGGAAGGTACCATTGACAATGTGGAGAAGGCTGTGAGGGAACCTGGATGAAGAAGGAGTGATACTAGGCATCTTTACTGGAGGTGACTTTAGTTTAGTTCAGAATGCTAGTGTGGTCCGCATGGGAAAATGCATTGAAGGATGATTTGCTGCCAGTGTGGTAACTGGATAAATGTTAGGGGATGGACAACAGTGATGAATTGGTGATGTTAGCTCTTAATTCTGATGGCAGGATAGTGGGTTCTGGGATGGGCTGGCACATTGTTTGATTGCTTTAAATAGACCTTTGCTTATGCTGATTGTTCCATTGATTGTAGTGGGTGACTTTAGCTGTGATGATGATGCAACAAATATTGGAATGAAGTGATTTCAGGAGGGTAAAGTCTTCTTGGGATGTTGATCTTCTCCATTTCTTCCCCTTTCATCCTATAGCACACTAGTTTTCAGTATGTCACTGGCATACACACGTGTGCTGGCTGTTTGGCTTGCTGGCAAGAGTGTTCAATGGCACATAGCTTGGTATATGGTTCTTCCGAATGGTGTTGAGATCTATTGAGTGCTGGGAAAGTCGTGATGGGGTTTTTAGTTTTTCCCTGAGTTTGAAATAATGAAAAATAATATTTGTGGTGCCCTTCCTGCAGGGGAGTGGTATATGTGATAGTGAAGAGGGGAGAGAGTTGGTCAGTCCAGTTCTGAAGTATGGTGGATTGGCAGTAGATATTGGTAAATGTAGAGTGAATATTATCTTTGAAGTGTCTTTGTAGAGATCTGAGTTGATGATGTTGTTGTTTATGGCTAAGTATATACTTGCACTTTATTTTGAACAGAAGACACAGAGCAGACTAAAGTCCCCCAAGAAGGTAGGGTGTGAGTATTGGGTGGAGGCAAAGGTGATGAGGAAGGATATTTATTCTACAAAGTCTGTGGATTCTACATGTGGTATGTAGATGAAATTAAACGAGGCTGTTTTCAGGCTGAGAGTGGAAAGTAGGTGGAGAGGAGTTCAAAAGACATTGGTGTGGTCACTTTATAAGTATATGACTTCAGGTCCCCCTCCAGTTTTGTGCAGTCTATTTGTTGAATGATGAATCCAAAGGGGAGGAGGATATCAAGACTATTTGTGGAGGATAGTGAAACCAGAATTCTTTGATGAAAAGAGCATCTATGTTATGGTGTGTGGCAAGGTCAGCAATGTCATGGGCTTAATTTATTTTTGAGTCTGTGTTGGTATGCATGAGGTGAAGATGGTGTGATGTGGGTTCTATGTGCATTCTAACTAGTGGTATGTGGAAGACGTTTTGGTGTTAGATGAGTGAGTATAGTATGTAGGTCTGTGAGGTATTGGTTTAAGAGTCTGAAGTTGAAGTAACAAAGATATGTGGCTTATTGTGGAAGGAGAGATTCAGCCCTAGTGCCTTCGGATATAAAAAGGTGATACCCTTTGCTTGGGACACTTGGCTAAAAGACACTCTGGGGGAAAACCTATGAACACTCTATAATATGGGAACATTAAGATATGTCACTTACTGTGCAGATGAATTATTGCTAAGTGGGGTGCTTATCTGGAAATATTGTGGTTGACAATCATACAACTGCTAAAGTACTGCCACCTGGAGCTTGTTAGTGATGGTCCTGTGATTTGTACTTTTTTATCATGTATATTCCAGACAGTTGCTCCTACTTTTTCATGTCATCTAATTTCATCAGTCTGGAACTCATTTTCTGTGTTTTTGTTAATAGTAAAAGAATCCAATAATTACTTAGCAGAGCCACTTTTGTGAATTAATTGAACTTGTCCATTGTCACAGAACTATAAATTGTGGGGTTGGTTTATTCTCTGCAGATAACCGAGTGTGACCTAGAGAGCAAGGGTTCAAATGTATCATTTCATCTTTCCAAGATTGAGGAGTTGTGGACTACAAAGTACGCAGTGTCTCGAAGACCAGCGGATTATCATAACAGCGACATGGTGGACATTGGGAAGGGCACGAAAATAAGACTGCGGCAGGGGTGATGACGACGGGGGACTAATTTAGAGAATCGGAGCTGCTCCTATTTGAAGAGTTGCGCTTACAGCAGTGTTGTGGAAACACTGGGGCACAGGCTCTTCCGCACTGCAAGTTCTCAAGAGCTGCGACTATGTGGCACTATCTCCAGGCAATTTCAAGGCAGATTCGTCCCTTTATGGAGCAATTTGGAATTCAATTTGAAGGAGATCTGGGCATCCAGATCACTGACAGGGAGGTGGGGAGGATGTTATCCTGGATAGAACACCAAGGATGTCCAGAAATGCCTGCTTTAAATTGGTCAATTACTATGTCCTTCACCTCCACAGAGCATACCTCACTCCAGAGCATATTAGTTGATATTTCTATGTGGCTGATGCAGATGCCCTCGTTGTAGGGAAGTGGGAGCTCACATCTTACTCATGCTCTGGTCATGTCCCTCACAGCGCAATTTCTGGGAGGAGGTAACTAATACAATTGTGGCTGTTATTGAAAAGAAGATCACTCGCATCCCTGGCCATAGTCTTCAAGGGTGGCTCTGACATACTTCCAAAACGAACGTCACAATTAAGTTTCAGGACTTAATGTTCATATTGGGCAACCGTGATATACAAAGTAACCTGGGGGCCCCAATTGAATACGTGAAGGAGAGAAAGGAGTGGGATGTGAAGGAAGGGTTCTCTTGAGGGTGAGGGATAGGTAAGTGAGACATGCCTGTGCTTGGGAAACCCTGGAGATAGCTTCACTACTCCAGACTCACACACCCCCATTATGTACCCGTATATTTGTATTGTTTTTGTTTAACTCTTTTCACCATTGCCTGTAAAGCGCTCTGATGTCCGCAAGGATCTGGTTCGCGCTCTAGAAAACGTTCAACTAAAATAGTGGGATACAAAATAGCAAAAATAAACAAACCTTCAGCTAGAAAATTATACAACTTTTTAAAAGTTATATTTGAGGTATGATAGCCACGTTGGATATAGCTACAAGAGGGTGTTATATTTTATGAGCTATGTGTCGTCCTTCTTCTTCGACCATGGACTCACAGATAACAGAGAACAATGCTGCAGAACAAGAACATTGTTAAAGGAAATTCAAAGTAATTAATCCTATTTGTAAAAATGCAGAATTACATTGTGTTTATTAAAGGAAATCAAATGGCAAATTAATTGCTCGACTCTATGAAAAATGTAACCATCTTTATGAAGGTGGGGTATAAGAGATGGAGAACAATTAAATGATCAAGTAATGAGTGGAACAGTAGGAAGCAGATCACCACTGGGGTCATAAACTATAGAGTTAAAAAGAGCAGACAAAGGGTCTTGTATTTTTCTTCTGATGGGTATTCCAATGGATGAACTATGATCCATCAAGAGACACACTAACTACTTCTTGCGGGCATGAACATAGAAATACCCTCGGTAATCTGACACACTATTCAACAACTCAGTATGCCTTGGCAAGAACTGTAGCTCCTCAATGTCATAGTCAGCTTCACCAAGCGCTTTCCTCACAAAACCCTCATCCATGGCAAGATGGGGAAACCTGCAGCTCCCAACCATGTAAAATGTCTCTTCTGAGCCCATTATCAGTATGAGATGCCCTCCTTTCTTTAACAGTGTTGAGACATTTTTCAGAGAACAGCAGAACCCGACTTCATCCATCATGTGGCACTCCAAGCAATTTGGTAAGATCAAGCAGTCAGCCTGGGGCAGGACAGTAGGAGACAAAGGGTTACTTTTGCTGACGTTGTATTTGGGAACTTGCTTTATTTTTTTTTGTAACATGATTTGCTTCTCATTCCATGATTCCCTAAAAAAAGAATGAATAATTAATGAATGTCATGTTCAGAACCTGGATCAATGCAGATAAACATGCATTGGCAAAGCAAGTTGGCCTAGCTTGATTGTAGCAATGGATACAAAAAGTGGTGTTCACAAATGATGCTTGCAAAGAACAGCACAATGAAGCCATACCCACAGGTCACACCAATGCTTCTTTTTTTTAAAGTACAAAGGTTATTGAGAGGTTATGTAAAATGACTTTATTGTACATTGAGCCAGGGGAGAACATAGCTACTTTATATCAAACAAAGCAGTAGATAAGTGGAAATAGCCTTTACCACATGGTCAGAACCATGCAATGCTATTAAAATGAAATGCTTTACCATGCATTCCTTTTAAAATGCATAACTTCACCCCAATTTGCCTTTACCATGCATATCTTTTCAATGCAAGGTTAGTATATTTAAGGTAAGTGTTCATGGATTGAGGATGTGTGTGTGTGTGTGTGCATGTGAGTGTGTTTGTGTTCCTACACTTGTGGTGACTTGGGTATGATAACCCACTCATGCTGTGGGAACTTGATTGCACTGTGGGGGCCTGACCTAGGCCCCTATAAGACAAAGTCTTCTAAATAATATAAATTTAATTCAGGAATTTCTGTGTCAATTGTTATTACATTTTGAAAAATTGCCTTGTAGGGACCTGTGTTTCGTCATGTGTTTATAGGTCTGCTCAGCTCTGCCACTGCAGACAGGAGGTGGTGCTACAGTCTTAAATACAATGCATTTAAACACAAATTGCTCACCAGAAACACATGTTAGGAGCAGAAGGGACAGACATTCAAAAGGGAAAGCCGCATAATCTGGTATCTATGTGAATATTTGCATGCAAATTAACATTTTGTATATAAAAAATGCTATTGATTTTATAAACATTGCTCAAAGCATTTTGTGTCGGTTTCAAATCCCTTAAGACTTCACTTCTGTTTTGATCAAAGTTGGTGCAGTGCATTGCAGTAGCATATATTGATGTACGGCACAGTATTATATAGTTGATCAATGGTGAACTAATATCCTAGGGGGCATGAGTCACAGGGCTAGCATGTCTGGGAACGGAGTTGGCCTTATGGCTAGGGCGGTCAATCTCGAATCTGGGGAACTAGGTTTGAGTCTTTGCAATGATACTGAACATCCTGTGATTCTGGGCAAATCACTTAATCTCCCCGTGCCTAACAAAAATTAATGTGTCCTCATGTAATGCAACTGGTGCTCTGTGAAGCGCTCTGATACTCAATTTGGGTCAAGTTTGCGCTACATAAAACTCTGTAAAATAAAATAAAATAAAAATCTCAGTGCATGCCTTAGGAAAGTCAACTGAGCCCACTAGTTGAGACCCTCTATGGCTAAGTCTGTTGGATATGATGGTGACAAATCTTGGCAAAATGGTATTTAAAGCATGCATGCAGGCACAATATGATACTGAGGAGGCAGGGTGATAACTGCTGATGACTGCCCAGGCATGTCTGCGTTTAGCGAGCAGTGCTCCCTCTGAATAGGTTCATATAATACGATGCCCAGGATCAATTGACCCATGTGTGAAGCAACCCTGATGGAGACTGCTTTGAGGAACGTGATGCTGCCACCCATGTTGAAGAATTGTTGTCCTAAAAGTTGCACTTGCACTTTATGGAATCATTAGCCTGCTATTAATGAGGAACAATTTACTGCTACTCCTGATGCACTAGTACACGTGAGACATCTTATGTGCAACTGAAGATCCCCCTGATGTTTTCTTTCACTTGAGAGAGTCTAATGTATGATACATCATTAAAAAAACACTTTGCTGCCAGCCTTGACGAAAGAAAACTGCTGGTACATAGTTGTATTAACAAAATGAATGGTATCTCTGCTGTCAAGGATGATTAACTTGCTACTACAATTGCTGCACTAGCGACTGCAAGATATTTTTGGGTCGCTATGATTGCTCTTAATGTGATGCCACCCGGTGGTCCGACCAAAAGGATATATTTTGAAATGGAACTTCTACACTAGCACCTTTTTTGCCAGTAATCTTTTTCTAGACCATTAGTGAAGTACTTTTTGAATCGTTTAAAATGTCAATTAGACTATTGTAATGGCCATGAATTTGTCATTTGTTTCAATAAATGTAATGTTTAACAGTCACACTCAAATAATGCTTTTAACCTCTTCGATCCCACATGATGGTGGGTGTCTGCGCAGGACGTCGGGAGGGCCGTCCAAACCCTGCCCCTGCCCACTGCGGTCAACGTGTTAATGTGTTAATGGGAGTTCAGTGATCTTTTTAGTTTAATTTAAAGCTGCATATCTAAATTACCTACTGGTGGTTCACCAGTACGTAGTTATAATTAGGATCTTGTTTTTATTCAGAAAGCGTTTTTTATTTTGCTAATATCTTTGCCACCATTAGACAAATCTTTGTGAAATTTTTTAAACTAATGATTCACTAAGATAAGCTCCTGTCTTGAAAGTTTTGGGGTGATTGGTCAAGTGGGGCAGAGAAAAAAGGGTGGTCCCAAAAAGTGTTTTCCCAATGGTAATTTCCATAGGAACTTTAGGCAAGACTACAACCTGAATTGCTGTACGGAATTACACCAAATTTGGCAAAAATGCTGCTCTTGGTCCAGAAAGCGACCCTTTTTTAAAATGGTGTGAATCTGCTCAGTAGTTGCTGAGAAATCCAAAATATAAAAAAGTATATATATGAGCACTGAGTAGGATTCGCAAAGCCTCCTCAGCATGAGATGCACTCTAATTGGCTGCCATCACTCCAAACCAGAATGCGTTAGCCGTCATCTTGTGACTCAGTGACCGAGTCGCAAGAAAACAGTAAAAAAAAGGGAAAGATATAGAAAAGGGGGCAGGGAAGAAACACCTTGACCCCCTAGACCAACTCAGGGGGTCCCAGAGGGATGCCCAGGCCCAAAAAAAGGCCTGGAGTCGCACTGGGTGCACACATTCAGAAGAATATTTTTAAAAAATTAAATGCGGTCCCTTGCACTTCATTTTCTTAAAGCCCCCGGAAGGGCTAGGTCCGCGGGTAATATATAATAATGGTGTTGGAGTCCGTGGGCCTCCACAGCCCTGTGGATTGCCAGCTCACTGGGGCAATACTTTTTCAACTGTGGTGGGAGACTTGTGGCCCCACCCTAGCCCCGAGGGCTGCCACCTCCCCCGGGCTTTAATTGTTAGGTTCCAGGAGGCATTGTGGCCCCAGAAGCCATGGGGACCACCACCTCTCCGGGGCTTTCTAAAAAGAAATCAAGGCCTGGGGGACCCATGTGTCCTCGGGGATCACCACCTCCCTAGGGCATTCAGTATATCAATTGCAGTGGTCTTTTTTGAACCCCTAGCCCTGGGGAGCGCAACCTCCCTGGGGATTTGAAAATTTAGGGAGGGGACCATGTAGCTCCCCTCCTAGAGCCCTGGATGGCCCTGGGACTGCCAGCCCCCAGGGCCAGCTCCTGCAATGTATAGGGTGCCCATCACCAGGATATTACTGTTTGCAATGGCAGTGTCATAGCAAACTCTGGCTTTGCTTCATTGAAGCAAGAGCAGGAAATCCTGCTCTTGCTTCAACAAACCAAATCAGAATTGCTTTTGGGCAAGGGGAGCAATGCCGGCTCCTCTAGGGACCATGGGGGTATTGGGGCTCCCCCCACAGTCCCCAAATGAGGCCAGGCCCCATAGGATGGGGTTCCAGGGCCAGAAGTAGCCAAGGTAAGGGGGGCCACATGGCCCCCCTCCGCAATCTGTGCTTAATTTGTGCTGGTGCTTTCCGGTGCTTAGAAATGGCACTTAATTATAAGGGCCAGGTCTAAACGCATTGCTGCACGTAATTTAATTCAATTTTTTATATTAAATATTTACCTCACTACTGGACTTGGCAGTGTCTCAGAGTGTTGTGCAACTTCCACAATTTCTCATCCCCAGTACTATCTGTCTGCTCGTCCATCTTCCTGAGTGACTCAGTCCCACTCCCAGCAAAGCTGTGATGAGCCTTACCATGGGCACCTGAGAGCGAGTGCCTTTGGGGGTGGCTCAGCAATCACAGAGGTAGTAAGAAAGCATGCGGAGGAGGGGTGCAGGACTTTCACAATACACGTGTTCTCAACGGGGGCACTGACCCCTAATCTATGGTCATTATACTAGTCTTTGGAAGCTTGTGTTTAATTAAATAATTGTCCAGTTATGCACTCACCTCCTCCTGTTCTCCATACTCAGACACTTGAGACACTTGATTATTGCCCGTAAATAGCACAGGATTAGTAATGGGAGTGCCCCTGTCTCTGAAAACATGATGGGCTTGGAAGTGTCGGCCACGTGCCTGTGGCGCCTTGTGTGTGAAGGACTCTCGCCAGCCCGAAAGCCTTTTTGAATAACTTATCTTCCAAGTGACTAAGTCTGCTTCAATCCTCCTCCTTGTCTGACATGTGACCTACTCTTCCCACATAAGCATTCGATTGCCATGGGACTGACTACCCAAAGGCACCACTTTTTCTAGAGACAGCATCATATGTCTCTAAGACTGCCCAAGCTTTACTGGCATTTAAGTCACCCACTGCTTAACACACAACCAACTCTACCCCAGCTGTATTTGTCTTTCAAATGCACCCATCTGCATGTGAGGGACTACTCCATCTCATCAGCTGTTTAGAGGCATTACATTAGCAGCTGGCAGATGTTCCCCTAGTCCTCGGAGCCATTCAGAGGGACTCGTACAATTAGCGACTGACTGTGCTACTTTCAAACAGCCTTCTAGCTGGCAAACCTGATACATACCTGGCTCTCCAAACCCCAAAAGATTTCTTACAGGTACTCCTCATTATCGGATGTCAATCACCTTTAGACAGCCGCAAAATAAAATGTGTGTGTCATTGTCTTTCATAGTGCTTTATGTAGTCCGCGGCGTGCAACCTCGTGGACCTGCATACCAGGCGGAGACAAAGCGACCTTCAATGTCTGATGTCATAGGAACCTATCATGACAAAGCGTCTTGGAACGTGCTGCACGCCTTTCTCGTAATCTTCTATTGAAAAATCAAGTTGCACCCTCAAAGTGCAATCCTTTGCAGAGACTTCATCACTCTGTGCTTAGAAGAGGCTGTGAGGGAGGGCAGCACTAGGGAGATGCTAGTGACCGGGGTGTACACCTGGGTTTTCGTTCCTTGTATCCACACAACAACAGCTTGTGTAACTTCAGTAGTCAACACTGTGTGCATTACGCAGTGCCTGTCTGACTGGCAGTGCCCACTGCATGCCTGGCAGCGATTGTTTTAATTCCCTGATTCACCAGTAAAGCTAAAGTTATGGTGCAGTAAGTTGGTGATTTTGACAGGGGGTTGTGATGCTCTTACACGGGGCGTGAAGTGCTAATGCGTTTATGTAATTAGACGCCTGCCTTGGCTGAGCTAGAAGATAAAGGTGTTTTATGAACGGATCTCAATCTTGTTAATGGCTTGGCAGCCATTGCCCTTAATTCCCGGTGGGCAGGGCACTGATTTTGTGCTGGATTTTGGTTCTGCAGGGGTCGGGGATGTGCAGCAGCAGGCAGAATGTGCAGATTTTTTCAGATTGTGCATTTCCACGCTGCCACGCCCCAACATGCCCGCAAAGGCCACATCCCACCACTGAGTCCCCAATGGCCATTCAAGGTCTGAGTGCCTGTGCCAGCCAGCACAACCCCACCTGACAGTCCAACGACGATGTGAGGACTTGCAGCAGTAGCACCAATACTGAAAACAGCACCAGGTTAGGCAGGCAGGCTGGCAGGCCAGTCCTAACAGTCACTGAGTCGAGTCCTAATCAGTTAATAGCCTAAGCAAGGCAGTACAGTCCTCAGGACACAAGTGGACTTCATCCCCTGAGCAGCAGTTCTCTTAAGGAGGTGAGTTTGCAGGGTGGTGTTAAAAGGGGTATAGCCTCAGACAATTCTCATCAATTCAGCTGTATGGGGCTTACTGGAGATACCTGGTGGGCTAGTGTGCCCACAGGGACTGTCTGGAGGCAAGGGGTCTTCATCCCCCAACCAAGAGCATGCCAGGAGGCATGTTTGCAGAGTGGTGGGGAAAGGGGGCATAGCCTGTGTCGATCTCTCAGCAATCCCATTATGTGGGGCTTGATGCAGGTAGGAGGTAGGCTAGTTGGCCTCAAAAGACACCCAGCAGAGAAGGTGACTTCAATCCTCATCTAAGAACACACCAGGGAGCGCGTTTGCAGAGTGGTGGGCAAAGGGGGCATGGCCTGCTATGATAACATAGCAATCCTGCTGTGTGGGCTTACTGCGGGTAAAAGGAGGGGTAGTTGGCCCGCAACAATGTCCTTGGGGGCCAACTACCCCTCTTGTTACCTCCACTAAGTCCCACACAGTGGAATTGCTTAGACATCTTCTGGGCCACAGTCCCTTTCTTTACCACTCTGCAATTGCGCCTCCTGCAAACTATTGGATGGGGGATGAAGTTCACTTTACTGCTGAGGGACTTTGGGGCAAAGAAGCCCTTCCGGTACTTCCGGTAAGCTCTATGCAGAAAAATTCCTGAGCACTGGTCGGAGGCCCAGCCCCCTTTCTCCACCACTCTGCAAAAAATACTACTAGTTTAAGAAGCATTTGCAATGAAATATGTTTTGCATTTGCAAGAGTTAGAGCTATTGGAATTGTAAATATAGAAGTTGTTTCCAAATGTTTTTGTTGGTGTAAAGGGAATGTACATTGTGTGTAATGGAAATATGTGGTATGTTGTGTAGTGAAATTATTTGATTAGAAAGTATGTGGTATTAAGTGTATAGGAATTATGCGGAGTGGGATTATGTGTTGCGAGGAGTATTTATGTGGTATTGTATTCTTTGTTGTGGAATGGTCACCTCAGGTTAAGTCTTCCTCGTTTGCATAGAAGCTAAACTATAAACTCAATGAGACACAAAAATTGGAGAAACCACTGAGGAACATTTCTGGACCTAGTCTGAGATATGAGCAGGGCCACTGGAATGATATGACTGTTCGGCTGCACCAATTTTCACATAGTTAAACATTTTCTGCATTTGCCAAATATTCCATCATCTGCTTCCTAACCTGCAGATTTGAACAAAAAAAGCCTTGTTTCTAACTCACATGACTGATATGTTTCTAAAAATGCAGCGTCACGTGTTACATCATGTTGGAAGGCCCTTTGCAAAGCTGGAATGGTCAAGTGTTACTTATTGCAAAATGTGGGTGTTAAACTGGTACTAATTGTGCACAAACCTCTCTTCTTTCTGTGCCTCTCTTCCCTCTTTCTGCTTTTCTCTTGCTTCTTTCTGCTGCTTTCTTCCACTTCCTACACCTCACTGTCTTCTTTCTGCACTTCACTTGTCTCTTTCTGCACTTCTCCTTCCCGTTTCTGCATCTCACTTGCCTCTTTCAGCACCTCTGTTGCTTTCTTCTGCATATCTCCTGCTTCTTTCTGCATCTCTCTTGCCTCTTTCTGCACCTCTCCTGCCTCTTTCTGCACCTCACTTGCCTATTTCTGCACTTCTCTTGCTTCTTTAAACACCTCTCTTGCCTGTTTCTGCAGTTCCCTTACCTCTTTCTGTACCTCTCTTGCCTCTTTCTGTACCTCACTTGCCTCTTTCTGTACCTCACTCTCTTCCTTCTGCACCCCACTTGCCTCTTTCTGCACCTCTCCTGCTTCTTTTCACACCTCTGTTGCTTCTTTCTGCACCTCTCTTCTGTCTTTCTGTACCTCACGTGCTTCTTTCTGCATCTCTCTTGCCAATTTCTGCCATTCTCCTGCCTCTTCCTGCACCCTTCTTGTTTCTTCCACAACTCTGTTGCATCTTTCTGGATTCTCATGCTTCTCTCTTCACCTTCTTTGTACATTTTTGTATCCCTCTTGCATCTTTTTGTACCCATCTTCCATCTTTTTGCACCTCTCTTGCCTCTTTCTGCACTTCTATTGCCTCTTTCTGTACCTCTCTTGCTTCTTTCTCTACCCCTGTTGCCTCTTTCTGTACTCCTGTTGTCTCTTTCTGCACTTGTCTTCCCCTTTGCTCTCTATGCTATTCTGTTGGCATTTTCTGGCCCATTCATGCAACATTCTGTACCTCACTTTCCTCTTTCTGCACTTCTCTTGCTTCTTTCCACACCTCTGTTGCTTCTTTCAACAACTCTTTTGCATCTTTCTGCACTTCTATTGCTTGTTTCTGTACCTCTCTTGCATCTTTCTGCGCCTCTGTTGCCTCTTTCTGCACCTCACCTGCTTCTTTCTGCACCCCTCCTGCTTCTTTTTGAACCTCTTTTTTCACTTTCTGAACCCGTCCTGCACCTTTCCTGTCTGTTCCTGCAACTTTCTTGCCTCTTTGTGTACCTCTGTTGTTTCTTTCACTACCTCTCTTGCTTTTTCTGTACCCTTTGCACCTCTTTCAGCACTTCTTTTGCTTCTTTCTGCACTTCTCATCCTTCGTTCTGCACCCCTCCTGACTCTTTCAGTACTTGCCTTGCCTCTTTATACACCTGTCCTACTTTTTTCTGCACCCCTCTTGCCACGTTTTGCACCTCTGTTGGTTCATTCCGCACTGCTCTTGCTACTTTCTGTACCTTACTTGCTTCTTTCTGCACTTCTCTTGCTTCTTTCTATGCCTCTGTTACTTCTTTCAGCAACTCTTTTGCCTCTTTCTGCACGTCTCTTCTGTCTTTTTTGTAGCCCTCCTGCCTCTTTCTGTACCTTTATTGCCTCTTGGTGCACCTCTCCTACCTTTTTCTGCATCCCTCTTGCTTCTTTTTTGCACCTCTGATGGTTCTTTCTGCACTGCTCTTGCTTATTTCTGTACCCTTTTGTAAATTACTGAATACCTCTTGCCTCTTTCTGTACCCTCTTCCCTCGTTGTGTACTTCTCTTGCCTTGGTGTGTATATCTGTTACCTCTTTCTTTACCGCTCATGCCTGTTTCTTCAACTCTCTTGCCTCTTTCTGCTATTCTTTTGCCTGCTTCTGCACCTCACATGCCTCTTTCTATACTTCTTTTTCCTCTATCCGCACCTCTCTTGCTTCTTTCTGCACCCCAGTTGTCTCTTTCTGCACCACTGTTGTCTCTTTCTGCACTCGTCTTCCCTCTTTCTGTACCTCTACTGCTTCTTTCTGCACCTCTCTTGCTTCCTTCTTTTTTTTACATCCCTCTTCCCTTTTTCTGCTGTTCTCCACCCATTTTCTACAACCCTCTTGCCTCTTCCTGTAGTTCTCTTGCCTCCTTCTACATCTCACTTGCCTCTTTCTTCTCTTCTATTGTCTCTTTCTGCAGAACTCTTGCTTCTTTCTGCTCCATTGTTGTCTCTTTCTGCGCTCGTGTTCCCTCTTTCTGAACCTCTCTTGCTTCTTTCTGTATTTCTCTTGCTTCTTTCTGTACATTCATTGCTTCTTTTTGTACTCTTCATCTTTTTTTACACCCCTCTTCCCTATTTATGCTGTTCTCTTGCCAATTTCTGCAATCCTCTTGCCTCTTCCAGTAGTTATCTTGCCTCCTTCTGTGTCTCACTTGCCTATTTCTGCACCTCTGTTGCCTCTTTCTGTACCTCACTTGCTACTTTCTGTACCCCTCTTGCCTATTTCTGCACCCCTCTTCCCTCTTTCTGCACCTCTGTCATCTCTTATTGTACACTTGTTACTTCTTTCTGTACCTTTCCTACCTGTTTCTGTACCTCTCTTTCCTCTTTATGTACTTTCTGTACTTCTCTTGCTCTTTCTGCACCATTCACGCCTCTTTGAGCACCTCTGTTGCTTCTTTCTGCACTTCTTTTCCTTCTTTCTGCACCCGTTCTGCCTCTGTACTCATCTTGCCTTTATGTGCAACTCTCATATTTATTTCTGCAACCCTCTTGCATCTTTTTGTACCTCTGTTGCTTCTTTCGGCAATTCTCTTGCCTCTTTCTGCTCTTCTGTTCCTTCCTATCCCTGTATCCCTCCTGCCTCTTTCTGTGCCTGTGTTGCGTCTTTGTGGACCTCTCCTACCTCTGCCTGCACCAATTGTGTCTCTTTTTGCCACTCTTTTAGATCTTTCAGCAATGCTCCTGCTTCTCTCTGTCTGCACCTCTTTTGCAAAATTGGCATCCCTCATGACTCTTTTTGTACCCTCTAACCTATTTCTCCTTCTTTCTTATTTTTTCTATACTTCTCTTGCAATTTCTTTATCCCTCAAACCTCTTTCTGCACCCATGTTCCTTCTCTCTGCACCTCTCTTGCCTCTTTTTGCACCCTTGTTCCCTCTTTCTGCACCTTTCTTTCCTGTTTCGGTACCCCTCTTACCTATTTCTGTAACTCTGTTGCTTCTTTCTGTACTTCTCTTACTCTTTCAGCACCCTTCATGCGTCTTTCAGCACCACTGTTGTTTCTTTCTGCACTTCTCTTCCTTCTTTCTGTACCCCTCCTGCCTCTTCTGTACTTGTCTTGCCTATTTGTGCACCTCTCCTACTTATTTCTGAACCCCTCTTGCGTCTTTTTGCACCTATGTTGATCAATTCTGTACCCTTCTACTCTCTGCAAACTTGTTTCCTCTTTTTGCACCACTTGTGACTGTTTCTGAAACTTTTTTGCCTCTTTATGTAGTTTGCTTGCCTCTTTCTGTACCTCTTTTGCCTTTCTGCATAGCCTTGTTCTCTCCTTCTGTATATTTCCTACCTGTTTCTGCACCTCTCTTGCCTCTTTCAGTACCTCTGTTGCTTCTTTCTGTACTTATCTTGCTCTTTCTGCACCCTTCACGCCTCTTTCAGCACCGCTGTTGCTTTTCTGCACTTCACTTGCTTCTTTCTGTACCCCTCCTGCCTCTTTTTGTACTTATCTTGCCTCTTTGTGCACCTCTCCTCTTTATTTCTGAACCCTTCTTGCCTCTTTTGCACCTCTGTTGGTTCATTCTGCACTGCTCTTGCTTTTTTCAGCACCTCTTTTGGGAATTTCTGCATCCCTCTCGCCTCTTTCTGCATCCCTCTTCCCTCTTTCTGCACCATTTGTGACTGTTTCTTCAACTTTTTTACCTCTTTCTCTAGTTCGCTCCTCACTTGCTTCTTTCGTGTCTGGTGGCTCAGTGGACAAATACATACACTGCAGGGGCCTGTGTTCGACCTCATGATCACAGGTTCAAATCCTGGCGGGTCCACTCAGCCTTTCATCCATCTGAGGTCGATAAAATGAGTCCTGATAGATGTATACAGGGCTCAACCACAGCTTTGGGGACTAATACTTACCTTGGCACTCAATGCTGCGGTAACTACCATGATTCCACCAACCTGGGGTGACTCCATTATTGTCCCTATTTATAAAAAGGAGGACAAAGCACTAGCCTGTAACTATCGGCCGATTAGCCTGCTTGATTCATCAGTAAAAATCATGAGCAGAGTACTGCTTTCCAGACTAGAAGAGTGGGCGGATGAGAAGAGGATCCTTGCCAATTCCCAATATGGATTCAGGAAGGGGAGAGGGACCCTAGATCAGTGCCTGAATCTAGAACTAATGATTGGCAAGTACACCAGAGCTAAGCCCGGTAATATGTATCTTTGCTTTGCTGACCTAAGCAGTGCTTTTGATTTAGTTAACCATTCACTTCTGTGGTCAGTTTTGCTAGATATGGGTGCCCCTAAAGAAATTATTTTTTTCCTTGCCACACTATATAGCAAGTTACATACATGTGTCCGGTATGGTGTTAGTGGGGAGTGCACTAGTAATTTTAATGTGAAACGGGGAATTAGGCAAGGGTGCGTCCTTGCGGCCCTATTGTTAACCCTTTTTGTTAATGGGGTTGAAGCCGCCCTAAATACTGTCAAGGCTGATGCTCCACAGGTTGCCGGGGACAGTGTCCCAGTTCTGCTGTATGCAGACGATGCGGTGCTCCTGTCATGGACACCTGTTGGTCTGCAGTGTCTGATGGACAAGTTCACCGAATTTATTGGGAGCAGGAGACTGCTGATCAATAAGAATAAAACCCATACAATGACCTGTGGAACAAATGCGGGTAAAAGCCATTCATTTTTTATAGATGTGGATAAAGTACAGCATGTGAATAGTTTCTGCTACCTGGGGGTAACATTCACTAGTGATGGCAGCTGGGGGCAAGAACTAACGAATGTTCGAACTAAAATGAGCAAAAGTTCTTATGGCATTTTTAAATTTGCGTCTAAGCTGGGGGGTAGGCGAATCAAGGATATGATGGAAATCTAGAAGGCACGTAGTGTATCCCTTGTCCTTTATGGGGCAGGGCTCTGGGGTTAGTGCAATATTGAACGTTTGCAGATAGAAGAAAATAACTTCCTTAAGAAATTATTGTGCCTCCCTAAATCTGCCCCAACAGAGTTGATTCACAAAGAGGTTGGGGTCTCCTATCTGATCGAACTTGCTTTACTTAGGCCTCTATTGCTTTATCGAGCCATTTGGCTCAAGGAAGAGACTGAGTTTAATCAACTTGTAATTAGGGACTGCCTTGGATTAGACAATTGTTTGCAGATACCATGGCTTAAATATGTTATAGATTGTTACAAAAGTATCTTTGGTATTAATATGTTGCTAGATCACTGTCCCCCCAGAGGTCTCGCCAAACAGGACATGAAAAACTCTTTTAAGTCTTACAGAGCCCATAAAAGCTCGGCTGTGAGTAATTCTCTCGGTACTGTTAATGCTTATAATAAATATATTGTTACTGAGGGATTCCAGAATTACCTGAGCGTGGTAACTAGGCCTGCGCATAGATTTGTACTGACTAGACTAAGAGTTGGAACTGCTCATGTTCTGGTGGCCTTCCCACATCCAAAAAAGCATCCGGTTGGCCCCTGCCCCTGCGATGGGCATTCGAAACAAAGCACAATGCACTTATGCTCATTTGCACCCTGTTCAAGAATGTTAGGATATCCTTTTTAAAACCAATATTTCTCAAGTATGGTGTTTTTAGTGTGGAGGATGCAATGTGTTTGTTGTACAATTTGGACTGCCCCGACATAAGTTTTTTATACTGCCAGTTTTATTTGTAAATCCATGACTTTTAGGAAAAGTTTGATCTTTTAATCATTGCTTGTATTTTTATTCTGTTGCATGTTTGTTTGTTGTGCTTTTATGGTCATTATTCTTTATGAACCGAATAAAGCTTCATGAACTGAGGACCATTGAGTTGGATAACAATAAACATCTGTAATTCAGTGCCAAGGATCTGGGGTGAACAAATATACATGTTATGTTATGCTATTTCTACAATTGTTTTGCTTTTTTTTGCACCTCTTTTGCTTCTTCCCACACCCTTTTCCCCAGCTCTCTTACCTCTTTCTGTACATCAATTCCCTTTCTGCTGCACTTCTCTTGCTTCTTTTCACACCTCTGTTGCTTCTGTCACCAATTTTTTTGCCTTTTTCTGCACCTCACTTGCTTCTTTCTGCACCCCTCTTGTCTCTTTTTGCACCCCTTAATTCTCTTTCTGCTCTTATCTTACGTATTTATGCACCCTTGTTCCCTCTTTCTGCATGTCTACCGACTGTTTCTGCACCTCTACAGCCTATTTCAATACCACTGTTGCTTCTTTCTTTCCTTCTCTTTCTCTTTCTGCACCCTTTGTGCCTCTTTCAGCACTTTTCTTACTTCTTTGCATAAACCTCCTGTCTCTCTCTGCACTCATACTCCCTGTCTTGCCTCTGTCTGCCCCTCTCCTACCACTTTCTGCACCTCTCTTGCCTCTTCTTGCTCCTCTGTTGGTCCTTTCTGCACTGCTCTTGCTTCTTTCTGCAACTCTTTTACAAATTTCTGCATCCTCTTGCCTCTTTTTGTACCCCTCTTTCCTCTTTATGCTCACCTTTTGCTTGTTTCTGCAAATCTCTTGCCTGTTTCTTGCCTCCTTCTATACCTCACTTGCCGTTTTCTGCACTTCTACTGCCTCTTTATGCACCTCTCTTGCTTCTTTCTGCACCCTTGTTGTCTTTTTCTATATTCATCCTCCCTCTTTCAGCACTTCTCTTACATCTTTCTGCACCGCTCTTGCTTCTTGGGCATGGGGATATATCTCTGGATTCTAGCATGGCAGGGCAGCAAAATTTTCTAGTATTTTGCCATTTTTACATATAAATACAGACAACGGAAAATTGTTTTCCATCTGTATGTATATGTAAAAATCTGTTTAAACAGAAAACCGGGAGCCCTAATTATAATGTATTGAAAAGGCATGGAATGAAAAATAGAGATTTCCTCATCACTCCATGCTACTCATATACCACACAACTTCCCAAATAACTGGGAGTTCTTTGTTTTGAGACTGCTTCAGTCAGTTGTGTATTATTCCTTGCCTATTCACACAATATAATCAAGTTTCCTTCTCACACCAATAATTGATATTAACTGAACAATCAGAATATATTTAATCAATACCACCAGCAGATACTCTTAAGTAGAATCAATCCTCAAACAAATTATGTCTAATTTTAAATAGGTCAAAAAGTGTAGTACATTCAGCATCCTTCAGATGTATAAAGAAAAATCCATATAGAAAAACAGGGTACTAGACCTGGCATCATTGACACTAAACCTTTTATGTTTGGTTGAATTAGTTTGAATTTGCTTTTGTTGGCATTCAGACCATGTGCCCCATTACACTGCTGACCAGTGCTAAATTGCTTGAAATCAATCAATGAGGGTCTCAAGGTGATGTGGGGGTTGGGCGCTCCGGTCAGTGGAAGATCCATGTCTTGATGGTCCCGCTAAAGATGTGCAGTGTGGGGGCACGTCTGATATCTATCAGGAGCTCGTTCCATGTCTTGGCAGCAATGTTGGAGAAGGATTTTCCACCCATTCTTGCTCTGAGGATGCACAGAGATTCAGAGAGGGCTAGGTTAGCAGATCGGAGGGTCCTCTTGGGTACATGAAAGATATTCTGTTGTTGAGATATGGGGCTCCGGTGTTGTGTACACATTTGTAGGCATGGGTGAATATCTTGAAAGTGGCTCTTTCTGACGGGGAGCCAGTGGAGGCTGCGCAGGTGTTGGGAGATGTGTGTTGTGTGGGGGGATGCGGAGGACGAGTCTGGCTGTGGTGTATGGCCTGGAGTTTGTGGAGCAGACACTTGTTGATCCCAACATAGAGGGCATTTCTGTAGTTCTGTCTGCTTGTTATGAGTGCATCGGTGATGGACTTTCTTGATTCGGGGGTTCCATTTAAAGATCTTATGGAGAATGCAGAGGTTGTTGAAGCAGGTGGAGGCAACAGCGTTGACCTGTCGGGTCAAGGAGAGGAAGGAGTCTAGTACGATGCTGAGGTATCAGGCATGATTGGTGAGACTGCTGATGGTGAATGGCCACCAGGTGTAGTGGTAGAGGGTCTGAGGACCAGGACCTCTGTCTTCTCTGAGATTAGCTCCAGGCAGCTGCTGCTCATCCAGGTTGCGGTAACCTTCATTCTTTCCTGAAAGTTAAGCCTGGTGATGAGGGGGTCCTGGGTGAGGGAGAAGATGAGCTGTGTATCATTGACGTATGACACTATTAACCCTGGGTGTAGTTTCCATAGTCGCGCTACGCGTAGCTACGCGAAGTGCACTTCGCACTAAGCAAGATGAGCGAGCTGCGTAGTGCGGTAGGGAAAATGCTCTTCTCACTGATTTCACAGTGCTGGATGCTTGTCCCCATTGTGCAATCATTGCAAACAGCATCTTCCACAGTGCAAGCAGTCTTTTTCTGCCGCTCGAGTAGATTTGTACTCGAGCTGCAGTTTTCTCAACGCAGAATGGTAGCTTCTCATTGTGAGCAGTCGCGAGCACACACGACCACTGGCAATGAGAAACCCGACCTTCCCGCGTTGAGAATCACACCGGGAGGTTTATTTTCCATGCTCATGATCAGCAACTTGATGTTGCTGATTGGGTCAGTGTCAGTTTGGACAGCGAGCAAAATCGTAGTCCTATGCCCAGGGTTAGATACTCTGCTGAGTCTGTGCTGTTCGACAATGTCTGACAATGGCAGCTAAGTGGGCCATGTATATGGTATAGAGCATAGGTCTGAGCAGTGATACTTGGGGTACTCTGCAGTTCATCTCTGTGGGTTGAGAGAGGAAGGGTGAGAGTCTGTTTCTTTGGGTTCTGTTGGTGAAGAAGGAGCAGAGCCAGTTGAGGGCAGATCCCAGTATGCCAGCTTTGTGGAGTCTGCCGGTGAGTGTACAGAGGAAATAGTGTCAAAGGCTGATAAGAGGTCGAGAAGGACTGCAGTGTGTCATTGATCAAGGAGGGTGCAGATGTGGTATGTGGTGGCGAGTAGGGCTGTGGTTGCTGTAGAATCCAAATTGGAAGGGGTCGAGGATGTCTTTTATGAAGTTCATTAGTTGGACGTTAATGGTAATCTCTGTGACTTTGGCCGTGAAGGGGAAGAGGGAGATGTGTTGGTAGTTCTTGGGGTCTGTGGAATCTGCTGAGGGTTTCTTGAGTAGGGGTCTGACTTCCACTCTCATCCAATCATCTGGAGAGATGCCGTCATAAAGTTAGCATTAATGGTGTGTCGCAGAGGTGGCTCTGTGGAAGATGTGCAGGGGGCAAGGGTCCATGGAGGCTCCTGAGTAGATAACTTTCATGCTTGATGAGGTGTCTTCACTGGTGACTGGGGTCCAGGAGGAGATGGTTGGCTAACTTTCATTGCTGCAGGCGGGAGTGGTATCGGCGTCCGGTGTCTGGACATTGAAGTTATCATAGAGGTCCTTGATTTTTAGATGTGATTTTTAGATGGAAATAGGAGACAAGCTTTTTGCGGAGGTCCTGGGAGGGGGTGATGTTGGTGTTTTCGCTGCAGGGTGTGGTGAATTCTTGGATGATGCTTAAGAGTTCCTTGGAGTTGCTGGAGCTGGCGAGAATCTTGTTGTGGATGAATGTTCTTTTGGTGTATTGATGAATTGGTGTTATTCTGTCATGGTGTTCTTGTAGTGGTGCAGTCTTCTGGTGATTTGCTGTTTCTCTAGTTCTTCTTGATACGTCTGCAGGTGCGTCTGTATTTTTGGAGGTTGGTGGTGAACCCGGTGGCTTTTCTGGGGCGATGACTGACGGTGTTACGGAGGGGTGCAAAATCTTTGCAGTTGGTAATCGATCTGTCGAGTTCTTTGGCTGCGAGGTTGGCATTGGCTGAGGTGGTGGGGGAGGTGCTGTTGAGGGTGGAAGTGAACTGCTCCTCGGTGACCTTGCTCCCATTTCTTCATGGAGGGTGGGGTGCATGTTTGGGTGCAATGTGTTTGTCAACGTGGAAGTGTACGCAGTAGTGGTCCATCCACAGGGGTTTTGAGGTGTGGCTGAAGTGGGTGTTGTTACCTCTTGTAAAGATGGGATCAAGGGTGTGTCCTGCCTTGTGGGTGGGGGTGGTAATACGTTGTATCAGTCAGAGGTTGGCAAGGTTGTCCAGCAGGGTGGCGGAGCTGGGGTCGCTGAGCATGTAGTCCATGGAGGCGATGGTGTGGAGTACAATGAGTTCGGTGATGGTAGTGGCGAATGTAGTTCGAAGTTCGGTGGGTCTGTAGCCAAGGGTGCCTCATAGGGTCATTTTGGGGCTGGTCTGGATCTGGAAGTGGAAGTGGTCGGTGGTGGGTGGGCTGTCACTCGAGCAGGAGGATGTGAGTCAGAGGGAGCTCTTGTGTGCAATGGCAAGTCCTCCTACTGGGCAGTCGAGGCCGGGCAGAAAAAGAAAAAATGCGCCAGTGTTTCATCTGACACCTGGCAAACAGTACTTAGTGTCTTTGATGAATTCTTGTTCACTATAAAAGACATAGGGCATATATAGGTAGCTAAATACTGGTTGATTACCGTTACCGACCGGTATTTAGGCATTTGAGATGTAGGAGGCCAAAATATAGGATTCGGTACATATGAATCGGTAAATACCGATTCATCATTACCAAATCCAAAATTACCGAATCGGTACTTACCAAATTCATATTTACCAAATTGGTAAATAAGAAACGGTAAACATTAGAATGGAGATGTAGGTAACTTCTAAAATACAGAATTTCATGATATTCGGTATTTAAGAGTTGGTAATTACCCTGGGTTGAAAGCAGGTGGTAACCAGGTGCACACCATAAAACAGGCCACAAAATGCAACAGTGTGATCACAATGGCAGCATTCTACATGATAACAAGGCGGCTACGGCTACAGGCATCAGGAAGGAGGCACTGGAGACAGGAGGAGCAAGTCTACAGAGAGAGGATCACACTCTTCCAACTTACAGAGACAGAGATCCATGAAAGGTACAGGTCACACCCCCACACCATCCTGGACTTTATAAGGGACCTACACCCACTCCTGGAGCACCCAACACCAAGGGCGCACGCCATACCACCACATGTGCAGGTGCTCTGTAGCCTACACCTGCTTGCATTGGGCAGGTACCAGGGGGTGATAGCTGCGGAAGGTACGGATCCCAGAGCTGCCTGTCCCATTTCTTCAGGAAGTTCCTGGAGGCCATGATGCAGAGAATGCATCATTACATCAGCTTCCCTGACACACATGCGGAACTGCTGAAGACAAAGACTGACTTTTACCAAATGGCCCAGTTCCCATACCTGATCACACACATCCCAATCTGCCCACCTGCTGCCACTGAGTACTTCTACAGGAACGGAAAGTACACCAACTCAATAAATGCTGCCATAATAATCACAGACCTAGCCCCCAAATTCCCAGGAAGCACCCACTACTCGTACATCTTCCAGAACAGTGGGATCGTCTGACTGCGGGGCAATTTGGAGAAGGATGCCTTTTAGGTAAAAAAGTGTTACACACCCTAATAGAAACTGCGGATATAGCTGTTTTTGTGCATGTGATGAATGGCTCTCTCTTTCCTACGTAGGCGATAGTGCATATGCCGTCCGCTCGTTCATCCTAACACCCTACCTGATCGCATCAACCCCGAGAGAGAGACAATGCAACGTGGCACACAAATCTATGTGGAGCGCACCTTTGGACTGTTCAAAAGTAGATTACGCTACCTCCACGAAAGCAGAGGCGCACGTCAGAACTCACCCCTCATCTGCTGTAAAATCATTGCAACTTGTGCAATGATGCATAACCTTGCCACTAAGAAAGGAACAGCAGTAGAATTGACAGATATTGAGGATGATGATGATGAATCTGCACACCCTGAGCCCAACACAGCAGGAGTGGTGCAAGCAGCAGATGGGAGACAGAGACAAGCAGAGATCACATGCAACTATTTCTAAATAAGTGAGGAGACACTGCCAGTTGTAGTATGTACACAACATAGTTTAAATGTGGCAGTCCAATTGTAGTCATCCATTATGGAAGTCCTGGGTTACTTCACCCATTCCAGGTCAGGTAGTCTGGGCATCCTTAGTGTTTGCGGGCATGCCTACCGGTGCTCGATGCCAATGGCTGGCTGTCCTCACTGGCAGTGTTGGAGTTCTGGACTTTTTGGTTCCGTCCAGAGGTGTCAGGGTACAACACCCAAAGACCCCGGAGTCCCACCTGCCTTGGTGCACAAATGAACAGAAACACGGGCTTCTCGATGGTGGCGTCAAAGACCAAAGGTTTATTACTGCAGGGACACAGAAGTCACAGAATCTACACACGGGCAGAATCTAGGAGACTGTTCGATTTGTACAAAGTGGGTTGCTCCTTATATACTAAAAATTGTGCTCTAGGCAAATATTTCACATGTCGGTACATTCCCAAACCTTTTGTGTCTCTAAACAATAAATATTTGGCGTTACACAGGAACTGTCGATAATATCTGATACCAAACATCACAAAGAGGGGTTCCCACCAGTCCATCACAATCCCTTGTCAATATTGCATTCAAGACCCGGACCGCCTCATCGTAAAGTTCGTTACCTCCCCCTAATAAAGGCCCAGAAGGAAAAGGAGCAGAGCCAGGTGCAGAAGATAGAAAACGGGATAAGAGATGTTTGTGGGTTGTAAATGGGCAAGGCTACCGGCTTCGGCCGCCTAATCATGATCAGGTACAATGGACAGGAAAACCAGTTCAGGTGGGCTGGCCTCGGGCAGAGGAGGCAGCCTTTGTCGAATCATGCAGCTTCAGCGTGATCTGGTTTAAGGTGCACGTGTCATGTAAGAGGTGAATCTCCGGCTAAGGCTACGTGTCCTTAATCAAAGTGAAGTGAATGAAATGATCAGAGGCTATTGCATATGTGAGGGCAAGGAACCACAAAATGGCGGCCACGATCTAAGATGGATGCCGTGTGTATATCAGAAATGTGTCAGTGGAAGGAGTGCTCTTGCTCGTAGCGTAGCGAAAACACTAGGATATACTAAATGGATCATTTGCGGTTCGCTGATACTAATTTTATGTATTTCCGACAAACTTGAAAACACGGGTTCAAGTCGTCACGGAACCGTCACGGAACCTCAGACCCTCCTTTTGCCCTTACATAGGCAATTACTCAATCTATGTCTGAATCTAGTTCTATGCTCATCAGGTCAGTGACATGTTGTTGTATCATCATCCTTTCTCGTGTCTTTTCTCCAAATGCAGGTGGTTTCCTAAAACAGGTTGTAGCACAAAGACTACACAGAGCAGGACCACACTGGATAATCAGACAACATGAGAATAGTAATACTAAGATGACACCAATGACCATTAGAACCTTCCATCCCCACGCTGAGATCAGAGTCCAAAACCACTCCATGAAGGACCAGTTTCCCTTGTCTACATGTATGGAGTCCGAAATCTTGTGCAACTTAGAGATCGCCTCGTAAACTGTTGGAGCATTATTAGGAATAAAGACACAGCAGCTCGATTGGATCATTCTGCATACCCCACCTCGATCTGCAAGTATAACATCTAGAACCATACGGTTTTGCAATGTCATGAGCCTATCCGCCTGAAGCTCAGCTGTCAGATTGCTAAGGGCACCAGCAGTTTCGGTAATAGTAGATTCAACTACCCGTGTTAGCTGACGTATGTTTCTACTATTGGCCATAGGCCCCCAGAACGGAAGGAAGCCTTTGAAGAAGTCTCCAGCTTCCTGACCAGCGGTATCTTCCTTACTGAAAACACCTCTAGCTACTCTTATTCTGTGGTAATCCGGTGAAGCAGTGTATGTCGGAGGCAACAATCGAGCAATATAACATGAACCTGAAAAGTCAGTAGGCAACCATGTATAAGCTCTGTCTCGACAGATGAAGTAGGTACCCCTGGCAGTAAGGAAGGCAGGGGAAGAGTTAGCCGGAAACACATAAGTCTCTACGCACTCACTCCTCCCTAGCTGAGCTCTCGGATTTCTCCCATTACCTTGCAGACAGATCTGACCTCGGTGAGGTACGACCCAGATTGGAGTTGAGCTTTTACGCTTGCTTTCTCCTAAACTAAGGCGATACTCTGAAGTATTCCAACTTAAATATACTCGCAATTCGTCTCTAGGGTAAGATGGAGTATTATTGACGTCTTTGATCATGTCAATAATTCCCTGGACTAAAGCTTTGTTGGCAGAGTTATATTTAGTGGAGCGTGGTGGGCGTGGAGGATAGGTCTCAAGAGCATAAGCAAAGATGGTTTGAAGGGCCTGAAATGATCCATTGTAGCTGAAAGGCAAAACCAGATAGGGAATACCTTTATCCATAGTGTGGGGTATCAAGCCACACACCCAACAGTCTGTCGTGTTAACTACCAGTTGGTGTTGGTGCAAGAGCTGTACAAAAGTATTATTAATGAATTCTGAGCGTCGAGCTTGTTCATGTTCCGGAAACGAGTGAAAAGAGTGTATAGAAGAAACAGTAGAAATAGCAGGATCAAGGGGAGGTACTGTAGATACTGGCACAAAAATCAAATTTATGCTAAAGACAATTCCACCCACCAGTGTTGCTAAAACAATCAAAAATGTAATGGCACATTGCATCAAGAAACATTTGCTATGAAGAATTCTATTTAGTCTGTTTCTGCGAACGTAAATCACATTTTCTCGTTGCAGCGCAGGAAGTTCCATCTTCTACAATCCGCTCGCGACCACTGATGATGTGTACGTAGATGAAAATGCCTCTGTCAGCCCTGGGAGTTCCCAGTACTAACAGAAAGATCGACCTTGTGTCAGACCCCTGCAAATTCAAACTAGGCACACAGCCACGACCCTACGGCTACCCAGACGGCAAGGCAATTTATTAAAAACAATAAACAATAGCAAACTTCCTGGCTGAAAAGCAAAAAAGTCCAATGTATATAAATATCAAAATCACAATATGCAGTTGCCTGCTTTATTAGTTCGTTTTATGGCTTCTAAGGTTGTATCTTTTCCTTGCTGGTACTGTTTGATCGGAAAATAGTGTATCACTAGCAGCTGTTGCAGAGTTTACGTTCGCAGATGGCAAAGTTTCTTTTGATGCTGGAGACAAATGTTCAATGTTCAAAGTAGTCTTTTCAAGAGGAGAGTCACGTTTCAAAGTGTCAGAAATCAAATCGGCATCGCTGAAAGGGACAAATTTTGGAGTTATTTCAGATTCGGAGGCACCAATTCCCTTCTTCACCCAGTCGTCGTAGGGCAGCGGCAGTGGAACACGCTTTACGTGAGAAGCGTGGATCCAGTTCTTCCGGCCAGCAACACGTACAGCTGTCCTCGTTGCCAGCAGGATTTGGAAGGGGCCGATGTAGCGAGGCTGAAGATTCTTTGTCCTCGCGAAGTTCCGGACCACTATGAAGTCACCCGGTTTCAGTTGATGCCCTGGACTCTCCGGAGGCTTTGGCAAAGCATCAAAAACCTGTTGATGAATAAGACTTAATTTAGCAGTCAAGTCATAAAGATAGTCTATCAACATAGGATATTCAATGGAGCAGAATTGTTTAGGCCTTGGCACACCCCAGACATTTGCCGGGCGGCCAAATACAATCTCATATGGAGAAAGCCCTATTCTAGAATGCACTGTTGCTCTCGTTGATAACAAGGCCAAAGGAAGTGCGTCTGGCCAAGCCAAACCTGTGGATGCTTGAATTTTGGCTATTTTAAGCTTGAGGGTGCCATTGTAACCCTCGACTAAACCAGCAGACTGGGGATGGTTCGCACTATGAAATTTTTGTTTCAATCCTAGACCAGCACACACACTCTGCATAACTTTCCCTATAAACTCACTTCCGTTATCTGACCATACAATCCGTGGCATTCCATACCTAGGGAAAAATTCTTTGAGAAGAATTTTGGCAGTTGATAAAGCAGTGTTGTCCTTTAGTGGGTATGCTTCTATCCACCTGGAAAAAGCACAAACTACCACCAGGACGTATTTTAAATTGTTGCAGCGTTCCATGTGAATGAAGTCTAACTGTATTACTTCAAAGGGACAGGAAGGAGGAGCAAAATGACCAGCTGGAGTTGGAATTCCCTTGCCAGGATTATGCATCAAGCACACCATACAATTTTTCACCACTCTCTCTGCACACTTACTGATTCCCTCATTCTTCCAAACCGGAGCTAACATCTTACATATCCCTTTAGAACTTATGTGCGCCACTCCATGCGCCATCGTCACTACTGCAAGCACATACGCATCAGGCAACATCCAACGCTGCTGTTCTGTCAAATCGATCCAACATCCATTCGAGTCCAATTTGCCCGTACTTTCTCTCCATACGCGTTTCTCTTCCTCAGTCGCTTCTTTCTGAATCTCTTTCACACTTTCCATTGTGTCCTCACACATTCCAGACTCAGCAATCCATCTTGCAGACGTAGCAACATACATTCTACTCATCATGTCTCTAGCTGTCTGTTTAGCGGTTTCATCAGCAAAGGCATTTCCCCGACCAACATCATCCGTGATTGCTTTATGAGCACTGCACTTCACAATCGCAACTTCAGTCGGTAAGGTTAGAGATTCTAACAAGTCGTTAACTAGCTGACCATGTTGAATCTTAGTCCCATGGGACGTAATGAAACCCCTTTCTCTCCACAACCGGCCAAAACTATGGGCCACGCCAAATGCGTACTGACTATCTGTAAACACATTCACTCTCTTTCCCTCAGCTAAAACACACGCTCTCGTAAGAGCTATTAACTCTGCAGCTTGGGCAGAATTCTGACTCACTCTTGCAGTCTCCACAATCGTCTTCAAAGTCGTTACCGCGTAGGCAGCAGTCACATCACCATTCTCCAATTTAAAACATGACCCGTCCACATACAGCGTACCATCTGGGTCGGATAGAGGAGTATCTCTCAAGTCGATACGACCTTTTGTCTCTTCCTCCGTTTTGAAATAACAGTCATGTGGCTCAGAATCACTCGACTCTTGATCAGTCGGCAACAATGTTGCTGGGTTCAATACATTGCATCTTTTGATCTGAATATGACTCGCTAATAACGTCAGCTCGTAACCAGATAATCTCGCACTAGTAAGGTGTTGTGTCTTCGTTCGGTTCATGAGTGTGTCCACTGCATGAGGAACCATGACCACTAGCATATTGTTCATCACCAAACCAGCAGATTGTCGAATGGAAGCTGCAGCTGCCGCTGTAGCCCTCAAACAACTAGGCAATGCTCTAGCTACCGGATCTAATGTTGATGAGAAATACGCACAAGGGCGTTGTTTATCACCAAACTTCTGTGTCAAGACACTCAACGCGCAACCTTCTCTTTCGTGAACGTAGAGCGTGAATGGCTTACTGTAATCAGGTGTGCCCAATACAGGAGCTGAACACAAAGCTTTTCGTAATTCAGCAAAACTCTTTTGACATTCATCAGACCATGGCACCGGACTCGGAACATTTTTCCCAGTCAAAGCTACCAATGGCTTTGCTAAAAGTGAAAAATTTGGGATCCATTGCCTACAGTAAGAGGTAATACCTAGAAAGGCACGTACTTCCCTCTGTGTGCGTGGAACACTCATCTGCGTAATTGCTTTTATTCTTTCTGGGGTCAACTTCCTTCCCTCCTTTGACAAGAGATGACCTAAGTAGGTTACTTCTTGGCAGCAATATTGCATTTTGGAAGGTGACACCTTATGATTCAAATTAGACAAATGATGCAATAGTGAAATTGTAGCTGCTTTGCAAGTTTCCTTGTCATCGGCAGCCACCAAAAGATCGTCTACGTACTGTACTAGGGCAGAACCTGGAGGAAGGACAAAAGAATCTAACTGGCTTTTTAAAGCTTGACTGTAAATAGATGGACTTTCACAGTAGCCTTGTGGAGCGCGTTTAAATCTGAAACTGCGACCTCCTAAACAGAAGCCAAAAATATCTCTGCTTTCCTCGGCTATCGGAATGCTGAAAAAGGCATTCTTCAAGTCGATGACTGAGAACCATGTAGCTGTAGCAGGAATCAATGTTAACAAAGCAGTAATGTCTGGCACTACAGGAAACTGCGGAATTACAATCTTATTAACTTCTCTAAGGTCTATGACAAACCTATAGACTGGAGGCTTTGTAGGATCTGTTCGTTTCAAAATCGGCAATACAGGACTATTACAAACATTTCCTCGCGTTTCTTCAACCACACCTTTTTTAATCAAATCTTGCACAATCAATAAGAGTGCACGCTCACCTTCATTCGATATTTTATATTGAGGAATTCTTGGAAATTTCACATTCGCTTTCAAAGTTACTACATACGGTGGAATCTCTAGTAGACCTACATCATTGGGACCAGTCGCCCAAAGAGAATCAGGGAGTGAACGTAGCTCCGGCGGGAGTGCGTCCATTGACAAGTACATCGGAGAGGTGATATTTTACCCAAAGTAAGCTGTACTCCTTCCGGAGAACAGTACAATGTCGCATATAGTCGTTTTAACAAATCTAAACCAAGCAGATTTTCATTACAACCTGTCGTCAAAATTAAGGGTGCTTTCAATTGACACGGTCCAACAGAAATAGACAAAGGACCAGATATCGGGTTCTACACAGGGGCGCCTGAAAAACCTACGGAAACATTTGTTGAGCCAGACAAAGGTGCGCCAGGGAGTTTCGCATGCATGATAGAACTTTTTGCGGCACCAGTATCCAACAGAAACGGTTCGACTACACCTGATGTTGCTACTGCGACATAAGGCCCACTCTGATCCACTGGAACTGATACTACTCCCTCTCTCTGTCCATGGCTGTCCTAGTACCCATTTTGTTGAAATCCCTCTTCAACTTCACAATAATCCTCAACAAGATATTGCTGAGATCTATTCTGTTGAGCTGACTGTACATTTTGTTGATCAAAGTGATTAGAAGGACGATCATTCGTTTGTGGAGGCATAGCACCTCGTCCCCGACCTCTAGAATTCTGTGCAAAACCACCACGACCTCTCTGAGCTGCTGCCGCATTATTTTGCGCTAAAATCTGACAATCATTTTTATAGTGACCCTCTTTCTTACAGTACGCACACTGATTCCACTGGTATTGAGGCCTGGTCGAATTATAATCTGTCTTTTGATATGAGTTTTGCTGCGTATTAGTCTGATTCGTGCGAGGCGGATACGCCTGCTGTAAAAGAACTTTAGTCTTTAAATCTTTCGTTTTCTTCTCTGATTTCTCCTTTTCCTCTTTATCCCTATTTTCATAGTACTGTGCAGTCGCAAGTATTTGCGCTGTCGTAGATACAGCCCACGCACTTTCTGAGTCTTTCAATTTATTGCATAATTCGGGTAACAAATTATGCACAAATTTATCGACAAACAATCTCTGTCCTCCTTCAGTGCTCATATCCTGACCACTATGGTCTACAAAAGTCTCTTCGAACCTCGTGAAGAAGTCGGAGACACTTTCGTCTTTCTTCTGCTTGCATGCGGATAATTTATCCCAATTAACACGCAATGCTGGCATCAGAGTCTTCATTAAATCTATTATTCTACCTGGCAGATTAGCAATTAGGGGTTCGGGTTTCGCACCACCTGTTTGTTGAGCATCTGCTGCAGTGATAGCTGCCCAATCACCACCTAAAGCAGCCTGATGATCCTCTCTACGAATTTTAGCCCACACTGGTTGTGGAACTACATTACCAAACAACATATCAATGTCGGCTAAGTTCATTATACAAGCCTCAACTGTCTGTGTCAATTCCTTGTAATATCCGGCTGGATTCTTACGTGGATCTGGCAAGGCCTGTTTCACTGCTAACACTTCTGCTCGCTTCCACGGAATATGTATCCATACTCTTTGGAACTGTGCTGGAGCAGCTGCAATACCCGCATTATCATCACGTTGTACTGCCTCGCGCCAAATTGGAGGAACTTCCCTCATAGGATATTGGCGACTTAGCTTCATTCTACCTTTCTCTAAATCTCTCGGGGAACGAAGAGATGGATCAATCCTAAAACTCAAAATGAGTTCCATCGCTTCCTTTATATTATCGCCCACTATCATTCCAGCAGCAAACTCTTTTTGAACCTTAATTAAATCTTCCAAATCTGATTCGACATCGTCTTCTTCTATTTCCTCACGCAACAACGAGCACATCTCGTCGAAGACGTATCGCTGCGTTGGCTCTCCCCATTGCATAAATGTCTCTAACACATCTTTCGTACTATATCTTCTAACTTTTGTAATCCATCTGAGAGCTGTGGAGTCTAAAACTCCCCGTTCCTCAGTACTTGGAAGCTGACTCCGTCTCTGAACAGAGTCAGGAGTAGGAGTCTTAATCAAGGTTTTATATATAGGCGACAGCATATTAGTAACAGAATCAGTAATTCTTCGACGAACAGAAAGTGGAGTTAGTACACTCGCAGACATAGAGAACGCAGTAGAGGTAGGAATAGATGACGAAACAGTAGGAGTATCGAGGAAAATAGTTTGAGGACCAATAGGTACAGTGGTAGGTATAGGAGCTGGCAGTGCGGGAAGAGGAGGAGCTGTAGGAACATTTACATTCACCACAGGAAGTATAGGAACTTGATTCTGAGGAACAGGAACACCAGGTTGTCCAGCAACCGGCAATTGAACATTCGGGATGAGTGGAGCCGTAGCACCTTGTGCGTACGGTGGAGGCGACCGTAACAGATAAGATAGCAGAGGATCGTTTTCGGAATCCTCCAGTATCTTAGCCATTTTCGATGGCAAGGCAGGATAGCACTTGTCAATCGCTAAGTTACGCTCTCTAATGGCTACATCTATGGCTTTCTCACACTCGTCAGCCTGCAACTGCTTAGTCGCTTGCTCTAGAGTTAACTCTTCTTGTTCTTTTTGCTCTTTTTTCAACCTTTTCATTTCTCTCTGTTTGGATTCTTTCCGCCAATAACGAAAAGAGTCAAACATTGCCGGCCGGGCTTTCTTCCTAAACAATTTCGCTTCTAAATTGTCGAGAATCTCTTGTTCAAAACTACCATGCAGTGGCCAACTAAGGACACCATCCTTCTTACAATAACGGACCCATATCTCATTATAAGTTATAGGACCCACACCATACTTACAATATAGGTCATATAGGGGAGTCCCAATCGGAGGAACCAGACAGGAATCCTCTAATTGTGAGTCACTGTTGCAACTAAAACAAGACAACATTTTCCGACTTACCATTCTCAGTCTGGAACACAAAACAAACAAACACGAAACAAATTGTGCACTTGAACCAAGAACTTAGGCCTACCAAAAACGAACTGATGTATCGATACCCAAAACTGAACCAAATAGATTATCGTAACCAGAACAACTAGTGATAATCTTACAAAACCAAACCAAACCAAGAACCGATCAAGGATTTTTAACAATCCTCACAAAAGTAACCAGCTAGCTATCACTAAATACTTAACTGAGGCACTGAAGACGTCACCAAGGAGAAACCCGTCACGTTTCGCTGTACTAAGGACTGCACCACTTCGGGTCCAAGACAGGGCGACGGTCAAGGCAACGGCCCACTGCAGCCGTCCTGAACGGGAACCCTCGTGGAAGAGAACTTCAGGGCCACTTTTGCGATATGCCGGGATCGATGAAGTGGGGCGCCTCCCTCAGGAATCTTCACACGAAGCTTCTCGAACTCTTCAGGCTTTTGGACCGGTACCGAATGACGTCGCCCCACGTTGGGCGCCAATTGGAGTTCTGGACTTTTTGGTTCCGTCCAGAGGTGTCAGGGTACAACACCCAAAGACCCCGGAGTCCCACCTGCCTTGGTGCACAAATGAACAGAAACACGGGCTTCTCGATGGTGGCGTCAAAGACCAAAGGTTTATTACTGCAGGGACACAGAAGTCACAGAATCTACACACGGGCAGAATCTAGGAGACTGTTCGATTTGTACAAAGTGGGTTGCTCCTTATATACTAAAAATTGTGCTCTAGGCAAATATTTCACATGTCGGTACATTCCCAAACCTTTTGTGTCTCTAAACAATAAATATTTGGCGTTACACAGGAACTGTCGATAATATCTGATACCAAACATCACAAAGAGGGGTTCCCACCAGTCCATCACAATCCCTTGTCAATATTGCATTCAAGACCCGGACCGCCTCATCGTAAAGTTCGTTACCTCCCCCTAATAAAGGCCCAGAAGGAAAAGGAGCAGAGCCAGGTGCAGAAGATAGAAAACGGGATAAGAGATGTTTGTGGGTTGTAAATGGGCAAGGCTACCGGCTTCGGCCGCCTAATCATGATCAGGTACAATGGACAGGAAAACCAGTTCAGGTGGGCTGGCCTCGGGCAGAGGAGGCAGCCTTTGTCGAATCATGCAGCTTCAGCGTGATCTGGTTTAAGGTGCACGTGTCATGTAAGAGGTGAATCTCCGGCTAAGGCTACGTGTCCTTAATCAAAGTGAAGTGAATGAAATGATCAGAGGCTATTGCATATGTGAGGGCAAGGAACCACAAAATGGCGGCCACGATCTAAGATGGATGCCGTGTGTATATCAGAAATGTGTCAGTGGAAGGAGTGCTCTTGCTCGTAGCGTAGCGAAAACACTAGGATATACTAAATGGATCATTTGCGGTTCGCTGATACTAATTTTATGTATTTCCGACAAACTTGAAAACACGGGTTCAAGTCGTCACGGAACCGTCACGGAACCTCAGTGTGGGCAGTGCCAGCCCCATGGAGCCTGCTGCTCTTCCGGGTGTCAGGAATTGGGGGAATTATGCTGCTCCTACTGGTACTCTCCTCGCTCTCCACCACATCCAGAGCAACAGTATTAGCTGACTGAGCAGTCAGCAGCACCTCCACTGCACTTGTCACCCTCACAATGCCCCTGCAGACTTCACTGCTGCTGTGTGGCAGTCCCTCCTGCATGTTCACGCAGCGCCTGCAAAGCAGGGAAGTGGCAGCGGCTAGGCGGTGGACTGCCCTTGTGTTTTGTTCTGCCCTCTACCCGCCTTGTTGCCCTGTTCTTGTCCAACTTGCTTCACAAGAGCAGCACAGACTGCGACATGTCCTGCATACCCACAGCCATCTCCCTCATTCTCTCCGCCATAGAGCTGATGCCCTTAATAATGTTTTCAACATTGACATTTAGATGCCGCATCTGCCTTTGCACAGACTGGATTACCTTCCTCTGCATCCGCTGCACTTTCAGCATACTGGCCTCTGGTCTGCAGAAGACACCAGGACCCTCGCCATGTCATGATTGACTGCTTTTCTCTGGCCCTGTGGCATCTGACACCTGTGTGGGCCCCCTCAGAGGTGGACTGCTGATTGGCATTGCTGTCCTGAACTTCCACAGTTGAACTGTAACCCCCAACGTGTCCCCTGCAGATGACTCCATTTCCATTAGTGTGGCCACGACATGCCTTTTGGTTTTCTGAACAGCAGGTATTCTTGCAGCTGGTTCAGGTGAGGACAGGAGTAGAGGTGAGCCAAAACTCTCTGGGGAGGCCTGCAGCTGTGGTGACACAGGAGGGTCTTGGGAGGCTGGCTGTGCTGTTGATGCAGCAGCTTCCTAGGTGTTTTGCCCTGCACTTGTGCTCACCTCCTGTGTATCTTCCCTCCGTGGTGCACTCCCTTCCTTGTCCTTTGGACGCTTGCGAGATGTCTCGCCTGTGGACAGAAAATCTTACATTACGTTCCTGCAGCCCTGCTAATACAATTAAATTCTCATTACTGATTCACTGTCGCTATAGCCTCAGCTTCCTCTTCACTGATGTGTGTTGCATGCCTTGTTGTTTGGTGTGCTGTCTGACATGGTATGTGTTTCAATGACTGCATCTCCCATAATGCATTGCTGGAATATTCCAAAACCTGGGGTGGGGATATCCCTACTACACTGGGAAAGGGAAAAGGGAAAGGGAAGGGGTGGGGATGATTGTTGTGCATGCTTCTTACCTTTTCTGGTTGCAGCCCGGGCTGAGATATCTGCATCCCCAATCCCATTGACTCTGTCTGGTTCAATGGTGGACTCCACCAGCTCCTCAAGCTCTGTCAGGGCAGGTGCCCTGTTCCTCCCTCCTCCTGTCAGGTTTGCCCCTTTGTGGAGCTCAGCCATCTTCCTCTTAGTCACGCTCCCGAGGTCATACCACCTCTTTTTCAGGTCGTCAATGTCCCTTGGGGTCACTCCTATTGCATTGACCTTAGCCTGTATTGCCAGCCAGATTTTCCTTTTGGCAGATTCTGCAACCTGCAGGGACTGCTTCCCAAACAACTTACGGTGTTCCTTTATAACCTCCTCCACAAGGACCTGCAGCTCAATGGTGCTGAATTTGAGCCTTCTGTTCCTCTCTCCACCTTCCCTGTCAGTATCTTTGCTTGCCATTTTGCAGTTTTCAAGCAGAAAAAGTTTCAAAAAGGCTCAAGGACTCTGCTTTGCTCTGCAAGCCTCTCCAGCAGCTTCAGATTGAGTGCACCTGCATGGGTGTGGCCACTTCCTGGTTGGGAGGAGGGGTGGTTGCACCGGATTGGCTGATTCCTTAATTGTTTCTGTTTTGAATTTCCGATTCTGAATTTACCGATTCGGTATTTACCAATTCGGTATTTACCGAATTGGAAATGACCGATCGGTTTTGGATATTCGGTATTTCTTTTCCGATTTTTACCGATTTTTTACCTACATCCCAAATACTGATTTCTGATAACCGATTCGGTAAAATTAATTAAAAATCGGAATTTAAGCCCATAGTCAGTAACATACTGCTGCTGGCAATAAGGAACTGGGCATCCCACAGAGATTAATGTAGGTGCCTCCGGCGCAGATGGATGTGCAAGTGCCTTCTCTGCCACGAGTCACGCTGGAGCCTGTAGTCCGGCCCCCAACACTGCTGCCAATAAGGAACCTGGCATCCCCTTATTTAACTTTTGTATTCAAGCAGAAGGCTTGTGAAATAATGTTAATAGTAATATTCATATTAATAATAATAATAATAATAATAATAATAATAATAATATATTTATAAAGTGCATGGCTGCATCTAAAGGTGTGTTCCAGCACTGCAAGAGAGGGACCAGAAGTAAGAATATCAGCTTATACGTCCACCTAATTATAGGAGCTAACTTAATGTCTATGCTAAAACATGGCGGAATAGCCATGTTTTTTTCCTCCTTTGGAACAACGGCTATGAGGCAGAGCTCTCTAGGTGAAAAATTGGCCAATGTCCAGAAGGAAGGGCTTTTACTCACAGCAAGAACTTTGGTTTTATTGCCGCTTCATTTGAGGCTACTTTTGGTCATCAGTTAGACACCTCCATCGAGCACCTTTTAAAATGTAAAACATCCCCATCTGACTCCTGAGAAAAGGTGACTATTAATTGAGTGTCGTCCGCACAGGGCAAAATAGTTTCATTGTGACACTCGACATTTTCAGCCAGTTGGCGCATATAGATGTTAAAATACGAGCAGAATTAAAGACGGAGGAACAGAGGGGACTGTGTAAGAAGCCTATATCTATGGAATGGAAGATATTAGCGCTATGGACATACTCGAGTATTTCCCCTAAAATGAGATTTGCTGGAACATAGACTGGTCGATGCTACAGGAAAACTGGGACTCTAAGAAATACAAAGAGGAAAGGGATGGTTGCTGTAAGTCAATTTATTACTACCTGTATATAACAACATGATAATATCCTGATCTGCAATATGTATAGAGTTACACGCATTTTACTCGCTGAGCCTAGGGGGGAGGGAACGGGAGGGGAAGTTGTTGCCATTTTTTTGATTTTTCTAAAACTCTAATGTAGGGTTGCATGCTGGTGCAGTACTATTTGAACAGCTGTACGACACACGGAACTCATATTGGGATAAATGTAATACACGGCGGATTAACATATGATCTGTATTATTATGAAGAATGTGTCTCATGCCGATAAGTTCAGGATGTATATGATGCTTTACCCTGTAATGTACTGTGATGCACCTTATAATAAAAAATGTGTTTTAAAAAAAATACGTAGAGCTCAAAATAGAACACTGCAGCACCCTCTGGGACAGGGAGATCAGATTTGAAGAATATGTTTTTAACCCCCTGAAAGGAGTGACCTTGTAGGAAAGAGGCTAACCATTGCCCTGCAGAGCTCCTCACATCACAGATGCCCAACTGTTGTAAAAGTAGTCGAAGGCAACGCTTACATCCAGAATATTCAGCACAGCTGTCTGGCCCCTATCCGCATAGTGCCACAGTGATTCAGTGGCCATTCTGTAGAATGGTACACACAGGAGCCAGATTGAGCAGGATATAGTAAATTATTGGCCTCTTAAAAGCTTGGTCAAATGACTATGGACTGTTTTTTCTGTGACGTTTACAAAGAAGGGGAGTAAAGAGACAGGCCTTACATTTTGCAATTGTGAGGGGTTTAGGGATTGGCATTTTAGTGGCTGTTTCCTTTCTAGAGGAACTTGTTCCAATGAGAAAGACCTAACCAATAGATTGCTTGGATGGAACAGTATATTTATTTATATTTATTTATTTAATTATTTATTTATTTATTCAGTGTTTTTTAGAGCACAAAGTTGACCTGTTAGGGTATCTGAGCGCTTTACAGGATTGACAAGTAGTATACAAAGGACTAAAAAGGGGTAGATATATTTGGGATAACACAGGTGAAAACATTTGGGATAAAAATAGGTAAATACATTTTGCAAAAACTAACGGTCTCAAATGCTGGGGGGGATGCCCAGAGGTGCTGGGTGGGTATTGTCTGGACACTGTAGAGAAATCAACACAGATGGTAGCACAACGTCGCTAAGGTGATTGAGATGCAAGCACTAGGAGAGGAAGTTGCCCATTAGGGAAGTTTTGGCCTCCGTTTTAAGGCATTCCAGAGATGGAATTCTTTGAATGGCGGGCGGGAGTGAGTTCCGTATTCTTGGTGCGGCCCCAGAGATGGCCGGATTGTACTTGTTTTCCCCACAAGCGTGCTGGTTGGAGCAAGAACTCTCTGGCAGATCGGAATTTTCTGGCTCCTCTGGATACCACAAGTTTTCGGCCGAGGAATGCAGGTGAGTAAGAGTATAATGCCTTGTGAGTGATGCAAGCCAGCTTAATTTGTATTCTAGCCTTGAGAGAAAGCCAGTAAAGAGCTTTAAGGTGAGGGGATATGTGGTAACATTTCTTTGTGCCCATTAGGACTCTGGCGGCAGCGTTGAGGCAGGCTTTTAAAGGTGTCAGGGAGGTCTTGGGTAGACCTGCGAGGGTAGAGCATTCATATTCCAGTCTGGAGATGACTAGAGCCTGGATTGCCATTTTCAGGTCTCGAGTGTCAAGGAAAGGTTTAAGGTTTCTTAGGTTGCTCAGGTGAAATCTTGCTGTTTTGGCCATCGAGTTGATCTGGCCGTGCATGTCCAAGCTGCAGTCTAGGGTTATTCCAAGGGATTTAGCAGAGTCCACTATGGTTGGCGGGCCGTTCAGCCCTGTGATCTCCTTGATCCATTACTGGATGTCAGGGTTGGTTTTAGGTGGAGAGATTAGAAGAAATTCTTTTTTTTTGGGTTAAGTTTGAGCTGGTTAGAAGTGAGCCAATGAACAGTCAGCTTCAATGCCTCATTCAGGGAAAGAATATCCACAGAAGAATAGATTTTTATGAAGATCTGGGTGTCGTTGACATACATGTGATAGGAGATATTGACGGTGCGTAGAACCAATGGAGAGTGGTTCAAGGTACACATTGAAGAGGGAGGGGGACTGGGTTGATCCTTGGGGACTCATTCCGTGATTGGAGAGGGAGCAGATAAGTTGCGGTTAAGCAATCTTTGAGAGCGATTCTGGAGGAAGGACCTAAACCATTCAAGAACAGGGCCAAACAGTCTCATCCAGATATTGAGGCGTTCAAGGGTTGACCGTATCGAAAGCTCAGGATAGGTCTTGGAGGATTAGGTGACAGGTTTTGCCTTGATCAAGGGCTTGAAGGGCATAATCCATGATGTGGAGGAGGTTGTTTTCAGTGCTGTGACCAGGTCTGAACCCTGATTGGAAGTCATCTTGTAGGTTGAAGTTGGTGATGTGTTGGCTCAACTGCTGTTTAAAACATTTCTCCAGAACTTTAGCCAGGAGCGGGATATTAGATATAGGTCTATAGTTGTCAGGAGAAGCTGGATCCCATGCAGGTTTTTATAAGATGGGGATGATTTACCCTGCTTCAATAAAGTCAGGTATTGATCCCTCTAGAAGGGGGGCATTGATTATTGCAGTCCAAGAAGGGATGATTGCCTGAGAGGTGACGGCTAAGCAGTTTGAGGGGTGAGGGTCAGTGAAGTGTTTTTTTCTGGTTTAGTGAGGATAGAATTTTCGAGACGGAATGTTCATCATAAACTTTGAAGTTGGTTCAGGGCGCTTGGTTTTTGCGTGATGTCTGGGGGTGGGCAGCAGGGAGAGAAGTGGAAGAGCTGAAGGGGTTTGGGAGAGAGTGGCGGATCTAAGTTTGTTTCCTAGGGCAGAGAAGAATGAGGAAAATTCCTGGCAAGATATTAGAGATCTGGGGGTTTCTTTGGAGGTTTTTGACAGTTTGCTAGATTGATGTTTGACCAATTTGAATAGTTTGCGTGGTCTATTCTTGGCGCTCTCCAGTTCTGTTCTGAAGAATTCTTTTTTTGAGTTGAGGGTTTTCCTATTGGTGGCATTTCTGGACTTGCAGAGAAGTTTTAGATGGGCTGCTGACGGGTGCTGTTTCCAGTTTTGTTCTCTCTGCTGGAAGACTCTCCTCTCATTGTTGAGGGAAATGTTGAACCAAGGGTTCCTGTCTTTGATTTGGGTCTTTTTAGGTATAACGGAGCAAGGTCATCAAGAATGTTGGATATGGCTGTGAAATAGTGTTCAGTGAGGTTGTTGGCCGTAGTGATATGTGGGGGGAGTCAGTCTCACAATGAGCTGGTGACTTTTTGTATAACTTTTTGTGCTTGCGCAATAATTTTGGCAGGGGCCAGTTCTAATGGTGACCAGGATTTAATTTTAACCCATAGCCTGCCAAGCTCAGTCTAAGGGGGATCTCAAACCTAAGGAGACTGGCTAACAACTCGACGTCATCAAAGTTATTTTTCACAGCACCAAAATCTATCCTCCTGTGGGAAAGCCTTATAGATTTTTGAAATCTTATCGGCCAAGAAACATGCAATTTCATTGCAACTTTGCATTGACAGTGACCTTCAAGGTGCCACACTTTGTAGGGAGGATAAGGATTTCATTATAGAAAAAAATCATTTTATAGATTTGGATAAGGTCTCAGTTTTCTGGTTATAGAAAGCCCTATGTGCAAATTAACTGATGGTATTGTTTTAATACTATTGAGTATGTGCTTTCATACTAAAGTCTCCCAGGTTGCTAAATCTTTAGTGAACCACTCCGCAGTAGGTCAAGTATGTGTCACCCTAATCTGAGTTGAATGAACAACCTTACCCAAGTCCTCCAGCCGCATTTTTGTCTATTTACGGGATTTGCGCAATATAATTTTTGCGGGCCCCATACGTGGTGTGGCTAGCTGTATCAGGAAGGGTATAATTCATGATCTGACCATATTGCCTGCACAGGAGGTCACACAGAAATATCAGTGAAATTTGTCAAAGAGGGATCTAAAAATGCCCTAGGTGGTGCTTGGGACCATGAACAAATTGTGTCAATTGCAATACTTATTTCCTCAACCAGCGCATTAGCTACAAGCAAATGTTTATCATCAACGTATAGGTTCTTATTCCCTAACACTAACAAGTGCTTTAACAAAATTGCATAAGATGGCAACAGGCTCAATAATGTTGAGATAAAACTAATTTCTGGTCCTGGTAGGTTTTGAAAAAGGCTGTCAGTTAGTCGAAGACTGTGAAAGAACATTTAAGCGATTGTTTCAAAATAATTGCGATGTCACACCCTCACTGCAAGGCAAAATCACAATGTGCAGTTGACAACTAAACATTGTAAAACTTGGGATGCCTGACTCTTTCCACCTATGGCTGCCTTTAGTGCAGGCTCACCTCTCAGGTTAAAGTTGTTTACACCCCAGCACACCCTGCAATGCAACTTTTATTTGTTTTGGTCTTGGGGTTATACAAGGAAGTGCCATAGAGAGTGAGGATTGAGTACTCTGTCAATTTCTATGCAAAATGTTTGTTTAGTAGGCACCAATCTGTGTTCTACTTTTTGTGTGTTTTGTATTGTGCTTATTTTTTGCTCTTTACATAGAGTTAAAGTTATGAAGGTGTAGTGAGGCCACATAACATTAAGAGACAATGTGAATTATGAATGGTGGACATTTGGAGTTAATACCATTTCCTACTTTCCTTGTGTTGCTGTGAATTTCGTCCCGATTTGTATTCACACTGTAGGCCTTGGATGTATTTATTAATTATTTTTTTGCATTCTCAATGCATATGTTCTTGAATTTGTTTTATTTTTTAGGGGCTTGCGTTTGGTTTTGTATTCATGCCAAAATTATTTTTTTTGTCAGCATGTGTTAGAGTCTAGGGTCAGACTGGTTCCAGGGGTCCACGCCCATGTAACCTAACATTTTCCTTTGTGCTTCCCCATTTGCTAACCAGCCATTTTGGGTGTTTTTTTGTATGTGAGATGATTGATTTAAAAGTATTTTGCAGGGATATTTGTTGCCTTGTGCTATTTACATTTGAGGCATGTTTTGAAGTTGTTTTTAACATTCTCTCATTATTTTGTTGTGCATCCTATTTTCATTCACATTGCTGCATGAAAACAAAACATAAAGAAATCTAATGAGGCAGTGTGTCATCATTTGGTAACTCCTTAAGACAATCTAACATAGTGTCCCAGGGCCCGATGTAGGTAGGGCGTTACCGATCGGTAACGGCCGAAAATACCGATTTTTGGCCCTTACCGATCGGTAAACAGCCATCGAGATGTAGGGAACCAAAAACAGAAAGAATCGCATAGAAAACCGATTTGGAATGAGTACCGAATGGGAAAGAATCCGATACGTACATACCGAAAATCGGATATGTAACGAATCGGAAAAACACCGAATCGGATGCAAATACCGAATCGGTCCATGTACCGAATCGTTAGTGACACCGAATCGGAAAATCACCGATTCGGTCCAATTACCGATTCGTTAGTGACACCGAATCGGAAAATCACCGATTCGGTCCAATTACCAATTCGTTAGTGACACCGAATCGGAAAATCACCGAATCGGTCCAATTACCGATTCGTTAGTGACACCGAATCGGAAAATCACCGAATCGGTCCATGTACCGATTCGGTACAAATACCGATTCGGACATGAGCCGAATCGGAAAACATGCCGATTCGTATGAATCTCCGATCGGGAAATTCCCCGATTCCGACAGTTGGGGAGATGTAGGGAGGCACAGAAACACCGAAATCGGCTCAAAATCGGTAGAATTCACTCGGTATTTACCATGGATTGCAATCAGGTGGTAACCAACTCCAACCCATATAAACAGTCCCAAAATGCATTGCAACTTGCAGGATGGCAGCTTTCTATGTCATTGCGAGGCGGCTACGGCTACAGCAGGAAGGACAGAGGGAATGGCTAAGAAATGAACAGGTCTACAGACAGAGGATAACCCTGTTCATGCTCACTGAGGCTGAGATCCTACAGAGATACAGGCTGGACTCTGACACCATACTTGAGCTCATCAGGGACCTTAAGCCATACTTGGACCACCACACCCCAAGGGCACACGCCATCCCTGCGCACGTCCAGGTGCTATGCAGCCTACACCTGGTAGCGTCTGGCAGCTATCAAAGTGGAGTAGCAGCAGCAGGAGGGGTGAGCCAGAGCAGCCTGTCAAGGTTCTTCCACATATTCCTTGACGCCATGATAGACAGGATGGACCAATACATCTCATTCCCTGCAACCCACGCAGAACTGCTACAAACTAAAGCTGACTTCTACCAGATGGCACAATTTCCCCAAATCATCGGTTGCATAGATGGCACGCATATTCCGATTTGCCCACCAGCGGACACCGAATACATATACCGCAATCGGAAATCTACACACACCATCAACGTGCAGGTGATCTGCAATGCCAAGTGCACCATCACAGACCTGGTAGCAAAATTTCCAGGAAGTACCCATGACTCCTATATATTCCAACAGAGCGGCATATATGCACGGCTGATGGCTGGCGAATTTGGAGAAGGATACCTCCTAGGTGAGACACATCATCAGACCCCCATAACACATAGTAGGTAGGTGGAATACATGTATGCATGTGTCTAATGTGACCCCTTTCTCTTCCAGGCGACAGTGCATATGCCCTCCGCTCATTCATACTCACCCCCTACCTCAACCCCTCCACACCCAGCCAAAGGAGGTATAACCGGGCCCACATACGCACAAGGAATGTTGTTGAACGGACCTTTGGCATCTGGAAAAGTAGATTCAGATGCCTGCACAAGAGTGGAGGTGCAAGGCAGTATACCCTCATCACCTGCTGCAAGATCATAGCTGTATGTGCAATGTTACACAACCTTGCGGTCAAGAAGGGCACTGAGGTGGAGTTGTCTGACTACGAGGACTATGACGACGACGAAGCTGTGCCACTGACACAGCCAGCTGGGGTGTGTACACCAAGTGATGGCAGATACAGACGTGAGGAGATCACTGAGAACTATTTCTGACTGAGTACAGATGCAAAGACAGCTAAATGTTGCTTGCAAAAAACAAATTTTAATAGTGTTGCACCACACTTACAGCACTGATGTGCATCAAAAAATGGAGTATGTAAAATCAAATAAAGTCCAGGGTTCTGGTTGACTCATCCCCCCTTGCCAGGCTATTTTTTTGCCCGCTTGCCAGACCCACTGGGGTGTCCCTCAGCCCCCTCCGAATGCCCAGCAGCATCAGCGGATCGCCTGGTGCTCCTCCGTGGCTCAGATGCAGCGCTGGCCGGGCTGCTGCGGCTGCTGCTGTCTCCAGCATCACCCAGGTCCAGGGCAGGATTGGAGGCGGTGTTTGATATTATCATGGCCTCCATAGCCGTGGTGATCCTGGCCATCCCCCTAGTGAGCTCAGCCGTATGCTGACTAAGCACAGATTCTTGGTTGGAGCTGCGATGGCACAGTTGTGCCGTCGCCGCTGCAAGGCGGGCCATGGCCCGGTTCAGCACCCGGGCATCCCGCCTGCGCGCCACCTCATGCTCCTCCTGTCTGGCAGAAGAGTGGGTGATGGCAGTGGTCAGCCTGCCTAACCCTGCTGCCACCTCCTTGTTGGTTTCCACAACAGCCTGGAATCCCTTCACCAACTCCCCCATCTGCATGTTGTGCTGCAGGAGCTGGCGTTGGCAGGCCATGGTGGATCTTGCCTGTTGCCTCTGGATTTTAACCATTTGTCCCTCCAGGCCCAGGAACACACTGCCCTCCCGTGCTGGTGCAGCAGTGGTGGTGATGGCACGGCGTCGGGCACTGCTGCTTCCGGCCTGCTGAGTGGGCTGGGGTGCCACTGGTGGGGGTGTGAAGCTGGCCGGTCCCTGAGCCCCTGCTCCCAGGACAGGTTGGACAGGTGGCAAAGCCACGGTTGTGGCAGGAGCTGGTGTAGGCGGAATGGTGTGCCTTGTAGGGGAGTTGTCTGGTGAGAATTGCAAGGGGGGTGTGCTGGGCAGTACTGGGGAGTGCACTGCTTGGAAGTCAATGACCAGGACTCCCTCCATTCCTAGCCCTGGGGTGTCTCCTTCCTCATCCTCCTCCTGGCCAGCCTGGCTGGTGCTCGGCCCTGCGACTGCAGTGTTGGACGTTGCTGCTGCCTCTGCTGTCACAGTTGTTCCGCCTGATGGGGCCCCTAGGTACAAAGAAGCATTTGTAAACTGAGTGCCGATGTATTACAGTCAGTACAATTATGGCATTCCACATGTCCTTGCATCTCCTTACACCGTGTCACACTGTTTCCTGTCTTGTGATTCTGCACTGACATATTTGGCTAACTTCTGCTGACTACATGTACCATGATGCTTGTCTCTTGTATGTTGGTGACAGTACAGTGCTGGTGTTTGCCTATGCATTGTGTCTAATGGGGAGGTGTCTGGTAGGGTGTGTCATGATGCGCATGCTTCTTACCTGTAGCTGTGGCTCTCGCAGAGCTGTCCAGGGTCCCGATTCCTACGACACTCTCCCTCTCAATGGTGCTGGAGACAATTTCCTCCAGCTCGGTGAGGGGTGGCGCCGGGTTGTTGCCTCCTCCAGTGTGTCCAGCCTGCCTTTGTATGTCAGCCAGCTTCCTCTTCGTGAGGCTGCGGATGTCGTAAAACCTTTTTTTCAGTTCCTCTATGGACCTGGGGGTGACACCCGCAGCATTCACCTTCTGGGCGATGTCGGCCCAGATTCTCCTCTTGGTGCTGTCTGGCACGTTGAGGGACAGCTTGCCAAACAGCTGGCGGTGCACCCTCACCACCTCCTCAACCAGCACCTGAAGTTCGGTGGTGGTGAACTTGGGCTTCCTCTTCTGGGAGGACTTCTGGCTTCCTGACTGATCTGCCATTTTCTCCTGTTCAGTTTGCAACCTCCTTCTCCCACTGCTGCTAACTGTGTGTGTTGGGCTCAGGCAGGCTTTCCAGAAACTTCTTAATTAGCTGCACCTGCCAGGGTTGCCACTCCCTGTTTGGGTGGGGGAGGGGGAGCCACCTCATTGGCTGAATCGCCTATTGCCGAATCGGCTTTTACCGATTCGGTAATATCCGAATCGGTAAAATCCGATTCGGTATTATCCGAATCGGTAATAGCCGAATCGGTTCATTCAATGCATTCCTATGGGCTTTTTCGCCATGGGTCTGTTTTCATGGCTACGAATCTATGATTGCCGAATCGGATTTTACCGAATCGGCTTTTACCGAATCGGTATTCGCCGAATCGGGAATATCCGATTCGGTGGTAGCCGATTCGGTGATTTCCGAATCGTTGTTGGCCGATTCGGTACTTTCCGATTCGGACCGAGCAGAATCGGAACGTACCGAATCTCATTACCGATGCCGACCGAATCGGTATTCATTCGTTTTTTTTTCCCTACATCTCGTTTTCCGATTTCAGAATACCGATTCGGCCCGCCTCGGTATTTTGGAATCGGAAAATCGCGTTTACCTACATCGGGCCCCCAGTTCTTAGAAGTCACAGTGTAATGGGATGGTCAGACCATTGGTGCAGCAGTGGCTGATCCACCACCACCCTACCGCCATTAGTCAGGCTGTCCAGACTCATAATTGGGCTCACAGTTTTTTCATTTGAGCGGCCTGACAGTCTAGTCTCCTCATTTCAAAACAGGTCAGCCTGATCCTTCTGAGGTCCCAGGGAGCCCATCCCCAGGGTTGAAATCATTGAACATACGGAAGAAAAGGAAAAACAGTTGTGGATGCTGAGTAGCAAGTGTAAATACGTTTAACTAGAGCAGTGAACGTGGCACGGATAATCACAGAGGACATTGCCATTGCCCGGTGACTGAATGGTGAGTGATAAAGAAAGAAAAGTGCTTCAACTCTAAAGTCAACCTTACATTTCACAGTGAACAATCAGTGGTTTCAAAGTCACCAGTGAATAATTCCGGACCATTTCCTGAAAAAAAACAAGATGCCTGCCTCCTTTGCCTAACCCTGAATTACCATTGCCTGTTGTAAGTGAAGATGCAAAGTCCTGTACTCAATACCTGTGTTTCTTCCTTGGGACAAATGAGACACATACCATTGTTTTGTATTTGGGACCACCCACCTATAGGGCAGTAGTCCCACAGTATAAATTACGATGCACCACCACTGAGGCAGTCACATTGCCGGATGCAGCACCCGCCGCAATGCAAAACATTGACAAGTTACATATCCCTGCACCATGCTGTGCCTGCCACATGGTGCATAGATATGTAGGGGAGCACAGTAGGTGTCCCCTTTGTCCCAGGTCTATGTGACTGGGGGCCAGGGAGTAAGAGGGGCATGCAACAGGCCCACGCCAACTTCCTCCATGTACTCAATGCCGGTCGATCAACCATCTGCTTCCAGGCCATCCCGAAGCTCACCCACGGACCCTTCATCTGCCGAAACTGCAGCTTTACCATCCAGAAAACACCTGCATGTCCTGCCCCTCCCACGAGGGCAGGTCAAAACCCTCTTCAGTGCATACTACTCTATACCCGTTCCATCCACAAGCACGCCATCGAACTTTGGGACCGGCTTGACTCATCCTCCCCAGACATCGCCTTCCTGATTAAGACCTGGATGATCCCCACGTTGATCGTTGATGCCCGACATTGCCATAGCCATCCCGGGTGGCTACAAGATCACACGCAGGGACTGCACCAACAGACCGGGAAGAGGAATCACCATCGTTCACCGGTATACCCTTAGAATCTCGAACAGCAACAAATACACCTTCAGTACTGCTGAACACCTGCACTTCCAGATCCACATTAATCCCAACACCACCCTCAGAGGAACCCTCGTCTACAAACCCCCGGACGCCAGCCACTGTTCAGCAACCCCATCAAAGATATCGTCAGCCCAGACGCGCAGTCTCCACAGACTACATCCTCCTCAGAGACCTGAACTTCTACCTCAAGAACGCCAACAACAGCAACTCTACCACCCTGCTTGACAAACTCACCAACCTCAGACTCAAACAACTCATCACAACACCCACCCACTCCGCCGGACACACGCTCGACCTCATCTTTTCCGCAAGCAACCATGTCACCTTCAGCCACACCACCGAACTCCAGTGGACCGACCACAGCTGCGTCCACTTATCCTTCAAGAAAAACACTGCACACAACCACCCGCAACAAATCCCCCCCTGCAGCTGGAACAAGGTAACAAAGTCCAGCTGTTCACCACCCTTTCTCTAGACCCACCCACCGACCACACCAACACCAACACAGCCACAAGAAACCTCAGGCAATGGTTTGACAATGGCGCCAACACCCTCAAAACGTTCAAGAAACCCTCCACCAAGTACACCGACAGAAGGGCCATCTTGTTCACCACCGACCTCCAAGCATCCAAGCAGACTTGCTGAACACTCAAGAAGAAGTAGTGGCACAAACAGACACCGGACAACCACATAGGCCTTAAAAACACCAGCCGCAGACACCACCAACTCATTTGAACTGCCAAAATGACCTCATTCAAGGAACGCATCAACAACAACGTAGACAACAGCAAAGAGCTCTTCACCATCATGAAGGTACTCGCCAACCCCAACTCCAGCTCTAACGACATCCCCCGACACAAGACCTCTGCGACTTGCTAGCCACCTTCTTCCACCTCAAGATCACAGATATCCACAACAGCTTTAACACTCTGACCCCCCCCCAACAGCCGCACACTCCCCAGCCACACCGGCCTCCTGATCTCTTGGAACCACGTCAAGGATGACAAGACCATCAAAACCATGAACAACTTCCATTCCGGCTTACCGCCAGATCCCTGCCCCCACCACAGCTCCATCATCGCACCCCAACTCCAGAAGAACCCCAACAGCTCCTACAAGACAACCACCTTCCCAGAGAGCTGGAAACATGCCGAGATCAATGCCCAACTCAGTAAACCTAATGGGGGACCCAACGGACCTAAAGAATTTCCGGCCTATCTCCCTGCTCCTGTTCCCGGCAAAAGTCATTGAGAAGATCGTCAACACCTGACCCACTTCCTCGAAGAGAACAATGCCCTGGATATCCAAATCCAGATTCTGCAGCAACCACATCACCAAAACCGCCCATATCACTGCCACTGATAACATCAGGACCCTGCTGGACAATGGCAAAACCGCCACCCTCATCCTCTTAGACTTCTTGGCTGCCTTTGACACCGTATGCCACCACACCCTACACACATGCCTCCACAACGTGGGGATCCATGAAAAATCCCTTAACTGGACCACCTCCTTCCTCACCAACAGAACCCAGAGAGACTGCCTCCCTTCATTCCAATCCGAAGCCACCAAGATCACCTGAGGCGTACCCCATGGATCATCCCTCAGCTCAACTCTTTTCACCGCTCTCTTTTCACCGCTTACATGACACCGTTCTGCAACATCATGCGATCGAATACCCTTAATATCGTCTCATACGACAATGACACCTAGCTGATCCTCTCCCGCCCAAGGACCACACAACCACTAAGACCAACTTCCATGAAGGAATATAGGCCATCGCCGAATGGATGAAGAACAGCGGCCTGAATCTGAACTCAGACACGATGGAGGTCCTGATCCTCGGCTCCACCCCCTCTGCCTGGGACAAATCCTGGTGGCCGGCCTCGCTAAGAGCTGCACCGACACCCACCAACCAAGTATGCAACCTGGGATTCATCCTGGATGCATCACTATCAATGTCGTATCCTTCCGCTTCAACACCATCCACACGCTTCTCAAGATCTACCGATGGATCCCCACCGAAACCAGAAGGACGGTCACCCAGGCCCTAGTCACCAGCAGGCTAGACTACGGCAATGCCCTCTACGTGGGAATCACATCCAAACTCAAGATACGACTTCAACGCATCCAGAACGCCTCCTTACGCCTCGTCCTCGACATCCCCCACCACAGCTACATCAGTGCCCACCTGACAGACCTGCACTGGCTCCCAGTCAAAATGAGGATCACCTTTAAACTCCTCCCCCATTCTCAAAAAGAACTCCAGAATGCCCGACCAACATACCTCAACTAATGACGCACCTTCTACACTCCTAACCACCAGCTTTGATCCGCTGACCTTTCCCTCGTCCCAGGTCCAAGCATCCACCGAACTACCACCGGTGGCAGATCCCTCTCACACCTCACCGCCAAGACATGGAACACCCTCCCCATCCACCTGCGACAGAACCAGGACCTACTGACCTTCATAAGATGTCTCAAGACCTGACTGTTCGAGCAGTAGCAGAACTCACCCCACCCCCCACAGCGCCTTGAGACCCTCGCAGGTGAGCTCTATAAATGTTTGATTTGATTGAAAGTCCCTTTCGAACAACCTGTTCATGGAGCTTTAACAGGCATGAACTTGCAGGCAGAAATGGACATTGTAATCCCAGCAGCAGTACCTGTTAGGCACTGCCATAATTGTAGGGACTATGATATCATAATATAGCCGGTTTTCAAAGTGGGTTACGATGATGGGGAGACCGCCATGGATAGCCTGTTGGTGGCGGTCTCCCTGCCATCATAATCGGGCCAATGGACAGTAAGATGGAGATGGCACTTGAAACAGGAAACTTACATCAATGAAAGTCAAATGATGATTCATCTAATGGATGTGATTTGATTCTGGATGGACAATGGGAATGTTATTTTATCAATAATACAATAAGGAGGGCGTATAAAGGGAATATTTACTGACCTTGCATTGTTATGATCCCTATGAGCAATGAAAAACCACATATAACAACGGGTCAAAAACCAGAGTAAAGCTATCTGAAAACCTATGTGCAATAGAAAGGATACAATCTATGAATCCAAGGTATTCATGGTGAAAAATGTGTTCCCATCAGATACCCGTCCTGTACCGCCCTACATCATTTGGGATCCTTCACCTGCCCGTCCCCCTTTTTGCTTTCAAAAGGGGACAAAACTTAAAGGACAAATTGGTCCACACAAGACCAAGGATCGAAATTCCAAAAATGAGAGGTACTCTGTGGGAGATGCCCGCTGTAACCGGACATCATCCGTGTGGACAGTGTGCAGCATGCCCCCAAACCTGTAAATCTACTAAGATACACCTAAGTAGTTATTTGTAACACTGCTTTGCACTGTTTTTTAACCTTGGGTGTGGGTAGGATCCTATTAAAATTCATTTTTTCCACTCCTACAACCCAATATTAATTCACTTATTCACATGCTACATATGGCATTTTTTCTTTTTGCACTGCTAGCTATTTCTACCCCCTGATACCATATATAGTTTTCCTTAACACATCACTGTATCCTTCAACACGATTAGGCTACAATCTACCTAATCCACAGTGAAATTGTTTCCACTTCCTTCGGGTGAAGGATCCCAAATGATGTAGGGCGGTACAGGACGGTTATCTGATGGGAACACATTTTTCACCATGAATACCTTGGATTCATAGATTGTATCCTCTCTATTGCACATAGGTTTTCAGATAGCTTTACTCTGGTTTTTGACCCGTTGTTATATGTGGTTTTTCGATGTTATTTTCTCAGCATTCTTGTAGGTTGCACACCAGTATCCCATGGCTTCTCAGAATCCTTTTCAAATTACCTATACGAGACCAAGATTAACCTTCTTCTTATGCTCTTGTTCAACAGGCCTGACTCTTTTTTGGATGTAATACTATCTGCAAGTCTCAAAAACAACTTATAGAATTAAAACTAATGCCATTCACTTCTACAGGTGACAGGAACTGAAAATAGAAATGGGTGAGATACTCATATAATACAGACTAGTGATTTGAGTGGGTTATCCTAAGTGGTTGGCAACTTGTGGCAGACATGATGATGGGCACAGCTACATATTGATATTATTTCAGTGATAAAGCATTCAGGGTGCTTGCAGCTAGTTGTTGGAGATCAGTGGTTCTACATGGGTCCTTAATTGTTTGCTAACTTACGCTCTGCACTCTGCCTCCTCATGCACTATGTTTACATTGACGTTCAAACATCTCTTCTGCACAAAATAGAAACCCACATTGCAATCCCACTTTCCAGTTCACCCCTGACCCCAATGCCAGAAGAATGTAGCTGCAGCATTTTTTCACAGTATAATTTTTCTTAACTTTTATTATAAATATTTTTCAACTGTGTATATGAATGCCATTTTGGATTTCATCAAACATAACTATAAATACTTGAGGGGCTGTTGACTGCTAAAGACTGAGGAGGTTAACTTATCTGTCATCTTCCATCAAAATAAAATGGTTGTGCTCATGTTTTTGCTGGTTGCTGTGTTTGTCCCTCTCAAGTTCTACCTGTCCATCCAGATATCAATACCCAAACCCTACTTCCCCAAGTTGTTAGGTATATTGTGCTGTTATCTATTTCAACATTAGTGGAGCTCACACTTGGTGGGTGGTTCAATCAATGTTAAACTGCCAAAGGGGGAAATTACAAATAAATTAGTAATTTGACACACTAACTCCCATCCCCTTATCCATGCCAGAAAATGGCATCAAAGTGCAGAGAACACATGTTTACTATTCTAGGCTAGGCATAGGTAGTGTATATTTATTTAACAATATTATGAACAAGGAATACAAACCTTGAGAATTGCCGTATGTTGGTAAATCTGTGGCACTGTGGGCTAAGATCATAAAAAATAAGTACTTGCAATACACAGATTAGTCCAGAATACATACCCATTGCCCTCTATTTCACAAATCATCTTTGCTGCATGACTCCAGTCCATAGCCCCAGGTGCATTTGTCCTCCATTTCTCTACCTCTGAGATGCACTTATCAGTTGAGCAGGATAAAATGATGTCTGAGAAATATTGACAGGCTGGGAGAGCCCATTGGAAGAAAGGAACGATGGACATTGCAATCAGCAATTCTCCCTTCACAACACCTGTTAAGAATAATGTTTATTACTTTAAATATTAATAATCTTTAAAAGGAAAAATATATTCTAATTGAAATTATATTCTGGTCCCAGTTAATGTAACTTCTTCACATTTTCTGAAGAACATTGTTATACAATTGTATGAAAAGAGATGGGAAAAGAATGTTCATAGGAAAATCGCAAATCTACATTATGTCTCATTGGCTACCTCTTAGTGTGTTCTGCAGTACTTCCCTGTATGATACACTGTTGTATCAATGAAGTTGACCTCTTACTTGTGTACATAAAGGTGTAAATAGTTTTTGAATGCCCTCCCCCGTGACACTTGCAGTCAAAAATGTAGAGACAATCCCAGGAACATATTAGAGTGCTTTGGGAAGAGAATGAGGCTTTAGTTCAATTGGCCCAATTATTGTGGGCAGTATGTGATGCTTCTCAAGAAGACCTCATGATGGGAGAATGACCTGAACTAGGAAGCAAGTTTGGGCAAAACAACTCAGACATGAAACAGCAGATAGGGATCTCACCAGGCAATACTGTGATCACCTGATGACTGGGCTACAGGGTCAGTTGATTTAATTGAATTGTGAACTGAATTCTATCCTAATCATGTAGGAAGAGTGGGTATTGCTCAAGCAACAGGAGCACCATTAGGAATGTGAGCTGATGCCTGGAGTACTGCTTACTTGTGTGTCTTTACCTTTCAATTGCATCAGAGCAGCCTTACAGAACATCACAGAAAGTCTAGAATCACATAATTCTGGGTTGGTTGAGGCTTGTATCATGACTCTCTACAGCCCAGAGATGCAAAACAAAAGGATAAAGATCTTCTGAAGCAGGTGTACCTCCCCTCTCCGTCCCACATGGGTAGACAAATCCTAGAAGGAAAGCTTAATCAAAGGGAAATACAAGGTGTTTTTACAACACTCCATCATGTTAATCTCTGAGAGAGGATAACTTCCCAGGCCAAAGGGTGAGTTAGTAGCACTTTCTCTCCGCCCTACTGATGCTCTTTAAAGAGCGAGGATCTTAGCCTGCTGTACAGCATCTCTATGAAAAATCTATAAATTCACTGATTTCAAAAGAGCGAAAAGATCCTCCAGAATATAGTAACTATCACACAATATCATTGATTAGCAACAACCTGAAAATCTTGCTGAAATCTTGCCAGTCAGGTGCCGTAATTAGTCCATGACTTATGTGTGAGGTTTGTTCCTACCTGAACCTCCTGAACCAACTTCAAATGTCCATCGCCTTCAGATTGAAGTGCTCTCAGTATCTCTGATCAACTGTGTCAAGTGCAGCTTTCTTTTTAGGACTAAAGAATAGGTCTGACAGTTCAACTGCTGAGGTTACTTGGATCACTGCATTTTGACTTTGCAATAGAAGTTTTATTTTTGTGGCAGCATTTTCAAGTGGTTCCTGCTCAGCCTAAGGACCTTCTGTATGATGATTTGGGAGACAGTTCTGATAACCAATTGACACTGAAGACCTTCTTAGCCCACTGGGAATGTTGCCTTACATGTCAGACGTGTCTCATTACCGATGGGTATATTTTCTAGGACAACAGCATTGTCATTTGAAAATACTTGGTGACTATAATGAAAGACTTCAAGCTGACTTTGATGCAGTGAACATCCAGACACGAAAAAAGGAAAAATAAGAATGTAGGAGAAAAAGTAACTAGTATGACTGCATGTGCACATCACAAGAGAGAGATGGTGAAAGAACAAGAACAGAGGAGCTTGTGAAAAATATGATCATTTTTGAGAGTAAGTTCATATTGAAGTCTTTTTCCAAGAGGCTTTGCTAAGAGCAGATATCTCAAAATAATTGTTTGCACATTTTCCAATTCTACTGAGAATGAAAAGACTGCAGCTAATAGTGCCCTAACTATCAATTTCCCCAAATCTCTACTAAGACTGCAAGTCCAGTGTCGCATGGTACTAGAGACATTGTTGACATCTTTAAGTTAGCATGAGCCCGGTAGCAATGATGCTGCATTTGCACACAACACTGCATGTCTTTATTTTGCACTACGCTGTTTATGCCTTTCACATGAGAACTATCTGCTGTAAACGACTCTGCCTCTTCCTGGAGTTTAGTCTGAACATAGTGTGCAAGGTCGATAAATATTGACTCTTGTTATTCTGTTCCGGTCAGGCCCTAGCACTTAAACAAAACAAACCATTGTAGCAGTTTTTGCTGGGGTCTCGTACATCGATATTATGGGCATGCATGTTTAGTTAACACAAACTTGGAGAGGGACCTTTACGGGAAGAAGAGCAACCCGCACCTGTGATGTTGAGATACTATCTATGACCTGAGGTACGGGGTCTGCTGACAAAGCCCATAGATCTTCCATTACATAATAAAACAACTGCTTACCAAGGAGAGGGTGGTTAGGCCTTATATACCTTTAGCTACTGACTTTATGATTTTTTTTCTTTCTTTATGATATATGGCCTTGCTGAAATGCTAACTGTAATGATATTATTCATTTTGTTGCTGGAGGTGGCTTGTATACTGCATTTTGGAGCACATTAGTGAAAATAAATATTTTCAACTATTTTTGTGTTTATGTTATATCTTATTGTGGCAATTACAAGAATCTGAACAAAAAGGTGAGTTTTGTTATGCGATTCCTGAGAAATCTGGGAGTGTTGTGTTCTGTGGTGCTTAATCATTGGTTTCTCGATTTGTAAGTAGGAGAGCGAGTGTGACACTATAGCTAGTCTGTCCTGGGGTTGTGGGTGCTGAGGTGGTAGGATAGCATAGCCCCTATACACTGATGTCCCGTATTCCTGCACTTAGTTCTGTGTATGTGCAGAATCCCTGCAACACAAGAGCACATAGAAAATACTGGAAAAAGTGTTGATTTGTTGGCTGATAAATTGCCCTTTTTGCTTTATATTCTTGAAGTACTCTTTGAGAATGGTTTGACATGATGAAGGGAGGTTTTAAGGGGGGGATTTACCCCCTGCACAATGAGAAACTTTTTTCTTTTTCCAAGAGGCATTTTACCTACAGACCAAGGGCATCGCGATTGGGGCAGCCTTCGTGCGGGACCTAGCCATCATCTTCATGGATGATTACAAACAGAGGTATGTTTCAATACGATTAACACCTACCGCAACTGGGTCACTTGGTGGTGAAGCTACATCGACGATGTGCTGATGCTTTGGACGGGCACTCAAGCAGACTTATAGCTCTTCCATGTCTGGCTCAACTAGCAAAGCAGTGACATACAATTCACATTACAGTCAAGCAACCACCGTATGGATTTTCTGGACATCTCCATATTTGAAGAAAATATTCAACTGTCTACAACCCTTTATCGCAAACCAGCTGAGCGCAATTTGCTACTACTCTACAATGGCCACCATCCCTGGGGCTTAAGGGACAATAAGCCAGTAGGTCAATTCCTGCGAATACGCAGAAACTGCACTAAGAAGGAAGACTATTTTAAAGAATCAGAGGATTTGCACAAAAGACTTCTGGAAAGGGGCTACCCTAGACGACTACTCAAGAAAGCCCAGAAGAGGGCATGGTACAGTCCTCGCGAAGTTCTTCTTGCCCCACAGAACACAAATGATGAAAGCGCTCAGAGAATGATTTGTTTTACCACCTATTGTACACAGAACAATGCCATGTGCAAAATTGTTAGTAAGCATTGGGGCTTGATAGCTGAGGACATCGGCCAACATGCCCTCCCCAAGGACTCCTTCAAGAAGGCAAAAAGCATCAGGGACATGGTAGTAACCTCTTTTTTGGAAACCCCCGAACAACCAACATTACAGACTCTGTGGAATTTGCCTGAGACCACAGGTCATTTCAGATGCGGGGGCTGTAAAGCCTGTGAATTAACCTCACAAACCAAGCAATTTACCTAAAATCAACACAAAGTAGAGCTTTACGCATTTACTAATTGTAACACAAGCAATGAAATCTACTGCATTATATGCCCCTGTGGGCTTATTTATGTTGGACAGACCCAACAGAAGGTCAAAGTAAGGATTTTGCAACATTGCAGCAGATTGAGGTGTGAGGTACAGGGGGCTCCACTAGTTGACCATTTCAGGGTAGCGAAACACCAACCGGGTGACCTGAAGGGGTTTCTACTAGAAAAAGTGGTCCTAGGTCCAAGGGGAGGTAACATAAGCTCCATCCTAAATGTCAGGGAAAGCAAAAGGATGAGCCGCCTTGATTAAATCGCTAATGGGCTTAATGAACACGATGCTAACTATGCCCATCTAGCCTGTCTCTAAAAATCTACTTTGGCTTGCATTGCTTTTGCTATGTATTCTCTTTCCCCTGCAGGTGAACGGCGACGAGCAAGATGATAGTTTTTTTTTGCACAACACGTCCTGAACTCACTATCCCGCTCCGCAGTAGATCTGGCGTTGTAGCACACCAAAGAGACACTCTGTCTCTTTGGTGGAGCTCGATGATGAAGCATGTCATCACTAGGTGGTGAGTGAGGGCTTTCTTTAACGTCCCAATGAGGTTGTTCCTGTACCTTAAGTTTGTGGTCAAGCCTACTCCTTAAGACACTCTTTTTTTGTTTATTGATGAATAACCGGGGAATAAGAGTGTCATACTACTCTCCCTACCTCTCTTCTTGTTGAAGTGTATGTATATATACTTAACATATATCATGACTCTATACAACTCAGCCACTTAGGAATGATAATTCTAATATGATGTACTGCCAATCTATAATTATTGGTTAGGTTATATGTTGTTCACGACAAATCTATGTATTGATAACAGGCTGTATAAATTCTTATTGACTGTGCACCAGCTGTTATGCAGGTACATTAGATGTATATCCCAAGGCCACTAAACTAAGCCACTTCGTAATGTTTACCTTATCTATGTGATGCTCATTAGGAACTCAGCAAAGTATGTCCGGCCAGTTTATATTGTGACGCTGTATTCATCGCACACACAATATTTTTCTAGTTTTAAAGCAATTGATCTGTTTTTTGCTTAGACTGATTTTCCTTCAGTCCAGTCTTTCCATTGTGTCAATAGTGACACGGAGCCAGTCCGGTGCAGCTGGTCGCCAGCATCCAGTGGCTGCAACACTTTCCAGGACACGTGCACACTTTCTTTTTAAGCGCTCCATAACCGGCTGCCATTCTCTTGTGATTTTTTCTGGAGACAGCAGCATCCCTTGCGGTAAGCAATTCCCAATCTAGTCTATAGAAGGGCTTTGTCGGTCAAACATCTGGACAACCTTTTGAGTAGTTTAGAGTACCTATACTGAACGTGTGCTGTTACGATCCCTTTTTAGATTAAAACCCGGGGATTGCCAGAACATTATTGAAACTCAAGCTCAGGATCAGTGAGTTATTTACCAGTACTCTGCTTGTTTATACTTTACTCGTTGAGCCCTATAGCCTCGATATGTGCAGTATGGATGCAACATATATATTTTCCATTACCATTTTTTTCAGAATCAGAAAGCTCATAATCGGAATGCACAACTGACCCAACAAGAGGTAATTGGTTGTGGTGTGTTTTGAGATTTGTGATGTGTCTGGGGCTAGTGCTTTGGTATTCTACGCCATATCAGGAAGCCAGTTTGTTTTCATACGATAAGGATTGGTCTTGTACCGATTGTGACACACGAGGAAGATAACTTTTTCTTATCCCCCTACTTTGATGATTTAAACAATTAGTTTGGCATGTGTGTACGCCCCCCCTTATTTTACTCAATTTTAGTTTGATTGGTGCTTGATTTATCTTTTATGTGTATTGCAACCATTGTTGGGCAACTTGTGGATACACCTTATTCTTCAGGTGATATTGTGCTCTCCCAGTCTCACGAGGAGCCTACAGGCCCATTTCATTTAGCTGAACATACGCCACCGGAATTGGGTGGTTCTTTGTTAAATATTGGCATATAATTACGCCTATGGTTGAATAGGTGCAATTTCTTTTAGCTTAACTTATGTTTCATTGGTTCTAGGTGCCCTCTTTTTAACCCACATCATCCACCCCAGTCCTGAGGAAGACCCCGTAGTAAGGTGGCAAATTAACCTACATCTATAAGGGGTTGAAACCTTGACTTTCTACATCAATACCTATCCATGAACAACAGACTATTATTACTGTATTTCAATATATGGCCTAGGTTTTACATTGTTTTTCCATGTGGCTTAGTAAAACATGCATATGTTGTTAGTAAGCATTGGGGCTTGATAGCTGAGCAAATGATGTATTCTGTGACCTCACTGGATCTTTAAATTCCTCTCACTAAACCCTAAACCCTCACCAAACCACATTACCCACCCCACTCCCCCCTTTGCTTCTTCTGGGCACGTTGTATATTCTGCAAGACGATTTCTGTCATACACTGCATAGATGAGGATGTGATTAAACAATATCCTTCCTAAAAATTGTTGTTTTATTGTTACTTTCAAATTGAGCAAAAAGGATTGTTTGTTCTTTAAACAGTGCACACTGGGACCATTTCCCTGTAACACCTTCTCAAGAAGGCACACCACCCACAGGTGAATAGACCACTTGACAAGGTGTGCTGGTTTAAAAGAACTTGTCTATATATCTACATATGCCTTGACCAGTAGAAGTACAGTTTTAACGTATACTCATGCGCCCAACTAAAAGTGCCTCACAGGTCATTGAATCACCACTATTTCATTATACTGGGGTTTGGATACCTTAGTTCATCAGACAATATTACATCCTCCAGGCAACACTAGGTTTATTAACCGCTTATGGGACAGCTTTTCGGCAGGACAGATTAAGTAAGTCCACCAAAGAAGGACACTCTTACTCTACCTGCTAAAACTCTTCAATGATCAGTTTTCCAACAGCCATGAATTTCTGTAACTCTCTTAGTGAACAGGTCTCAAGACATGGTCTGCCTCTGAGGCCTTTTCCTCTTCTACATTTAGAGCAGATATAATGAGCACGTAGGTCAGTGTCTCCTCAAAACCTACCCGTGTCTACACTACTGAACTATATATTGTGGAGAAGCGTGGCTCAGTGGTTAGAGGCGGCAGACCCGGAAGCTGAGATCGGCCGTGGACCAGGGTTCGATTCCCCACCTCGGCGGGTCTCGGGCTCAAAAATTCCACAGAGTCCACAATTCTCGCTTCGGTGCCTACTCGACTCACGGGGTCACACTCTGCGACTCTGGGCAATAGCTTGCTTAATCTCCACTACGGCCCCTCGCGGCGGGATGCCTGGCTTTCACCTTGTGGATACCCAGCCGGGGTATCTCACAGGGGAATACCAGGACGGGTTCCCTAAGCAAGCGCCTTGAGACCCCTGGGTTAAAGTGTTGCGCTATATAAATTGAAACACATTTACATTCACATTTACATTCATTCACTTTAAGAGTAACAAAAACGTCATCACAAGAATGGCATTCAAACGGTATAAAAGTTAGTCCAGCTGACACTGTTCAGGCTACAGGCACTGAACAGGTCCAAATTATGTAATTGCCTATTAGGAACCCAGAGCCCTCTTTCTATCATATCCCATCAATGACAGATGTCTTTCCATTGTCTTTTAACTACTTACAGGCAGCCAGAAACCCCACGTCATCAATACTAGCCACTAGGTCATTTTTAGATTTGAGGTGATTCCTTTAAATGATAGTCTAGTGGGCACCAGTATCTCTCAGGGCAGGAAACTCTCAATGACACACACCTTTCTGATAAAATGCTATAGTGTTTATATGAATGTGATTGAGGTCTTTTGGATCCTGTTCATAGATATCTACAGGAAGTAGCTGGAGTGTCACTGGACCCCTATTGGTGTGAATGCATACTGACAGCATACTGCCTATCAATAGTGCAACTTGGAAAGGGTACTTAGTTAATTTTGTAAAGCACTTCCTTGTAGTATCTTCAATCTTTCAATGTTGTTTGCAAGATCCAAGTGCCCAACTTGACAACCTGATATTCCCATCCTCCTGGCAGCTCCTAAGATAGATTACCATGTTCAGTGGTGGGGAACAGTCCTTTCTTTCCTTTTTTCCTACGGGTTGTAACTAGAATCCTGCTTCCCTTCAGGGTTGTGTCCTAGTCAGGATTCTTGAAATCATTTTGGTCATTCTCTTCTGGGTCAATTATGTTTGAAACATTTGCGACTTTATGCTTGACACTAAGCTGCCACACCCTTTATTTACACGGTTATTAAATCAGCCAAAATAGAACGCTCTTCTGAATCCTTTATAGTAGGGCCAGTGTATTACCCAGTCACATGGGACCAGTCAAACCTAGATGTTACTATGTAGAATTGAGACAAGACCAGCAAGACATTCATCCATGTACCTATGCTGTTCCTGTCCTCAAATTGACCCTTGCTTAGCTCATTTTTTTCGACTATTGGTTTGAACAGCAGATAATCACACCCTCATTTTCTCGAGTCTTGTGGTTGTTGCACTGTTTCATTGAACCTTGTGTAGGAGGTAGATTTAATTTGTTGAAGCCTTTGGCATCCTAATATGTGCCAAAAATGTGTGAATTACCTGACATATTGGCACTTAGTTTGACTGCATAAAGCATGTTGCACTTGACACCTAGTACCTGTAGGGATGTACTGATGTTTTTGGAGGATATTCTTGCTGAGTGAATGTGTGTTGTGAAGTACAGAATAATCATATTTCACAACTCTCCATATTTCCATTCTTTTTACTTATGATCAACAGAACACAGTTTCCCCATTGATTCACCAACCCTGCCATGATAGTTCTGTGGTGAAGGCTCCATCACATGTGTTCTGAGAGAATTATTTCTTTCTATTTAATTTCAAAGTGGCTAGAGAAGGAGTCGTTTTCATAAAGGTTAATTGGCAGTGTTTCCGGGTGACATGTACTCAATTGAGTGGGTCGGACAATCTGCATAAGATTGGATAACAGCTACATTGCTGTCACTCCTGCTGCTATGAATGTTAATATCACTAATAATAAAAGATTGGAGGCAGATCCACAGGTTAAGGCAAAAAATACAACTGTAATAAATAAATCTGCAGTTTTAAGCCAGGACTACAAGGAGGAAGATACAGTTTTGTAGAGCAGACTCTGTTGAATACTGTTAATCCATAAGCATAAATGAAATTTACGGTTTCATCAGAAAAATAACATTGAGGTGGCCAAAAACAATCCTTTTAAAACCACATGTTACCTGCCTCAAATCTATCTAAATTGCTTCATGATCTGGCTACAGGCACAATAGATATGCCACCCTCACCTACTTTTGTAGAGCAATTTTATATTTTTACAACTGAAAACTTAATACAATAAGAGTGCATGTAAACCTTTTTTTGAATGGGGCAGTCCCACATTGGACACATTCTGTGCCTTCTTGTAGTGCAATTTTACTAGTCGCATAAAGCAAAGGCATTTTTCAGGCTATCCTTTAGGCATGTGTCCTAACAAATTTCAGCACTTGGCTCAGTTTATTAATGTGAAGTTTGGTGCAAATTTTTCCCAATTTCTCTTTAACTATTTCATTCTGTCATGTTCGAAAGAAAAAAAAAGCCTTAATTGTATCCATCTTTTCTAAGCAAGATTCACCCCATCGCTCTGTTACCTTCCTGTATCAAAATGCTTGAAAGAATATATTTTTTGCAAATTCATTAATAAGATCAAAAAAGTGTTACTTTTATTGAGAAGAAGCAGGTTTCACTAGGATCATAGTCCTTTACTCATTGTAATATCCGTTCTAATGAGGATGGATGTCAGAGGTTCAGGGTCTTGTGCTCCTGGATGTCTTGGTTTCTTAGGACACCATAGATCACACTCCTACTGAACAACAAAGTGTATTCATGTCTCCTTTTATCTATTCCTATGGGTTTTGGGTTCTTTGTTCCTCACGGCTCTTGTTCTAGGGCTCAGAGTTTGGTGGAGATGGTACTCTATCATAAAAGAACCGATTACCCTTTCTGCCAAACTGAAGGACTGCACACCTGAATTAGAGCCAGGTGGCCCTAAAGTATGCCGGCCAAAGAGACTATTCAGTCCCTGACATGCGCATCTAACGGCTCAGCTGAGTTGGAGGTTTGACCATTCAATTATATCCCCAACTTAGAGTGCCACATTCTGACTCTCTCTTATCACCATCAAAAAATCTGTTGGGAAAAGAAAGGTAAACATATTTGATTAATTCCTGTGGGGTGCATACTTTTTGTTGATTCAAAAATAAATCTTACTTTGGGAATTTGTTTCAGTAAAAACAATACAAATCAAAATGTTGATGGTCTTAGCCATCAATTCTTTAACTCATTGACAGGAGCTGCCATGCTTTTTGTTCTCATCAATGACTAGAGATGTCTGCTGGGATGATGGACCTCTTTAAATTAGGAATTCAGGACAACAGATGATGGAGTACACAAACTGTAAATCAGGTCCTCTGTTACCTTGCCCTCATGTTTTAATAGCTACATGTGTTACATGCTTCATTATTTATGCTGATGATACCCAACTCGTTCTTGGAGTATCCTCCAAGCAGGGTTCAGCTGTATATTTTACCTCGCTCCTGGCAGAGAATTATACAATACCTCACTTGGAAATGCCATAAAACTATCTAAATAAATCCTGATAAATCAAAGCTTCTATTGACCTCCCTCAAGATGAAAATATCAGACTTGTGCAGGCACCTCCCTCAGCAAGTGTCCCCTACCAGCCCTGAAAAATCAATCCACAGAAATAGGTGGACAATATGTTTTTTTATAATGTTTAAGCTTTGCAAGGGATTCTGGGTAACATAACCTGGTGAGAGGTTTGCTAGGTTTCCCTAGGTGTCAGCAGAGCTAGGTTTCAAAATCAACAGCTAGGCACTTTGCAAAAAAAGGGTCAGATTTCAACCCCCAACCCCCAAACCTATTACTCATAGCAGTCCAGAATTCTGTGATGCCCTAGCCTCTTATTTTCTGAACAAATGTGAGGTCATTGTCTCCTCCTTCAGCAATCAACAGGGTGTGGCCAGTGATCTGGCAACCGGGATAATGATAACCAACAACTATACCACGTTTAACAGTTTCACCCCATTGGTGATCCAGGAGGTTACCAATCAATTATGGGTTGCAGATCTGGTCCTGCTATCGACCATTGTCAGGCTGTCATATCCTCGTAAGTCATTTTTAACACCCTAACCTCCTTACTGAACCTCATATTGGGGGCAGGTCACTACCCTATAGCATAGAAAACAACCTCAATTCTGCCACGGATACAAAAATACAATCTAGAGCCTAGCGATCCTAATAACTACAGACCTATCTCCTGACTCCCCTCACCAGCTAAAATACTGGAGAAGGCTATGAACATGCAATTAAGTCTGTTGATTGAGAAAAACAACACGTTGGACTCTTCTCAGTATGTGTTCCACACAGGACTTAGCACGGAGTCAGCGTTGATTAAAGTCACAGAGAAGGTTTGTGAGGCAGTGGATCAGGGATGCTCAACCATTTTGATCATGCTGGATCTGTCATAAGCCTTCGATATGGTCCAACACGAGGTGTTGATGGGTCGTCTATTGAAGACTGCGGTCCAGGGTGTGGCCTGCATCCAACTGAAATCATTCCTGGCTGAGAGAGTACACAACGGTAGCTCTAGAAGTGGACAGATCAAAACCATTCTCCCTCCCCTGTGGAGTCCCACAGGGGTCCTCCCTTAGTCCAACGCTTTTTCAATATATATGTGAGACCCCTGGCTGCCCTTATAAGATCTTTTGTGCTACTTTTTGCCTCTTAAGCAGACACAACTCGTGTTATCCCTGGAGAGAGCAAAAGAAGAGGAAAATGCCCCCAGCTGCCATGACTGCATGTTAGCAATAACTGCCTGGATGTCTGCTAACTGCCTCAAGTTGAAAGCAGGCAAAACAGAGGTGATTTTCTTTAGAATAACCCCCTTCCTCTTGCCTCCAGCATGGTGGCCCAGCAAGATGGGCCTCCCCCCAACCCCTGCATGTAAAGTTAAGAACTTGGGGGTGATCGTGGATAACATTTGGGGACAAGGTCAGCAGGGTGGTATCAACAAGCTTTTTTATCCTAAGAACCCTGAGGACAATACAACTCTTCCTCATGGAAGAAAGTTTCAGGGCAGTTGTCTCAGCCCTCATTCTGTCCCATCTGGACTATTGTGACAGCTTCTATCTGACTAATAATAAGAAACATATTAAGAGATTGCTTATGGTGCAAAATGCGGCAGCCAGGCTGCTTACGGGCAATCTCAGGTTTATGTTGGTCAGAAATGGCCTAAAGTACCTTCACTAGCTCAAAATCAAACAGCAAGCTCAATTTAAGGCTCTCTGTATGATCTTTAAGTCTCTGATGGGGACTGGCCCTAAAGACCTAAAAAGTGCATTCACTGGTATGTCCCCGGGAGAACGCTGCGCTCAATGGAAGCAAAGCGGGTGGTGGTTCCTAGGGCAAAAAAGGATAACTGGGGTGGAAAGAGCTTTGACCTTAGAGCCACAAATGCCTGAAATGACCTTCCATTATACCTAAGGACTGCTACGGAATTCCTTTCATTTAGGAAAGGTCTGAAGATCTAGTTGTTTTCAGCTTAGTATCAGTCTAGGCTCAGGGGTGGAGTGTACCAGCTAGACAGTGCTCTGTGCCAGGACACCCTTGGGTAACATGCACTTTAAAAACCAATATAACATAAAATAACATAATACTGTAAAAATTTAATGTTTCCTGTCACGGGAACTAGGCCTACCCATACAAGTGAAGTACCATTTTTATCAGAAGACACTGGGGAATGTGGGTTGGGTGGAATTGTTTGGTTCCACGCAGATGCCAGAATTTTCCATAAAAAAAATAAGAGGATTTTTTTATTTTGTTTTACAAAGTTTGAGGTTTGCAATGGATTCTCGGTAACAGAACCTGGTGAGAGTCACACAAGTCATCCCATCCTAGATTTCCCCTGGTTGTATAGTTTAAAAAAATATATATAGGTTTAGTTTGCTAGGTTTCCCTAGGGGCTGGTAGAGCTAGGTTTCATAGTATACAGCTAGGCACTTTGTAAAAAAGGGGTCAGATTTCACAGTACAAATGTGGTGTTTCCACGTTGTGTTTTGGGCCGTTTCCTGTTTCAGGCACTAGGCCTACCCACACAAGTGAGATACCATTTTTATCGGAAGACTTTGGGAAATGCGGGGTGTAATTTTGTAGATCCAGGCAGACTCCAGAACTTTCTATCACAGAAAAGTGAGGAAAATGTGTTTTTTGCTGTTTGCAGTCAGAACTTTATGAGAGCCAGACAAGTCACCCTATCCTAGATTTCCCTGGGAGTCTAGTTTTAAAAAATGTATAGGTTTGCTAGGTTTCCCTAGGCGCCAGCAGCACTAGGGTTCAAAATCCACAGCTAGGCACTTTGAAAAAAATGTCAGTTTTCACTGTAAACATGTTATGTCTCTATGTTGCGTTTTGGACCATTTCCTGTTGCCTGCATAAGGCCTACCCAAACAAGTGAGGTACCATTTTTTTGGAAGACTTTAAGAAATATGGGATGTCTGGAATTTTGTGGATCAATGCAGATTTCAGATTGTTCCATCACAGAAATGTGAGGAAAATGTGCTTTTAGTTTTACAAAGTTTGAGGTTTGAGAGAGATTCTGGGTAACAGTACCTGGTGAGAGCCACTCAAGTCACCCCATTATTTATACCTCCGAGTGTATAGTTTTGTTAGATTTTCCTAGGTGCCGGCAGAGCTAGGGTTCAAAATCCACAGCTAGGCACTTTGCAAAAAAAGGGTCTGTTTTCACTGTAGATTGAGGAGTGTTCACACAAGTGAGTTACCATTTTATCGGGAGACTTAGGGTAACACATTTGTAGAGCAACTGTTTTTACCTATTGACTTTCAATGCATTGCTGCATTCCAAATGTAAGACAATGTGAATAAAAGAAATATTTTTTTTAAATGTCCTATAATTTACATGCTAGTATGGATGCCCACAATTGTGTAGATGTGAACATAGCTACTGTTTTTAAACTCTATGGGCCTCTTTTATGAGAAGTGGCGCATCGCTGCGTAAAAGAAGCGATGTGCCACTTTTCATTGTGCCCTCCTTGTGACATGATGGATTTGTCATATTTACTGTATGAAGCATCATGTCTCAAAAAGTCAGTATTTCTGCTGTATCTGTAGGCGCAGAAATGACGCACTGCCGGAGTGTGTCATGAAAGTGACACAACTCCATCAATGGGTCATTTCACATGGGCAAGTCCCATTTGAAATGTGCTTGCTTCAGTCTTACGCCTGCTATGAGGCAGGCATAAGATATTGACGCATTTGCTTCCTAGAAGTGAAGCAGTGAAATCTCATAGATTTCACTGCGTCACTTCTACGAGGCTTACTTGTGTCAAAACGCCCACCTTGCATGCATTATACCTGGCGCAGGTATAATGTGGCTCAGGAGTTTACAAAGTGACGTATGCACTTGGATTTGTCACTTTGTAAATATGACGCAACATGGAGCATTTTTTACGCTGCTGGTGCGTCACAAAAAGTGATGCACCAGCGGCGCAAAAGTGACGCAAGGGCTCATAAATAAGCCCTTATATTATGTTCCCATTTCGGAAATACATAGGTGTGGCTCAAACCGATTTGCCCAGTTTGATTTTATTTTCCGAAATGCAGTGCTATATACCTAGTGCACAATAAAAATCCATTGCAAGACAGTGCTCAGTTATTGGCTCTGGGCTCCTCGGGTTCTTGGTGAACCTATAAGTCCTATATATCCCAATAACCTGAAGAGTCCAGCGGATGTAACAGTATTTTGCTTTCAAAAAGCGGTAATACTTCGAAGAAGTTACAGTTGAAAACATTGTCACAAATGTCAGATTTTTTCAACTCATTTTCATTTTTTTCTGCGTCTAGCTGTTAGTTTCTTTTAAAAAAAAAACCTTGAAGGATCTACACAATGACCCCATGAGGAGTTCAAAATTGTGTCTACTTTTTGAAAATGTATAGCTTTCCAGGATCCGTTATTGCTTTCATACCCATTTCTAACAGTAACTGTAAAGAAGGTGATAGCACCAAAAATAGTAAAAATAGGTTATGTCCCAGGAAAATGCCAAAACTGTGCAAAAAATGTTGGTTTTCCGAAAAATGTCTGTCTGTCCCTGAAAGCTGGGGAGATGGTGATTTCAGCACCACAAACTCTTTTTTGATACCATTTGCAGGGAAAACAACAGATGCTTTCTTCTGCAGCCCTTTATTTCCGTCTCCCCCCCAAAAAAAATGTAACTGTATTTTAGCTAATTTCTGCCCATTTGCAAAAAATTGCCCATCTGAAAAGTATTGGAAAATGACCTTCCTAATTAATACTTATTAGGCATGTCACTGTTTGTTGGTTGAAAATGCAGTGCTGGTGGCCTAGATGGGACGCTTCCATCCTTGCATTGCAATTGTTAGAGAGAATGGTATTTCTTATTGAACCACTCCCTTTTACCTGAGCCTACTTGGCATGAACAACAAATGAGAAGCAAGATACCTCACAGACTTGTTTTTTTTGTATATGACTGATAGTTAAAAACTGTAATTGTGGTCACAAACCACAAATACATTAAATTGTGAATCACAAACTGCAGGTGACATCTCCTTCAAACTTCGAATTATGATTTGCGAACAGTCGCAAAAGGCATTCTGTGATCTGGATTGGCTTTACTAACTCACAAAATGCTTTCAATACTTTGAATCATTGACTTTGCTAAGACAGTTGTAGAACCAACCTTAATGGAAACAATGACTTCAGGTCACACATGAAGTAATTCCATGACATTGTGGCACCTACTTGGCTACCTACATATTCTATACTAACTAGCTTCCTTTTCTTTGCAGTTCTCTGATCTGAATTGCCCTTTCCTCAGGGTAAAACAGCAGTTAGAGCAGTGGATGCATGTGTCTTATAAAATATTGTTGTCCTTTGAATTTTAACCCCAATGTTTATTAACCACTTAATGCTTCAGAGACTATTAAAAAAACTCTACGCGTCAGAAAGCGTGTTTAGCAGTAGTTTACTCTTTGCGCAAAGATGCTAAAACAGTGTGGGTAATACTTTTGCTTGTTTAAAATCTTTCAGGGACATGGATGAGAGATTACGCCCCTCTTAGCATTCCTTTGGAGATATGGAGGCTAAGCATGGGTTGTAACCAGTACAAACATACCTGATCAGACATTGTGCTTCTGGAGTTTGGATGTGAGATGCACAGATCTCCTCCTTCACCCTGCAGTCTGTTTGTTATTTTTATAATTCTATGTCACACATTTACTTGGTACGAAGTCAGGATTAGGATATCTTGTGAGGTCACTGCCCCTGCCTGTCACCCCACAATGGAGGTAAAGGTGTGTGAGTTGAAAAGATGATTTTCACATTTCTGCATCTCTAATAATCACCAATATTAGGCATCACAGAATAATGCTTTTTTTGATGATTTCATCTTGGGATGTACTGTGACATCCCTCACTGGATGGCCTCTTTAAAGTGTACAGTTTGCTGTGCTTTGCATGCCTTCTGTTCCTTGCCTTGTCTGCGTGTACATCATTTAGATGTCTTATTGTTTCTGGTTCCTCCATGCTGATCAGAGACAACCTTTAATCCTGTAGGTGCTTCCAACAAATGCTCCAAGGGGGAAACACTGATGTGACTCATGCATCAGTCTCCTCTTTCATCCACACACAATATACTGCTCACACAAACTACTATGTATTCTTATTTTTCATAGTCATTATTTTTGCAGTGTTAGTATAAGATTTATGCTATATTGTTCCATCTTAGTCTACATCTCATGTACCTTATGAATATTCATAATTCATACTTAAGTACTCATATATATATCAGAAATGTTAAATGTTCATTTTTTAATCATGTGTTCTTTATCTTCAATAAAAATTATTTAACAAAAAAAATAAAAAACATATAGTGATTATGTATTTGTTTTACAGATCAGATTTTAGAAGACAACTAGCACACCCAAAAGAAAGATGCCCAGCCTATGTTTTACAGGGCTCAAGGTAAAACAAAAGAACATATGTTTGCACCCAGTAATAATTCACAACTTTCAGTAGGGAGGCTGCATGTTTATAAAGCCAGAGTACATGAGCTTCAGCAGGATTCAGAGATGTGGCGCAATGGCCAGGGTGCCTGACTCCGGAACACGCGGGCTCACAGCTCAATCACCGGTGCTGGCGGCAAGTCAGCCCATCACTGTGTGACTCTGGGCTTAATTTTTCTGGTGGCCCTCAGTGCCTCAAAAATATAATAATTGTGGGCACTTTACAAATACTGCATTTTTGTGTGTGTGAGACTCAAGTTAAGTAAAAATGCCACATACCTGAAGAGAAGGTTTTGCAAATAAGAGGAAATATCCGATTACTCGTATCATCGGGAAAGGGGGAGTCCTTCTCAAAAAACATCTTCATTAACAATGCTGGATCCAAAAATCGATCGTGGAACTCTTTCAGCTCAGAAAAGGAAGCCATTTTCTGCAATCTGTGTAATTAAACTTTACGTCTTCTACGTGCAAACCTGTTTTATAGAAAAATTGACTAAAAGGTAAACTAAGGACAAGGAGAGATAGCTCAATATCCAAATAATGAATACCTCTTTGCAAATGTATCCTTTTTAATATATGCCAACCTGTGTCTGTTGACAAGTTCTCACTGAATTAAGTAGGTCATTGGTATTCATGTTCTAGCTAATGTTGACGCTTTGGAGCATGGGACCTGTAATGCCAGTGCTAACAGAACATGTTGCACCATAACAGAAACTGTAACATCTTAAGTTGATAAATCCATTATATTTTATATTTCATAATGTATAGGGATGATGGTTTTAATTACAAAATGTGGCTTTTGTTTTATTTGTTGCATAAGCAGGGTGTCAGGTTGGTACTTTTAGCTATTTTAGGTAGCTTTACCTGTTTATCAACATGTTTTGATGAACAATTGGCTAATGTGCTAATATTATATAAAAAAAAGAACAGAATCAGATGTTTCAAAACAACCAATATACTCTTAAGTTGGTTCTCAAAATCTCCATTTGAAATTCATTTTTACTAAATGTCGCCGACTGACATTTTATTTCAAAAGTGTGAGTCACTGAAATACACTCTACAAGAGGGAGACAGTACCTGTCCTAAATGTAAAAACCTGTCCCTGAACCCCTGTCACATATCTACAGTCATTGAAATTATAACATTTCCTTCATCCATAATTTATTTTTTATTGCGTGATCTCACACTTTCCATATATAAATGGGCCATTAAAAACAACCCAGCAGTTGTCATCAATACCTATTTTTTCATACAGGGTTATGTTCCCATTAACTACACAATAATTTTCAAAGTCATGTATGAATTGAGTGTGCTCTTTCTGGGTGGCACAGTCTATTCACATTGATTTTGGTGAAGACAAACGCCTTAAATACAGCACAGCAATTAAAACCTGTTTTTTTTCTTTACCCTATCAAATATTTTTATTTGAAGGGACTTGTAATGAGAGCAACAAAAATGGAGGTTCTTGTTTTTTGTAGACAAAGTGGTGTTAAATGACACGATTAATAATAAGGACACCTGATGAGAAAAAACCTACAATCATGATTATGGGCTCTACACACTTGGTTTCTAGTTGTATGGTTGTGGAAATTGCTTCAGTTTCTGAGAAAAGTGGTAAATGGGTGGAAGAACCGTCCAGCTGAAACACCAACAAAGGACATTCAATCTGTGAAGACTTTTCTGTCTGATCAACCATAAACCATTATAATCTAAAGCCATTTGGTTTATCCTACATAAGGCCCTTCATACGCCTCCAGGCACCCTTACTTATTTGAAGCAGACCACCTGCAGAATGCACCTTACTTCAAGTACCCAGGCCAATGCCTAACTACTAACTCTTTATCATCAAAAGAGTTAATAATTTGAGGAAAAGCAGGACCAGCACATTCAGCACCTGCCCAGGTAGTCTGAGCTCATTTTCAAACAGTACACAGACAATTGTCAGCCGCCTCGGTTTAGTCTGTCCTGTTAAACTCCAGACTCTCCTTCGCTGGAGTTCTGAGGGTGAATAATTATTGGCTGTTCACTGCCCTGTTTGCAACTGCAAATGGGACACCTAGTGCTGCTGTTAGCTTCAATGCTGTCACCCAAAAAAAATATGAACAATTTCACCCTAGGGCAGGGGGAAAGGGGAACAGCATCCTTCCTAGTACTTGGGTATACCCAGGATGACTTATCAGTTTTTGTGTCTTGGGTCTGACATCCTTTGTATTTAAAAATAAATAACCAATTATCAATTCCTTTGTAGGGCTTCTCTTTTCCAGAGAGTATTACAAGTTTCACAAAAAGACAAAAATATGTTTGTTATTGTCTAGGACCATTACTAATGCTCTGTAATGCCTTGGGCTATTGCTTGTCATTGCCGCCTGTGGCCATTGAAGTCCTGATGCTAGCATCGAGGCTTGTGACCACTTGGAGCCATTAATGCTTAGCAGTGATGGGCTACATGAAACACCATCATTCCCATTACTGGTGCAGGATATTTACCCTCATTAACATTTGGGCAAAACAAAAAATAACTTTGATTAAGTATGATGGGGCAAGACTATCAACACTGCAAAGTCTAAAAAAGGGGAGAATGAACAGTTGCAGTAGGAGGAGGGTTGGTCAAATAGGTTATGGCAACAGCTCACACAACACTTTTTGTTTCAGAATAAAGGATTGGCTTGTCTTTCAAGATGGTAAGTGATGGAAAACTGATATAAGTTTGCTTACTTTCAGAAACACTACCTTCAATGCAGTCGCTTTGGGTGGTCCCATTGATAAAACATTGATAAAAACAGAAGGAATAACAGGAAAATGTGTGCATAGCTGCCTGCTGTAGAGTTTAAACCATCAGTCTTCAGAGACTAGGTTGGTGTCATAAGTGAGATTTTAACTGACTAGCTTCTAGACACTGGTATGGTTTCAGTGTTGGTATTTGCCTCCTGGGAATAGGATAGTGTGCTCAGAGAGGTATTAATACTAGTTTTCCAGAAGTACTTGAGGATCAACGCCAACCCCATAGACAAACAAACAGAGATTCCAACTTGCCTTGTGCACCAGGGGAGAAGTGTGGGAGCACCTTTCATAATTTCTGTTAGTGCTGCTCTGCTCCTTGGTGATGGTGCTTGGGGGCTATTTGCTGGCCAAGTTACATTTGTGTGATAAGGAACTCTGTGTTAAGTGAATGCGAGCAGCTTGAATGATGTAGGTGCATTGTAATCTCTGCCTGTGGAGACATCACCACGTCAAGTGGCACAAGCATTGCCTGTGAGTTGAGCGCCATTTGCATGGTCAGGGTTCTCACATTCTAAAGTTTGAGGTACTCAGGTTTATTTCTGTCTGCTATTTGAGTGAGTTTACAGTTTTTCAATAATTATGTACACTTTCTTTATTATATCTTTTTGCATGTTTGTGATAGTTGCTATTGTTCTGGTAGTTTATACTCTTAGGAAATCTGTGTCAGAAGAAAGAAGTTGAAGAGTGGTTTAATATTTGTTAGACCAAGCATGTCTTGGCGTGATTACCCCTGACATTTTGCCTCTGCCTCCTTTGCAATCTAGATGCTTCGGGTACTCTGCCACTGCTGATCAGTGTCAAAGTACAAGTGTTCCCTATGTAAAGTGTAATGGTAATTGGTTGGCCATGATTGGTATGTTTGTCTTGCTAGTAAAGACCCTAGTGATGTGCACTGTGTGTGCCAGGGCTAGTAATGCAAAGGCGTGTGGAGAAGGGAACTCAGGCTTGCATTGCAGGGCTGGCATGCTGAGTGCTAAGGGCCCTATTAGGATGGCGGACGGACCTGCGTCTGTCCGACACCCTAGAGGAGGAGGGACCATCTGCAGGGGCAGCGGCGGTCCCTCTGTACAAATTAGGATGTGACCACCACCTGTATGTTTAACATTGCGGCGGGTGCTGCTTGAAGCAGAAACCGCCGTAATGTTAAAAATGCAATCAGTGCATTTGCATGCACAAAGCGGCAGACACCGCGCGGTGCCTGACGCTTTGTGCATGCAAATGCAGGGGGGTGCCATAGGTACCCCCCATGTGCACCCCCACCCCCCCTTCACACAGGGGCCCACAACGGGTCCCCAAAGAAAAGTCCGTATGCCTTTTCGTGGCGGCATTGCCGCCGCGGAAAGTCATTACAAAATTCAAATCCTAATATGGCTGGCGGTGTCTGATAGACAACGCCAGCCATGTTAGAGCTTTTCCGCTGCGGTCGGAAGGGTACCGCGGCGGAAAAGTGGCTGACGTAAAAATGACCCCCCAGCCATCCTAATCTGGCTGGGGGTCATTTGTGTGTCCGTCTCGGTGAATCCGTATACTCCGGGACAGCAGTGGCTTCCGCCGGCCCGGAGTATGCGGATTCACCGCAATCATAATGAGGCCCTAAGTTAGAAGGTTGTCCTGACAAGTGCAACCACTTGTCAGGCCTGACTTTCCCTTTTACATACACATTGGGCACACCTGTGGTAATCCCCGGGCAGGATATAAAGTTGTGTGTTATGTCCTAACAGTGAGTAAACTTCCATTTTTGTTTTTCACTGCTAAAAGGCCATCCTGCTAATAGGACAGAATAGGGGAGGCTGGGTGTTGTGTTTGTTAGCCTAGTTTCCTGTAAGTTTATAATGGAGATTTGAAGTTTAGTAAGTATGAACTCACAGAGTCATATCACATCTTTCTGTGAAGGTGGTTTTGTCACTGTGTGTTCAGAAATCACTCTTTTAGAAAGTGGTTGAGTTTTGTGCTTTAGGCATTTCTTTGTGTCTCTCCTGAAATGTGGGTCGTCGGTCTGAATCTGAAAGGTGAGTGGAGCGAGGAGAGGTATTGACCCAGGGACGGGTTTAGATGGCACCAGGTGCCATGCATCTGAATAGTAAAGGGAGGAGAAGCCGGAGAGGTGAAAAGGCCTGGGCTGTGCTATAAACCAATTCACCCATCTCATTCCGAGTGAATAAGGATCCAGACCCCCAGTATCAAACAGATAGGAGTGACACTGGGACGGAGAGACTCAGAACTGATTTAGGGAGGAGTCATGGACTAGCTGAGCACAAACGAACTTCAAAGAGATTAAGCGGTATAACTATGAGAGCTGAAACCCCTGAACATTGGAATAAAAAGGATTGAGACTGAAAAGACTTGGACCCATTCTGTGGTCAAGAGGAACCTCTGGGATAAAAGGAGCTGTGAAAAGACCAATCCTTGATTCATGATCTGGGGTTGGTCTGCAGTTTGCTGTTCTAACTAAGGGAAAGGCTGTTGGGACTGTGCGTTGAGGCGCTGGATCCCCCTGCTTGAAGAAGACTGTGCTTTGTGCTGTGTCTTGTAACCCTAAGGGCCTGAGGTGAACTGGCTACCTGTTTGGAAATACAGGATCATAAAAGTTTCCGGAGAAGTACCAAGCAACGCGGTGTGTACATGCTTTTGCAGCTTGAGAGCCTCAGAAGTTTTGCCTAGTGATTGTGGGCACACAGGAGTAAACTGAGTATCGGACACGCAGGGTGCGTGTGGTGGTGCAGGCCAAGGCATTGGGGAGGAGTGCCTGGTTGTTGTGTGAATGGGGACACAAAGTGAAACTCAAACACGCAGGGTGCATGTTGTGATGCAGTCTAGGGCATTGTTGAGGAGCACCTGGTCATTGTTTGCACCAAAAGAAGAATTGAGTCTCAGAGGCGCAGTGTGTGTGTTGTGGTGCAGGCAGGGTATTGCTGAGGAGTGCCTGGTCATCCTGTGCACTGGGAGTAGAGGTGAGACTCAGACGCGCAGACTGCGTGTTGTGGTGCAGCCAGGGCTTAGTTGAAAAGCTCTTGGACATCGTGTGCACCGAAAGAAGTGAGTCTTGGACGCACACGGTGTGTGTCATGGTGCAGGCCAGGGTATTGGTGAGGAGAACCTGGTCAATATGTTGACCAGAAGAAGAGATGAGACTCGGATGAACAGAGTGCATGTTGTGATACAGCCAGGGCACTGGCGAAGAGGGCCTGGACATTGTGTGCACCGGGAAAAGAGGATAGACTCGGACACGCAGGGTGCATGTCAAGGTGCAAGCAGAGGCGCTGGTGAAGAGCGCTGTGTTGTGGTGAGTACCAGAGAAGAGGCGAGTCTCAGATGCGCAGTGTGTATGTCGAGGAGCTGTGAGGAGTACCTGGATAGGGTGTGCACTGAATTTGATGTAAACTCTCCACAGTGCTGAGGGCGTGTCTCAATGTTCACTGAGACTGCCAGAAGATGGGCAAGTCATTGAGGCCTCGGAGTAAAACAGCAGCGGCCCCGACCAGCAGCCCCCAGCTTAATGTACCCTGTGACGTAGTTCTGGATCAAGGCCCAAGTCGCTGACGTCAGGGAGGAGAGTGGGGTCTCACCCCCCAGGTAATGTGGATTACAACCTGTGGTGGGGTGGGGGCCTGGAGAGACACTGTCTCGGCCTCTCGCTTCTGTCAGCTTTGCAAGCCTGTTGCTTCAGCTCGGTTCCTGACACATGCTCACCCAAGGAGGGACAATACTGGGGCCTGATTAAGAAGCGGTACTTTTGTGTCATCATTGATCCGTATTGGGGGCATTGTTAACGGAGCACATAAACTTTCATATTACACTTTGCATTATTGCTGCTTACAAACTATCAAACTGTTGTATGTCTCCTTGCCTCATTTGTGCCTGATGAACTAGATGCTTAGTGAACTCCACACTGTGTTATTTTTCCCTTGCAGATTCCCTGATTGCAACATGGCGCATTGAATTATTTCTTCATTGCACAGTCTCTGAATATAACATGGCGCAGTGCATTATTTCTTCCTTGCACAGTACATGATTGTAGCGTGACACATTGATTTGTGTCTTCCTGGTACAGGGCATGCTGGTAGTGATATGCATTGCTTTATTCCTTCTATTGAAAAGTATGTGACAGTGGCGCTACCTATGACATTGTTTCTCTGTTGACACAGTGCAAGAGAATTTTGGTACGTATTGTAGTATTTGTTTTCTTTTGCAACATGTGTAATTCTAGCAATCCAACTGGTCTAAACTTTTGGAAATGGTTGGAAGTGAGCTTAACTGTCGGTTAGAAATTGTATTTAAGATTAGAACCTACCGACCCCTGGAAAGAGTGCTACCCATTCTTATACGTCATTCTTATATGTTGAGTTTGTAGGTAATATTGTATCATTTCCTATATAAACATTATACACATTTTATAAAAACTTGTGTTGAGTCTATTTGTGGTGACATCATTGGGTTGCTATGAGTGTGGTTGCACATATTGTACAACCTTGGAGATAAGCCTGGCTGCTCGTGCCAAGCTACTAAGGGGGTATCCTTACTTAGCCTAACGGTGAAGCGAGGAGTCGTGGACTCCAGCATCTGGTGTCGTCGGTAAGCGATAAGGGCACCCACTTCCAACAATATTTATTTGCTATTTTACATTTTTAAGTGTAATCAAAATTATGTTTTAGTTTAGTATTTTTACTTACTTGGTTATGTAGCTGTTTAGGTGTGTTTGTATGTGTATATGAATATATATATGATCAATGAAAAAACCATAGGTTTCAGCCACGTTATAGTTAGGAATTAGCATTTAAAAAACCTTAGAAATTCACAGAAAAAAACCATAGGTTTCACACATGTTATAGCTAGCTGGACATTTCACTCATACAAAACCATTGAAATTCCCCCGTTATATTTAGTTCAGCTAACTATAACTCGCGCGCCCGTAATGCACTGCTGATGACGTCACATATTACATCACTCATGACATGGTCTGTGACATCACTGATGACATCACTGATGACATCTCAAATGACATCACTGATGACATCATCCGTGTGAAAAAGTGGCAGACCTCCTCTCACCCTAATATAACCTTTGATACACACATTCAAAAAAATAAACTACAATTTTCAAAAAAAAGGAGATACCAATACAAGTTACAACAATCTATCTAGTAATTCCACCATCTATATGCAAATCCATTAATTCACCAACAGTTCTATATAGTCACTCATACATGACATACATACTTTTGGTACTGCAAGCATGATGGGCCATGTTAAAAACTTACATCCCAACAATTGGGCAAGACAAGTAACCCGAAGATTGGAGGAGGAGCAGGGCACTGCTGTGCCAAGCACATCAAGTGCACCACCACCACCACTACCGTGCACTATGATTCCCAGCCTCCAACCGGAATTTAGAGATCTGAGAGTTCATTGCAACATTTGCAATCAACTAAGAGCGTATGGACAACAATATATTGAGCTGATTCTTCGGAAGAAGAGGAGCCACAACTGCTGTCATATTTTTTTTCCTTTTTGTCCCTGGTGCACAGTTTTTTGGTTTAAAAAGTTAAATTTTTTGGTTTAAAAAAAAAACCTACAAAAAAAATATATAAAACAACAAAGACAAAAAAAACCGTTTTTCAGAACTACCTCCACTGGTCAAAAAAAAGAACTATATTTGTATGTTAGTGTGTAAAAGTTTGTCGGAATGAGTGTGTTTTTCATAAATAAATGAATGAATACATTAGTAGCGTACGGTGAATTTTGAATGTGCACAACTATAAGGATGTGCTACAGCATAAATCTATAAGGTGTTTACCTATAGTATACTGTAGTACCTCCGAAGCACTTGAATGTAACATATGCAAATACATATGTTACAAGTCTATGCTTCAATTTGCACTACTGGGGAAACTGCCTGGATGAATTTGAATGTATTAGGGGGGGTTTACAACCCCCTTGTGCGTCTTTTTACACAACCGTTTCATCACTTTTGTGATGCAGCAGTGGTGGAAAAGATGTGGCATGGTGTATGTTATTTACAATGTGACGTAATTGGAAGGTGTGTCACATTGTACAGGCCTGCGCCAGAAGGAGGCTTTCCTGCACAGGTGGGGTGTGTTCTGTCGCAGGAACGCCTCCTAAAAGTAACTAAGTGAAATCTGAAAGATTTGATTCAGTCACTTTTCGGCTTATACTGCGCCAAAACCCTGCACCTGTTTGAAGCAGGTGTAAGGATTGACACAGCATTATGAACATAGGGCCCAAAGAGCATTCCTGGGGCTGCATTGTGCTTCCAATGCAAGTGAAGCAATGCACCATCTTCACAGCACAGATACATTACATATCTGCCCCATTTTTGCCTCATAGAACACCACATTGTAAATACGATGCATCCATGGTGGTAATGTCACACAGCACAATAACTGTCATATCTCTGGGGATATACCACTCATTGTACATCTACTAATTACTGTTTTAGTGTAGTGAATGCCTTACTACACACTGATCAATGAGTCACTAGAAAACTATACCAAAAGTAACAGAGTGTTTGGTGGAAGTGAAAAGATAGAAACTGCAAAATTCAAGATAAATAAAACAAATATGCAGGTACATAGAACAGTGTATACACAGTATGTAGGAGTTTGAAACACTGTACACCCTAAGGCCCACTTTCTACCATGAATACTTGAATACTGACATAGGCCTCGTTTCTGAGATTTTGCTATTGGAAAGTGAAGCAGGCCTTCCTAATAAACTTCCCTATAGCAAAAGTAAAAGGCAGGAATGCGCCATATCTATAAAATACAGCGCATTCCTATTTTATTCCCTTGCGCCAGCACACAATGGTCTGCCTGGACCAATGCAGGCACCTTTGCACAATGATGCAAGGCTGCCTGCGTTGTAAGGATGAATATTTTTGTACAGGTAAGGAAACATTTCTGTAGAAAAATAATCACAAGAGACATTTTCCTTTTTCTATGTGTGCTACAGAAAGCAGCACACATAGAAAAAGAAAAAAATGAAGAGAAATAAAACTATTTTTTCCCGTTGCACCTTCCTTACGCCTCCCCTGGGAAGGCATAAGTTTTTGTCAGTGCCGACGATTTTAGATTTCTCATAAATGTGGGGCAGTGTAAAAAGGCCATGGGTGTTGCTGGGAACACCCACAACAACACCCATTGCACACCCCTTTAAGGCAGAACACTGCATTAAAGAAGTTGATATTTATCAGGCAACAGTACACCAAAAAAAGTGTTTTAGTACTACCTGATAAATATCACGCTGACAGTTGTGCCACAAAACATCACAAAAGGTTGCGTTCCGATGGCGCAATAAGTCTCATAAATGAGGCCGCAAATTATTACAATTCTGCAATGAGAGTGTCTAGGTGAAAGAGTGTTTGCTGCAAGTGTAAGGAGATAAACTAAGGAATTCAAGGTATAAAACACAAATTTGCCGGTACAAAGAACAGTGCATGCATAGTCAAAAGGGGTTTGCAAGAGTCCATACCCTAAGACCACTTTACCTCATAAACAGTTTTACAGACACTTTTGGATTAAGCTGCATCAAAACCCTGCACCTGCTTGAAGCCGGTGTAGGGATTAACACAGCATTATGAGCATAGGGCCCCAAAAACATTGCTGGAGCTATGTTGCGCTTGGAATGCAATCAAGCAATGCAACACCTTCACAACACAAATATATCACGTATCTGTGTCATTTTTGCTCCATAATATACCACATTGTAAATACGGTGCATCCATTGTAGTGATGTCACAGTGCACAATAACTGACATACCTCTGGGGATGTACCACTTATTGTACATCGGCTGATTACTGTTTGAATGTAGTGAATGGATTACGGCACATACCTCTCCTTTTTCCCTCCACCATAACTCAATGGTGGTCCTGTGCCAACCTGTGAAGTGCAGCAGTGCTAACAGCTCTGTTCTCCAGGCTAGACAAAGAGAAATTCCGCCTGTCTATCAGCTACAAAAAAAGCACACTAAAGGCTTTCAGTGTTAATCGGGGCTCTGCAATTCCTTTTTTGGAAATTCCTTCGGTGTCTCGTACTTGCTGCACAAAGCCTAAATTTTGGCCTTGGCTGCCTGTGCACAGCAAAGCCAGGGAAGCCTCTTGCAGAGAAGCTGGATGTACAATATGCATGCCAAGTTAAAAATGTATGTGCATGCGTTCATAGTTTATCTTCACTTTTGGTGCACGCCAGAGCTATTCTGCTTAGAACCATTAGAGGGACGTTCCATGGCTGCGCTCTGAAAATTCAAGGCACGTTCTCTCTGTTTGCTCTCTCATATATTGATGGTAGACTATTCATGATGTGTTATAAGCTAAAGCTATGCACAATTTAGCAAGAGTAAACCCTATTGAAGAAGTGCTCTGTGTATGGATCAAGGGTTGGCTTATCTTGTGTTAGTGGTCTCTACACGGCAGACATCATCTTTTGCAAAGGGCTCTAGTAAACTCCTTTCAGGGTAGAAACCAGTATAGAACTCAACTTTAGTTGGGTGTAAGGGAGGGTTTCTTGCTGGAAGAAAATTGCAAAACGTGCTGGCTTTCCCCTTTGCGGTCTTGTAGTAACAGAGAAAGAGGGAAACAGACAGAGTGAGTGACACAGATGAAGATAGAGTAAGATAGAGTTAGAGAGCAATCAAGAGGAAGGTAAACAGAGAGAGAGATTAAGGGAGACAGAAAAATACTGAGAGAGAGGAAGATATAGAAAGAAAGAGATAGAGAGAGGGAGGGTGAAAGAGATAAAGACAGAGACAGACAGATAGAGATAGATACAGGGACAGGGGCAGAGAGATAGAGGCAGAGACAAAGAGGGAGATAGAGGGAGGAAGACAGGGACAGATACAGATGAACATAGAGGGTTACAGACAGAAGGAGGGAAACAGATAGAGGGAGGGAGACAGGGAAATAAAAAAACGGTGCGAGACAAACAGAAAGGGAGAATGAGGGAGACAGAGGGAGGGAGACTCAGAAATAAAGACCTAAAAATAAAAGCTATAAAACACAACGTTGCTAGTGCATATAAGAGTGCATACATAATATATAGAAGTTTGAAACAGTACATCTCCTAAGAATCACTTTCCATCATGAGTACTTAGATACTACCTGAGTGATTACAATTCTACAAGAAGAGTCTCACAAACCATTTTTAATTTTAAATCATACATTTTTTCCTGTAAAATTTCATAATTTAATAGAGCTTCTAACATCATTTCATCTGAAATTTCATTTTCTGGATGATCAATTTCAAAAGTCATTTCATATCATCCAATGTTTTGTCTAAAAAATCGCAAGTGACATCTCCACCAGCAACACCTTCATATTCATTCTCACTCCCCATGAAAGGTATATTTAGCTCCTCAGTAAAACTGTTAATAATTTCAAAACTAATTTCCGTATTGATCTGTTCTTCTTCCAAAATGAATATTTTAATGTTTTTATTCCTTGTAGAAAAACATAAACACTTCATTTTATCATTTTTCCTAATACATAATACAAAACTAAGTTGATCAACTATTTTGAAATTTAAAAAATATTATACATAAACCATTCTCAACTAATTTATATGATTATATCAATGAAATTTACTTATATTAATTTTTATTTTTTACATTTTTCTTACATTTTCAAACCAGTCACTTTTTATCACTACAGAAAAAAGCGCTATTATAATAAAATGCAGTACTAAAAAAAGAACAAAATATCAATTCACATTATAAATTTCGAAGTAGTTAATGTGTTGCAGTTAAATGCAAAGAATACCTGTACGCTCTGTATATATTTTTCTTAATTCCTTGAAAATTGTTTAAAAGATACAAACCGTCTTTACAAACTTATGTACACCATGGACATTCTCTTACTTCATCTCTGTAGAAGTACATCCCATCAATAATATTTAACACTTAGTTTTACTTACCTTCAAAATAATAAATTTAAATAAAAATTATTATAAATTTAGCATCTGTAGAAGACAAACAAATACAATTACAGTTTATCTTTTACAACACAAAATCATTTGTAAAGCATTTCAGATGCCTTTTCTGCTGTTCTCAGAATACATTGAAATTCACTAGAAACAGTGAGTTCAATAGTACTCATCACATAACAGCGGGCAAAAAAAGTCAATCAAGAAGATTATCTAAAAAAACCCAAACAAGAATCTTAATAACGATCATAAATATTTTTTTCAAAGACAAATTTCTTACGTAACTATGAGAAATGGCAAACAATCTTGAAAAAACAAAACATCATCAATAATTTTCTTCTATTATAAACATTATTACTTAGAAATATATGCAGTCAAAATTTACAACAAAATGTCATTAAGATTTTCACAAACTTTTCCTCATGGCCAAATAGCATGTGTGAAATTCTTAGTTTAAAAGTTGCTCAATAGAAACTTTGAGCGTCTGCCTCCCAGCGTTCAGATACAAAACCACTGACATAATTTGCACCGTTTTCCACTGCTCATTCTTCAGTCCATCTCAATTCAACATCTACATGGCCACCCTTAAACAAATGGCTCACCAACTGAATCACAACATTATTTCCTACATCCTTTTCTTCACCAAGGAGTCATATACCACTAAAAACAACTTCCACGACATAATTAAGCACGTCACCAAGTAGATAAGGAACAGCTCTTTAAACATGAATTCACACAATATGAAGATACTCTTTCTCAAACTCACCCCTTAGCTTCAGATAACTCCTGCTGATCAAGTACACTATCAATCAATCAATCAAGGTATTTATATAGCCAGACCCAGAGGGTCTCAAGGCGCTTAGGGAGGGGGGGTCCGCTACTGCTCGAACAGCCAGGTCTTGAGCTGCTTCCTGAATGCGAGGTGGTCTTGGGTCAGGCGGGGGTGGGTCGGGAGGGAGTTCCACGTCTTGGGGGCCAGGTAGGAGAAGGACCTTCCTCCTGTGGTGGCTCTTTGGATGCGGGGAACGGCGGCGAGGGCGTGGCTGGTTGATCGAAGCTGGCGTGTGGGAGTGTAGAAGTTGAGGCGATTGTTGAGGTATCTTGGTCCTTGGTTGTGTAGGGCTTTGTGTGCGTGGGTGAGGAGTCGGAACATGATTCTCTTGTTGACCGGGAGCCAGTGCAGGTCTCTCAGGTGTCCGGAGATGGGGCTGTGTCGGGGGATGTCCAGGATGAGTCTTGCTGAAGCGTTCTGGATCCGCTGGAGTCTCTTTTGGAGTTTGGCAGTGGTTCCGGCGTAGAGTGAGTTGCCGTAGTCCAGTTGGCTGGTGACGAGGGCCTGGGTGACCGTCTTCCTCGTCTCGGTGGGGATCCACCAGAAGATCTTACGTAGCATGCGCAGGATGTTGAAGCATGACGAGGAGACGGCGTTGACTTGTCTGGTCATGGAGAGGGAGGAGTCCAGAATGAAGCCCAGGTTGCGTGCGTGGTCCGTTGGTTTGGGTGCGCTGCCCAGGGCAGGGGGCCACCAGGAGTCGTCCCAGGCAGAGGGCGAAGATCCCAGGATGAGTACTTCCGTCTTGTCTGAGTTCAGTTTCAGGCGGCTGTTCATCATCCACTCAGCTACGTCTTTCATCCCTTCGTGTAGGTTGGCTCTGGCAGTGGCGGGGTCGTTGGTGAGGGAGAGGATCAGCTGGGTGTCGTAGGCGTAAGAGATGATGTTGAGGTTGTGTTGGCGTGCGATGGCCGCAAGGGGGATCATGTAGACATTGAAGAGGGTGGGGCTGAGCGAGGAGCCCTGAGGAACGCCGCAGATGATTTCGGTGGCTTCTGATCTGAACGGAGGGAGGCGGACTCTCTGTGTCCTTCTGGCGAGGAAGTAGATGATCCATTCTAGTGCCTTCTCTTGTATTCCGATGTTGCTGAGCCGCTGCACTAGGGTGCGGTGGCAGACAGTGTCGAATGCCGTGGAGAGGTCCAGGAGGATGAGGGCCACTGTTTCCCCGTTGTCGTAATGAGTTATAACGGGGTAAACCCTAAGAACTCTCTGACCTGGGTCAGTCAATCAGGTACGTATGAAGGTGGTCGGAGTCTATTGCATTCATAGGCATCAAATGTCAACAAATATCACAAATCAAGATTATGTAACTTAAATCATAAGCAGTCCATAAGTGCAGTGCATATTTTATTTTAGCACATCGTAAGTAGGATACTTGGTATCAGTCATTGAGTATCAGAATTCAAAACTTAAGACACATCAATTACTTCATTGGATCAAGGATAAATTAGAAAAGACAAATTAGAAAAAACAAGTGTGCTCATTATTTCGAGAGCCAATTACATTCTGGTGGAATTTGTCCTTCCTTGTGTGTCTGATGGGAGCAACAGCATTCACCCTATTGACTATCCTCTGCCACAGGCGGGATTTCTCAGCTATGCTGGTCCGTCTGACCAATGTGCCAAACAGCTGTGGCTCGACTCTGATGACTTAGCTGACAAAGATCTCCATCTCCTCCTTTGTATGGACATGGTGTGGGGTGACGGTGTGAATGGATGTGGGTGTGTGGGTCTGAACGTGAAAGGGGGTATATGTGAAGGTGGATGTGTGCAGTTGGTGGTGTGTTGGCAGTATCTGTTGCAAATTGAGTCTGTTGCAAAGGCTCATGGTTTGTGTGTGTGGGCCCTTTTTATTGGTCCACTTGTGGGTGGGCCTTAGTTTGATTTTTGTGTGGGTTTGTTATAAGGGGTGGTTGTGAGTTTGCCCCTCTGTTTGCCTGTTTGGATCTGCCCTGGACATTCATTTCCATGGTTTGTATACTGGAGAAGTGTTTTGTGATGTTGTGCGACTTATTTTCACCCTCCTTGTGCTGTTTTTCAGTGTCCGCTTGATTCAGTACGGCTCATTTATTTGCTTCTGTTTATTTGTGTGTGCGACTCGGTCGTACGCGACGTTCTCCGCGGTACGAGTTGTTTTCACCCTCCTTGTGCTGTTTTACAGTGTTCGTGTGCACGTCGTTCAGTATGGGTTTGTCTCGTATTTGATTGTGTGGCTCTCTGTTCGCATCGGTCATATGCAACATTTTCCGTATGTTTCGCAATCTGATTCCCCGGTCCAGATCGTACTTGTCGGGTCGTTCAGCATGTTTACGAGTCGTACGGTTCACTTTGAGGGTCCGTGTCGTACATGTTTTTCCTTGCTTTTTTTACGGTTCGGTCGGACTTTTGTATTCATGTACGTCTTGGTCGTATATTTTTCCATGCGAATTGTACTACGCGAGTCGGACGGTAATTGTACGAGTCGTATGTAAAGGGCTACGGCTTCGAGTCGGTCGTACAGATTTCTTTACCTGATCGGAATCGGCACCTTAATATTTATTAAATTTAAGTTAAAAAAATATTGATAGTTAATATTTTTTTATTTATTTTTGAATTTGTGTATTTTTAAAATTTTACATTATATCTTTAATTTATTTAATATATGTATTTAGAAAGAGTATATTTGTTAAGAGTATGGATGATATAGTGCACATTATATTTTATGACTTACAGTCGCTCACATAGCTTGACTCTCGATTGTAAGAGGAAATGATTTCTGCTTCCACACGGAGGGTGTCTTTCACCGTAACCTTGCCCTGTTACGACCAGCAACTTGGGAGGTCGCGCCGCTGGTGGGAGCTTTTCCGCAGTCGGTGGATTGCCTACTTGCTCCCAGCGAGCGCTTGACCCCAAATCTATTGGCTGCCTGTACCGGGGGACTGCGAGGACCAGAAGACCTTGCATCTTCCAGCTGGTGCCTCTTCCCCCGGCGGCAACGCCCCCTACCTGCAGCTCATTTACTCTTCGCGACACCCGCTCCGCGGGTGCCGCTCACATAGCTTGACTCTCGATTGTAAGAGGAAAGGATTTCTGCTTCCACACGGAGGGTGTCTTTCACCGCAACCTTGCCCTGTTACGACCAGCAACTTGGGAGGTCGCGCCGCTGGTGGGAGCTTTTCCGCAGTCGGCGGATTGCCTACTTGCTCCCAGCGAGCGCTTGACCCCAAATCTATTGGCTGCCTGTACCGGGGGACTGCGAGGACCAGAAGACCTTGCATCTTCCAGCTGGTGCCTCTTCCCCCGGCGGCAACGCCCCCTACCTGCAGCTCATTTACTCTTCGCGACACCCGCTCCGCGGGTGCCGCTCACATAGCTTGACTCTCGATTGTAAGAGGAAAGGATTTCTGCTTCCACACGGAGGGTGTCTTTCACCGCAACCTTGCCCTGTTACGACCAGCAACTTGGGAGGTCGCGCCGCTGGTGGGAGCTTTTCCGCAGTCGGCGGATTGCCTACTTGCTCCCAGCGAGCGCTTGACCCCAAATCTATTCGCTGCCTGTACCGGGGGACTGCGAGGACCAGAAGACTTTGCATCTTCCAGCTGGTGCCTCTTCCCCCGGCGGCAACGCCCCCCTGTACGATCCTCCCCTTAAATTGAACAGTCCCACACGCAACGCGGGACGCGCGCGGGGAGAAGCGCGAGGCGAAGCCCGGGCCAAGGGCGGGCCCGTTTCAGCCCGTTCCAGACTGAGCAGGACTGGACTGGGCCACGGTATTTACATTTATATTTCCTGCCCGTTACTTCCATCTGTGACCCCCTGTTGGATGGTGACATTGTATTTGATCCGCCCTTATCATTAATTAATTTTTCCGTACTTGAAGCAAATATGAATAAGCGCACTAGAAGTAAAAAGACCTCTAGCCTAACTGATATCACTGGCCCTATAGACTTATTCATCAGTAAGACTCATGAAGTCATAGACAAAAGCATACTCATCTTAGAACGCAGGGTATCTCATGAACTGGAGGTTGCTAGAAGATCGTCCATGGGGCCCCTGGCCTCTGCACAAACCCCTACCCAACAAGGACCAATTATCCCATTGCTCAAGCAAGCTGATAACACAAACACACTAATACACACGGTTCCAAATATTGTCGATCTATCTGCCACCCAACTCTCACTGGGGTCTAACTCCAGTGAGGACCTGGAAAAAACACCAGATCTACAATTCTCCCAACATCAGGTGGATATCGTAGACCCTAATTCCACGGGCAAGCGGGAGGGTGCCACAGCCAAGAGGCAAAACACAGAGATGATCCCACACGAGACCACACCAGCTCTGCATAACACCACGTCCTCCTTTAGCCCAACTACTGATACAATCCTGTTAGATCAATTGACCGCTACCAATAGTGGTGCCGATTGTATATTGACCTCACATGACGCTGGTCTCCGAGAGCGGGCAGAGAACCAAGCCCTCGGGGGTGGCATACAGAAACCATGCACCGCATGTGTAACACTACATGATTTCATTACAAAAAGCATGGGGCTGTTGCTAAAACACCATCTGCAACCACTGGAAAAGAGCATCATGATTATTGAGAAGCAATTAGCTAAATTAAATACCCCTGCTTTCAAGCAAAAATCACTGGGTACACCTGCCAAGGGCCTGGGGATCGCGAAAGACACAAATAACGTGGCCCAACCCCCATCTTTACCAGTTACCCGGCCCAAGCCTCTGCTGCTCGAAAGAGTTGCAAATACTGAAGCTCTAAAAAACGACAGGCAAAACAAACAAATTACCTCAAAACCTGCCCCAACAGAAGGGATTGGAAAACAAAAAGGCCCCACTGATATCCCTCAAAAAACCCCGGCTCCCATGGAGTCAAACAGTCAAGCAGCGAAGCAGAAGAATACCCCACAGACATCACAAAAAGCCCAACCACCCCAGCCACAAGGCAATGAGAGGAAAGGCCCCAGGTACAGGCGTCCGATACACCTGCCGCCCGAGGCGACCCCATACACTGTCATACTCACGGGGGTCACCGAGCTGGCTGATGGTACAGACGAACCCCCTTGGTCTTTGCGCAACAAGGTACTGCAGTGGTTGAGCCAAAACAGACCTCTCCATCCATCTAATCATGGCAGAATTATTTCAATGAGAAGAGTGTTCTGGATTGGCGATACCAAAAAAAGCTTACAGGGCGATTGCATTGTACTTAACTGTGAGGACCCCGATACATGGCCAGCTCTAGAGAAAAGGGGGGGGGGTCGACGTTCAGCGCCTCTCCTTCTTCTACCCACCTCTAAATACTTTTAATTATGGCGACCCTAATAGTTGGGAGGAAGTCCAGGACTGGCCTTGGACACAGGTGGGGCACTATAACAGAAACAGAAATAGGAATAATAACAACCACTGGAATAGAGGGTGGGATAACCGTCCCTGGCCACCGAGGAGAGAAAACTTAAATCCTGATTACTGGAGGGGGGTCCCCACAAGGAATAGGTACGACTGTTTGGACATGGTCGATTGACCAACAATGGTAACAAAACAGGAAGGAAATAATTTAGGCATCCCAGATGAGTCCTGCAAAAATGAACACCAGATTATCATCGCTAACATCCTGCCACTAGGGAACACACCCGACTCCCCAACATGGGAAATATCGCTAACACTTCAGCAACCACCAGACCATCTAATCAAGGCCCCAAAATGGGAAGGTTCCGCACCCCAAGAGAAATGTAATGTTGGGGCTACACCCATAATCTCGCGGGCCACCACACAAACCCATAGGGAGGTAAAACACAACATAGAGGTTGCTCAGAGGTTAACTCCCCAGATACGGGCATCAGAAGTCAGTCAACATAAATCCAACCTAAAAATAACTTCCTGGAATATCGCAGGGCTGAACAACAAATCAAGGGCCCAGACATTCCTATCCTTTATGGAAAAACAGGACATAATATGCTTACAGGAATTCTGGGACCAGGAGGAGACCCACATTGAGGGCTTTAGTACCTTCTATATCCCGTCGATACAGGGTAGTCGAGGTAGAGGGTCGGGGGGTTTGTGTATCTTCGCCTCCAATCTGTGTAACACAAAACTGTCCACATATATGGCAAGTGGACCTAAAGTAGGGGTGGCTAGATCAATGCAAGGACTTATGGTCAAAGCAAAGGGATGGTCCTTTTTCGTGATAAACATATACATCAACGTGCCAAAAGTAGATCCCAAAGATTTAATAGCTGAGCTCACTACAATGCTCACGAGGGGCGGGCAGGACGAAGATTGCACTCTGTTAGTAGGCAATTATAATTGTCACCTATGTCCCTACAGTGCCACAAAAAACTGTGGCATTTATAATTTAAGAGGGGACCCCACCACACACTTTGAACACTCCATTATGGGTAACATGCTAAATCAATTAATGCACGATTGGGATTTGGGGTTTGCTAACGAACTATGTGAGCCTTCTGTAGCTTTTCAGACAACCTTTTTTGGGCGAGGGTCAGGCACTGTAATTGATTACATCCTAGTGTCTAATAGGAATCAGGGCTGTTTGAAGGAGTTTAACACGGAAGATCTGGCATTAAGCGATCACTTTCCGATTAGCACCACTATTTCTGTCGGGGTGACCGAGAGCTTCGTGTCAAGCATACCTAGTATTCTTCACGGTCACTCGGTCTCACTGGCAAGAAAGAATGGATATGCCATAAAATGGGCAAAAATTGATTCTACAAATTTCTTGAAGGATTTAGTCCAGAAAGAATTGAAACAATTTACGACCTGCTTAGAATCTAATATTAACCCTCAGTCAATTATAGAGGCTTATGGAAGGATAACTGCCACTATAAATGATAAATTAACAAAAAAAGACAGGGACAGTAAAGAGAGTACATGGCTGGTTTAACTCCACCTGCTCCAAAGCCCATAAAGACCTATTACAGGCATTAAAGATAATTCCTAAAGATACCAGTTTGATTAAGGATGCCAGGCAAGTATATAAACAGACCCTACGCGACAGACAGGACGAACTGAAAAACCAGGCCTGGGAAGCCCTAGTAAAGGCAAGTGCCTTAAGGGATAACATTTCCTTCTGGAAAGAAATCAATGCCCCCTTTTTCTCCACGGATAGCAAGGCTGATTCGATGGAGATAGCCATAACGGAAGATGTCTGGGTAGATTACTTTACTTCCCTATATAAAAAAGACCTAATAACTATGACCCCAGAATATGATTTTAACAATAGGCAGGGGGAACAGGCAGTGATTCAAGATAGCTTCCCTTTAAACATAGTCCTTACTCCCCCAGAGGTCGAGCTAGCAATTTCCCAGAGCGCTAATTTAAAGGCCCCCGGCCCAGATGGAGTCCCCATTGATTTATTTAAAGAAAATGTAGATCTTTGGGCTCCTCTTTTAGCAAATGTAATAAATGCGTACAGCAAAATGGGTTTTCCTGACACATGGCACGAAGCCATAGTAATTCCAATATTTAAAAAGGGGGACAGACAGGACCCAAAATGCTATCGCCCTATCTCTTTGCTAGATACCCTGATGAAAGTTGCAGGTAGAGTATTACTAACTAAATTACAAACCTGGTCTAAGAGTAAAGGGATTCTATCGAAATTGCAGTATGGTTTTAAAACTGGTGTAGGCACTGTAGAGCAGGGTTTAAACCTGGCCTTAATAACAAACAAATATATTGGAAGGAAAAAGGGGAATCTGTTCCTAACATTCGTCGACTTAACCTCGGCTTTTGATTGTTTAGACCATAGTGTGCTATGGAAAACCCTGTTTAAATTGGGGATAGATAAAAACATTCTATATTTTATAAAGGAACTATATAGAGACGCAGGTGCCACGGTCAGATACGGCAAAAATGGTGAGCGAACTAAAAAATTCCCTATAGCAAAGGGTGTTCGACAGGGCTGCATCCTTGCGCCATTTCTTTTTAATTTATATATTAACGAGATATCAGACTTTTTAAAAGATCTTGAAGTGGACTACCCCAAAATAAATGGCACCTCAGTACCACTACTATTATATGCGGACGACGCCGTGATCATGGCTCGCACGCAGCGAGGTCTTCAGAAAGCGCTAACAGGATTCTCAACCTTTATGACCACGAGAGGCTTAAAAATTAACGAGGGAAAAACATTCACAATGTCATGCACATTGAGGAAAAATATACCAGATTGTAAAACCTTCGTCAACAACACCAAGATAGCTATGAGCAAAACCTTTTCTTACCTAGGCATCATATTTAATAACAGGGGCACATGGTCAACAGCAATAACCTCCCGGAACCTGGCTTTTTCCCGCACGATAGGTGCTCTTAAACAATTTGCTAAAAGACTGGGTAGGAAACCTGTAGATATATTACTTAAGATTTATGCAGCTAAATGTGTGTCCACTGCTGTATATGGGGCAGGCATTTGGGGACTAGCAGATTGTACACAAATTCAAACAGTGGAAAATGCTTTTTTGAGGCATTTATTATCAGTCCCCCGCTCCACGTCTACTACCATTTGCCACAATGAACTGGATAGAGTCCACATCACCGATCTGATAAAGATAGCGCCAGTGATGTTGTGGTTTAAGATCTGGACATGTGATGATACAGGTTTCAACAGGGAAGTAATCCAAGACTGTTTAAATCATTCCACTTCTAGTAAGCAGTCATGGTTAGCCTATGTAAAAAAGTTTTTGTTCTCTATTGGTAAGCCAGATCTCTACCTAAATCCCACATCATGCTCACAAATAGCAAAAAAAGCCCTAAAAGTGGCATGTCTTGACTTACTGGAGGAAAGGAGATGGTACCTAGATGGGCACAAGTCTACCATAGTAGCCCATCGTAACATCCTACATGGCACAGGCCTTCACGCTTATCTAGCCCCAACCTATTCGTGTTATCATAGAATGCTCCTGACTCGAATGAGGACGGAGTCATTCTACAGGTTAATATCATTTCCGGCCCCGAATGATTGGTCTGCTAATTTGGAAAAATGCCTGTGTGATGACCTATCCAAACAGTCAAACTTACATTGCATTTTCTTTTGCAAGTATTACCAGTGGGGGAGAAAAAGATATCTGTTACCATTGTTAAAGACATGGGGTTTGAGAACCTGTAAAACTGCACTGGTCAGACTGTACACGATGCAAGATGAACTTACCATAGTGACAGCGATAACATTTTTGACCTTCACTGTAAAGTGTAGAGGATCTATGGGCAATGGTTAGGACTTCATGGATAAATAAAAATTGTAAAATCGTATTATATTGTACCTTACCACATCAGATAATACGTAATACAGGAGTCTGTATGAATTCCAAGAGTCCTTCAATGAACTTTAGACATTTTTATACATTTTAATGGAATTCATCTGTTCTGTCCTCATGATATGTATTTTTGTAAGAAGTTTTTAATGAGAAAAGCTATTTAGTCTGTTTATGTTTGTATTCTGTATGCTTTTATGGTTTTTTGTCAAAATACCGAATAAAGCTAATTTTGAATTTGAATTTGAATTTGACTTACAGTACAAAATTATTAGGGTTTGCTGTCCAGCACGTTCCCTGAATTATATTAAATGTTGTGTTTGATTAGTAAATTATTATGGTTTACTGTCCAGCACTTTCCCTGAGTAATATTGGATTTGGAGTTAGAATAGTAATTTATTATGGTTCACTGTCCAGCACTTTCCTGAGTTATATTGGAGTTGGAGTTAGAATAGAAAATTATTATGGTTTATTGTCCAGCACTTCCCCTGAGTTATATTGGATTTGGAGTTAGAATAGTAATTTATTATGGTTTACTGTCCAGCACTTTCCCTGAGTTAAATTGGACTTGGAGTTAGAATAGTAAATTAATATGGTTTAATGCCCAGCACTTTCCCTGAGTTATATAGGACTTGGAGTTAGAATAGTAAATTCTTATAGTTTACTGTCCAGCACTTTCTTTGACTTATATTGGATTTGGAGTTAGAATAGTAAATAATTATGATTTACTGTCCAGCAGTTTATCTGACTTTTATTGGATACTTCCTTATGCATTATTTTCATTCACTATAATTGTATTTGGAGTTATATTAGTGAATTATGATAATTGAATAATTTTTGTTTATTACAATATTGGAAATAAATACACATTGTCATTGTTTTACATATTTTATTAGAATATTGTAACATATATTTAGAAGTGTTTAACAAATGATATTTTATAACATAAATTTACAAATGCATTTCACACATTTTTAACATTTTACTATTTATTTGTAATACATGTATCATTATAAAGTAACATAGAATCATGTTGTCATGAATATACAGTATTTATTGAACTTTTCTTACATTTGTATGTAATGATTATTGATTTATACAATTGTAGTAGTTGTAATATATATACATTGTAATTTTTTAACATAATGTTTTATTAGTTAACATATTAAATTGTATTTAATTTCAATAAAATATACATTACTTTTTATATAATACATTTTTAACATAAAAGTATTAATGTATATTTAATAATAATAATAATATGTTTATTTTCAACATTAAAAAAAACAGTTTTTTAGACATTTTCAAAACATTTTTTATTTGTTTCCATTCATTTTTATGGAGATTTAGTCCTATTTTTGTTTTAATTACGCCATTTTGTTTTCCTTTGTTCACTTTTTTAGATTTTTTAGACTGTCATCATTGTTTGAGTCATTGTGAAGACGGAACCTCACAATTGGCAGCTGCTTCGTCTTCGTTACTGTAAGTTTGATTTTATTTTGTGTATGAGTACCGATTTTGCACTCAATAAAAAAGCATCCAGAGTCCCCACTACCCCTTGACCATTTCCCAGTTTTTCCCTGTTAATTGTGACCCCCCTTCTTGTTATCAGGGTCCCACAATAATAATGTCACAGTACCTTCTGAGGAGAACAATAATTGACTCTGAGGCAATGTAAAGAAGTTAATAAAATGGCCCAGCCCGGCCTCATTTGGCCTCTGACAACAGCAGGTCAGTGCTTTGCCGGGGCGCAGTGGGGCACGCCCGCACTCGGCCCGTGCTGCGGGAGCCCTCAGCAGGCTTTCAACGCCTCATTGGTGCGTATCTATTGCAGTGCGGCATCCCTGTCGCTGTGCTTGCTGGGAGGTATAGTCACCTACCAACCAGCAGCATCGCTTGAAGAGAAAAGTGCAGCATTGGCAGGGGGGACAAGCGCACTGGCTCTGATGGCTCCCCTGAGGCTTCTTTACAGGTGAGTGGCAGTAATAGCAGTAATGGGCTTTTTTCTCCCGCACTTAATTGAGCTTCCTTTGCCTCCTACATTTGAAACAGCCCAATGGCATCACCAACAACCTCTTGAGAATGCAAAGGGTGGATGATATAATGTTCATTAATTTCTTCTGTTCTGGACTGATCCACTTACTCAATCTGACCTGTTGATGTAAATGTTTGATCCTCTATTGTAGTGTAGTTCCTATATTCCCAATAGACTCTGCACATTGGAATAATATATCCTATAGTTTTGAATTAGGACTGAGGTCTACTAGGTCTCTATCAAATATATTAGACTTAATAGTGAGTGCCAGCTAGCTCAGAAAACACTAGACACTTTCTTGAATATACAAGAAGGGATTAGTTTCTGATAACCGCATAAACATGACAACTTTGTTTCCCAAGAATAAGAAATGTATCTCTAGAGTCGCGGAAACAATAGATAGATATTTCAGAGAAATAGAGAGACAGGCGTTTTTCAATAAAAAGGTATTTATTGAACAGTGCTCTTTCTCATGCAGAGGAAATGAACTGCTACAATCATAACACTGGTAGCAAACTACAATGCGTACAGTACAAAGAATATTATAAAATAATACTGTAAAAGCATGATATGGTTTCTAAGCCATAGAATACATAGTTTACATGCATTAATGAATAAAGACTAAAAGTACTCAACTGGTGCTTTTAAAATATGCCTAACCCGGTGTACCTAACCTAGGTCTAGTACAAGGGAAGAAGTAAGTGAGGTATAGCTTAGTTTTAGTATTCTTTTCCAAGAATCTATCCAAGAATTCTCTACGGGTCTAATCAGCTCCGTACCTTGGTTTAGAACGAAGGAGGTCTGTTATCTCTCTCTCTTGACTCGATTTCCAAACAACCCGCAAGGGTAGCCTGGAAACACTGGAGCTGAGTTTCTCGGCAGGGGAAAAGACAGCGTCTCTCTCAGTGCATCTGCTGGAGGGTCGGCTTCCTTCGGCACTTGCAGCAGCGAGTTGCTTCGGACAAAGTAGATAGTTGTACTGGTCCAAACCACTGTGTGTTTGCCTGTGCAAGTGTGGGCATATTTATACCTTGAAGGTGTCTAGTTTGACGTAAGGACGGACATAATAACATCATCAAAGACTTAGTTCTTTGAAAACTCCATAAGTTCTTGGATAAATCAATATTCAAGCAAAGGGAAGTCCCTGACTGTTGTAGGTGGGTTCTTCCTAGAAATCGTTGTGGATTTTCGGAACTAGTGGAAGTAGCCATGTCGTATTTGGACTGCATAGGCTGAGTCTAAATATGGTTATGATTTCTATGCCTATATAAGGGTAGGGTGAATTATACCTATATATGGGCATGGATCGGGAAAATTACACTAGGGTCCTAAACTCATATCCAACACTATATGTGTGATATCTTGCAGGTTTTCCATATTTCTATAATAAACATTTTGTACCTGATATAAAGTTGCCTTTTTAACTCAGTTAATATCTACTAACTACTGACATGTCTTTTTATTCTGGGTAGGCACATCATTTAAATGATTTAAAAGTCCTTCCTCCAAATCTCTGTCTACCCCTACCGTTTCAATGTTTTTCTTGACATCTAATAACAAGTACACTACTCTACTTTTTAGACCTTTCTGCACCTCTGTTGGGGTTAACTTGCCTGTCTTTGGCTCTATAAATACTAAAGCCTGAATCGGATATATAGTTTGGATAAGAATGGACTCATACATTTTTAAAGTGCTTCTAGAATGAGAACAAGTTCTAACATGTTATGCACAGCACAAGCATTTGACATTGTGCTAAGCAAAACCTTTGATGTTTTTTTCTGTATTAGGGAATATCAAGCCATTCATTTCATGGTTGATATCTCATTCACATAAGTGAATAATTATTGTTATTGTGAGAAGTGTTGAAACTCTGTATTGAAAGGACATTTGGGGATACTGCGGGGTACTATTGTGTTCAGGAGAAGTATAGAAACACTGCATGGAAAAGGATTTCATATGCTGCTTGTTAGTGTAACCATCCCCAATCTTAGGGGGACTGGTCAATTTCATTAGAACAGCATACTTTTCCTACCATTAATTGAACTTAAAATCAATGTTGCGGCATAAAAACACATCTCAGGTTCTCTTAGCATAAACAGTAGGCTCATAGCAGCATTAGTGGTTTTAGCATCATATTTTGTACAAAGTGGTTTAAGATAAGCAATTTTAATAGTCAAATACAAATCACATAAAAGTGAAAAGTGCAAGGTGCTCTGCTTAGTATGCCCGTCACAAGGGCATGGGGAGACAGGGCGCTGTTGCATTGTGTGGAACGCTATTAAATGGTGGTTAAGGCCTAAACTTATTCTTGTTAAGACATAGTGGTGGGAAGGTCTTGTTACAAGTGATAAATAAGTTTGGAAGCCATCAGTATCGAGAGATATCGAAACCCATCCTCGACTATTAGAACTGTTTCTACTTTTTACTTGTTTAGTGCTTGTTATCACTATTATCTGCTTCTTTCTACTGATTATCACAGCACACATATTTTATACAAGAAAAACGTGGTTCAACACATATATTGAAAAGTAGTCCCACTGTGTACTCTCTGTATATTTCTCTGAGCACAATAGATCACAAGTAACTGAGCGAAAGCTTCTGATCTGTTGCCACGATCCCTGAGGGGTCAGAGTTGTGATGTTCAGTGTTTTTTGCAATTTTCACCCCGAGTGGGCTGGCTATGCTCAGACGTGAGTCCCAGGCTCCCTACATCACTGGAGTCAAGCTTGGATGCTTGATTCCGGTCTGGGAAAGACATGGCTTGGTAGTTCGGGCTGGACTGTTCCCATGAGGCACAGGGTCAAGGCTGATTTGCATATAGCGATTGTCTGACCTAGGGTGGTGTGGAGTGCAAAAATAACGATGGATTTAGGCCCAGATCTTTGTACTGGGGTGAATGTAAGACATTGTTCTGCATTCTGTCCATCAACTGTGTTTTTTGCAATTTTCACCCCGAGTGGGCTGGGCATGCTCAGACGTGAGTCCCAGGCTCTCCACATCACTGGAGTCAAGCTATCCAGGCTGAAGAAGGCTGATAGCCAGAAACCGGTCCTTGGATGCTTGATTCTGGTTTGGGAAAGACATGGCTTGGTAGTTCAGGCTGGACTGTTCCCATGAGGCACAGGGTCAAGGCTGATTTGCATATAGCCATTGTCTGACCTAGGGTGGTGTGGAGTGCAAAAAAACGATGGATTTAGGCCCAGATCTTTGTACTGGGGTGAATGTAAGACATTGTTCTGCATTCTGTCCATCAACTGTGTTTTTTGCAGTGGTTGCCGGAAACCATTCACTCCCTGGTATGGTTAGGGGGCCTATGACTACTGGTGTCTAGGCCAACATGTCCTGTGGGGGCAACTCACCCAATGTTTATGTTGTCCAACAAATACACAGATCCTATAGATTAGTGGGAACTACATGATATCAAGAAAGTATGCCTGAAACCCTATGGAGAGGATATTACCATGTGGGAATGCTTTTCAGGTGTGAAACAACACAGAATTACTGATTGCATGTACTTTTAATGCATAGATTTACCAACTTCTCTGAGAAGTTAGTACATTTTTAAAGAGACTTATGTGTGGAGTTGGGATGCGGGAGAGGTTGGGGTAGCAGAAGAAGAAAGGGGAAATCGTTCTCTGTTACTTTTTCTTTCTTCAAAAACAAAATTGTGAATAACGCCTGTGTTTCTCACACACCTGGAAAACTGGGTGTAGAAAATCTACCTGCTCTGAAGCAGGTAGAGCAAAAATCCATGTGGTGATTTCACTGTACATATGTAAAAATTCAGTGAATTTTGCGTTTGAGATCTAAATGGGAAGGAGATTTTCTGTAGATTTTCTAAATACAAATCTGTTGGCGGTGCAGCCCTCGCTTTATCTGTCTTTTGAACCTAAAATTACTCAGTGGCTGCGGGGCTGGGGCAACCGAGATCCCAATTAGGACCGAAGTCTGGAAGTAGAAATCATGACCAGGTAAATGTGTGAAAAATATCCGCCCGATGAGAGGATTTCAGCGGTCACAACATTTTTATTTTCTACCTCAACACTTTTCCCATCAAAACCAACAAGTTTCTGTTTAACATTGTTGCCTGTCATTCATGTAGTCTTGATTTGCGCAGTTCAACAAACTGAGCCAGTGATGAAAACCAGTGATGAAAAACGTCAATAATGAAACAACAGGCTTCTTTTGCACAACTTTATTGTCAGACATTGGTAAAATAGAGCCTGAGATGATGTACACAAGCATAGTCTCTGCCCCGGGATTTCTAAACATCACACACATCACTTAACTCAGTTTCATGTGATTCTGTTCCGCAGTGTTGACTCTACAACTGCTGATCATCATGTGATACAAATAAATTAAAAATGAATGTGGCTTTAATATGCCAAAGAGGATAATTCAGTGAGCTCAGAGTATTAAATGCTCTAGCTGCCTGTCTGTCTATGTATCTATCTATCTATCTATCTATCTATCTATCTATCTATCTATCTATCTATCTATCTATCTATCTATCTATCTATCTATCTATCTATCTATCTATCTATCTATCTATCTATCTGTCTATCTATCTGTCTATCTATCTTTCTGTCAGTCTGCCTGTATGTCTCTCTGTCAGTCTCACGATCTAGATACATTAAATATGTCGCAAACAGGCAAGTTATAAGTTACGGATTATAGGAGAGAGAATATAAACATTTAATAGAGAAAAAATGGAGCATACAGCATTGAATAATAAAGCCATATGTCCACCTAGAGGATTCTATGCATGGGATAGATACAGTAGTAGTCATAGTCATACAAAGTTTATTGTATTGATTACTTAACCGTATCGCTGCTGCGGTCATTTTTCCGCTACGCGGCTTTTTTCTAAAAGCTGCGTTAGATGACGAGCTCAGCTCGTCATCCGCATATGACCACCGTGGCTGATGACGAGCTGAGCTCGTCATCAGCATCGAAGGGGTTAAAACCATGACAATTGAAAATATTTTAAAACAAAAAAAGCATAATATTGAAAGGTTGCTTTGAAAACCCTATAGTATAGCTGGCATATCATGCCTGAATAATGAAAACTCTGGGTGTGCAGGCATTCCCTCTTCCTTCTTCCCTTTCCCTTATCTTTTGTGGAAAAAATAAATAAAAATGAATTGAAATCCACCATAAATGGCTTAAGTGTTTCAACTAATGTTAAAAAAATCAATTACAAAATGGTCAAACTTTACAATGCTTAATATCTATGATCCAGAAGCTAAGAGTTACCGATTCATGATCATCTTAAAGAGGCTCTCTTAGTGACACTCCTGAAGCCAGATAAAACTGCCAATCGAGGTGACTCCTATAGACCACTCTCTATAAATTATACATATGGCCAAGATACCAGCAAACATTATAGCCACTAGGGTGCAGCCAGTTGTCCCTCTTCTGGTTCTGCCGGATCAGTTGTGTTTCATGACAGCTAGATCCACTGCGCATAATTTGTATATGGTGTTCTCCACACTGCATTATTTTGATCCAGACTTTCAGGCAGTTGCTGGGTTTCATGACAGCTATATCCACAGCGCATAATTAGCATATGGTGTTCTCCACATTGCATTACTTTTATCCAGACTTTCAGGCAGTTGCTGTGTTACTGGATGCAGAAAAGGCTTTTGCCTCCCTTCAAAGGGATTATATGTTTACTGTTCTCACCAGAATGGGGCTTCGTCCGATACTTCTGCAGTGGATTAGGGTGCTGTACACTGAGCCTCTGGCATGAGAGAGCGGAGCATGTGTCAGGGCTGCCTATTGTAATCAATGCTTTTCGCGCTCGGTCTAGAGCCGTTGGCATGTAACCTCTGGCAGCGACATGCTGCGGCTGCGTTGCACTTTCGTCAATGACCATTAGTGGATTCCCTTTATGCGGATGATATGCTGTTGCATGTGAGGGAGCCTACCACCTACCTACCAGCCCTTCTTCGGGAAGGGTATTGTGGCCTGGGGATTAATTGGGCGAAATTCACTGTGTTTCTGTTCACAGCTGGAACCCTAGAGGTGGAAACAGAGCTCCTGCTGGCGTGGACTCAGGATCAAGGGAAGTACCCAAAAATATTGTTGCACAGGGATCCGGATTGGGTGATCACTGAGAACTATGGCCGGGTGATCACATGGATTATTGAGCAGATGGAGCGGTGGACTTTTTATTACCTCTTTCGTTAGCTGAACGAAACTATTAAGTTTAATATATTTGATCGAGACATCAGTACTACATCTAATCTATAGGATATATTATTCCAATGTGCAGAGCCTATTGGGAATATAAGAACTACACTACATGGCGCCCAATGTTTGGTGAGGCACTAATTTAACACTAGACACTAAAGTAACTCAGTCGTGCTTTTCTCAGAGACCCCTTTTTCCTGTAAAATAGCCCAATAGACGTCTGGAGTGGGTAAAAGGATAAAATATCCGCCATAACTGAGTAGGACAAAAATCATATGTATTAGTTTTTGGTTTGATCAACTTGGAAGGATAGAGTTTTCCAAAATATTGTGCACCTTATCTTTGTTTCTTTGAAACTTGCTCTGCAACTTTCATTAAACAATGTCGGTTAACGGTGACAGCAGATGCAGCTCTACCAGGCTTTGAGGTTACAGGTTTCCAAGAAACCTACCCGGATGCTATAATCATCCCAGAAAATGTAAGGAAAGCCATCACTATAAAACTTATAACAAATGTCCTATCATCAAGAGGTGGTAGGGTTATTTTTTTGATAGAGGCACATGAATATCGTCAGACAGAGGTATTCTTTTCATGGCTTATCTTCCCTGGAGCAAATCCAGTATCACATGTGTTTCACTTCTACAAAGAAGAGGAATATGGAACTGAATACATTACTTTCAAGAATATTGAAATTTCACTAACTTACCAAGAGCATGCACTCTGGTATAAAGGGGCCCTACAACATTAAAATCACATTACCAAGCTCGGTCCACCGGGTAGACCAGGAGCAACATGGCCGGTATTAGCCAGCTATACAGCACATCCTGCCATTGAAGAAATGACAGGTGCGGAACTATTAGTTCAAATAAAACAACTAATGCAAATACACAGACAATTGGTTCAATATGTCATATGGACTCTAACAGTCCAACCTTCTATAAGGATTCCACAAGACACCGCTTACCAAGGGAACACAAATAAAATTACACCACAGACTATACAATCAGTCATTGGTAAATTACCCACAAAAGGGAACAAATTCCATTCTGGATAGCTCAAAAAATACTCAAATTGAGGCAGTATTTCCTGATACTACCCCTCAAGAGAAACACAGGATTTTAGCAATCTGTTTACCAATGGGGATCGCACCACACAATGAGGACCGCGACACTTGGGGTACAGTCTTTGCTGCAATCTACACCAAAACATATGGTTCCGTCTATGGCGGTAATACCAGACGTTCTGAAACAGATTCAAAATGAATACTGGGCAGAGGCTGCTTTAAATCTAGGTATGAAATTACAGAAAGGTTTCAAACAGGTCTCAGCAATAATATTGGCTAATATTAAAGGTGAAAATAACATTTGATGGACAGAATGCAGAACAATGTCATACATTCACCCCAGTACAGAGATCTGGGCCTAAATCCATTGTTTTTTTGCACTCCACACCACCCCAGTTCAGACATGGCCATATGCAAATCAGCCTTGACCCTGTGCCTCATGGGAACATTCCAGCCCGAACTGCCAAGACATGTCTTTCCTGGACCGGGATCAAGCATCCTAGGACCGGTTTCTGGCTATCTGCCTTCTTAGGTCAGGATAGCTTGACTCCAGTGGAGTGGAGAGCATGGGACTCACGTCTGAGCATACCCATCCCACTTGGAGTGACAAATGCAAAAATAACAGTTGATGGACAAAATGAAGAACAATGTCATACATTCACCCCAGTACAGAGATCGGGGCCTAAATCCATTGTTTTTTTGCACTCCACACCACCCCAGTTCAGACATGGCCATATGCAAATCAGCCTTGACCCTGTGCCTCATGGGAACAGTGTAGTATCTAAGTCCATACATACATATAATGATGTCGCCGAGGCAGATGTAGTTGAGTTATGTAGAAGGTTTATTCAACCATAGGTAGGATAACAGGAAGTATAACTCTGGAACAAGCAGCCCCACCAGGAGCAGCCTCTTAGCTACTCAGCCCATTCTCAACTGCCAACCCTCAAACCAGTCACCCAAGCATTCCATCGATGTCAATCACACTCACATTCTAACCTGGAACACTCACACTGGCTGAGCAGCTAGATGCAGAGAAATGCAGGAACATAAATAATAAACCGAGAATACTACACTATCCTCTCCCTCTCAAAATGGAAAACAAAAGAGAAGCAGTCAGCGAAGAAGAAAGCTATACACAATTAAAATATACAATCGTAATAATAATCCGTAAACCCAGGGATGAGAAGGACATCACATCACGAGAGGGAAAACAGACAAAAGTCAAGAAAGAGACAGTAAACACTAACACTGACACCATCCTCCTCCTTTAATACTGAACAAAAGAAAAATGAAAAATGAGAGACAAACTCACAAACAACAAGTGAGCAAGACCTAACATGAAGAAAACGACTCCACGAAGGTAGACTATGGCAACCAAAGGCCACACCTCAAGTGAGGAACTGAGAAGACATGGGGACAACCCATAAACGAAGGTGTAACGAGGGACAATTCCAAGAACACACGCAGCACGGGAAGGTGCAGCACAATGTGGCAAACCAAAAGAATTCCACTCCTCATATAAGTAACTCTGAAAATATGGGGCTAACCCATAAATGAAGGTGTAACAAAGGACAGACCTAAGAACACACGCAGCACAAGTTGGTGCAGCACAATGTGGCAACCAAAGGAATTCCACTCCTCATGAGAGGAACTGAGAAAATATGGGGTTAACCCATAACCAAATAATTGAAGGTGTAACAAGGGACAGAAACCCAAGAACACACGCAGCACGAGATGGTGCAGCACAAAGTGGAAAACCAAAAGAAACTCCAAATGCCACTCCTCATGAGAGGAACTGAGAAAATATGGGGTTAACCCATATCCAAATAATTGAAGGTGTAACAAGGGACAGAAACCCAAGAACACACGCAGCACGAGATGGTGCAGCACAATGTGGCCAACACACACATAAAGTCAAGGTGAAGCACAAGGTGGCTTACACACACAAGACAGAGTAGGAGTACAAGGTGATGCGCAGAGCGGCTTACACACACAAGACACAATGAGCCTTACGATGACTACACACACATGAGAACATGAAGCACAGGGCGACTTACACACGACAATGAAAAGTGAGGCGCAAGGCGGCTTACACACTGGACACAAAAGAAAATATCGCACAGGGCGACATGCATGCAATTGACGTACAACAAAGTGTCCAACACAGGTAGAGAAGGGATTAACACCCTATAACCCAAACATGAGGGTTAACAACAAAATAAATGGTGAAAAGTCCATGAGAAGGGATTATCACCCTATAACGCAGACATATGGGTTAACCAAAGACCATGGAAGGGATCATCACCCTATAACCCAAACACAAGGGTTAACCAATACTGTAGTGCAGACATGAGGGTGAGAAAACCCACATAAGAAATGAGACACGAGAGTTAAAATGACATGTCAAAGAACACACACATTTCATAAATGAATGAAACCATAACCATTGTGAAAAACATGCTTGATGAATAACCAGTCAATATTTGTGACTGTCACCTCAATGATGGACAGGCAAGGCATAAGTTGCAAGATGATACCCTGCAGTGGAAGCCATGCCAACAAAAACAGAAAACTTGGCAGCAGAACAAAGTACTTTGATGCAGGTATAATGCCCATAGAAGATGAAGATGAAACGTGGCACGAAGATAGGCAAAGAAAATCTCTGGTGAAAGATTTCATGTAGAAATGTGCAGGAACTTAAACAAAAACAAAATGTTCCACGTTGAACGGAGCAGCTTGCGGGTGAAAGTAGCTTCAAGCACTCGTGACTAAAGCTAGAAAATTAAGAAACAGTACCTTGCTGGCGAAACAGTACTTTGCTGGCAGGATCCCTGAAAGGCCAGCACCTCGGATGAGAAAGGTCGACAAAGTGCAAGTGAAAAAGAGCACACAGTGGCACAAGACATCCGAGGCATAATGGCATGAAGAACTAAACGTGGTTAGCAGAGGCACAGAGCAAAACAGTACTTCAAAGCACCTCCAGTGCAATGCGCACAAACGGAGCTAACATAAGATGGAGGCACGTACTTTACACTGTGCCGGGTGGCTGCAGGCCCGCTCCTGCTGTGAGGCATCTGACAGCAGCAGTGATGATTGCGAAGCAGGGAATACATCATAAACAGTTCCACAGAGGCTGAAGGCAAAGAGGTGAGGAGCGCGTGCATTCTTTAAAGTTACCTTCTACAGCCATAGGTAGGATAACAGGAAGTATAACTCTGGAACAAGCAGCCCCACCAGGAGCAGCCTCTTAGCTACTCAGCCCATTCTCAACTGCCAACCCTCATACCAGTCACCCAAGCATTCCATCCATGTCAATCACACTCACATTCTAACCTGGAACACTCACACTGGCTGAGCAGCTAGATACAGAGAAGTGCAGGAACATAAATACAAAAACGAGAATACTACAAACAGTCCAGCCCGAACTGCAAAGCCATGTCTTTCCTGGACCCGAATCAAGCATCCTAGGACCGGTTTCTGGCTATCAGCCTTCAGCCAGGATAGCTTGACTCCAGTGGTGTGGAGAGCATGGGACTCACGTCTGAGCATACCCAGCCCTCGGGGTGACAAATGCAAAAATAACAGTTGATGGACAGAATGCAGAACAATGTCATACATTTACCCCAGTACAGAGATCTGGGCCTAAATCCATCATTTCTTTGCATTCCACACCACCCCAGTTCAGACATGGCCATATGCAAATTAGCCTTGACCCTGTGCCTCATGAGAACAGTCCAGACCGAAACTGCCAAGCCATGTCTTTCCTGGACTGGAATCAAGCATCCTAGGACTGGTTTCTGGCTATCAGCCTTCTTCAGCCAGGATAGCTTGACTCCAGTGGTGTGGAGAGCATGGGACTCACGTCTGAGCATACCCATCCCACTCGGGGTGACAAATGCAAAAATAACAGTTGATGGACAGAATGCAGAACAATGTCATACATTCACCCCAGTACAGAGATCTGGGCCTAAATCCATGTTTTTTTTGCACTCCACACCACCCCAGTTCAGACATGGCCATATGCAAATCAGCCTTGACCCTGTGCCTCATGGGAACAGTCCAGCCCAAACTGCCAAGCCATGTCTTTCCTGGACCGGAATCAAGCATCCTAGGAGCGGTTTCTGGCTATCAGCCTTCTTCAGCCAGGAGAGCTTGACTCCAGTGGTGTGGAGAGCATGGGACTCACGTCTGAGCATACCCATCCCACTAGGGGTGACAAATGCAAAAATACCAGTTGATGGACAGAATGCAGAACAATGTCATACATTTACCCCAGTACAGAGATCTGGGCCTAAATCCTTCATTTCTTTGCATTCCACACCACCCCAGTTTAGACATGGCCATACGCAAATTAGCCTTGACCCTGTGCCTCATGAGAACAGTCCAGCCCGAACTGGAAAGCCATGTCTTGCCTGGACCGGAATCAAGCATCCTAGGACCGGTTTCTGGCTATCAGCCTTCTTCAGCCAGGATAGCTTGACTCCAGTGGTGTGGAGAGCATGGGACTCACGTCTGAGCATACCCAGCCCACTCGGAGTGACAAATGCAAAAATAACAGTTGATGGACAGAATGCAGAACAATGTCATACATTTACCCCAGTACAGATATCTGGGCCTAAATCCATCATTTCTTTGCATTCCACACCACCCCAGTTCAGACATGGCCATATGCAAATTAGCCTTGACCCTGTGCCTCATGAGAACAGTCCAGACCGAAACGCCAAACCATGTCTTTCCTGGACAGAAATCAAGCATCCTAGGACTGGTTTCTGGCTATCAGCCTTCTTCAGCCAGGATAGCTTGACTCCAGTGGTGTGGAGAGCATAGGACTCACGTCTGAGCAAACCCATCCCACTCGGGGTGACAAATGCAAAAATAACAGTTGATGGACAGAATGCAGAATAATGTCATACATTCACCCCAGTACAGAGATCTGGGCCTAAATCCATGTTTTTTTTGCACTCCACACCACCCCTGTTCAGAAATGGCCATATGCAAATCAGCCTTGACCCTGTGCCTCATGGCAACAGTCCAGCCAAAACTGCCAAGCCATGTCTTTCCTGGACCGGAATCAAGCATCCTAGGACCGGTTTCTGGCTATCAGCCTTCTTCAGCCAGGATAGCTTGACTCCAGTGGTGTGGAGAGCATGGGACTCACGTCTGAGCATACCCATCCCACTAGGGCTGACAAATGCAAAAATAACAGTTGATGGACAGAATGCAGAACAATGTCATACATTTACCCCAGTACAGAGATCTGGGCCTAAATCCTTCATTTCTTTGCATTCCACACCACCCCAGTTCAGACATGGCCATACGCAAATTAGCCTTGACCCTGTGCCTCATGGGAACACTCCAGCCCGAACTGCCAAGCCATGTCTTTCCTGGACCAGAATCAAGCATCCTAGGACCGGTTTCTGGCTATCAGCCTTCTTCAGCAAGGATAGCTTGACTCCAGTGGTGTGGAGAGCATGGGACTCACGACTGAGCATACTCATCCCACTCAGGGTGACAAATGCAAAAATAACAGTTGATGGACAGAATGCAGAACAATGTCATACATTCACCCCAGTACAGAGATCTGGGCCTAAACCCATCATTTTCTTTGCACTCCACAACACCCCAATTCAGACATGGCCATATGCAAATCAGCCTTGACCCTGTGCCTCATGGGAACAGTCCAGCCCGAACTGCCAAGCCACGTCTTTCCAGAATCAAGCTGAAGACAGATGAAATGCCAGAGACCGGTCCTCAAAAGCTTGTTTCCGGTCCAGGGAAGGCATGGCTTGGTAGTTCGGGCTGGACTGTTCCCATGACGCACAGGGTCAGACTTTTTTGCATATGGCCATGTCTGAACTGGGGTGGCAGAGTGAGCTAAAGAACGGTGATGGATTAAACCCAGATCTGTTGACTGGGTGTGAGTGTTTGATTGGTTAAGATGCTTTGCCCATCACCACCCCCTGTTGTACTGTAATATTAAAGGTGAAGCAGCATCTGTGGCGATCCAAAGAGAATTTTATATAACTGAGCTACCTCAGGAACTAGTCAGAATAATTGAAAAATCCTATGAAGAACTAGGTAGAGACAGTTTGGTTGGTAAACCAGTGAATCCCCACCTGACTGAAAGTCCAGAAAAGATCTTTATTAATAACACTTTCATTCTTCCTAAAAAGAAGCGGGAGAACACTAAACAAACTCCTAAAGAGAAGCGTTCTAAGTCCCGAGTTATGTCTCCTCAAAAGGAGCCCTGTGAAAGGAGGTATAACCTCAGGAATAGGGATAATTTGAGAAAACATGATAGATATCCAGATACTGATACATGTTCCTCTCGTACCTTTCAGACTTCATCACATGAATCCGAAAGAAGAGGACAGTCAGAACAAAAGGAAGAATGTGTGAAGTCCAAAGACGATCAACACGTTCCAAAAAATTGGGGAACCAAATTCACCAAAAAGAAGGTAGAAGGTCTAAAAATCAGACTTGCCGAGGATCTTGAGGACACAACTCAAGAATGGGGAGTAGGCTCAGACAATGTTGGACTGCACAGCAGAAGTAACCGTAGCTCGCAAGATCTGGAAGGATCATCTGGAGACAGTGGACTTGAATGAGTACATGCAAGTTGAAACTGCTGATACCAGGGTTAGGGTCCCACACAAGTTATATAAATTACACTCCGGTTGGAGGGGAATATAACTAGAAAAATAAGAGCGCTCTTTTGGGAGAAGCTCTCTAAGGGTTATGACATCCTTTCAGCTGAACAAGACTGACCACCTGTATTTGTCAGGGAGTGGACACAATGAAGACATCATTATGCCAGAAATGGGCAGTAGCCCAGGCTCCTGCATTATATAAAAATCATGTAGGATGGGATGAGGATTCTCTTCAACATGAAATCCAGTTAAAAACTCAACCAACTGCACAAAGGCAGGACCCAGTTAAGCAAGAAGCTAAAAACAAGTCAGAGAGATATTAGATCAACTTGAATACCAAGGGGTGATTGAAACATGCCCTTCTTCAATGAAAAATCATTTGTTTCCTGTATCCAAAACAGACAAAAAAATATTGTCTAGTTTTGGATTACAGACATTTAAACTCCTGTTGCAAAACCTTTGCAGTACAAAATGCACACAGTGCAGCACTAATAAATAACATTGTGCGTAAAAAATATAAAACAACATTAGATATTTCTAACAGTTTCTTCTGTCAAAACATTGTACTGGAAAGTATGTATGTGACTGCTTTCTCAATAATGGGAACACAGAATCAATTCTGTTGTCTCCCCCAGGGATTCAAGAATAGTCCAGAGTTATTTTCAGCCAGAGTAACAGAGTTACTACAGAGTAACTACACACGTATGATGATGAATCATTATCATATGTCGATGACATCTATCTAACAGACGATGACTTGGATAGGCACTTGAACAGGGTGAACATCATATCGATTCTGGGTTTCCTAAATTTCGGAAGAACTTACATTCTAAATTACGCAGAAAGGGTTAAACCTCTCTACGAATTAATCAAACCTGATTTCAAAACAGTTAATTGGACTCAAAAACACACAGAAATTTTACGTTCAGTGCAAACAGACATGTTAGCAACAACACATTTACAAACACGCGTAAACATACGCAACATAGCGATCCGATTCATTCCAGGAAGATGCACATTCATGTACTTAACCTTTAATGAAGGAGAAAAAGTACCAATAGCTTACAAATCCCACTTGTACACACAAGCTGAAATGAAATTCACTTCCACAGTAAAAATTCTGACAGCTGTTTAAACTGCAGTAGCAAAAGAGAGAGGCCTCGCACAGGGTAAGCGCATAATGTTCGTTACTCCTGTACATGCCTTAGAGGCGGTGACAAAAGTGAGCATTCCGAATGCAAAGACTTTACATCCGAATTGGACACAATGGGTTAAATCTCGTGCTGCAACAGACGTTGAATACGTTTCTGACCCCTATTTGAAAACATAAGAATTTCTATAATACGAACAAGAATTTCCTCTGCCCACTGAGATTCTGCCTCTAGAACAGTACGGATGTATAATTTATTCAGACGGATCAGCACAACCCGCAATTGGGGGAAAACAAGCTTATAGTGCTGTGTGCGCGATCGTTAAAGGTCGCTGGTGCGATGGTAAATTACGACCTATGGTCACTAAAACGCAATCTGTAGGAGATTGTACAGCTCAGCGAGCTCAACTACAAGCATTCAAGATGGCATTTGAAAATACTCATTGCGAATTCCCAAACTCATAGTGTGCGCTTCCTATTATTGTGTTCAATCTTATAATGAATACTTACAGAACTAGATTTCTCAATAATGGGGACACAGCAGCAAAAAGCTCACGTGATCCATACACTGAGTCATCAACGTGATGGCGATTACGTTGCAGGGAAATCATTGGCTGATGAAGCCGCAAAGGCAGCTATGTAAACAGCTTCCATAGCTGCAATCACTCGTTCAAAAACGAATATAGACGGCAAAATATTGTAAGCTGTCAAAGTGACAAGCAAAGGCAGTGGTGCAGCATTACCTCAAAACTATCCACTGGAATATTCATACATAATTAATGCCAACTCCGTTCCTTTTGCCAGACTCCCTGGAGTGGGGGATAGAGTAATTCCGAACAGGAAACGTAGAGTAGCTTTGGTACACAAAGTACATTTGGGAGAGGGTCTGATACATCAGGGGATCTTTAAATCTATACTAGAATTAACAGACATGTACTGGTGGCCAGGGATGAATGGTCACATTCACACATTTGCAAATACTTGCCATGACTGCAACAGAGATCGCAGCAGAGAACGCAGACAGATACCTGACTACGCTGTAGTCAGCCCAGTACATACACAATTGTTAGACAGCATTAGACTATCTACACGCAGACGTCCCTATGGACAAATGCGTTCCCACAAACATTAAGACAAGATTCATTTGGATGTGGACCCAGGGCTCGGCTGACGCCCGAACTGTTATGAAGGATTTGCCAGTCTTTATCGGCACATACACAGTCGACATGCTACATTCTGACCACGTAGTGTAGTTCCTATATTCCCAATAGGCTCTGCGTTAGGAATAATATATCCTATAGAATTGACATCAGACTTTTTCAGGATTTTCTGTCAGTTCAGGTTTTACTGGTTTCCCACCCAAACTATGTCTTTCTAGTTCTTCATAGAATTTTTCAATAAATCTAGCAAGTTCATATAGTTCCTCAGTCATATCAAGTTCTTTTAATGGGGGCGTGGCTAGGGAGCCGAGGGGAATGGCAGCATGAGCTTGGAGCTCCGCGCCTAATCCCCGCAGTAATCCTGTTTAAAGGAGCGGTGGCAACTGCGAGAGCCTCACCGAGCAGACCGGAGGCACTAAGTACGGTGCCTGCACCCTCGGACGAGTGAAGGAGCCGAATATCGCTTTGCCGGAGAGGAACGGGACCAGCGCGGCCCAGGCCGCGAGGAGGCACAAAATGGCAGTGGTTACTGCAAGCGGACGAGGCGGAGATACACAAAGGAATTGGAGTGGCCTCACACTCAGTTGAATGCCTGAGGGTGATCTGCTGGCAGCGCGTTATATCTGGCGAGGCAGGCGTACGCCCTCAGGGGGTGAAATGAGCTGCTGAGGTCCGACTGCGACCAGGCTGTGGCTCCGGCGCCGAGGGGACAGTGTAAGGCCCAGCGGGGTGCCGAGGAGCGGAATCCGCGGCAGCCCCCTTCGTTCCCTGGCCAACTGGGGCGACACTGAAGACTCGACCCTCTTCCACACAAAGGAAAGGGGAGTGAGGAACCTCTGGGAGTCGGTGGGACTGCCAGCACGCCCGGAGTGAGGATGCGAATTCCTGGAGGTGGATTTCCCGGGGTAAACACTGTGTGACTCTGCACACACGGAACACGGAGTAGGAGGTTGACCGGGAGCGGCGGACGGCAGGGCGGAAAGAGAGGAGCCCCCTGCCCACGCGGGGGAAGTAGGAGCCCGAAGGGACACAGGTGAGGCTTCCCCAGTAGTGCGCTGGCGACCCAGCAGACACGGGTGTGCCGAGACAGTGAGAACTGACAGCGGGGGCCCTGAGTCCAGGCTATATACATACAGCCGGAGACTAGATCTCGTTCCCCGGGGGGCCTGCTGAGCTGATACACAAGGCTCGGGGGAGGGTGAAACCTGCAGCCTTGGCTCCCGGAGGCGGCTCGTGACCCCTGGCCGGTGCCTTAGAAGTAAGGGAGGGCGCGAAGCCATGAGGGACTGGGACAGCCTCCTGGAGAGTGGTGGATCCCCTGGACACGCCGGAGACGGGAGCCTGGTTGGCCGAATTGCGCTGGGGTCGGGGGCGGCGCGACCGCTACCCTGCGTCCCAGCCCTGAGAGTGAGCTGGTACTGGAGGTACGGGACGCAACCTTGTTGCGAGGGCACGAAGAAAGCACAACCTGGACCCGGAGGGCCTTGGAACTGGAAACGGGTGCACTGGAACTGACGTGCTGGCGGGTGCAGCAGCTGGGGGCAAGTGGAGCTGCAACTACCACGACATCGTCTGTGAGTGAGCGAGTAAAGAAGAACGACTCCCTCCGTGGATAAGTGGACATTGGCGAGCTGAGGTGGAACAGGAGAGACATATTGTGCCTTGTCAGATACTAGGACAACCCAGGACGCCAGAGCTCATACTGCCATCGCGCCATGGGGAAAACCAAGGGAAAAACCGAAGGGGCTGCGGCTTCGGAATCTTTGGAGGGGCGTCCGGCGGGACCCACGTACTTACAGCAGCTCCAAGACCGCATCCTTGAGGCTATTGCAGCAACCAGAGAGGCCTTACAGCTGGAGGAGAAAGAGTTGCAGGAAAAGAAAGAGAGGGAGACACGAGAACGTAATTTGCAAATTAATGGTAAATTTCCTATTCAACGTCCTCTTTACCCTGTCCTTACTAATGAACCCGATGATTTTTCTTTGCTAGACCGTTGCCCGCCTCCGTATGTTTCACCTACGGCTCCGCATGAGGGATCGGATGAAAATGATGAAGGGCATAGTCGTACCAGGCTAAGTGTTGATCGGGCTGCGGAATTGCAGGGATTTGCTGGAAAACTTAATCTTAAAACTATTACTATTTCGGAAATTGATGATCAGATGCGTAAGTGGTCTGAGAAAGAACATTTATATTTCTTGAGTCATTTTGGAGACAAAGTTGTAGAACGGTTTAGAAAATATTCATCTGACTTGGAACCAAAAGATGTATCAGTTGGTCGTGAGAATTTGCGTAAAGGTATTTTTGTTCTTACAGATGCGGCTTCATTTTTCCAACGGTTGGTCCATCTGCGGGATGAGGCGTTACAATTACGGGCGGCGAAAAAGGCATCAGACTTGGCTGCGTCTGGATCGATGGAGAATTCCAAAGAGTGTCCTATCTTTGGAGCAGATAAGAGTTCTACAGTTCATATTATGCATATGCGAGAAGCTGCACCTTTATATGTCCTTCCTAAAGGGCAAGGTACAGATGATGATAAAACGTCTGTGAATGCAAAGGGTTATTTTATATATAATTGGGTTTACACACCATGGAATAGAACAGATGTTATGGCACTTAAGACTGCTTTGCCTGACCCTCGTAAAAACCCGGCAGCTTTCTATGAAGGAGTGGAAGGGGCTATTTCTTCGTGCGTTATGACCTTAGTTGATATTGATCTTTTCTTCGGATTGATATTACCTCCTGATATGTGGAGAGCGATTTGTAAATTTGATGATCGAGTGATTTTGGGTGCAGATTGAAAAGAAATAGCCCAACCTGATTTAGATAGGACGCCCGCGAGTAAGCCGTGTCAATTAATTTTAGATCTCCCGGGAGCTATTTTGAATACATTGAAAACGCTTGTTCCACCCAAGAAGGTTGATTGGACTATGTTAGCTTCGTGCAAACAGAAGCAGGATGAATCTGTTTCTGACTTCTTTTCGTGTTTTGAGGAAGCGTTCCATGACTACAGTGGGCAATTATTAAAAGAGGATACGGGCAGGCATTTGTTCCTTGACAAATATGTGGCTAATCTCCTGCTGGAGATTGCGAAACGTTTAAAGGCTAGTGAAAGTTATTGGACCACAGCGACCCCTGCTTCTTTATTGACTATGGCTCAGTATTATGAACAACAGGAATTGGAGCATAAGGAAAGAAGTGATAAGAAAGCTAAGGTGTTAAAGACGAAGGTGATGTTGGCTCAGGTTCATGCGACCCAGATGAGAGGGAATGATAAGGGTAGACGTGGATCGTATGGTACGTCTTCTGTTCGTACCGACATTTCTGAGGACCAGTGTGCATACTGTAAACAGTTTGGACATTGGGCTTCAGACTGTCCGGTGCTTCGAGAACAGCGTAATCAGCGTGGTCGAGGAAGTGGAAGGACGCAGAAAAAGTTATACAGGATCGAGGGGCGGGGCGAATGATCGTGGCAGGTTTGAAGTGAGGGATCGTGGTCAGGCTGATTATAATACTTTTGATCGACGAAATCAGTATCAGATATCTGAGGGTGAGTTTACAGAGTCCCAGGATTATGCAAATGCATAGGATTGCGTAGCATGGGGTGTGGAATCGGTTGAAGTACCAGTAGATCAAAGGGGTCCATATGTATCAGCGCATGTTTTGGGTTCTACTGATCAGTTTCTGGTCGATACAGGAGCTACTCATAGTGCTCTGTCCAAACACTTGGTTCCAAGGGCTCCCCTGTCTGGCGAAATAATTACATCAATAGGGTTCGATAGAACACCCTCTCTTAGCCCATTGTCACAACCAACATTACATTTCACATTGATAAATTTGCTGCCCCATGCCTGTTTTTGTTGTCACCAAACACTCCAGATAATATCATGGGAATAGATATGCTTAAATAGTTTCGAGCAACTATACGTTGCGCTCCTGAAGGGGTGCTGGTCATTTTGAACGAGAATTATCCAGATGTAATGAGAGTGTGCCTCATGCAAGAGACTGAGGCGTTAGCCTCTCTTCCAAAAACGTTATGGGCTACTTCAGATACAGATGTGGGACAGATGATTATCCCCCCTATATCTATTACTGTTAAGGAGGGGGTGTCTTTGCCTCGTGTACCGCAGTATAAAATTTCCAGGGAAGGTGAAATTGCTCTGATGCATATTGTACATGACTTGAATATTGCAGGCGTGGTAGAAGAAGTCCCCTATAATGTTTGTAACAGCCCTATTCTTCCAATTTTAAAGAAAGATACAGACACCAAAATCTATTGTTTCATTATTGATTTGAGAGAAATAATAAGATAGTAGTGCCTAAATACCCAGTGGTGTCTGATATTACCACCTTACTTACTTTGATCCTGCCCACGGCCACTGCCTTCAGTGTTATTGACTTGAAAAATGCTTTCTTTTCAATTCCCATCCATCCTGATAGCCGATATCTGTTTGGCTTCACATTAAATATTAAATCATATAGATTTTGTCGAGTTCCTCTAGGTTACACAGAAAGCCCTAGTATTTATAGCCAGGCTTTCAAAAGACAGCTTGATTCTTTTGATTAACAGTCTGGAGTGGCTCTCATTCAATATGCTGATGACATTTTACTCGCAGAAGACACGCAGGAACAATGTGAAGAGAGTAGTCTTGCTTTGCTTTCTTTTCTTGCTCAGAATAATCACAAGGTTTCTAGGAAAAAGCTCCAATATTGTAGACCAAAGGTGACCTACCTCGGTCATCTTCTGTCTAAGGAGGGACGTGCATTGACATCTGATCGAATCCAAGCAATATTAGATACATCAGTCCCTTGCACTCAGAGAGATGTTCATGCTTTTATAGGTTTAACGTCTTTTTGTAGGCAGTGGATAATGGAGTTTTCACACATTATAAAACCTTTGTTAGCATTGTTGTCCAAAACTACACCGAACCCCCTTGAATGGAAAGATGAATGTCAGAATGCTTTTGAACAATTGAGACAAGCCCTTTGTTCTGCACCAGTGCTAGGTACACCAGATTATACAAAGATTTTTACATTATATGTACACGAGAAGGATGGGTGTGCATTGTCAGTCCTAAGGCAGACACACAAGGATAAACAGAGACCTTGCGCGTACTTTTCAGCAGTACTTGACCCTGTAGCACGAGGATTACCTGGGTGTTTTCGATCAGTTGCAGCAACAGCAGTGGCTATACGACAGAGTGAGGGAATAGTTTTGCCACACAAATTGTTGGTGTTAGTTCCCCATGCGGTAGATGCTCTGTTAAACCAAACAAAAACCCAGTACCTAACGAGTGCACGTTTAACAGGATATGAGCTAACACTGTTGGCGCCACATATTACACTGAAGAGATGTGCCACTTTGAACCCTGCTACTTTATTGCCGTATCCAGTTGCTGAGGGCCAGGAGGAAGAACACCATGATTGTGTTTTCCTGACTGAGGAACAAACAAAGGGTCATATTGACTTACAGGATACGCCACTTCCAGATGTAGATGGGGAACTGTGGGTTGATGGATCATGTTTAAGGTTGCCAGATTGTACAACTTCTGCAGCCTATGCGATCACAACACTTAAGACAGTGGTAGAAACAGCACGAATACCGCAAAAATCGTCCCAAGCAGCTGAATTAATAGCCTTAACAAGAGCATGTGAATTAAGTGCTGGTTTATGTGTGAACATCTACACTGATATCCGGTACGCCTTTGAAGTAGTGCACGATTTCGGCCTGCTCTGGAGGGAGCGAGGATTTTTGACTTCACATGGAGTGCACATTATGCATGGAGAATTAGTATGTGACCTCCTGAATGCGTTATTGCATCCAAAGAAAGTAGCAATAATCAAATGCAGTGCACATAAGAAAGTGACAGACAAAGTAGGACAAGTAAACGCCTTTGCAGATCGCATAGTGAGAGAAACTACTATGTTACCAAATGTTTCGCCAATATATGTGGTGAATTCGCAGGCTGAGAGATGGCATGATGCTAGAGAGGAGATCTTAGACATTCAGAAATCAGCGTCCGAAGCAGAACTCGCAACCTGGGCAAAGGAGGGAGTGTTGGATGATGAGGGTTGCTGGAGGAGCAAGGATATGGAGAGATGGAAATTGCATTCAGCTTACTTGCAAGCAATGGTTCAAATGACACATGGATTGGCACATGTTGGAGCTCTTGCAAATACTAAATTGCTTACACGAGTTTGGGAGCATCCTGAGATTGCCAATATGGCCAAAAGAGTAGTGCAGACCTGTCTGATATGCTTGCAGTACAACCCTGCTAAAGGGACTTATACTCCGAAAGGAGGGTTTGTTCCACCTACTGCACCATTTGAAGTACTGCAAATGGATTACATCCAGCTTCAGCATTGCAATAACTTTAAATATGTCTTAGTGGTGGTGTGTGCTTTCAGTAAATGGATTGAGGCCTTCCCCACGAAGGATAATACAGCACTGACAACGGCTAAGGTTTTGCTCAAAAAGTACTTCCCACGCTATGGTGTTTGTAAATTTTTGTGGAATGATAATGGTCCTCATTTTGTTGGGAAAGTAGTGGAGTACGTCCTGAAAGGGTTGGGGATTCAGCAAAAGTTCCATGCTGTATTCCATCCGCAGTCAGCAGGTTTGGTAGAAAGGTATAATGCTACTCTGAAGTTGAAGCCAGCAAAGATCGTGGCATCTATGTCTTTGAAATGGCCGGATGCTCTGCCTCTGGCATTGCTATCTATTAGATCAGTGCCTCATTCCCGAACTGGCCTTACACCTTATGAAGTGGTGTTTGGAGGGCCCATGAACATATGGGGAGTTCCTAAGCCTCGTTTGCTACATGATGTGCCTTGTATAATGATGAACGATTATTTGGCACGATTAACAAATGATTTACTTTCTATTCATCAACAGGTTCGAGAAGCGCTCCCCGACAATTCCATTGGAGAGGCTCACAATCTTCGTCCTGGGGATCATGTGATGATTTCTTCATTTGAGAGAACCAGCAGCTTGGAGCTGAGGTGGCGTGGCCCTGAGCAGGTGTTGCTGGCGACTCGAACGGCTGTGCGAGTCACGAATAAAAAGCGGTGGGTGCATTCTACTCATTGTCGTCGTGTCTCTCTGGATCTGGTGAATCCCACTGTGCTGTCTGATTATCGAGTCATCCTGGACGCAGAGAAGAGCCCAGCTCCTACGTCTACTGAATCGGAGGGAGCCTTCCCGGACCACACTGTTTCTGGTGGAGAAAGATACAATGTACGGCCAAGAAAAGCAGTTGTTTTGTGCGAGACTGGTTGAGTTACCGCTCTGAGGTTTGTGAAAATGGAAGCCGGGAATATCAAGTGGGGTGGATCAGTTCTACCAAGTGTAGCGACACCCGTCTTGAATCTCTGAGAAGAAACCAACCGCTACCTCGGAGCTCAGCACTCATATTTTTATTTTTTAGTTGTTTTTGTTTTGAGACATTTGTACTTTGAACTATGGCACCTACTACGATAAGAAATAAGAGAATTGTGGGTGCGGTGCTTTTTGTTACGACCATAGTGGTAATAGCAGTAATAGCTTGGGTCGTAGAAGGATTAGTTCCGGCAAGAGAATACTTATTGCCTACTACCCCAATTCCATCCGAACATTTTCATTTCACTTTAACCTATCATGAAGAAAGACATAGACAGACTTATATAAATAACATTTTCATTCAAATTCTACATCACACCCATAACATGATGAACACTTCGAACTGTTGGGTATGTGGAATGTTGCCTGGACATCAAAAGAAAGGAGGCACTCCGCTTATTCCTCTTCCGTTCTCTCAATATGGTTCTTGTAACGCTTGGTACACTCTTCTGTTTACTTTGAGATGGCCAACTAAAGGTGGACTGCTTTTTCGGCTTACCAAAGTGTGTTATAATGACAGAGATGGATACCCGCAAGCAGAAGGAGCTAATTTCGAATGGAAAGAATATCGACCAGATAATGTATCATAGCCTCGAGTTTACACTAACCAAAGAAATATAAATATGTCTAGTTTACATGTGATTACAGCTATTGATATCAAAGCTGATTTATGTGCCCGAAATAAAGGTACTATCCCAGTAGGTAGAAGTGAATGTAATACTACTCTCACCTTTGACATGCCAAATGGTATTGCTTTTGTAGCTTCGCAAAACACTTACTTCATTTGTGGAAATAAAGGTTATCACTGACTTCCTATTGGATGGTTAGGAACATGTTACATATCCTTTGTATTACCCCCGGTGTTTATTGCCCCACCTATGTATCATAATGACTTTGTGTTATACCATGATTTTATATTAAACAGAGTGAAGAGAACATTACCAATTGATGAGATCGATCAAACAGACACCTCCCTACAGCAATATGTTGATTTTAATTTAGGCCTCTTTTCATTTGTTGGTGCTGCTCTAAATAGCAGAAAAATAAGACGATTGACACGTGTTGTGGAAGCTGTTGCTAATGAGACAGTTTTTGCTCCAGGGAACTTGACTGAGGAACTTCAAATTACCAGAATTGTAATGCTCCAGAACCGTATGGTTCTAGATGTAGTGTTAGCTGATCGTGGGGGTGCATGCCGCATTCTCGGAAGTAGTTGCTGTGTGTACGTCCCTGATAACTCACCTTCTGTATGTGATGCTATTTCTAAATTACATAAAAAAGCTGCTGAAATACATCCTGACAATGGTACATGGACAGTTTCAAGCTGGTTCTGGACTTTGCTCAGTACTTGGGGTTGGAAACTGTTAACAATTTTATGTATAATAATTGGGATACTCTTCTTCTTTTGCCTATGTATTCAATGTGGCCCTATGTTATGTTCTATGTGTCTCACTGCTTGCATTCCATCCAAACGAGCCATTGCTAAGAATGAGCAAATGATTAATCGAGAGATAACGAATATTATGTTAATTAATACTGATGATGAATATCCTGATTACTTCCGTTATGAGGTAGCTTCAGCTAAATGCTAAAAGGGTCGTCTGTCGTAATTTGACAATGATTGGGTTAGCATTTAGATCAGCTACATGACTTTCTCTTTATCTTGACCATGTTGTCGGAGGTCATTTTGTATTCGATGGCTTCCATTTCCATGAACATGCTGTCTCGTGGTCAGCATGCCCTTTTTTCCTTTCTCTGTACCAATGACCATCTAACTTTCCCAGCAACAGGCTATTTTTAGTACTGGTCAAGCTTGCACATGCGTAGTCAAACCCTTTGTATTAGTGGATGGTCATCACTTAGGAATGTGCCCCAAACTGACCAGTGGTGCCAAAACTCCTCCCATAAGCTGGCTGTGTTCCAAAAATGTCCTTATATGTACCTAAACTGAGCAAATGTGTTCCACCCACTCTTTTTATTACTGTAAAACTGTATAAAAGGGTCTCGCACCGATGTTCGGTGTGATACTACTTGTATTGCCGAAGGGTGCTGTAGGAATGTACCACCACCCCATGGGTTCTTAATAAACTTGTCTTTTGCATTTTCCAGTTTCCGTGTCAATTTCTACATTATGGTGTCATAGAGGTTTTGCAGAGTATGAAGGTCTGAAGAACCCAATACCACACAGCTGTTGAATTATGACCCCTTTATGCTTCTGCAGTATCAGTAATAAGTGGTCTTGTTCATTATATTTCCTGCAACCTTCCGGGTGGGGCCACTGGTGGTGCAGCACATCCAGTTGGACTGAATGGGATGAAGCTTAGTCCCGTTATGGTGAATGCGGTTATGGGCAAGCGTCCCCAGGATAAGGATTAGATGCCTTTCTGGCTTGCCGAGAAATTTGACCAACTGGACGCAGTTTTTCCTAATACCACTCCTGTGGAAAAACACAGGATCCTTACTATAGGTTTGCAGAAAGACTTAGTACCGGAGGTAACTGACTGTACTACACGGGGTGTGATTTTTGAGGCAGTCTATATTAAGTGCTTCCGCACACCGTCAATGCCTGTCCTACCCTCCGTCATTAAATGTGTTCAAGATGAACATGGGCCAGAGGCAGCTGTCAATTTGGAAATGCACCTCGCGGGAGTGTTTGACATGGTTAGCGATCTCGTTCTTGCTAATGCTAAGGGCGATGTAGTAAGATTCCAGGTGTCTAATGCTTTGCGCGATGTTCCCGAGGCAGAGAAACACTGTCAGTTAAAATTATTATTGATGTTTATAAGACCATTGGCCGTAATAGTTTGGGTTGGGTATTTAGCCTTTTGCTAAAAAGCAAACACAGTCGTTGAATTCTGATAAGGATGATCGCCAGAAAGTTCTGAAACAAAATTGGAGTAGAATAAAAAACATGGAAAACAGCTACAGAAACAGGTCCTGTCCTGATTCGCCAATACCTACCCCTGCTGAGCGTACATATGAGTTGCGCAACCGCACTACGATTAAGTCACCTGATAGATTTCAGGTTCCTGGTGAACACTCTCCTCACTCTTTGAGGGAAACATCGGTCTTACCCACCTGTGGGAGAGGAAAGGTGCCCAACAGAGCCATGAGCAACCTCGTAGGGCTGACGGAAAAGGCAAGCAGGACGACTCACCGCGTCAAAGTCCTCAGTTTCAAAAGAAGAAAGTTGCAGCTTTAACAGCGAGATATGCCACAAATAGTGAGAACGCATCTTCGGAATCTGACATGGTCATGAACGCTGTTGGACAGCGCAGCGGAGATTACGAAAGTGCGTGAGGTGCTCTGTTCACTACTGAAGGTGACAGCGACTGACACCTTCAATGTAGTTGAGACAGCTGATACTAGAGTGGCTCCCCCTGATAGGCTTTTTGAAAGTGACTTTTTAATTAAAGTGGTCATACAGCGTACAATTAAAGTTTTTTGGGGGAAAATCTAACTACTACTTATGACATTTTTTTGGCAGAGGTCGACTGGCCCCCTCCATTTGTTTTAGCTGCTCCACAAGGGGAGGAGGTAATCCTCCCCAGTTTTGCGCACACAGTCCTGAAGGAGCAGACTCTGCATTTTGCAAAAGATTGGGCTAAGGCGCTTGCACCAACTTTGTAAGGTACTCATTGTGGCTGGGATACATTTTCCCCCAGACATGAGATTCCCTTACGGCCTATGCCACAAGCTCAACCCCAATACCTCATGTGACGTGAAGCGAAAGCTCCTGTGGCAGAAATCCTTGAACAGTTGGAATATGAAGGTGTGATTGAAACATGTGTGTCTCCGATGAATAACCCTCTTTTTGCTGTGACTAAGCCTGACTGCTCTTACCGTTTCGTATTGGATTACTGCCACCTTAATTCGCATTGTCGTACGTGTGCAGTCAAAAATACTCACAGTTCAGCCCTTGTGGATAGTCTCATGGGCAAATGGTTTAAAACCACACTTGACATACCCAATGGCTTTTTTGCCCATAACGAGTCTTTCATTGGTAGTCAATGGACAGCTTTTACAAGTGGTGGCAAACAATGTCCATTTTGTCGTTTGGCGATGGGCTATAAGAACACTCCAGGTGTCTTTGCCACCCTCATTTGTCTCTCTTTTGGAGAGGCTTGACCCAGATGCATGTTCGTAAGTAGATTACATTTATCTCACTGACGACGAATTGTGGCCACATCTGTGTTCTGTTGAACGCATAATTTGTCAGTTTGCGGACTTCGGTTACAAATTCAACTTTGCAAAGTCTCACATTACAGAGTTTCAGTGTTGTTCCTGGGCTATTAGATCAATAATGAAGGTCGAGGTTTGGATCATAATTTTTGGGAAAAGTGTGCACAGCACCTACAACACTGAACAAACTACAGTCTTTATTGGGCTTTCTGAATTTTGGGAGTTCTTACATTCCTGAATATGCCCAGCGTATCAAGCCTTTTTACACTTTGGTACAACCTACTTTTTCCAAATCATGCTGAGAGAGCGGGCAACTGCGGCTCTCCAGAGCTTCATCCGGGAGCTGGCCCCTACAGAGAGCGGCAGCATCCCTCGGTGCTGCTGCACCCTATCCCCGCTCCCCTCGCCAGCTGCACATTCTCTCCCTCCTGCACGCAGCTCCTTCGGCACACCCACCCCTTGGAAGCCACATGCGCTGCTCCCCGTTATCCGTGCGCCCCTTCTTCCCCATGAATCTCCTCTGTTGACAAATTTCCTTTGCTCACCCCCAGCCTCCCCCTTCTGCCCCCTCACCTCATCGCTCATCCTTCCTCAAGGCTCCCGGGCATGATGCGCTTCTCAACCGGCACCACTGCCCCCCATCTTTATTTGGGAAGACTCAGTCCCCATGCCATGTAGAACCACGCTGAGACGTATATTTTCTGTTCTATGCCTCCTTGCTCCTCCCAGTGGGTCCTTATTTTCCAGAATCCCCTCATCACCAGAGACAACCCCCTGGCACATGGGCTTACATCCTCACCTTCCTCCAATGAGCTGGTGACCAGGACCGACGACGGGCACACAAGGGAGACGGTGGGAGAGGACGCCGACCGTGCCTGCTGACGGAGTATGCCTGTGCTAGGACACACATTTCTCTGAATCTCAATTGAGGAGATGACCTACTGATTCCCCTGCCATCCAGCTCTCCGTAGGGGGCAGGAGCTGTAGCGGTGCGGCCACTGCGGAGGCCCGAACTGGACCCGCCATCGCCCCGAGCCTGCACCAGGTGAGTGATTCACAATCCGGGCGGCGGGGGTCCTCTAGTGACCAGCGGACTGCTTTGGGTGGATCTGACCCTGGTGTTAAGAGAAGACTGCAAAGCGGAAAAAGACCTGGGCAAACAGCGGGACTGTGCTTCTCCACGCTGCCGCCTGACCTTAAAATGGTGGTCACTTTGTGACTCCGGGCATTGTGTACCAGCCGATCCAGAGGTCCCTGCTTTCATCCACCTCCATGTGGGACCTGGAACTGTTGAATCTCTTGCATACATAGGGACCCTCATCTCATTCTGGCGGTGACCCATGGTCCTTTCGAGAGGGGCGTTGCCACATCCTATGGTCTCACTGAGGGAATGAACCAACCGCCATCTTAGGGGTCTTTCAAGCTACTCTCCCCAACCGCTCCTGATTAATTCACTTGTTTGAACACCTCATGAGCTCGATCTTCCCTTCCTACACGACATCAGAGGAATTGCACAGAAGGGTCTCAGAGTGGGGTCGGCTCAACCTGGGTGCAAAACTGTCTCTGTCCTCAGCAAGCTTTCTTTGCTTCGCCCTTGCTTAGCAGTGACTATGGCACCCTCCTGCTCGTAATACATTCAAGCCTCACCTCTGTTGAAACAAAAATGGATGCCATGAACAACTGCATCAATATCCTGGCGCACAAAAGCAACCAACATGCGGAAAGGCTAAAAGAAGCATGGCCAAGACCAAAAAAAACAATGGTATGCAGTAAGTTTTCAGAGCCTACAGGGACACGAGAGACAACAAAGCTGCGATGTAGCCAACCCACACTGTGATTGCTCCTGAAATACTGCCTATACCTGCTTAAAATGACGGCCCCAACAAACTCTCCTGTGTCTCTCCTGACCTTTTCTCCCTCCTTCCTCTACCCCCTACCCCTTCCCTTTCCACTCTACTCCACTTTCCTGCTACTGACCTTTGCCCTCACATTTCCTAGCCCTTAGTCCTTACCCCGTTTATCTGTGAATTTTTCCCCCGTCAATTGAGTTCTAGTTATTTTTTCTGATGCCCGATGGAGCTACCTGGTTTAGCTATAGGGGAGACAGGCTGGGGATTCCCTCCTTGGACGTCACCTACACAGTTGGTCTTTAGACAGACTTCCTTTTGTCTCTCCTGTTGTCTCTTCCCGCATCCTCCCTCTATTTATGTCTCTCCTTCTCTCCTCTCTCAATGTATTGAGACTGAACTATTTTGTCTGATGCCCGATGGAGCTACCTGGTTTAGCTATAGGGGAGATGGACCGTGGTTTCCCGCCTTGATCGTCAACTACCCAGTCGGTCTTTAGACAGACTTTCTTTTAGTCTCTCCTTGTTGTCTCTTCCCTTACCCTCCCTTTCTCACCTCCCCTGCCCCCTCCACTACTTTTCTCTCTCCTTTTTCTCCTCTCCTAATTGTACTGACTTTTTTTTGATTCATTGTGTAATTGTTGATCTTTTTCTATAACATTATTGATTCTCATGTAAAGCGCTCTGATACCTTCGGGTCTAGCCAGCGCTATATTAAACTCTTTAAATAAATAAATAAAATAAATGAATAAATAACATAGGAAAGTTTAGGTAGGGTGAAAGACCACAGTTTAAAGACTTCACGAGATATGCAGCCCCATGCAAGACATTCAAAAAACACTAAAATATTCCGAAGTCTGAGAAGGGAATGTAAGTAATCATAAACCAAGACTCAATTAAGGTGTACAAAATATAAACAACATTTGTACGGATTCCCATCACACACCATTCCAGGTGACATGCTTCATCATCTGGGTCTCCTTTAACAGGGCTGCAACTCCACCCTAATGATGGAGGAGCCCAAGGATGTTTTCAATTTTGAAAAAAGCAGATGTGAGCAAGTGTATATAGAAAGTGTATGGGAAAGTGCAGTGCTAAAAGTGAAGTGAAATCTAAAATTGACGCGTAGTCAGACCCTAGAATGTATTATTGTCTGCTACGGTCAAAGGTTAAAAACAGTGCAAGAAGACAGTTTCAACAGATAGCTGTCTGTAACTATTCAATTGGTCGACATGTTTCAGCAAAAACAGGCAAAGATCTACCTGATGCTTTCTTCATGACCCAATATATGATATTGCTACTGCAACATTACGTGAAAATGTATGAAAAATGTGCAAAAAATAACAATAAAGGATACACTGTGGAAGAATACAGCTCAGCAGTCTATTTCTCACAGTTTTTCACTTCTCGTCTCTTTTGAAGAATTTGTAGGAGATACAAGAAATACCAAAAAGAGTTTAGGAAAATGATATAACTGTCCCTTTACAAAATCTATGCATTACCAAATTAACATGTCAGATTTGCCCTCCAACTGGGCTACGATCCACCGAGTCTTACCTCAAAAGTATGGAGAAAATACCTCGCCCCACCTGGCAACAGCTCAGGACAAAGGTGGCACCCCTCTAAAGGGGAACAAAATACATCAAAATATTCATTTGTATGGTGGTTTGGTCACCCTCAACATTCCATTAAAATCTCTACAATACGTGACCACAAAAGGTAAATTCTCACCCAGAATCCTCACCGTGCTTTCAATATGCGCCTAATGGGGGAATATCATCCCTGCTATACAGCATCTAGCCAATTGGTGTTCATAACAACAGCATAGCCCAACCAAAGTTGTGCAGTTATATGGACCCTTATTCACCATACCAAATACTCCATAAGTAACATGCAGACTTGATCTTAGTCAAAAACGTACTTGTGAAACAATTATTGGCGTCAACCATGTCTCCCATCTTAGTCTCATGAGGGAGTAAAGCCAACTGTGTGAGTACATGCTCAAATGTCAACAACCTCCTGTATGTAACAACCATCATGTCACCTTATTGACTTTAAAATGTATGATTATCGAATAGTAAGCTTAGCGCCCCTGTCTATTGCATGATCAAACAAAGCAAACTCCTAATGCTTTTGATATAGTTGCTGTCTATATAAAGCCAATGTAATCATGTCACTTCCTAAGTCTCAGAATACGTATTGAGCCTTAAGCATGCACTGTGCAAAGTATATTCACCATATACCTGCCCATCCCCACTAGATAATTAAAATGGGACAGGGGTAAAGCCAAGTATTATTCTTACAAGTGATTCATCACCATTGCAACCCCCTCAATAGTGGCCACTACACATAGGCATTTAGCACTTTGGGGATTACAGTGCCTGTAGCGTCCTTACCTGGGCGTCGTTACCTCTGGCGGTCATCAAATCCACCGGGGAGGTACCGATGCCTGGACGAGTTCTGTTTATAAAGAGCCTTCCATTATTGCCATTACTTCCTGCTTCTCGTTCGCTATCCGGAGTTGGTAACGCGAGATCACGTGCTCGCGCGTGATGATGTCTCGGAGCATGCGTCTTTCACGGAATCACGGGAAATGTAGTTCGCCATACAATCAAAGGCCTGTTTCGCCCCTTTATAGATTAGTATTGGACTGCCTACTGCCTTAATACTGGCGCTATATAGTGAAATTTGAAAACGGTATAGAAGACCAAGGACGCACTCAGAATACACTATTGAAGGATGTGCTGAATTTAGAAATGTTATTTAAGACTAAGAAAGCAGTCAGATTACATTTATAAAGGATGTGCTGTATGAATATTTTAGTCGTGAACACCCCTCAACATAAGTGTAAAAACCAGTAACACCTCAGAATACTCCATAAACTTAGATGTTGGTAAAAAAATGTCCAATTACACAAGGTTCTGCTCATTACTCCTCCAAGCAATCATGAGTGTGCAGATATAGTCTAGTGTAGTAAATAACACCCACAAAGGCTTAAGACAGCTATGAGATTTACAAATATAGTGATCAGTATGGAGACCTATATGTGCAAGCAGAATGTCCCAATCTTAATTGGTCGCTGTTTTCTAACAATAACGTACTTTTATGGATGTTATTACAGCATAGACCATTGGATGCAATCATTCAGCCCCTTCGTGTCAGTCTTAAGTCTCAACACCCACCGTTGTCTTTTAACAACAGAAACTTGGATACATCAGAGATGTGCTCAGGGATGAAAGGTTTCTCAAGAATGGTCCAGGCCATGTCTTCCGGACGATGATTCAATTCAAGATAGTGCGACGTCGGGGCGTGGCTTAGCCGGCAATCATGGCGGTCGTTTTGAGCGTGAGCTCCGGCCAGCCTGACACCATCCTGTTCGATTATCCTAGCCCTGGGCATCCAAGGGGTCTCCCTGCTGGTGGATTTGTCAGCTGAAACATTGGGCAATGATCGGTGCAAGTTACAGCCCGATGGCAGCTCCGGGGACGGTGCTGTGACCCGAAGTGGATACACTGCCGAGAGGGTCCCTGCTGGGCCTAGTCAAGCCGGGGCCTCGAGTTCTGAGGCGGCGAGGGCCGTCAGGGTCATTGAGGAGCGGAATGCGACGCCCAGATTCCTGGTTGGGCTGTGATGATACAGTGGTGCAGGCCGGGCGGCGGCTCCGGAGGTGGTGACCCGGCTGGGCAGCGCAATCAATCCTGCCGGGACCGATGGGGCCTGTGAGGCCGGGACCTCGATTTTGGTGCGGCCCGGACCGAACGAGCCTGCAAGGGTCGGCGGGGACAGACACTCAGAACCCATACCTCTCGGGGGGCCTGAGTGGTTGGTTGCCCCCCCGCACTTCACTGAACCCCCTGCCCTTGGGGTGTGGGCCCGGAGCCCAGCTGAGAGTTCCTTGGCGACTACCGGAGGCGGCCGCTGTGAAGGAGAGCCAACATCTTGAGTCCCGCTGAACCTGCGGGAGTGGCGCTTGGCCAGATGACGGCTGTGGACTGCAGGAGGCATTGACTAAGGCGGAGAGAGCGGCAGGCCCATCCTGGTTGCCGGGGGTCTGTGGCTCCGACCGGTGTCGTGTGGAGGCGATCCCTACTGTGGAGCTACAGGGTTCCCCGTGGTACACGACGTGAGCGGTGCTGATTTGAGTGGTGGTGGTGAGTACTTGGGGGCAGAGTCGGGCCCCGGTTGGGAGGTCTGGTGGTGCCCGAATTGGTTCCCGGCCGAAAGACCAGGGGGCCTCCGAGGGGGTGCCGGCTGGTGGGACCGGGCCCAGGCGAAGAGTGAGGTGAGCTCCACAGAGCGTGGTGGCAATCGGGTGTGCTCTGGGGCTCGATCGGGCCCCGGTGGGGAGGGCAGGCAGTGCCCACAACAGTTCGCAATACAGGTGGAGGGGGCCTTTGAGGGGACATCAGTTGCTGTGCCCCGGAAAGTGTGGTATTGCCCGACATTTCACCGCCGGGTGCAGTAGGGAGAGAGGGTGCCGGCGACTTGGTGTGTGGCCCCTGCGGCTTGTGGGCCACCGTGCCTTCTGGACTAATTTATCCTGACCCTCCATATTTAGTCTTGATAAGAGGTGGGCCGCATATCAGCACACGGGGACCTTAAGTCTTGAAGAACCCCAGTGGGCCATGACGAGAGGAGGAGCCGTGAGGGAGCCAGGGCAAACAGGGGCCCATGGACAAATATACGGGCTCGGCGGGCGCTGGCGGCTCCCAATCGTCAGCGCCCGACAATGCTAAGCTGCTGGCAGCAATCACACAGTGGAGGGACATGTTGGACGACAAAATAGGCGCTGTTGGGGCTGATGTCACCCTTCTCAGACAAGACCTGCGGAACGCCGTTGAACGCATCACGGGAGTGGAGGCCTGCACTTCTGAAGTAGAGGAGGATGTCGCGGTCTTGAAAAAGAAAGTTGCGGTAATGGAAAAGGTCCAGAAGGGTCGGGCCCTGAGTGTGGAAGATGCATAAGGACGTGCTCGAAGGAATAACCTTCGCTTTGTTGGATTTCCGGAGGGGTGCGAGGGGGTCGGGGTGGAAACCTTCCTAACCTGGTGGCTGGAAGAATGGATCCGACAGACACACTATCTTGCTGCTTTGTGGTGGAAAGTGCACACAGGGCGCTGATGCAGAAACCTCCAGTGGGAGCGCGCCCGAGGCCGATCATAGCCAAATTCTTAAATTATTCTGATAGGGATACTATCCTGAAGCAGGCACAACTCAAGGGCACACTCACATATGACAATTCCAATATCCTCATTTTCCCGGAGTACACGAAGAAGGTTCAACAACAGCGCCAGTCGTTTCAGGCAGCCAAGGCCCGACTACGGGGCCTCAAACTCCAATATGCCCTGCTCTACCCGGCGCGGTTGCAGGTTATCTTTCAGTCCCGCACCATGTTCTTCGAGGAGGTGTTCCAGTGGACAGACGAAACGGTGAAGATTCGGGTCAACGTAGCAAGAGATGGGGATTCGGACTCCTCCGCCAGCGGCTTGGCCCGGGGAGGTCTTCGGAGTCAGATCCGGCGCCGCGGGAGATCGCGCTCGAACAGGGGTCCGCTGGAGAGATCGGCTGCCCGGCAGGTGGGCTCCGCACAGGAACAGCAGACTGACGCCCCCTAATCGCTGTGGGACAAGGGTTACAACTCTATGCAGCTGCCATATATGGATGCTCAGGTGCTCTGTTATGAGGGGCTGGGACCTTGCCCCGGATAGAATGGGTGGGAGGGAACGACGGCCTAATTCCTATGGGTTGTCACGAGGGGGTCCATTGCAGGATACGGCTCAGGTTCTCCCGTTGGAGACCTAGCCGAGTTCCGACCGCGACGGGGGCTTCCATGTTTGGGAGGTACGGGGTGGGGGGTGGATGGGGGAGTTGGGGGCTGGGGGTTGGGAGTTTGGGGGAAGGGCTTGATCTGGGTGTTGGGGGGATGGGAGGAGGGAGGGCAGCCAGTTGCCATGCACAGTGTTGCTGAAATTGTATACTTAAGCGTGTACTTGCCAGCTTGGTATGCCACTTCGTCAAAATGTATGTTTGCGGATAGATGGCGGTTGAAGGTGTGGAATCTAGGGGGTCTACGGCCACCATGCGAGTCGTGAGCTGGAATGTGTGTGGCATGTTGGGATAAAATTAAGAGAGGAGCTTTGTTTCGCTTCGGGAAAAGGGAGGGGGCGAATATTCTTCTGCTGCAGGAGACACACTTACTGGGTACCAAGGTGCTTAGCTTAAGAAGGTATGGGTATGACCAGGTCTACCACGCTGGATTTGTGCGAGGCTCCCGGGGAGTGGCCATCCTAGTGCATCGCAGGCTGTCTTATTTTCATGAGTCGCAGTGGATGGATCCACAGGGCAGGTACATATTTATTAAGGGTATGATCGGGGCTGAGTCATGTGTGATTGGAAGCGTATATGCTCCCCCTCCGCTACAATGGGCATTGATCGAGAAGCTTTATAAGGTGTGGTCGGAAATTCCTGAGAGCCTGGCGTTGATAGGAGGTGATTGGAACGACGTCATGCAGTGCCGAATGGCAGTAAGCCTGGAGGGGGTCAGTTGGTCGACTCACCCACCAAATTGAGTGATGTGGTTCATGGAATGGGTTGGGTGGACACATGGCGCTATTTACACGCACATGGTTGAGAATACACCTACATTTCAGCAGTGCATAAATCCTTCTCCAGGCTGGACTATGTGTTTGTTTCGGCAGCTGTGGTAGGGAGGGTTGGCTCGGCTTACATTCTACCTAGGGGGTTGTCAGACCATTCCCCTGTGGCGGTAACCTTAATGTTGGGGAAACAGAGACAGCCGCTTAGATGGCGCCTTTCAGCTTGGCACCTGAAGCAGGGGGATTACCAGGAGCACATGGGGACGGCCATAGACCACTACTGGGATGAGAACCTGGGCTCTGTGACTGATGCACGGATAGCCTGGGAGGCCTTCAAGCCCACAATGCATGGGGTGGACATCGCCTGGTGCTCGGTGGCCCATAAGAAAAGCAGGGAAGGGTTGGAATAGGCTGCAGCGAAAGTAAAAAACCTGGAGTCACGATAGAGGAGTGCAACAGGTACTCCTAGCACAACAATCAAATGCATCCATATTACGGGATGAGGCCCGCCAGGTTTGGCTGGCGACTAGGAGCAGGATCTATCAGTGGGGTGACAAATCGAGTACGATGCTGCACAGACTTTGTCAAAATACATACCACCCACAGGTGCTGCCGGGCCTAAATCTCTAGCTGACAGTTTTGCCAAATACTATGCGACCCAATATGCCCTGCGAGAATGTCTTTCCCCACTAGACATCGACAAATTCCTTGCAGACCTCCCACCACTGTCAGCTGAAGAACTTGGTACAGCTCTGGGGGAACTTAACACGGGTAAGGCCTCGGGACCTAATGGGTTCCCGAGCGAGTTCTTTAAGAAATATCATCTTCAGTTGGGACCGCACTAAGAGAAAGCCCTCGAGGCAGTGAAAGAACATGGGCTCCTGCCCACGGACTGGAGACATGCAGAGATTGTGGTGTTCTGTAGACCGGGTCGGCCACAGGACAAGCATGAGTCGTATCACCCGATTTCGCTGCTGAATATCAAGGCTAAGATATTGGCCAAGGCTCTAGAGAACCGTCTTCTCCCATACATAACCGAGTTGGTACACCCAGATCAGGTCATGTTAATGCCCCATAGGGCTACAAGACATAACATCAGACGTGCCCATATGGCGGTGGCGGCGATTGGAGGCATTGGAGCCCCAGCGGCGCTGCTCTTGGCTGATATTGACAGAGCATTTGACTCCCTTAGTTGGTCCTCCCTCTTTGCCCTGCTTCCAAGGCTAATTTTGGGGCCACATTTCCTGTTGTATGTGAAGCTTTTATATACAAGTCTTACCTATTTGCACTGGCCATGGAACCGCTGGCAGCATGGGTCAGTATAGACGCTCAAATGCATGGTATTGAGTGGGAGGCCGGGCCTCCGGATAGGATCGCCCTATATGCATATGATGTCCTGTTCTTCCTCACGGATGTAAGTAGGTCTGGTCTAGGATCCTAGATATTATGAGAATCTTCGGGGAAGTATCGGGGCTGTATCTCAACCCGCGGAAATCTACTATATGGATGCTGGGGGATCGACTAGAATTGGGTCCGTGGGCATCGCCCTTGCAGATAGCAATTGGAGGCCTGAAGTACCTAGGGGTGTTTCTAACGGCTTCACCTGACGTCTCCTGGGAACGCAACGTGGTACCGGTGTGGGACCGAGTTCCGTCCGAAATGAAGTCCTGGGCCCGAATGCCTCTTAATATTTATGGTAGGTCAGCGATCTTTAAAATGGTCGCCCTCCCGAGGCTTTTATACCAGTTGCAAAATCCCCCATTTTCAATTGCACTGCATTGGATCCAACAAGTGAACTCTGCTCTGGGCCGGTTTTTGTGGGTGGGGGGCGCCGTGCGCGTGGCACTTCGTACCTGCTTTTTGTCTACATATTGCGGAGGATTGGCCACATCGGATATACTGTCATATTACCAGGTGTCCAACTTTCTTGTCCTAAATGAGTGGTGGTACGGGGACAGAGGTGACCCGGCATATGCTCTTGAGCGCTACTTGAAGGAGCCGTATTCGCTCCATACTATTTTATACTCGGCGCAAGTGAAGAAGGGACTGCCTGACGCCACACGGGTGGTCTTTCAAATTTGGCGTCAGGCGCTGCGCAGAATGGGATGGTGGGGCAGACTTACCGAAGAAACCCCGCTCTGGCACAACGGCTAACTTCCGACGCTGGCGTCCTTGCAGGGCTTCTGGGGGTGGGATTCTATTGGAATCTCGAAATTGGGACACGTTATGCGGGGCATATCCCTTAAATCATTTCAGGAGCTTAGCCAAGAATATGAAATGCCTCGGACGGAGTTCTTTCGATATCTGCAGTTTCGCCATGCTATCGCGCCGGTGTTGGAGGGTCTAGAAGCTAAGGTCTTCATGGGAAAGCTGTAGGACAGGAAGATTTCCCGTATTTATCAGACCTTAGTTGTTCACTGTTCATCGTCCATACAACATCTGCGGGAAGTCTGGGCAGGGGACGTGGGGACCTGAAGGAAGAAGATTGGCGGGAAGCTCTGGAGGCCTAAAGGGGGGGCGGATATTGCTGTGTGCTTGCGATTTATCCAATTTAAATTCCTACATAGGGCATATTACAGCAGGGAAAGACTGTGGAAGGCTGGTTTGATTGCGTCCCCCGAATGCCTGAGATGTGGTCAAGCAGTAGGCACGTTTCTGCCCACGGTGTTTGTAGGAGAGTATGGTCTGCTATCCTATGGTCACCCCAAAATTTTGCTCTTTGCTTCACTGGTTTATGCTAATCAGACCCACAGCCTGCTGTTCTCTCTCTAAATTACTGACAATGCACTCTAGGTGCATTACGAATTGGAACGGGTTCACCTTGTTGGCCCCTGTAACAGTGTACCCTAGGTACCCAGGGCATAGGTGCATCCAAGGCCTACCAGGGGCTGCAGCATGTATTGTGCCACCCCTGGCCTGGCCTCCATATTTTTACACAACTGGCTGATCACTCAGCTGGGGTAAGTTGGTGTAATCACCTCTTTGAGGAAATATAAATTTTATGGTCAGAAATGTTCCCTAACGTGTACCCCACCGTCTCCATGTACGAGCTTAAAGTGCATGTAACTTCCCTCCTGTATCAGCTATGAAGACGCAAATACATTTGCGTCCAACGTTAACATGTCCTCTTTCAGATCCACCATGAATGGGTCAGATATTCCGTTCCTAAGTGTGCCTTGCCAACGTCTTTTCATGGTGCACATTTCACGTTTTCCCTGGCTCAGGCGAGTTAGGCCCTGATTCCTGTCATCGAGTTCTTTCTTGCTTTCTGCCTCTGAATGCTCCAGCTTGGATGAGCATCTGTATCCATGACCTTTGTCTTACTCCCTGTGCGGCTAACGGTGCCTGGCTCAGCCTGTTGCCTGCCAAAACGGTATTTTGCTTTCGAGTTATCTGCTCCGCTCCTCGAAAATACATTCCTGTCTGGTAGTTTAGGAAAACATCCTTCCAGCTGCAGAGCAAAGGGCCCGGCCTCACTGTCTCCATGCAAGTAATTCATAGCTCCTGTTACCATGGTAGGCCCATGCCCCCTCGCATCTCATGCAGACACGTAGACACATATGCACGCACTAGCAGTCAGTATAGAATAGCCTTTTGCCCGAGAGACCTTTTCCATTCAGATAATACAGTTCCCTAAACACAAGATATTAGATACGATTTGGGATTAGGTTGTTCTGACACCCCAGACTTCTGTCTCCTCATGTAGGGCTAAATGTCAAGTCCCCTTCACCCTCCAGTTACACGTCAATCACACGTCATGCTGCCTGCGCGCGCATCTCTGCCATATATTTCTGCTGACACTGCAGGATTCTCTTGTGGATCCACCCACCTGTGACATCACATAATGACGTTTCTAGTACCTGCCCTCATGCACGCCTATTGTAACGCCTTTTTTTATTACGTATGTGTATTCTTATCTCTCCTCTCAGCTGTTACGCCTCCTGCATCTGTCATTATTGTAATGCATTGACTATATATATGTTAACTTGTCAATAAAGTATGGTCTATCCTTTCCCGAGCCTTAGTGGCAACGGAAATCGATTTGCCATGGTTCAAACCATATAACCAATTCCTTTTTAAGGAATAAAACCCCTTTTAAAACCTCAAATACCACGGATTCTGTCTCTCCTTTCTTGACTGAGTTATTCTTATTGAACTTTACCGCATAAATTAAGTATAGGTAATTAAAATTTACCACATAATTGGCGCCCGAATTGGGACCCCTCCCCCACCTTACGCGCCGGAGGTGCGTTGCAGGCCTAGCCCCCTGCCACAGCCGGACGGACAACTACGCGTACCCGCAGGATTTCCTGTATCTCCCTCAGGCCAACGGAGGTGACTGAGGCTGCGATCAACACCCAGATGAGGCGGTGAGGAGTGCGGAGGATCCTGACCAGAGCCTAGCTGAGAGAGAGCAAGGTCCGAGGTATACGGAGGCCCACCAGGTTCCGAAGTTCCGAAGTATCTGCGTCACGAGTCGAGTCCAGTCCAGTCCAGTCCAGTGTCGAGTTTCCGAGGCCTTCTGTTCCGTGCTTCCCGGTGAGTACCGTTGCTGGGGACGCATCTAGACGTGCGCATTAATTTGTGCCGGTCAAGACGGGTTTGGGTACACAGACCCGGTATGCACTGTTTTTGGCGGTGTATCTGTACTGTTTAGCAGTATATCCGGTCTGCACTGTTTTAGCAGTGTATCTGTACTGTTTAGCCGTACATCCAGTATCATGCAGTTAGCTAGTTTTATTCTAATTATTATTGTTTGTTTTGAAAATGTTTTAATGTGGTTTTAAATGTCGTGGTATGAGTGATTGTTCGATCTTCATTATTGTGTTTATTGTATTAACTGTGTTCGAGTTCCAAGTAAATATCAAGTATCAGGGTTCACAATGCCGCTGTTCTCCAAATTAAGACAGATAAAAACCAGAAAGGGGGTACTCGAGGAAGCTGTTCCCATTCCACCCAGGGACACTCCAGGGTACTTTATGTACCACAAACATGGCCTAGATGCCGTATTATATCTTGATTTATGGGTGGACTACACCAAGGATCTAGCAGAGAATCAGAGATGGCCCGCTGCTGGGACATGGGATGCAGATTGCATCGTGAGAGTAGAAGAAGCATTATGGAAAAAGAAAGCCAGACAGTCACAGAAAGATGCCATTGAATTATGGCGTAAAGAATCGCATAGACGCACAGAAAAAGCACTCAGAAAAGAAGAGAAAAGTAGAGAGGATTCAGACAAGGCCCGAGAAAATGTATTAGTTGAGGAAGGCATTCGAGTAAAAACAGAACAAGTAGATAGACAACGAAACACCCTTATGAATGGTATGTATCCTCTTCTGACCGAGGGTTTACCTAAAGCCACTCCAGAAGTACCAAAAGATCTGCCACCTCCATTGCTCCCGACTAAATTACACCATAAGACCGCAAAGGACATTTTCCTTTCATCCTACTTAGATGATGTAGCTCCTGCATATACAGATTCACATGTCCAGGCGCCACCCGCTGATGGCACTCCGCCCCGAAACAATCCGCCCCCACTTCCACAGCAACAACCTCCTCCTGCCGATCAACACCTTCCGCCCGTTCTTCCACCTCTTCCTGCACCTATTCTCCCCACTTCACACCCAACGAATCCTTTTGGATCCGGCACCTCGGGAGGTGCGGCAGGAGGTGCGACAGGTTTTCAGACCCCACCACAAACACACCGATGGACTTATAGGGATTTATCGCAGCAACGTACACCTCAATCAGCCGATTATGACATATATAAAGAACGTCTAGCAGACTGTAGATATGATCCAGTACCCGGTAAAAAGAATGACGACAGAATGATGCTCGCATCAATACGATTACGACGAGTTACAAACTTTTTATTGACACTACCCGGAATGGTTGATCATCTAGACAGAATATATCATTTTGTTCAAACAGGGGAAGGCCCTGAAAGTATTGGCGAGGCCATGGCTTACCAAAAAGTTGACACTCAAGCCAAGATCTTACGGTTTTTTATAAACTGTCTGATAAGAGAACAAGATAGGCCGGGTGCAGACTCGGAAGAAATGAAAGCACTTAATAGATGGGGTCAGAATATAGCAGATGGGAACCATGATAAACAGAGTTGTATAGAAAACATGTACCGAAGGATCAGAAATGCAGTAATAAAAATACATGAAAGAAGACGGCCAGAACCAGAAATAGATTCAGACAAAGTTGAATCCTCAGGGGAGGAGGAAAACCTAGAAACGGAAACAGGACAAGTACAATTACCAGCTAGAGAAATGATAGCTTATGTAGGTAAAGGAAGATCCTTTAATAATTCAATGCGTCCAGTACGTCCAGAAAGTAAAAGAATTTTTCAGGCAGCCATGTCTAATCCGAGAACTCCTGAACACTTATTCCAGGCCACTGACAATAGACTTCGAGAAAGAATGGGGTTCCATGTACTCGATTCTATGGACGAACAAGAATTAGCCAGGTCAGCAGTACAATGGGCTGACAGTTCTGAAAAATATAGTGATGATGCGCTAACACACACGTTTTTGAATATGTCACCATGCGAACAGCATTTAGCTGGTATGTATATGATACAACATCTACTCATATTGTATAGAAGCCAACATTCCGATCCAGGTCCCCTGCCTGATATATTAGTAGAACTACTCATGAATAAATGGAGAGGTCTAGGTACCGATCTAATTAAAGTAATTCTAGAATATCGGCACAGATATAGTGCCTTCCTGTGTCCACAGCCTGATTCAGCACACACTATGGAAAGAAAAATGTATTACATAGACAGACAGAATCCCTTACGAGAAGTGCACCCAGTTAGGAATGATGATAATACTTTTAGACGCGTGTTTGTGTACACGCCCATAACTAAAATAGAATTATTGGAAATGAAAAAATTAGTGCCCAGCCATGATAAAGATCCAGCAGGTTTTCATCGTGAAATAAAAGATATGTTACTCATGGGTGATTATACTTATCCAGACATTATGAAAATATTGAAAGTATTATTGCCTGCCGGTATTTACGAGAAACTCAAAGAAAAAGAATGGGAGGTGGGAGACACAAAGATTGATTGGGCTGCATTAGAAAATGAAGAAAATACCCGAGTCGCAGGCCTAGGACTTGGGGACAAAGTTAAAGCATTGCCAGGATTGTTAGTACAAGTACTGCCACGTTTATTAGCTACGAAAAAGGAAGACTGGGGTGCAATCTCAGCTTGCAAACAGAAACCTGATGAAGACACTAGTGATTTTTATTCCCGATTTGAAAAATGTTTTGGTATTAACAGCGGCCTGAAAGCAAGTAGCGAATCGTACCCACATCTTTTTGTCACAAAATTAGTCGAGAATTCCCTGCCCCAGGTTAAGAACAGAGTACTGAAAGTCGAGAGCACTTGGCAAGCTAATACACCTTCACAAATGTTACAAATGTTACAGTACCACCAGAATAGAATTAGAGAGGAACAAGAACACGAGCAAAGACGTATGAAAGACACGAAAATGAAAATGTTAGTTGCCCAGTCAGTTCCAGCTGACGGTCATAAAAAGGGGGCAACATAGCCAGGTAATTCGACGGCTCCTGTTAAAGGGACATGTAACTATTGCAAATAGCCAGGTCATTATATAAACGATTGTGCAGTTCTGAAACACAATATCTCCACGGGTAAGACCAAGGAGAGACCGCGTCCACCTAGACAAGATCAGGCCCAACAACAAGTACCCCAGAATATACAGAACATACCGCCTATGCCAGCTTCACAACAGACCGTAGCAGTACCACAGCCACAGCCTATCACCGCAACACAAAACACGACACAACAGATGTACCAGTATGCCCAAAATGACTACCCCGATTATCAGCGATACACATGAAACAGCCTAGAGAGGGAGGTTGGCTTGCCTCTTGATCTACAGGTTCCTGTAGATCAAGAGGGTCCTTATGTACACAGTCAAGTATTAGGGAAAGACAGAAAGTTTTTAATAGATACAGGGGCAAGTAGGACGACCATCAGTCACGACGAGGTTCCAGGGGCACCCCTCTCAGGCTCACAGAATGTTTCCCTTGGATTTTCAGGAAAGCCTATTATTAACGAAGTATCGCAACCTCTTCCTCTTGCAGTTGGTCCTTTGACACGGACTACAGATTTATTGCTTACAAAATCATGCCCAGAAAACTTGTTAGGTATAAAAACACTGAAAGCTCTAGGAGCTATAATATGCTGTTCTCCGGAAGGAGTACGATTATTCTTGCGAGATTTTAAAGGTCACTATGTATTGAGAGACATGGAGCACCGGTTGCAGAATGTCCCTGCACATTTATGGGCGCAAGGCCCCACTGATGTAGGTTGTATGCACATTACACCATATCGAGTCACACTCAAAGCAGGAGTGGTATTACCACAAATTCGACAATACAAGTTACCTCCAGATGCTGTAGTGGCTTTACTGCAAATCATTGACGAGCTCATTGCACAAGGAGTGGTCGTGGAAACCGACTCCAATGTATGTAATTCACCTATCATTCCAATTCTTAAACGCACTGATCCAAATGCACCACCAGTTTATCGATTAGTTATTGATCTGCGCGAATTGAATAAATGCATTGTACCACAATATCCCGTGGTTCCAGATATCTCTTCATTATTGACAGCTATTGATTCAGAAGCAACGTTCTTTACTGTAATTGACCTCAAGAACGCCTTCTTTAGCGTCCCAATCGATCCGGAAAGCCAATACTTGTTCGGATTCTGTTTAAATGGACGAAGTTTCAAATTTGCACGCGCACCTCAAGGATTCACAGAAAGCCCCAGCATCTATAGCCAAGCACTGAAAAGACAACTTGACAGTATCCACATGCCTGTTAACACCGCCCTGCTTCAGTATGTCGATGATCTGCTGATCACCGCCCGAAGCGAACCCGAATGTGAAAAAGCATCACTGACGGTTTAACATTTCCTGGCCGACAAGGGGCACAAGGTGTCCCCTTCGAAGCTACAATTCTGTGTTCAGCAAGTTGTTTACCTTGGGCACTTGCTGTCCAAAGGGGGGAGACAGCTCACACCTGATCGCATCCAGTTAATTGTAAATATGTCACGACCCAAGACACAAAAGGAGGTACGGGCCTTTATAGGCCTCACTTCTTACTGCGGACAATGGATTCCACAATATGCATTTCTAGCAAAGCCACTCATTCAGTTGACAACCCAGGAGGCAGCGTCTTCGACTGTCCTCCCTTGGACTCAGGAACATACACAAGCTTTTGAAGACTTAAAGAAAGCCTTATGTCAAGCACCTGTTTTAGCAACACCATGTTACAATAAGCCTTTTACACTTTTTGTTACTGAACGCGAAGGTACTGCTTTGTCAGTACTCACACAGGAACAAGCAGGTTCACACAAACCGTGTGCTTATTTTTCTAGCACATTAGATCCAGTAGCCCAGGCTCTGCCTGCGTGCTTGAAATCAGTTGCAGCGACAGCTCTAGCAATCAGACAAAGTGATTCTATAGTGTTAGGACATCAGTTGACAGTACAAGTTCCACACTCCGTGGAAGTTCTTTTAAACCGTACACAGACCCAACACTTGACTATAGCACGACTGACAGGATATGAATTGACATTGTTTCAGCCACACATAGAGATCAGACGCTGTAGTACATTAAATCCTGCCACACTTTTGCCATTAAGTGGAACAGACCCATTGGCACATGATTGTATTGAAGTCATTACTATTACGACGAAACCCAGACAAGACTTGACAGACATTCCATTACCAGATCCAGACCTGACACTTTATGTGGATGGTTCATGTATGAGAACAAGTACAGGTGAATTAGTGGCCGCTTACGCAGTCACGACAGATACTGAAGTCGTTGAAACAAATTGTATCGACACCTTGTCAGCTCAAGCAGCAGAGCTCATCGCTCTGACACAAGCCTGTATTCAAGCCAAAAACAAGAAAGTCAACATATACACAGATTCACGTTATGCATTCGGAGTCGTTCACGACTTCGGAGTCCTTTGGCGAGAGAGAGGTTACTTAACTTCTCACGGTGCCAACATCCAACACGGTCCCCTCATTCAAGCTCTGTTAGATGCAATACATCTGCCTACTGCGATATCTATCATGAAGTGTAAGGCACATACAAAAGTCACCGACACCATCTCCCAGGGTAATGACCTGGCAGACCGAACAGCTAAGCAAACTGCCCAGAATCGAACTCATGTAACTGACTTGACAAAGACAATAGCTCCGACACCGACACACTGCATGACAGTTAGGGATCCCGCACATGATGTAATTGACATACAGACACATGCTACACCAGAAGAAATCAAGAAATGGACTGAACTAGGAGGGATCCAAACAGATCAGGGATGGATGACGAAGGGAAAATCTACATGGTTTCTCCCCGACTCTATGGTTCAAGTCATCATTAACACGATACATAGTCCCGCACATCTAGGAGAAAAAGCTATGCTAGACAGTATTCAACACATCTGGTTCAACAAACACTTACGAGCAGCAGCTAAACAGAAAGTGCGTACTTGCATGATTTGTTGTCAGTTCAATCCAGGTAAAAGCATTCCTGTAGAGCAGGGTGGATTTCAACCTCCCGATCATCCTTTTGAAGTCCTCCAGATGGATTATATCCAGATGGAACGTTGTCGAGGATTCAAATATGTCCTCGTAGTTGTATGTGCACTTTCCCGATGGACAGAAGCATATCCAGTCCCAGATTACACTGCTCCGACCACTGCCAAGCAGCTGGTTCGTGAATTCTTCCCACGGTACGGCTTGCCCCGTATCGTATACTCAGATAACGGCCAGCCATTCTCATCTGAGCTGGTGAAACAAGTTACACTCCTGTTAGGTTATCAGTGGAAATTCCACTGTGTCCGGCATCCCGAGGCAGCAGGTCTCGTGGAGCGTCATAATCAGACTCTGAAAATCCGACTTTCAAAAATCTGCAGAGAGAAAGGCGTTGACTGGATAGTAGCTTTGCCAGTTGCGCTCTTCTACATGAGAATGATAGCACATTCTCGATCAGGGCTATCCCCGTATGAGGTGGTCTTCCGTAGGCCACCAAATATGTGGGGGACGCCTATACCTCGTAAAATAACGGATGTTGATTGTAATATGCTGACAGATTACGTTGCCTCCTTGATGTCTGCACTACAATCTTGTCGTTCACAGGTAGCTGCAGCCTTTCCCGACAACACCGACGTGAAGCCCCATGAAGTGGTTCCTGGAAATTATGTATTCATAAGAAATTTCGACCGACGGAGCCCGCTGGAGCCCCGCTGGCAAACGCCGAAATTGGTACTTCTAACGACGAGGACGGCTGTCAAGGTTGAGGGCCGTAAAGGGTGGCTGCACTCGAGCCACATAAAGAAATTTTATGGACTTCCTTCTGATCTGAACTCTCAGCCCTGCCCTCCTCCACAGACTGACTCAAAACTCCCCCTGGTTGAGAAAACCGCTTCGCAAGAATATAAGCTAAAATTAAGGTCTAGTAAGTCAGACAGTTTAATTGTTTAAGTCCTCCCCTAGGTGAATCGGTTAAATTAGTTTCTGACATGTATCCCCTAGACCGAAATAGAGAGAGAGATAGACAGAAACAGCTCAAGAAAGATGAATATTGTAAATCACTTCGTAGTCACTGTATAGTGACACTCTTGATTATGTTTTTTCTAAGTTTATTGATTATTGCTGCAAGTATCCTACTGCACATTTATTACCCTATTTTCAAGCGTGCACATTCTGCTTTCAACGTCACTGCCGAACATTCTTTTAGTGAATTACCCCCGCATGAGTTGTCCTACAGACTTGCGCTGCGCAACAACACCTTCATTAGTATGTTACATCACTCTCATCAGACCAGCAACGCTACAAATTGTTGGATATGTGGCCGACTCCCTCCCTACCAGAAATACAAGGGAGTTCTGCCTCTATTCCCGTATCCGTTCACACATAATGGTTCCTGCGGCGCATGGTTTAGTTTGATTAATTCTTTAGATTCAAATACAGTAGTTTACAAGGGCAACTGGGTATGGGGAAACCTGAATACAGTTCTGCATAAAGTATGTTTCCCTGACAAGGAGGGACTCCCCAAAAGGACAGGGACTGACCTAGAAAAGGAAGTATATGGATTAGGTAACTTTACACTTAATCTCATGATTCTGAATGTTGAATCCGAATCCGAGCCAGTCTTGCCCGCTATGTCAGTATTACCAGTCAAGGGTGAATTATGTGTTATAAAGAATGGTTCAGCACACCTGGGTCATAGTAAATGTACTACGGTGATCGAATTCAGTGATAAGGGCAAGTCTGCGTTTAAAGCTTCACGACATTCCTACTTCATTTGTGGTCATACCGCATATATACGTTTACCTCTAGATTGGGATGGTACCTGTTACATTGCATTCCTTTTGCCACCTGTTTTCCTAGCTCCTCCTGATTATCATAGGAATACCCATCTAGTACACAATAGACCCCAGAGAGATCTCCCGATTGTCGACTATACTGAAACGGCATAGGAGCAATACACAGACTTCAATAAAGGTTTCTTTCCCTATTTAGGTGCTGTCTTTAATAGTAAACTGATACGCAAGTTAACTAGAACCCTCGAAGCAGTAGTGAATGAGACTACTTCCGCCCTAGGTAACTTAACAGAGGAGCAGTCTGCGATGCGGATTGTTGTTCTTCAAAATCGTCTCGTCCTTGACGTCATCCTGGCCGATAGGGGCGGAGCCTGTAGAGTCATCGGATCGAGCTGCTGTGTTTTCATTCCAGAAAACGCGCCATCAGTGTATAGAGCCATTACTCGTCTTCATAAAATTGCAAGTCAGATACACCAGAATCCAGGCACCTGGACTTGGTCCGGTTGGTTCTGGACAACGTTGTCAGCCTGGGGATGGAAGATCCCATCCTTCCTAGGTATAGCCCTTCTCATAGTATTCAGTTGTTGCCTATGTCTACAATGTGGGCCAGCGATTTGCGGCTTGTGCGCCACATCATGTATTCCCCATTCAAATTCTCATTCCAAACGTCATAAGAAGAAAGAAGAACAAATGATACTACGTGAGCAGATTGACAGACTTATGAGTATCGATATATCATGAAGGGTCCTTAGGGAACAAGGAGGGAATGAGGAAATATAAATGTTATGGTCAGAAATGTTCCCTAACGTGTACCCCACCGTCTCCATGTACGAGCTTAAAGTGCATGTAACTTCCCTCCTGTATCAGCTATGAAGACGCAAATACATTTGCGTCCAACGTTAACATGTCCTCTTTCAGATCCACCATGAATGGGTCAGATATTCTGTTCCTAAGTGTGCCTTGCCAACGTCTTTTCATGGTGCACATTTCACGTTTTCCCTGGCTCAGGCGAGTTAGGCCCTGATTCCTGTCATCGAGTTCTTTCTTGCTTTCTGCCTCCGAATGCTCCAGCTTGGATGAGCATCTGTATCCATGACCTTTGTCTTACTCCCTGTGCGGCTAACGGTGCCTGGCTCAGCCTGTTGCCTGCCAAAACGGTATTTTGCTTTCGAGTTATCTGCTCCGCTCCTCGAAAATACATTCCTGTCTGGTAGTTTAGGAAAACATCCTTCCAGCTGCAGAGCAAAGGGCCCGGCCTCACTGTCTCCATGCAAGTAATTCATAGCTCCTGTTACCATGGTAGGCCCATGCCCCCTCGCATCTCATGCAGACACGTAGACACATATGCACGCACTAGCAGTCAGTATAGAATAGCCTTTTGCCCGAGAGACCTTTTCCATTCAGATAATACAGTTCCCTAAACACAAGATATTAGATACGATTTGGGATTAGGTTGTTCTGACACCCCAGACTTCTGTCTCCTCATGTAGGGCTAAATGTCAAGTCCCCTTCACCCTCCAGTTACACGTCAATCACACGTCATGCTGCCTGCGCGCGCATCTCTGCCATATATTTCTGCTGACACTGCAGGATTCTCTTGTGGATCCACCCACCTGTGACATCACATAATGACGTTTCTAGTACCTGCCCTCATGCACGCCTATTGTAACGCCTTTTTTTATTACGTATGTGTATTCTTATCTCTCCTCTCAGCTGTTACGCCTCCTGCATCTGTCATTATTGTAATGCATTGACTATATATATGTTAACTTGTCAATAAAGTATGGTCTATCCTTTCCCGAGCCTTAGTGGCAACGGAAATCGATTTGCCATGGTTCAAACCATATAACCAATTCCTTTTTAAGGAATAAAACCCCTTTTAAAACCTCAAATACCACGGATTCTGTCTCTCCTTTCTTGACTGAGTTATTCTTATTGAACTTTACCGCATAAATTAAGTATAGGTAATTAAAATTTACCACATCTTACTTAGGTATAGTATCCATATATCTAACTCTAAACCGGACACATATGTTCCTATCAGCCACTCCAATGGAAGGCCTCCTCAATCTTGGAGGCAGAGTGCTTGGAAATATGTGAGATGGTGCTCTAGCATGAGCTGAGCCTGTCTGCAGCTGTCGGGAACCATTCCCTTAGCTGTTCCGGGATATTGCCATACCATATACTCTTAAGTGCATTATAATCCTCGCGGTTATTTGCTAACTTTGGTTTGGCTTTATCAAAACATGTCGAGTAAGGCGTCATACGATTTGGAATACTATCCCCTCGACAGTTCTTTCGACGGGGATAGCATTCCACCCTTCTAGAGGGACACGACATGTGTGTAGCCTTAACCCCGGTTAAAGTTAACCAGAGCCTCAGCATCACAAAATGGATGCTACCACCACAGACACAAGTCTGACCTCCTGCTGCTGGGAGTCCTTCCAGCAAGGGAGGCTTGGACAAAGGGTTTCCTGCCTTGGGAGGTGCGAGCACCACCCCAGACAGGATTTTGTGTATTGGGTAGGACAGGGCTGAATAGATTGAGACATACCCGGGGCACACAAGGTGTCCCCGTGCATAAGCCAGTCCAAACCGGTCCTGGGACTTTCCAGACCCAGGCCTGGTGGGGAGCTGGACAAAGGAAAGGGGGTGTGTCAGACGAAGTCTTCCTCGGAATCTGATGCGATGATATAAGGGCCCACCTCGCGATACCTCCAATTCTGATTGTAATTATTACACAGAATATTGAAGTGATCAAGCGGGAGGAAAAGGGGAGTTGGGAAGGGAACAGCTGGGAGGGAGATCTGAAAAGGAAAAAGTTAGACACACACTAATACCTATTTACTTATATTTCAGTAAATTTTCCTTAATGCAAGCAGCAATCTAAGCATGGAGTTTTCATGTAAAACTAGATTCACTTCACAAAATTCTGTGGAATAATATCGCAATTAAACCTCTTGCAATTTGACCTTTTATACTAATTATTCTCCAAATGCTTGATATTTCTTTGCACATAAAACATCTGTACTTTTCTAATAAAACTCTCTCAGAAAAAATCGCACGATTTACATTATCTTCTATAAATTGTTCACTGTTAGATAGTATCAAAACCTTTAAACTTGTTCACATAGCACGAAACTGTGTATTGCAAAACACTCTAATATTGTCTTGTTATAGCTTCATAATCAAGTTACATGTAGAAAACATAAGCAAGAGATTTATCTTGTTTCTGTGCTAAAACAATAACCTTTCTATTCGAAATATTATGTTGGGTTTACTTCATACCAAAAACATTGAAGATTTCTAATTCCTTAAATAACATGATATAAAAAACTGAAACAGCGTTTAAATCTTTCTTGCTCTTTAGATTCTGTGAATACAAAAAATAAAAACCTTTTTGTGCATTAAATCGCCTTCATACCTAAAGAGTACGACCTACTCTTAATTATAGGTTCATCTGCAAACTCTGGTCCCCAAAGGAAGAAATTCCTCAAAGAAATCCGGTCCAAAACCACCTTCTCAAAGACTGCCGGAGAAGTTACCAACTCAAGAAGCTCCTCCGGAAAGGTCTGCTCCAGCGCGGCACACACAAATCTGCATCAAAGGGTTAAACAGCATACCAAAACACAGAGCCTTCCTGGAATCAACCTCCTTCTCAGAAATCTCCAGAATAGTGAGCACAGATCCTTGGGTGTGGTCACGTACATCAACGTAACCACACCCGCGTTATTTCCCCTGCTTGCGGCTTTGAAATGCAACAGCATGCCAAATTGCACGCATCTCGCGGTACGCGGTTGCCAAAGTGCACGCATCTCGCGTACCCTGCCAAACCTCACTCATCTCACGTACCCTGCCAAACCTCACTCATCTCGCGGACCATAGGGAATCAATGGAATTTTTAGGGCAAAATACATTTCCAAAGCTTAACCTGCCCTAGCCCTATAACAAAGCAACCACCAATGTCCAGCAGGGGAAGACCCATGAGTCTTTCCACATAAACCTTTGGGACATGGCCGAAGGCCAAATTGGGTGGGCCCTAGACCGCAAGTGCCCCTGGGCCTGACAGGGTGTTACCGCCCCCCTTCCTGGTCCCACCCAGAGGAGAGACCTAGTAGGTGATCCACCCCTCAGATTGGGAATAAGAGTGGGAGCAGTGCCATTGCACCTCAGATCATCCTTAATAAACCTTAAACAAAGAAGACGACTGGACTTCGACATTCTGCTGCACAGAAGACTGAAGAGAATCTCCCTTGTGGCCTAGGAGTGGCCACCCTGTGAACACAGGCACCAACCAGCGAATCGACGTCTGCTTTGCCGTCACCTCCTGCTGGAGCCCGATTCCAGAGCCTGACAAGACCCAAAATCCCAGACTTCTCACAGCCGATCCACAGTCGCTGCAAAGAAGGGACCCGTGGAGGCACCTAGAGACATGGGACCAGACCTCTTGGAAGACACTTGAAAAGCTGACTGCGCAGCATCAGAGGCATCCTCGATGTTGTGCTTTGGGGACTGAGAACTCCCATCACCGAGCAGCCCTTGCACCGAAGATCAGCCCCCCAGCATCTCCACAATCTGCGTGGGGCCCTTTTGCATTGTGCCACTCGACGCCCCATCCCGGCCACTAGCCACGTGGTCAGTGGCCATCTTGGCGACGAAACTGACAAACTACACTGCGGGTCTGGTTGCTCCAGACTTGTCCTAGCTCCTGTAAAAAGGAGCACCCGCTCTGACCTTGCTGGTCCGAGTAACAAGCCTTTTTTGGCTCCTGCGTGGCTTGCATTAGCCAAAGCCTGTTTGCTTCAATCAAGTTGCCAACACCGCCAACAGTAAGAAGCCTGCGTGGGACAGCTCGTGACCAACTCCTGGACCTCCTCGACTCCCGGTGTCTACATGGCTGCAGAGAGAAGCTTCACCTCAATGCCTGTTTGCACCCGACATCGCCTGGTTCCAATCTGGTTCCACGGTAGTCACTGGCTAGTGACTTTGAACATTGTCCCCTCTGCTTTCAGGTCTTCACATCTTCAGATCCACCCTTGGATCCACCGGAACTCTTCACATCGAGCCGCCTGCAGCATCTTCAGCTCCAAGCACCATCGACCAGCGTGACGAAACCCGACACTACATCAACCCTGTGCACCCGCTTCCTGTGGGTGAGGCAAATCAGCAACGCCGGTGTTCCTACACTGGTACACACCTCTAGGGCCTGTGTCTTAAGTTTCAGCTTTCTAGGTCACTCGGAAGGTTCCGAACTAACTAACTTTCTAACTTTTACGCACCATAGACTTTGCATTGGTGAGTGAGTGCACTTTAAACACTGCACCCGAGTCCCGCGGGCCTTTCCCGACTTAGTCACTGCTAGTCCCGATCAGCTCCAGTGATTCCCCAAGGCCCTAGGCCTGTTTCCTTTTCATTTGGTATCTCTTACACCACTTTCTTAGTATATGGTTTAGGTGGCCCCTACGGCTCATCCATATTGTGCAACTTTTGTGTATTTTAAACTGTGTCTTGTTTAACGCCTGTGCTTCTGCGCTCATAAAAAGTTCAGGGGATATTTGTAGTTAATAAATATATATATATATTTTTTCAATATATATCTGTGTGGTGTCCTTTCATTTGGTATTCAAGGGGATTGTGTATGGTAATACAGCTGGCTTCACATGCCTTTCAGAGTTTAGCCTAAGACTGCTTTGTCCACGTTACCACTAGGATAACTGGTCTATAAGGTTGACTTACAACCGATCATCATAAGGGTTGCTTGGCATGGTACAAGGTGATCACTAGAATTAGTGAGCATCACATACCAGGCCAACTTCTCACAGTGTGGAGCTGTGACAGGTTGACGCAATGGTGGAAGGGGATATGGGACTGCCTGTCAGAGGTGCTGGGTTGGGAACTTCCACACACCCCCAAATTGGGGCTCCTACATGTCCTTGAGGGGGTAGGGGGCAATATTTATAAGTGGCATCTGTTGTTGTTTGACCTTACGACTGCGAAGAGGAATATTGCTAAAGCCTGGAAAGACCCCCGAGGTCCTAAAGTGACAGTATGGAAACCGGGACTTGACTTTTGTATGGGATTAGAACGACCCGTGTATGAAGCCAGAGGATGCCCTAAGTAAGCATGGGCGGAAAATCCGTTCGCTCGCGGATTTTGCAGATTTTCGGTAAATTCGCAATGCGCGAACGCTCGCGAATTTACTGAAAATCCGCAAATTCGCATGCAGCGGATTTTTTTTTCTTGGTGATACAATTTTGCGGCGTGCGGCGTTCACTTACCATCATTCAGCGTTTGCCGAGTTGTTTTTCTCAATATTCTGCGAGTGCTGCGCCATTTTGGATCTTGCAGCGGGATCCCGCGGGAGTTTGGCGACGCATCGCGAGAGTTCGCAATTGTGAACATGTAGGTGCGGCGGGCAGCAACAATCTCGCACTCGCGAAATTACAAAATTTGCAATTCTGCACAAGAAATCCACTAGCAAGCAGCAGAGACCTTCTGAAAATGATGAATTTTATCAGAATAACTCCTCAGGTTGACATTTGCCTGCACTTTTTTGGATTTGAGGCCTTTTGACTTTCTTTGGATCACTTTTGGAAGTAAGTTTGTTTGGGACATTACAGTTGCTGTTCTGCAGAAAAACTAGTTTTGCAAAACTGAAATCACTCAGCAGGTGCAAAAGTTCACCCATCATTAGTAACCATTCCCTGTAGTACTTCCTGAGGGGCCCCTCTAGAGTTCAGTTGCCTATGTTTTTTTGGGGCATTACAGTTGCCATTCTGCAGAAAAATGAGTTTTGCAAAACTGAAAGCACTCAGCAGGTGCAAAAGTTCAAACTCATCATTAGTAATAGTAACCATTTCCAGCAGGCTCATAGAATAGCTACAAGTAGGCCACAAAGGTCCTGGAAAAAAAATTGCACTGCAACAGAAAGCAAATTACAGATAAGGAAGCAGGTGCCAGACTGGAATTTTAAAACAGTGACGCTTTAATGAATCAACCCCAAATTAATTCATGTCAGTTGAAACAGGGCAGGTGTGCTTGCTTTTTCCCCTCATAATCTACAGTGATGATGAACCAGAGGGTGGCATTGATGTACCAGAGGGTGGCATGGGTGAAACAGAGGGTGGCAGTGGTGAAACAGAGGGTGCTGGGAACCTGTGATGATGAACCAGACGTAGAAACAACATAGTCGTGACCGTTGCGAGCCGACAAGTAAGTTCGCAATTGCGAACTAGTACAAAACCTTCGCGAAGTGGCAGAAACCCTTGCGAACACACAGAAAAAAAAATTCCGCAAATTCGCAAGAATTCGTGGATTTTGCGAATTGCGAGTTCGCAAATACGCAAATTCACAAACGCCAGATTCGCAAAATTCGCCCATGCTTAGCCCTAAGAAACATTACAAAATATGGAAACGATGGGCAGATTACCGGGGGATATGGCTGTAGCCACCGCCAATAAAGAGAGACAATGAGGGTCCGGTGTGATTGTGCCAGGGGGCAATATAGTACACAGAGTTTATCGTCCGTTTCAGCATTGTAAGAGGACATGGCAATACTGTGTGGGGGGAGGACTTGGAGTAGGGGAGGGTGCTATGGGAGTGGGGAAATTGTTGGGTGGAGAGTTGTTAGGGGATTGGGGTATAACACTATGCTTTGCAGATCGTGATTAATGATGGTATGACATGATTGCGTGCCTCCGGGGTACGGAGTACTGCGGCTATATTGTAATCTTTCAATAAAAAGAGTTTTTTAAAAAAAGATAGTGCGACGTCAAGCGCGTAGCTTGCTTTTGCACCTTACGGTGCTTATATGCTCCATTATTCTAAGCTTAATTTTCCGCATGGTCATCCCCACATATTTCAAGTTACAGGGACATGTGATTAAATAGACCACTTTCTCACTGTTGAAATTGGTTAGTTTTTTCTGTATCCTTGGTCGATCAGTCCCGATCTCAATGGATTTTGATTTCATGGTTAAGGGGCACACCTTGCACATGCCACATGGGAAATGTCCCTGCAGGGCCGGTAAGCCCCATATAGTATCTTGGGTATGAGCTGTCACATTGCGCGGTTTAGTGCGCACCAATTTATCACGCAAATTACTGTTTCTTTCAAAAGCAAACAGTGGTTCTGGAAGACGTTCCCCTCAAATATTCAGTATCTTCCAGTGTCGTGTTTTTGAATGCCTGAACATTCAGCCATTTTGAAATCTTTGCAGGCTTATATTCTTGAATCTAAATTCTTGTTAACTCGTAATTGTCCCTGAGGCGGTGGGTTTCACTTACCTGACTTTTAATGAGGATGACACAGTCCCTATCACTTACAAGTAACACTTGTACACTTCGGCTGAGTTGCGGTGCGGTTCTCCACTATGGAAAAAGTCTTGACAGCAGTGCAGATGGGGATTTTTAAAGAATGTGCGCTGATGCAGGGAAAAAGCATTTTGTTTGTTACCCTGTATACTGCCTTAGAGGCAGTGACGAAACCCAGTGTACCTAATTCAAAAGCTTTGCACCCAGATTGGATACAATGGGCCACGTCCTTGACATCCCCTGATGTCACGTTCATTTGTGACACCACTTTGCAGACACCAGAGTTTTTACAGTATGAATTTGTTCATCCAGCTCCTCTGACCATGCGCCCACTAGAGGATTTCCATTGTATCATTTTCATTGTTGGTTCAGCGCAGCCCGCGACTGGGTCAAAGCACGCATTTTCTGCGGCCTTCGCAATTGTGGTGGGTACTATGGTGAACGGTGAGTTCAAGTCCGATGTCGTGCATACACGACCTTAGGGGACTGTACCGCCCAGTTGGCAGAGCTTCGCACGCTGATGCTTGCATTGGAGTATGCAGATCCTAGTGTGACTACTCCTGTCGTAAGTGACTCTTACTACTGTGTTCAATCATTCAATGACAATCTGTTCTTTTGGACTCAGAATGACTAACGTGATTCCAAAGGTCGCACAATAAAACATAACATGATCTGGGTTTGAGTGGCCGAGCTTAAAGAACGGCTCTCACTCGTGTTTGTGATTCATACTCTTGGTCACTAGCATTTTGGAGTTCACGCTGTGGGCAACAGTCTTGCCGACGAGGCCACCAAGACAGCAGTTGCACCATATTCAATAGCACAGTTACATGTTCCAAAGGTAAGATTGATGATGGCATCTTGGAAGCTATTGCCGCAACAGAGATGGGAGGTAATTACCCGAAAGTTGTCCCTTCTAAATACTCTTATCATTTAAGTTCTGATAAAGTGCCTAATGTGAGAATTAACAAAGTTGGTGACAGGTTACGCGGATCGCAGGCAGACATTGATTACAGCAGCCCGCGAGGGGATCGCCACCGCACATGTCGGCGGGTCACCTACTGCATCTCTCCTACAACAGCATTACTGGTGGCGCAGATTGTACAAATAAAAATGCGTGATTGTGTCTGTCAATGTCTTGAATTGCGACATCTGCCAGCAGATGAAAGGCTTCATGGTAGCAAAACCCACTCAGACACCATTATTAAAATCAGACAAACCTCTTGCATGTGTGTACTTGTGGCCCCTTACAAATGGACGGTGTAGGAGAGTAGGCTCTGCTTCCTATGGGTACCCCTACTTTTTGCTGTTTCATTGGTTTTTCGACTTTAGTATGGCTGTGGCCCTGCTAATCAGGACCATAGCCTTGCTGTTCTCTCTCTTAATTGAAACCATGTACTCTTGGTGCATACCAGATTGGTTACTGGGTCACCCTTGTGAGCCCCTGCAATTGGAACCCTAGGTACCCAGGGCATAGGGACCACAGAGGCCTACCAGGGGCTGAAGCATGTAATATGCTACCCCTGGTTAGCCTTCCAAAATGGCATCCCAGGTTTATTTATTTATTCAATTTATATAGCGCGTTATCACCAATAGGTCTCTAAGCGCTTGTACTCGGAAAGACCGAACATTACAGAAACAGGCAACCAGATTCTATAACGCCCCATGCATCTCGAAAGAACACCATTTTTAACATCCGCCTAAACAGCAGTAGATTAGACTCCTTCCGAAGGCAGAATGGCAATTTGTTCCAAGTTGCCGGAAGAGTAGTCGAAAAGGAACGTCCGCCAAGGGTAGACATGCGGAAGCGAGGGCTAACAGTTCTGCGTTTGCAGCCTGGATAAGGTGGTGTAAGCACCCCTTACTTAGATATAGTATACCTATATCTACCTTTACATATAGACACATATTAACCTATAAGTCACTCATATGACAGGCCTTGACAATCCTGAAGGCAGTGTCCTTGATTTTGTGTGAGAGGGTGCCTTAGCATGAGCTGAGCCCCTCTGCAGCTTTTGGAACCATCTTCTTATAGCTGATATAGCCATACCATATACCATATACTCTTAAGTGCATTATAATCCTTGTGGTTACTCACTGGTACACCGGTTAAAGTTAAACAGAGCCCCAGCATCACAAAATGGATGCTGCTACCACAGACACGAGTCTGTTCTTCTGCTGCTGTACGAAAGTCCAGCAGGATTGGCCTGGGCAATAGGATTCCTGTCCAGGGAGGTGCTCGCACCTCCAAATACAGGCCTTAGTGTATTGGGGCAGGGTGGGATGCATTCAGTGAATGCTTTTCAGACACTGCCTGGGGCACACAAGGTGCTCCATGCATTTCCCAGCTCAAACTGGTTGCTGGGACACTCTGCCACAGCTCTGGTGTGAAACTGGACAAAGGGGAAGGGGTGTAACCACCCCCTCCCCAGGTCCTCGAATAGGTGGGACCCTAGAGGTAGTCCAGCCCCTAAACTTACTATAAGAATAGGAGCCCAGTCCCAAGCACTTTAGATTACCCTGGATGAATCTTTCGACCTTCAATATTCCATATCAACTGGAAGTTGGAAGAAATATCCCTGTGGTCAAGGAGTAACCACACTGTTTAAACAAGCACCAAAAGCATCTTTGCTGGTCTGAATTTTCAAGGCTCCCACCATATCCTAAAGAATCTGCAACACAGGAAATGGACTTCAAGACATCTCTCAGGCTGACCCAAGATCCCAGACAACCTGAGACCCATAGTTGACATGGGAGACGTGGAACCTGAACTCCTGGACAGCCTGCATTTTTTTAACTGTACCTACTTCCCAAGGTATCCTAAAGTTGTACATTGGGGTATTTGAAGCCCCTACCCCGAGCACGTTTTGCACTGAAGCTTAGAGGCCTACACTCTACGAATGTTCCATGGGCCCGCTTTGTGCATTTCCTCTCAAGGCTCCTTCCTGGTTCCTGGTCCATGTGCTAGTGAGCCCCCACAAAGGCCAATCCTTGATTTCTCAAGCTTTCCTATTTGCTCCTGACATGCTCTGACTCCCCTCCAAAGGAGAAGACGCCAGACCTTGCTGTTCTGAACTGAAGCCAATCTTGTCATATTGCATGGGTTGCTGTTGCCAAGGCTTGTTGGGTCCAATGAGGATTCTGACGCTGCAGCACTTGACATCCTTTGTGAGCAGCTCCAATACAGCTCCTGGTCATCAGCGAGGCCTCCTGGTCCTTGTGGCTGAAGAGTCAAGCTTTACCTCTTTCACCTGAAATCACTGACATCAGCTGGCATCTTCTCCTCGCCATCCTGGTCTCTGGCTAGTGACCCAGACACTGTCCCCTCTGCTTTCAGGTTCTTTACATCTCCGATCCACCCGGACACTTGTCCTCTGGTCCTCTGTATCATTTCTTCGCAGCTCTCCATTGGAATTGATGACTAAACCCAACACCAAAAGACACCTATGCACCCGGCTTCCCTCTGTGAGGTAACACGAGTACTCCAGTGCTCCCGTGGGTCTTGACTCACGAAGTGTCGTAGTCTAGAAGGGTTACATCATATTTCACCTCTAACTGCCCTTATTCTTTTAAATGTTAACTTGTTTGTTCTCCATAGAATGTCAGCGGTGATCCGCAGCTGTGTTTAGACACTGCACGCGTCCCCATGGGCCTCCTGCGTCCCTACCTTGGGTGGGTACTGGTTGCCAAAGCAGTTCCACAGGCCCCATGCCTGCTTTCTACCCCGCACATGGTTCTTATACCACTATTTTAGTAAATGTTTTGTGAGGCAGTGGGAGAAAAAAACGTATACTGCGCAACTTATTGTATGCTAATTAAGTTCCTTGTATTGTACTTTTACCTCTGACCTCATAAAGAGTCCAGAGGGGTTATGTTTAGATTAAATACATATATATTTGATATATACCTTGTGTTGTTTGCTTTTATTTAATCATTCAAGAAATTACAACAGGTAAAACAACTTGCTTAACTCGCCTCTAAGGCTCAGTCTGAATGCTGCTCTCCACAGCTACCACTAGGATAGCTTTCTATAAGGTTGACTTTACAACCTACCATCAATAATGGTCGTTTAGACTGGTGCAAGGTGCCCACTAGAATATTGTACATCATATACCAGGCCAACTTCTCTCACAAGGGGCTTACAAATATATCATTGTTGAACTGGATTCCCTCTCGTGATTCCTATGGGTATGGCCTCAGCCCTCAACGGACGCTCGATGTGTTATCAAAGATTTGCGAGTCTTTATTGTCATATCCACAGTTAGCACGTTACATTCTGACCGCGGTACTTGGTTTAGCTCTCGGGCTTACAAAAAGGCCATGGAAGAAATGGAGGTAGCATTGTGGTACTCCTCTCCATACCATCCAGAGGGAAATTCAGTTGTGGAGAAGAAAAAACGGGACTTAAAGCAATCTTTAAGAGATATAGTTTTAGGCAAGGGTGGTAGTTGGGTTAAACAGCTATAAGGGGTACAGCGGACCTTAAAAAAATCAGCCAAGAAACTCTCTTTGGGGTGTCACTCCAAATAAAGTCCATCTTGGGAAACAAATGTGGGTACCTGATTGTGAAGGTGCAGTGATGGATGAAAAAACATTTGATATCCATGATCGTTTGGCTGTTTTAGAGGATCTAAATGAATCCAGCACAAAACAAAGCAAAGTCTGACTAAAGCAGACCACCACTGGGGAAGTCAAGGCAGACATGGCAAGACCTGTCTGGATCTCAAAAGTAGGGGATCTTGTCAGAGAGAAAATTGCAGACAAAAAGGAATTGGGACCTTTATACCGAACACCTGTACCAGTCCTTTCTGTACACTGAACAAGAACTGTACTTTTGCCACCTCTTGCCAGGAAAAAGAAGAAAAGATTTGTCTCAATCGACTTAATCAAACCTTACTATGTGGCCAATCATAAGAAGTAGTTCTCGTGGTCTCCACAGTAGCAGACACCCTCCTCTCGCTACAATCCAAGAAGTTCAAACAGAAAGACTCATCACGTTTGACAACAATTAATCAAACTGTTTCTGGCTATTTCATGAACTTTGATACGTTTTCTCTGGACCTAAACTAGCCGGAAAGGACGACAGCCAAAACACGATTCAAGCAACAAATAAAGAACTTTCTTCACTTTCTAAAAAAGACATACCTGGTATTTCTTGGTTTGAATTTCTGGCATATTGTTTTTTTTCTGGCTTGGCTTAGTGCTAACTTCTAGTGTGCGTATTAATGTACGCAATCTTCAATGAAGTTCAACAGCCCAACATATTACTGAAGCCACATCCATCATCACATCGTGAACAAAAAAACTTGTCTTTAGTCAAATCCACTTTAATCGATTAATTAAAACCATAAAAGGTACACAATCAAATCACACAATTCCTAAAATACATTTAGAGTGTTAAATAATTACAAAAGTAATGAAAATATGTAAAATACAATTAGAAAAGGCAGGAATTCATCACTCAGTCCTATTTAAACATCTTAATTTTTTCAACCGACAGCTGCTACAAAATAACTTGCAGTATTAAAAATGGTCCAGGGGTTGTCCAACAGTTGTAAATAAAATAGAGCAGTCTTAGCCTGTAAAAACCCCTTCCCCTTTTATGGCAGTGTTATAAATGTAATTCTAACAGCAAAAAAGTGCATGGTATCTTGCATCGAGCTGCTGTCACAATTACAAAGTGCTATATCCTCATGCTTACTCCACCCTTCGAAAGATCCCAATAAAAGATGAATCAGGTTGAAACGGAATTTAGTTAGAAACCAGCAATGGTATGGCCTTGTTACTAGCTTTAAGTAGGGCTCAAAAGATTGTGATGTAACTAATAAAAAACGAGCCCTAACAAGAGTTTTTTTAAATTCCTTACCCTCCTGATCTTGTATCTTTTGGGACACAAAATGATCTTTAACACAATTGATGTCCCCTTTAACGATACCCTCTGGCTTTTCAAAAATATCTGGGCCCCCCCGTTTCGCAAACATTGTTTTAATATAAAAGAGACAGTGTATTTCATTCCCCTTTTATAGCCTGGCACAGTCTTTTAAAATGCGTCAATTTAAAATTAATTCTGGGTTGAGCCAGGTTTTTAGCCAACAAATAAGGGGGGCCAAGCTAATCTGATCACATAAATACCCCATCCTCAGCTCCTGGTGGGTAGCAAACGTGGGTGAAGATTGGGGAACAGATAAGAGACAGCGAAAATTTTCCACCTTCTGTATCTCTTCCACTTGTTTGTACCCCATATAGCTGCACAATAAAGCGCAGCTGCCAAGCAAATTTGCTTTATAAATTGAGAGAATCGCTTCCCAGGGCCTTCCCCCTAACCACTGTGCGTAATTTAGAACTGCTGATGTTGATCTTCCTCAGGCAGTTTTATTTGCTAAAAACTGGGGAGCCCAGGAGCAGCGGTCATCAAACAATACCCCCAGATAAGTAAAAACCCTCACCCTTGTAACCTCCGCCCCCTGCAATAAAAAATCCTTTGTTCTTACGTAACCCCATAGACATTTTATGGGATTTTGCGATGTTTACTACCACATTTAAAATGTCTTGTGCAGGTACCTTCGTGAGACATCCTAACGGACACCAATAGATCCTGATGTAGGTCTGCTAGGAAAAAGGCCAGGCATGGATCAATCCCTATGTCTAGTAAAAGCGACCACAGCTTTGATCTGTTTACCAGATCAAATGCTGTGGATAAATCCATGAAGCCTAAATAAATAGACCCCATGGATGCTACAGTGTATTTATTAGTTAATAAATTCAAATTTAGGCACTGATCTACATTATTTCTGCCGGATCTAAAACCGTATTGGAGGTCAGACAGGATTAAATAGTCTGTCACCCACTCTGACATCTTGGCCAAAATTACTTTACACAAAAATTTAAACAGAGGCATCTATTAAAGAGATGAGCCTATAACATCTTGGATTGCCTCTCTGCCCTTTTTTAAATACGGGAATACTAATAGAGTGGGCCCAAGAATCAGGAAACCCAAAAGTAACAGAAGAATTAGAAACATTTGTTAAAATTTTGGCCCACAATTAGGGGTTGCTTTTATAAAGATCGGCAGGAACGCCGTCCGGGCCAGGAGCCTTATTACTTGAAGATTCATGTATTGCACACTCCACATACTCAACATTGAACACTAGTCTGGGAGAAGAGGAGATGCTGGTTGGAACTACAAATGGGTCAATTATCTATTTTATTGGATATTAATTTCCAATAAACCATTCTCTTCCGCTGAAAGCAGGGGGGTGTTTACAATTGACCAAAACTTTGCGCTGTCATTAAGGACATCGTTAGACAATAAACTTTCCCAAGCCTCAGTTTTAATTTCATTGTTACCTTTTATTCAAATTTGCTTATATTCTTTTCTGAGGGCTGACTATCAGTGTTTTATCCCTTGGTTTGATTGTTAATGATTTTGTCAAATTTTGATGAGTCCTCGAGCATTTAGAATCAAACCATCTTTTTACTTGGTTAAATTTGGGCCTGGAGGAGACAGTTAATTCCAGACCAACCTGTTTACAAATTGTTTTAAAGGCTACAATGGTTTCCTCTTCCAAAGTAGAGCGATCAATACATTTTTGGATTTCATTGTGGACCTTTGTGCTCAGACTATCACAAAAGTGCTTTGGGAATATTTTTGCCCGTTTAACCTCCTCCCTTGATCTTTGGTTCTGATGTTACTTCGGCCTTTACTAATTGCCTTGATATCTGAGAGTTCAAAACCATTGTCTAACAGTAATATCACCGGGTTATGATCACTGAACGGGGAATATACATGCCCCAGTAAAGCAGGAGATAGGAATATAAAATCAATAATTGTCTCACGTTCTCGACCCTTGAATGTTGCGACCCTCTCCTTAACATCAAAAAAACTTGGTTCATTGAGGTCAGCAAGTGCCAAAACCTCCTCCTGAGCCTCCCCCTCAAAGTGTTCAAAGTAGGGTGGCGATGCATGTACAGGACCATAGTTTGCCTTAATTCCGCAATTAAAATTACATAGATGAATATTAAAATCCCACATGAGGATAAGATAAACAAAAGTGGTTTGTTGTGATATATATATTTCTAAAAACCGTGACAAATAGCAGAGATGTTCATTACAATGCTCACTCTCCTCCGAGTTATAAAATTTAATTAACAAAGTTTTACAACTGTTCGAGGTAGTGATCTCCGCTATTAAACAATTTGGAGAGTCAAACTCTAGTATTTTTACTACACCCTTCAATCTCACTGAAACAAGGAACATCAACCCCCCCCTTAGCTTTCCCTCCAAGATTTTGATGAGCTGGCTGAAAATAGGACTTAAAACCATCCACCCAAACGTTATTTTCCTTGTCCCAGGTCTCTTTTAGGGCGACAACCTCACAGGCTACAATAAGTTTAGGCCAATTTTGATCATCCCTTTTTAGACCGCAGCCCTGCAATGTTCTAATTCATTTTTCAGTAGTTATTTGCTCCCTCGGGAATAGGTTCACTTTCGAAGGAAAGAGATTGGGGGTCTCCTAGGTAAGTCTTAGTCAATCAATCTCGTTTAACTGGGACAAAGGCCAAAACCTATTAGATAATACTAGAGAGTCATTTCTCATGGATACCTGGGTACACAGGTGTTGGGGTGTGGGGACGAGACCCGTGCTAACCCTATTAGGGCGATGTTCCATAATCGTACTATTGTGTTGTGACCATCCAGTAGTTCCTGGGATATTACCGCAACCAGGGACAGATCTAGAGTATTCCTTAGCCCTTTTTGTCGGTGGGTAAAAATATACCAAGTATAATGCCAACATGTTTCCTTCCTCTCTCTTCAGGTCAGAGGCGTCCCACAAAAGCCTGGGTGCATCATGGGTATTGTTGAAATTTACTATGACGCAATTCCCTTTAATTACCTTTTGGGTACTCTCTAGCCAACCCACCCGCCTTGCCATTATAATTTTTGATGAGATTTCAGAGCCACCCGAACAATTACGAATACACCATTTTTTAGTGGTGGCTAAGAGGACATCTGTAGATTCAATTTCTCCCTCCATTAACGGGGGAATCCTTACTAATACTACCATCAATGGGGCTGCTTCAGGGGGTAGAATAATACTTGGTTGAATAACAATTTTATTCCTGGGCTGATGATCCAATTCTAACCCAGACACCTGGATGGACCTTGCTTACTTTCCAGCTCCATTTTTTTGGGTTGACTTTTTACAAGGACCCAGGAAAACATGTCATAAATGTTTCATATATACAGGCATTTATGCTGCATATAATGAAGTCTGGAAGTATTCCCAACAAGAGGCCGCAGAGAGATTACTGGAAATAGGCGGTAAAAACTTAGAAAAAGATTTAGCTGTGGTAGACAATGTGTTAACACCGTTGTCGCCCAGAATATATTCTTTAGGCAACATTGTGTCTTCGGCGATTGATATCCTAGAACATAATTTGGCCATATTACAGCACAGGCAATATCAACTGCATGTTATCATGTTATTAAGCTGGGTTCTGTAATCGTTGCATGCAGGCTTTGTGCCTTGGGATTTTATAAACCGTATGTCTCTGTTTTCTGAATATAATCTAACAAATAAACAGGTTGAAATGGCACAAAGGAATGCTAAATATACATTGCTGTGTATAGAAATACTGGACCGACTACCATTTACATTGGCAGAAGCTCTGTCAACTGAATGGCTTATCCATGACCACATAACTTTACGGGTCACTACACTTAATTTTCATTATTGCCTTGAGCAAAGGCTGGCAGGCAAATATGAATAATTGAGTAAAGATTACATTAAGGAATCCTGGGATGTACCATAAAGATTTTGATGCCAGAGTGGTGATCGAGAAGAGTTTCTAAGTGGTAAAAACTGCAAGAATGCCTTCAGCGGTTCTCTCATGTACCAAGATTCGTGTGAATATGTCTTGCCGCATAAAAGGAACTCTAGCCGCTGTGATTACACCAGTTTTCGAGTTACTCTTGAATGGGAGTTATTTGATGCTGAACGATCAAGGTTGATGTGGTATGCTTCCGGGCATCGCCTATCTGAATGACAAGGTTACTTGCTGTATGCAAGTATTGTTTCCTCCAACAAATACAGTCAGGGAGGCACCGCTATGGCCTTCGCTGAATGTTTATTTTATACAATTTGACACTTTGAGCAGAATGAAAGCCATGCTTTTACAGCAAACTGTAACCTTAACCTCCGCTCAAGAAACCTTTGAACTTCAAATCGCAAGGAGCTCGACTGATATATAGGCACTTCTACGTACAGACTGCCCCATTCATTTTGCAGAAATGGTGGGTCACATCATTAATATGTCAGATAAGAGTGGTATTGTACACCTATTTAAGACCATAGGGTTAGGATTCCCTAGCACCTTTTAGACAATCCTCAGAGTTATTCCAAACTTTCTATACTCACTAGCTAGAATCCTGAGTGTTGTTTGCCTGCTACACAATGGATGTCCAAATCACCACAAGATGGCAAAACCTCTCCTGGAGTGGAAATACAGTGAGGGCAAGATAACACCTCCCCTTTGAGAACTAAGTGCTTCATGGTTTCTATTGTTCAGACCAGTCTGGATGGAGTGCATCTTACCTGTTCTTCGATGCTTATTCCGCGGTAACAAATGCGTGTTGGACCTCTATCTGACACTGGCAACCAAAATGCCTGCGGAATTAAATGCGAGGCTGGAGCTCCCATACTTGGCAATGTCCCCAGCGTGTTCCTATCTTGACAAATGCATTCCTCGAGAACCTGCAGGTGCCTTATACAACTGGGTTGAACTTCAGCTCTACCATTAGCACAGAGGTTCTGACTACAGCACCGCCTAATCTCTCAACCAGCTGTTTGCAGCACTGAATTTCATCTATGTTCCATTGACGTACTCTGCGAGGTGTTATAAGGTCTGTCCCCTGTGGCAGCAAGCAGCGATGATGTTGCTTCTCCCAGCCTGGACATTTAATCTAAATCTGGCTCTTCGTGTGCTGGCAAAGAATTTGGATTTTTCTTTTCATTTCAGAAAACGACTAAATTTGAAACACTTCTTAAAATTGACACTTTCAATAAAAAAGCATGGCCTTCTAAGAACGCTTGTAGTAGTTCAACATGTATGATCAAACTCATTTAGGACTGTGATGGTGTATACTGTTCACTGGTGTGGGGAAGTTGTTCATGTCTATTTGTTTACCATATGTCGAGATCTGTTTGTGCACTAGGTTTTCATGAATATCACGTTTGTTCGGGAGCTTATGGGTACATGTGGCACATTCAGTCTTTTTATACATCTTTGTGTTGAGAAGGGCATTGTACGGGTGTGATACTCAACACGTTTTTGTCACTAGGTATGCATGAAAGCTATATGGCACAGAACGTAAAAAGGGTACTCCATACACTTTTAAGTTTAATAAAGATTACTATTTACCACAACATTGTTTTTTTCAATGGAGGCGTTTTGTATTATCTGTAGATTTGAACCGAATTTCGAAGTGGAGTTTTGATCCCAACACTAGGATACCCCCAGCAGGGATCTACCCGCTTACACTACGGTGGGTATTAAGTCCAGTTTTGAATTACGTGAACCTAGAACTCATTGCTGCATGCATAGTAGGCTATTTTAGTCTAAGGGATTAAAGCATAGGGTTCTTTGTTGCACTCATAGTCCACCCTACTACCCGATTTTACAGGGTTAGAGCATAAGCGTTTAAGTATTGCGTATTAAGAGAAGTCGTATGGTAGCCTCATTCGAGTAGAAACTTGAGTTTGCTTCCAGTCTTGAGGAATAGTGTCTCTACTGCTCATCCTTTATGATAACTATGATTTCCTCACTCTATTGCTCTCTTAACTATAACTGGTACATGTTGGGAGTGCACAATGCTTTCCATCATTTAATGTGAATGGAGACTGATATACATTTAATTTGTTTGTTTCATTCTATACATTGGAGGCAGGCTATCGTTTGTCATGTTAACCATTTGTAGAGATGGATGTATCTGGTATATCAAATTGGGGAAGGTAATATGTCTTTTCTAATTTTTTTACTGTTTCAAGATTTGAGATAACACTGTAGATGTAAGAATGTTTTTAAATGCCTTTTTATGTGTTTTGTATATATATATATCTATTGTGTATGTGGACGTGTTGTCCTTTTATAAATGCACTTTGTCAAGTGTGGTGACAGTGTTGTATTGTTATGTTTACATCCCTGAAGAAGCCCGAATCACGTCCAAAACGCGTTGGCTATTTTGAACAAATTGTGTAGTGTCAATCAATGAATAAAATGAAAATAAGAACACATAAAGAACAAATGCCACTGTTATTGTGATTTCGCTATCCTGTGGATTATCCCAAGGATTTTTGTTCAGACGTCTTCATTTATGTGCCTCTCTTATCTGTGTTTATATCTTGTATTGTAGCTCTTGACTGAAAAACATTGTATTTTGGCCTCAAATCCTTAGGCTGTGCTCCGGGTGGTTTATACACTGCTTCTCTAATCTTAACCACAAAAACAAGTGTTTGAATTTATCATAATCTAATCAACCTAAACCTACTTGTACATTTAGATCTTTGTTTGTTGTTCTGTCTCTAGGTGCTGATATTCATGAGATTCTCCTTCAGTGTATTACCTCTTCGGCTGGTGAACCTTAGCTATTAGGAAACACATCCAACATATATGGACTGCACCATGAGAAGCAGAATCTGATATTCAGGCCATGGTCATGTCAGACAGCAGACCTGAGAGCCATGGCAAGACAATAGTAACCATTGACACTTACAAGCTCCTGTGTACTGCCTTTCAATGGAGATGTAGGAGAGAAAGGCTATCCTCCACAAGGCTAGGCAAATCTATTATGGGTCACTTGTGTGAAAAGGATGAATTTTCATGCCTTTGTCAACATGTTTGAAGTATTTAAAGTAACATTAAAATTTGAACAAACAAAATATATGACAGAATTAGCATGACTGAGTGGGTAATGTGACCCCATCATGAGCAGTACCACAACAGGAAAAAGTCACTGGCACAAACATGAGCTGCTTCATCTGCTGGGTTCAGACTTTGTAAGAGTGACTTTGTAAGTAACAGAGTTCATTTAGTCATCTGCAAGTGGACTGCCGGGCACCCATTTTCATCTTTCCCTGATAGGCACACATTTAAGAAGATTTCATGGGAACACAGAACAGAAAGCACTGCTGGGAATTGGTGAAGATTGCTAAAGCCAATTGGGAAAGATCACTTTCAAGTGCCCATCAACAGTTTTGAAGTATTTAAAGTAAAAGTGAAAAATAACAAATTAAATTTATGACAGCATTAACATGAATGAGTAGACAATGTAACCCCCTTTGTTTATTTCCACAACAGGATTAAGGGACTTTTGAGAATATTAGCTGCTTAACTGTCCATGTTCAGGGTGCGTTTTCATATTCAGTGAGTCCTTTTGAGAAGAAACTGATTGTATGACAGAGTTCATGTTGTCAGCTGCAAGTGGTCTTCCAGCACGCATTTTCTTCATACCCTGATAGGCACACAGATTTTAATATGTACAGATAACATACACATTGTCTGGGCAACTACTGCACCTCCATCAATAAACCCTACAACATATATTACAATTTCATTTTGGCATCACAGCAATATCAGCAACAGCTGAGAAATATAACTTGTCTTTCGGCAGAGCTTGTGCTCAATCTTCTCCAGGCACCCTTAATACCCAGCATGTGTACAACTAAAAAACAAAGATAGCACTACAGGGAATCCATGCTGACGATACATAAAGTTGAATGAAAAGCATCAACCCAGACATTAGGTATTGAAAGTTTCTATGAATATTTAGCAATGCACTTCTTTACCTACATTAATATACTTCACTTTGTGGTCACAGAACATCTAATGTGTATCTGTCCTCACTACTAGACTGCACAAGACACACCTCCGACCAATGTTCAGTGGAGAGGCTTGCAGCATCTTCTAGTCAGCAGTCTAACTAAATGTGTCTGGCAGAGACAGCTATATCATAAGTTGAGTTTTGCATTTGTGGAAATCTCCTGGTAAGTGAGATAAGTTGAGATTAATTCTTCACAGCAGCAAGAACTCATCATGATGTCTGCTGCTTCCAATTAATCTCTCTGGAACAGGTATGTCATGCAATAGTAGGAACCTGAAGAAGTTAGAAGGAAATATGTTGTTGGTTTGATGTGTTAGCATAGTCTTCAGGATTGGAATTTCAGCCAGTGCTTAGTTTCTGCCAAGCTTTACCTGTGTGCTGGTGGTCAGCAGAAGTAACTATTTAATATTACATGTGCCCCTGACAGCTTGTCCCCAAGTTGGCCATAATGACCATAAGATGAATCAAAAAGATGTTGGCTCCCTTCCAAGTGTCTTAATGTCCAATTGGACACAAGCATTAATGTTGGTATAGTTAGAGAATAATCCTGTTGTGGGATATGAGCCAGAGCAAGCAACGCAAGTTGATTGGCTGTTCAGTGACCATTGTAACCTTGTTATAGGGATTGTACTTGATTTCCATTGGTTAATAAAGTGGGGGCAACATGGCATTTGCCATGTCCCAAAAACAGAGGATGATGCTCGGAGATGAAGGGTGATAACCTACTGCTAGATTATCCCATGAGCAACAGGAGCACCGGATGCTTCCATGGCTCAATATATGCTGCTTGAGACATCCCAGCTGCCTGCCATTTGTTCCTGCTCAGGGTTTCTCAGACTAATGTAAATGCATGATTACTTTCCAGAGAAAAATTCTGCTGGCCTTGCTGCACTTTAAATCACAGGTTAGCAACCTACATACACACAGCTATCCTTTGGAATAAACCGAGCTGAAAATCAGGAAGTTCCACTTTACCTTGATGTTGGACAAATAGTGTCAAATCCTAGTCAAACTGATTATTTATTGTTAAAATGGTGACCAGATGAAAAGTGTGAAGGACGTTGTTATTATTCTAGATGGGATTTCCCAGAACATAAAAAAAAGTGTGAATACTATCTCTAATGGGAAGGCGTTAACAGGGGCACCTTCTGGGGTAAGACCCTGTGCGGATGAGTCCGCTCGAGTAGGGATTTCTAATCTGCCCAGGTCGTCTTTCTTAAACAAATCTGTAAAATAGTTGACCCAGACAGATTCTTCAATAGCGATCTCAATCGAGTCTGTTTTCCTGGCATTAAAAAAGGGGCATTAACCTCTCTTCAGAACAAAGTATTGTCTCTTAGGTCGCTAGCCTTTCGCAAGGCCTCCCCAGCCGCTTCCTTAAGTTCCGTTTTACGGTTATGAAGTGCAAGTTTGTAGGCTGCTCTTGCCCCCCTTATCTCAAACTTATCTCTTGGTACCTTCTTCAGTACTTGCTTCAGGTGTAGATGTGCTTTAGTGCAATCAGAACTGAACCAGCCCTCTGCTACATCACTGTCACATTTCTTCCTCTTTCTTACAAGGTAGCTGCTTATTTTGGATGTAATTTCCCCAAATGCTGTTACAACCATTGAAGGATTGGGATTATCTTCGAGGCATATCATAAAGGGATTAAGGTCGTCTGACACTAGTTCATGCATACACTTCTCAGAGTTAACTATGTTCCACTTAATTACGTAGCCGTTAATCCTTGCCAGAGAAACCCCGTGGCAGTATAGGACCTCTACCAGGTCCGGATCTTGACTATCTCTGGGATCCGTATCAAAGGTGGCACTGATCGGGTAATGGTCACTTAGTGCAATTTTTTCGGTGTTAAATGACCGAATACTATGGTGGTAATTAGTGGAGACCAGCATATAATCAATAAGGGGCACAAGGCCCCGGCCAGTGAATGTAGGTTCAAAATTGACCTGTGGGTCACTCAACTCGTTTGCCAATCCGAGGTTCAGGTCATGCAATATGGTGATCAGTAAATTACCAAAGGTAGAGTGTTCAAAATGCATGCAAGGCTCACCCTTTATGTCAACCATGCCACACTACTCTGTCCCATTTTGGGCACACAAATGACAATTGAAGTCGCCTGTTATTATACAACATATGTCCGTTTGCTCTGTTCGCAGCCCCATATTGATAGCTCTGTTAAGTTTTTCTAAAACCGGCTTTTGATCCTCTTTTGGGATGTTATTGTATAAATTGATTAAGAGCAAACTCTGAGACCCTCTCCCCTTAATGTGGAACATCTGAAAGAAATGCTTATATTTGACAGGGCAGCTTGTACTGTCCAAGTTCGTTACGGTCAGGTTAGCCAAGTTGGAAAGGCCACCAGAACATCTTCCTCTGCCCGTGTTATGGGCCGGGGCGGCGTATGTGCTAAAACCCTCCAAGTGAGTCTCACCCTTATCCCAGGACTCTTGTAAACAGATCACATCGAACTGAGCCACAAAGCTCAGGAAGGTGGGGTCGTTAGATTTTTTCGGAAGACCCGCAATGTTCCAAGATAATAGGGACAAACTGTATCTTTTTATAGGTGGACTGTTCTTTTCCACTCGTAAACTCCTTCTAAAAATGGGCCTATTGGACCCTCCAGAAACTTCCCTGTCATTCTGAATCTCCACTAGATAATTGGGTTCAGTTTCCCCCTCGCAGGTGGGGCCATCCGCCTTGCTCACTAAAGACCCTAGGGTATCTAGGGATTTATTAGTAGACAATTTGTTAGGTGGGATTGAAGTATCAGTTGGCCTAATAATTGTCTCAGAAGATCGGTCGTTAATGAAGCTTTTAAATGGTTGCGCAAGTTTGTCATCTTAATTTATTGGACCTGCGCCAACCTGCTCAATACACGATGATGGTCAATCAACCATCTCTAGGCAATTGTATCTGTTAGAAGTTGGTATACCACCCCATCCTTCCCTAAACACTATATCTCTCCTGTCATTGGCTGACCAATCCGCTCAAATTCTTCTCCCCTGCCTTTTTCCTACTTGGTTCCAACCCCTGTCCCAATTGACTGCTTGATTCCAAGACCAATCCGGGCCTTCGATGTTGCGGGCTACTGGTCGATAAAAGAACAATAGGCGTTTGGTGCATATTCGATCCTCCTTGGCCAAGGAAGCCCATGAGCAGATGTGATCGACAGCACGGGGATCCTCGAAATTGACTATAATACAGTCACCCAAGGTTCTTTTTAGTTTGTGGCCAATCCAGGAAACCCTGCGCACCATGTTGATCCTGCCAGCACAGTTTTGTGGCAATGGTCTGTTGATATTCAGCCAATGCTGGACTTTGTCTTTTAAAGACCAGTTGGGTTCCTCAGTATTGTGACTCAGCTCAGGGACCCCCGTCATAATGACTACAAATGGGCTTGCTTCGGTGGGAGGTTTATTGGAGGGATTGTGGACTGACTCCCCCACCCTTTGCCCGTTCTCCTATATGATGATTTCTTGAGGGGTGATTGCTTGGGACAACATTTTTAGGGACATCTTTAGTAGGAACATTTATAGGGGCTGGGTTTTTTTGTGGATCAAGAACTTTATTAGTCGTATCTTGAGGAGGCTTTGTTTTTGGGTCTGTCAGTCCAACAGGGGTATTTTTGATACATTGCCCTAACATGGTGTTGGCAATCTTTTTTTTGTGCCCCCTACAGTGACCACCCCTAGGCCAATCAAGTTGTTTGGATTTTTCAGGGTTAAAGTCACAGCTGCTAGTTGTTTCTCGATGGTGGCAAGGCTCACTTGGATTGGCTGTAATTGGATCTTCAACAAAGACCGTCAACAAGCAGCTGGCCGCCTTCCTCGAGACGAACGGATCGCTTGACCCCTCGCAGTCTGGCTTCCGGGCCAACCACAGCACCGAGACTGCCCTGATCGCAGCCACCGATGACATCCGAGCCCTGCTTGACAACGGAGAAACAGCAGCCCTCATCCTCCTAGACCTTTCCGCGGCCTTCAACACTGTCTGCCACCGTACACTAGTGCAGCGCCTCAGCAACGTCGGAACCCAGGAGAAAGCACTGGAGTGGATCATCTCCTTCCTCGCCGGAAGGACACAGAGAGTCTGCCTCCCTCCGTTCAGATCAGAAGCCACCGAAGTCATCTGCGGCGTTCCGCAAGGCTCCTCGCTCAGTCCAACCCTCTTCAACGTCTACATGAGCCCCCTCGCAGACATCGCACGCCAGCACAACCTCAACATCATCTCCTACGCCAACGACACCCAGCTGATCCTCTCCCTCACCAACGACCCCACCACCGCCAGAGCCAACCTTCACGAAGGGATAAAAGAGGTAGCTGAATAGATGAAGAACAGCCACCTGAAACTAAACTCGGACAAGACGGAAGTCCTCATCCTGGGTTCCTCACCCGCCGCCTGGGACGACTCCTGGTGGCCCCCCGCCCTAGGCAGCGCACCCAAACCAACAGACCACGCACGCAACCTGGGCTTCATCCTGGACTCCTCCCTCTCCATGACCAGACAAGTCAATGCCGTCTCCTCGTCGTGCTTCAACATCCTGCGCATGCTACGTAAGATCTTCCGGTGGATCCCCACCGAGACCAGGAAGACGGTCACCCAGGCCCTCGTCACCAGCCGTCTGGACTACGGCAACTCCCTCTACGCCGGAACAACCGCCAAACTCCAGAAGAGACTCCAGCGGATCCAGAACGCCTCAGCACGACTCATCCTGGACATCCCCCGTCGCAGCCACATCTCCGGACACCTGAGAGACCTGCACTGGCTCTCGGTCAACAAGAGAATCACCTTCCGTCTCCTCACCCACGCGCACAAAGCCCTACACAACCAAGGCCCAGGATACCTCAACAGCCGCCTCAACTTCTACGCTCCCAAACGCCAGCTTCGATCGACCATCCACGCCCTCGCCGCCGTCCCCCGCATCCGAAGAGCCACCACAGGGGGACGGTCCTTCTCCTACCTCGCCGCCAAGACTTGGAACTTCCTCCCCACCCACCTCCGCCTGACCCAGGACCACCTCGCCTTCAGGAAGCAACTCAAGACCTGGCTGTTCGAGGAGTAGCAGACCCCCCTCCCCCAGCGCCTTGAGACCCTCTGGGTGAGTAGCGCGCTATAGAAATGCGATGATTGATTGATTGATTGATCTTAATAAATTCTCCAATCCTGGCCAGTAATTGGTTGTTGTCTTTACATATTTTACAACCTCCACCCATGATTTCAACATCAGTGTTATTATCATTATCATTGGGGTCCTCAATACTTTAGGGGGGGTTAGTTGTGTCATTTTCAATGTTCCGTTCATTCGGCTGGTTAATAAGTCCCATTGACTCTGGTATAGTACTTTCCACCCCCTGGGTGTTAGACAGTGTCTTAGCTGCATTTTTGTGCTTTCTTTTCTTTAATTTCCTCCGCTTTGGGATTGCACCCTCCCTTATCCCCCTTGGTTGTTCCTGTACAGGGTCCACCCGAACCGGGCTCGCAAAGATGTCAGGCGTTGCATCAAGAGTCTGACTCAATTGCGAGTCCAGCAACGATAGGGATGCCAACAGGTTAACCAAATTGCGCATACCATGGATATCTGCTTGTATTTCTGTTACAGGAGCCTTCTCCTTCTGAAGGATAGGAGCTTGCGCTTGTGCCAAGGGGCCTAACGAGGACCACTTTGCTTGGGCCAAGTCTTTTGAAACTCGTCGGTCCAGGAGTAATATGCCCTGATCAATAGCTTCATTAGCCCTGTTAATTAATTGGTCAATCGGGCCAGTAATCTGTGCCAAACTTTGTGCAGTTTTTCTCCTGCTGCCTCTAGTTGACATGATTAACAATACACAGTAGTCCAGTTATTACAAGAGCACACAAACAGTTTTTGTCCCAGAGAAACAGTGCTGTACTGTCACAAAAATAAAAGCACAGATATGCAGAATGAAGGTGCAGACAGAATGTATGAATATGAACGTTAGGGAGGTGGCCCAGTCCAGTCTTACCTGGTCTTTAACGGGCTTAAACAGGCCCGCCCTTTGCCCGGGCTTAACCCCGGGTGCTCCCGGACAGCTGGTGTGGTGTGCCAACTAAATAGGGCAGGAAGAGGGGGCCGGGGCAAGCAGGGAGAGCATCCCAGGTGTTCAGGGTTAGTCAAGCAGGGACTTCTGGGAAATGGAGTCCCTGCGACACTGCTCGCAGCCCTGCTGCTGTTTCAGTTCTCCCCTTGATGGTTCTTCTGCACACAACCCCCTGAGTCTCTACGCACACCCGCTGGGCTTTATCCATGATGTGGGACCCGCGAAGCGTGTCCTGCGAGGTGCTGAGGTGACGAGGGCTGAAAGGCTGAAGGGCGGCAAACAGAAGTCCTTTCTTCACGAGGGCTGAAAGGCTGAACGGCGGCAAGCAGAAGTCCTTTCTTCACACTCCACAAGGTACGGCATTGAACAAACAGGGTACCACGGGGCAGTCAGGTGCAGGGGTTTTTACCTGCCAAGGTGGGGGCGGGGCAAGCAGGGAGAGCGTCCCAGGTGTTCAGTCCTTTCTTCACACTCCACAAGGTACGGCGTTGAACAAACAGCGTCCCTTTGTGGTGTCCCTTTGTGGGGTCCATATTAGGCTAGGCGTACAGCAATGCTTGCCAAACACTTGAATGTAAGTGCAAGCATGATAGTATGCTGACAAGTTATTCCATTAATCAAATCAAGTTGTTCACAGATTAAACATAGAAGCATTAATCAGAAACAAATGCATTTAGTCTAGTGTAATATTAAAATAAGAAATAACTGAACAGTGGCTAGGGAGTGAAAACTGCTGCTTCAGTGGAAATCTAGAAATCAGTGACTGAAAACTGTTGCAAACTATTGCCTCAGCATTGCAGTTTAGCACCCAAACATGTTTCATCCTGCAGTTTTCATGTTTGGTTGTCTTAATGTTTCCAGTTAAGATTATCAAATAATAATAAGTATGTTTTTAATACATGTTTAAAAAATGTTTCCTGTGCAATATTATTATTATTATTATTATTAAAAAAATGTATAGAGCGCGTAGTCACCCTGAGGTATCCCAGCGCTAAAGATCCCTACACCTGTGGGGTCGGGGGTGAGAAGAAGGGGGGCGACAGAAATGTTTCCTTTTGAAACAGAAGTGGTTAAAAATCAAGGGAACAGGTGAGTTTTGAGTCGTTTCCTGAATCGCAGGTAGTTCGGTTCTTTCCTCAATAGGAACCCATTTTTATTTATGTTTAGAGCCCTCCCAGCTTAACTCTTTTTTCAGGATGTGTGAGGTCTAGGCTAAGTTAAGCATCCAATATTATCATTTTCACTTCATTTGGGCTTCTTTTTAACTGCACATTTAGTTGTTTTAAATTAGAAACTGGGCAACAGCAAATATGAAGCACAGAAACACAAGGGTATCTGGGTCATAAATATAGGTTGGCACTTAAATAAATGAGCCTTAGATTAGATGCTTGAGGATTTCGAATTATGGTTCAGAGACAGCTAGGTAAACAACGGAGTAGTTGGCATAGGTGCAGTCACCTGGACAGAGATAGGAGAAAAAATCAGTTTGGGGCCTTTAAGAGCAGATAGCCTCTTGGAAAACACCTTAGTCTTATAAATGAGCAGGGAACTCAATTTGAGTTGCCCAATAAGGACCCTGACAGAAGGTTGAGGATTCTATGGAATGATTGAGCTCTTAAGTATATATTTGCCTAAGTGAGCATTTAAATGAGCATCTCTAAGCTGTGACACTATCAATCTAGAACAGTGTCTCAAAGAGTTGAATGTTTGAAGAATTGTGAATAAAGGAGTGCAGAACACCAAATTGGCCAAGAGATTCATTAAATTACTAAACTGTGAAACTGGACCATAAATAGCACCATGACTGAAATGCCTAATTCCAAAGAATATAAATGATGAAGCAAGCCTAGAAAGCTGTCACTAATATTCTACAGAAAACAATGAGACAAATTACCACTGAAGCACATATCTGGAAACTCCCAATGCAAACCTATGACAGGAGCAGCAGTTAGGCATCAATAGGTTGTTTGTCATCACCAGGACTATCCCCACAACAAGAGCACATGTCCTACCTTTTACCTACATTACAAACTGCTCATAGGGCTACCTAGGACCTGCCTTGGGGGTTACCTAAACATAGAGATAGGAGAGGTTCAGATGTGTTCACCACTTTACATCAACGTGGCAGTAACCTATGCACATAGATTGGTTTGCAAGGCTACGTCTGTTGGTGGCGCAAGCAGTGTTTCAGGCCCACTACTAGCATTTCTTTACAGCCCTTAGGCACATAGGATACCACTGTACAAGGGACATACATCTAAATTAAATATGCCAAATAGACGTAGACCAATCTTACCAATTTTACAGGATAGTGTTGTGAATGTATCTAGGACCCTAATTAAATATTCCTGATTCATGCCCTTATGTGGTTATGATAAATCATGTCCTTATGAAGGCATATGAATCATACCAATATCTAGTCATAGCCCACGCAGCCCAAATTCGGCAAGGCTACTTCCTTAGATTCCTAGAGAGCACAACGACTTCTTTCGATGCACCAAACCTCCAGCAACCTGGGAATTCCCCATGTCTTTGTTTTGACTTGTCATATAACTCCAGCGATCACTAAAGGAACAGCCAGTTCTTAGTGACATTTTTTATTGGCGTCTTATGTCCAAGCCTTAAGCAACACACGGTGGTGTGGAGCAGAGCGGCTATCTACTCATCCGAAGCTCAGCTGATGCGAGAGCCGAAGGAAGCCGTCCCTCCCCTTTGACACACCAGGAAAGAAGCTGCCTTTTCTCACGCCGAGAAATCCAGCTCTGGTGTTTCCAGTCACCCTTGCGGGTTACTGGGAGATCGAGTCCTGAGAAACGAGATACAAGACCTCCTTCATTCTTTATCCAAGGTACGGAGCTGATTCAAATCTTAGACAGAATTCTTGATTCAGATTCTTGGCAAAAACCCAACTTAACTTAAAACTGCAACTTACATACTCCTTCCCATGTATTAGGCTTAGGTCAGGTACACCAGGGTAAGCGTATCTTAGAAGTACCAATTGAGTTTGTTAGTCAATGTTTTTATGTATGTAAATATTTTATCAGTTTTAAAGTATCATATGGCTAAGAAACCAGCTTTTACAGTATTATTTCATAATACTCCTTTTACTGTAGGGACTTTACTTCATGATAAGTATTGCAATTGTGGCAATTCATTTCTCTTGCTTGAGACCCTGGTGAAATTAAGCATGCACGATTGATTGAGTGAAATATCTGTCTATTATATTCACACGACTCTTGAGATATACTCCGTATTCTGGGGGTGCAAAGTTGTCATGTTATATGGTTGTCAGAAGCTAAATCCTTCTTGTCTTAATCAGGGAAGATAACCCCTCCCTATTAATTCGAGAAAGTTTCTAGTGACCTCTGAGCTAGCTGGCAAAACTAATAAAGTCTAACATAGTCAGTAGAGACCTAGATGACCTCAGTCCTACGTCTACACTGCTGTTTATGTTATTCCAATGCGCAGAGCCTCTTGGGAATATAGGAACTACACTACATGGCGCCCAATGTTTGTTAAGGCGATAATCTAGCGCAAGATACTAGAGTAACTCAGTCGTGCTTTTCACGCAGACCCCTTTCTCCCGTAAAAACTCCAATAGACGTCTGGAGTGGGTGAAAGGTTAATATCCACCGAAACTTAGTAGGATGAGAATCCTATGTATTAGTTTACGGTATAGTCAACGTTGAAGGATACAGTGTTCCAAAATATTGTGCACCTAAACTTTATTTCCTTGAAAACTGCAACAGAAAACTTTCTGTCAGGAAAAATGTCCGAAAGTGAGGACAAAAGGGAGAGAATTAGACTAGCAGCTCAACTCTTAGCGGAGGACACAGTCATCCAAAATGACGACACAAATGCAATACTCATCCCGGTCAATATAAGACAAACCATAACTATAAAACTTATAGAAAATGGGGTATCATCGAGAGGTGGTACAGTTGTATTTGTGGTAGGGGCCCATGAATATCGGCAGACAGAGGTATTCTATTCCTGGATAACTTTTCCAGAGGCACATGCTGTGACACGTGAGTTCCACTGTTATAAAATAGCGGAATCTCCAGAGGAATACTCTCCTTTCGAGGAAATTGAAATTCCACTAACATACCAAGAGCACCTGCTCTTATTTAATGGCGCCCTAAAACATCAAAATCACATTACCAGGCTCGGTCCACTAGATAGACCAGGAGCCACATGGCCGGTTCTAGCCAGCTACACACCACACCCTGAAATTGAAACAATTTCAGACGGAGAACTTTTGGTACAGCTAAAACAATAATTAAAATTCATACACAATTGGTCCAATATGTCATGCGGACTTTAACAGTCCAAACTACAACTAAAATTCCACAAAACACCCCTCATCAGGGGAACAAAAATAAAATTACACCACAGAATATACAATCATGTCTTGGTAAAACACCCGCAAAACGGGAACAAATTCCTTTCTGGTTAGCTCAAAAAATCACTCAGATAGAGGCAGTATTTCCTGATACTACCCCTGACGAAAAACACAGAATTCTGACTATCTGTCTCCCAATGGGGATCGCACCACATGTGAAGGACTGTGACACTTGGGGCACGGTCTTTGCTTCTATCTACACAAAAACACATGGTGTTCCATCAATGGTGGTTATACCAGATGTACTAAGACAGATTCAAAACGAATACGGTCCAGAACCTGCTTTAACTCTGGGTATGAAATTACTGAAAGACTATATTATAAGCCAGCATAAAAGGAGAAGCAGCATGTGTGGCAATCCACCAAAAATTGAAGGAGACAGATATAACAGACCAACCATTTGAGCTTGCTAAAATAATTGAAAAATCCTATGAAGAATTAGGCAGAGATAGTTTGGGTGGTAAACCAGTAAAACCCCAACTACTTGAAAATCCTAAAAAAATCTTTATTAAAAACAATCTCAATTCTCAAAAGAAGAAGTGGGCGGGTAATAAACAAACCACTCCCAGATAAAAACAATTTCAGTCCAGAGGAATGTCTCCTCAATGGAGAAATAGATCTCCAGAAGGAGGGGTCAAGTCTCCCCAAAGGGAGCCTTCTGAAAAAAGATACAACCTCAGAAATAGGGACAATTTGAGAAAACCTGACAGATATCAAGATATTGATACACGTCCCTATCGATCTTTTCAGACTTCCTCACAGAAATCGTAAAGAAGCGGACGGTCAGAACACAAGGAAGAGCACGTCAAGTCCAAAGACAATGAACCTGCTCATCAAAGTAGAAAATCACAATTTCCCAGAAAGAAGGTAGCAAGTATTAAAATTAAACATGCCGAGAATCCTGAGGACACAACTGAAAAACGGAAAGTGGGCCCAGACAATGCTAGACAGTGCAGCAGAAGTGAGCATAGCTCGCAAGATCCTGATGAATCTTCTGGAGACAGTGGACACGAATGAATACATTCAAGTGGAAACTGCAGACACGCGAGTTAGCATGTCCCATAAACTATATGAAATAACATTACGTATAGAAGGAGCTAAAACTAGGAAAATAAAAGGTCTCTTTTGGGAGAATCTATCTAAAGGCTATGATATCCTGTTGGCTGAAAAAGACTGGCCACCAGAGTTGGTCAGGGAGTGCCCTCATGGCGAAGAAATGATTATGCCTGCCTTCTCAAATCATATCCCAATTCATAACAAATACAAATTTGCAAGAAAATGGGCAGTGGCCCAAGCCCCTGCTTTATATAAAAATCATGTAGGATGGGATGAGGATTCTCCTCCCCACAAAATCCAGTTAAAAAATCAACCTAATGCACAAAGGCAGTACCCAGTTAAACAAGAAGCTAAAACGCAAGTCAGGGAGATCTTAGATCAACTTGAATATCAAGGGGTGATTGAAACATGCACCTCACAAATGAACACTCCTTTGTTTCCTGTCTCCAAGCCAGATGATTCATATCATCTAGTTTTGGACTACAGACATCTAAACTCCTGCTGTAAAACTTTTGCAGTCCAAAACTCACACAGTGCAGCACTGATGAATAACATTGTGCGCAAAAAATATAAAACAACATTAGATATCTCAAATGGATTCTTCTGTCAAAACATTGCACCTGAAAGCAGGTACTTGACCGCTTTCTCAATAATGAGTTCGCAACAAACAATTTTGTCGACTCCCACAGGGATTCAAGAATAGCCCAGGATTATTCTCAGCAAGGGAAACATAATTACTACAAACGTATGATGATGAGGCATTATCTTATGTCGATGACATCTATCTTACAGACGATGACCTGGAGACTCACTTGAAAAGAGTAAACACCATAATACTTGGGTTTGCATCAGAAGGTTACAAATTCAACTTTAAAAAGTCAAGAATCGTCCATCTAACTGTCCTATTTTTAGGATATGAATTATCAAGTGAAGGCAAAAGCCTATCAGACAATTTCTTAGAGAAATGTGCAGTACTCCAAGCACCTAAAATGCTGAAGAATTTACAATCAATACTAGGTTTCCTGAATTTCGGAAGAACATACATTCTAAATTATGCAGAGAGGGTTAAACCTCTCTACGAATTATTAAAACCTGATTTCAAACCAATTAATTGGACTCAAAAACACAGAGAAATTTTGAGATAATTACATACAGACATGTTAACTAAAACAAAACTGCAAACACGCGTAAACGAACGTGACCTTGTATTCCGAGTCATCCCAGGAAGATGCAGATTCACATACCTGACCTCTAATGAGGGAGAAACAGTACCAATAGCTTACAAATCAAATTTGTACACACAAGCTGAAATGAAATTCAGTTCTACAGAAAAAATTCTGACAGCCGTTCAAACTGCTGTAGCAAGAGAAAGAGCCCTAGCCCAAGGCAAGAGAATATCTGTTTTAACAGCAGAATCAGCCATTGAGGCATTAAAAAGCCTACACAATCTAAATGATGTGGCATTAGAACCAAAATGGATACAATGGGAAAATTCTCTTGCTGCAGAAGACGTGAAACACTATTTTGATTCGAAAATGAAAAAATTAGACAATCTGGAATACGAATATGAATATTCTCTGCCAATCGAAATTCTGCCTCTCGAACAGTACACCTGTGTAATCTACACAGACAGATTTGCACAACATTTTGTTGTGGAAAAGCAAATTTACAATAACGCGTGCACGATTGTTAAAGGTCGGTGGCGCTTAGGTAAATTCGGACCAATGGTCACTAAAACCGAATCATTCAGAAACTGTACCGCTCAGCGAGCTGAATTAAGATCTCTAAAGATGGCGCTTGAAAATGCTGATCGCGAACTCCCCACACTGATAGTGTGCGATTCACATTACTGCTTCCAGTCTTCCAATAAGAGCATGCAGACTTGGATTCTAAACGGTTACAAGGATGACACAGGTGCCACAATAAAGCAGGGTATTCATTGGCTGATAGAGCCACAGCGGCAGCTGGTCAACCGGCTTTCATAGCCGCTAAAAAGCGTTCATAAAAACGAATAGATGGAGAAACCATGCTGGCAGTAAAAGCCTCATTAAAAGCCGACTATGCGGCATTACCTCTCAACTATCCACTCAATAATACATACATAATTGATGCAAACTCCGCTCCGTTTGCTCGAATCCCTGGAGTGGGGGGTAGAGGAATTCCAAACACGAACCGGAGAATCTTCTTGATACAAGAAGAACACATGGGATTGGGTCCGAGGCACCAAGAGATCCTGAAATATCTGATAGAATTACAAGCACAATACTGGTAGCCGGGGATGAGCGTAGAAATTTACAATTTTGCAATAAATTGTGAGGACTGCAACAGAGATCGCAGTTGTGAACCGGACCAGGCACCAGCCCAGACACCACTATTAGACAGCATTAGGCTATCTATGCGCAGACGTCCGAATGGACAAATGCGGCCCCATAATTATTAAGATTAGATTCACTAAAGATGTGGCCTCAGCGCTCGGCTGACGGCAGAATTGTTATAAAAGATTTACGAGTCTTTATCAGCACATACGCAATTGGCATGCTACATTCTGACCAGGGTACTGCGTTCAGCTCTCGAGCTTAAAAAGAAGTCATGATCAGCATGGGCATTGCATTGCAGTACTCTTCTCCCTTCCATCCTGAGGGAAATGCGGTTGTGGAAAGAAAAAAACTGTGACATAAAGCAATCTATAACAGCGAGCGTATTAGGTTCGGGTGATGGGTGGGTCAAACATCTACCAAGTGTCCAACGTAGTCTTAACAATCTGCCTAGAAATTCTCTAAAGGGTTTCACTCCATACAAACTATTGTTCGGCACTAGAATGAAAATCCAGGATTTAGATTGTCAAACTTCAGTGGTGGAAGAAAAAACCTTTGATATCAAAGATCGTTTGGCTGTTTTACAGGGCATGAATGAAACAAGAAAAAGTCTAAGTAACATAACGTCTAAGCCAACAACCACTGAAGAACTACCTGTCCCAGCAAGACCTGTCTGGATTCCAAAGATTGGGGATCTGGTCAGAGAAAAGATCGCGGTGAAGAAGGAATTTGGACCTTCTTACAGAAAAGCAGTACCAGTCTTAGCTGTCAGCGGAACAAGATCAGTAGTACTACCGCCACTTGCTGGTAAAAAGGAGAACAGAGTTGTATCCATGGACTTGGTGAAACCACAATCATGTGGCCAATAATAAGTAGTAGGCCGAGTGGACTCCCAAGAAGTAGCAGAAGACCAAATCTTGCTACAATCCAATAGGTTCAAACTGAAAGACTAATCACTTTCGATAAACCTTCAGTGAATAAAAAAGGACTATGCAACAAAGCCATGAAACTTGTGCCTCTTGAAACCCAAATTGCAACAGTTCATGAAGAAACACCAGTCTACAACGATGTAGCCTCGGACTATACAAATGTAACAAGAGAAAATGCACAGATCAATGGAAATCCGGAAGCAATCCCACCAATTGACAGAACTGCATCTGGCTACTTTATCAACTTTGATGATTTTTCCGATGATCCGAGTCAACATGAAGACAAGCCAGCAACAAAAACTTTCAAAAAGAAAATTATAGAGCTTTTTCATCAACTCTAAGAAACATATCTGATTTCCCCTTGGATTGAACTATGGATTGTGTTTGGTGTACTTATCCTACTACTTTGGCTAATCTTAGTTTTAATTTTGGGTAAATTTATTACAGTACAATGGACACAGCAAGTCAGGACATCAACTTGGTCCTGAAACAACACAGATCCTCTCACACAGAGAAAAGAGAACTATCATCAGTGAACATCACAGCAAAGCCGATACCTGGTGGTATAGCATGGGACAGAACTGACTAAGAAATCTATGGCCCGGTAGAGCTGTTGAAGTATCCACACCAATTCAAGATTTCATTAAGTGACTTTGTGACAACAAGCTCTTTTTCTGATGATTAGGACTTTGAAAATATTAATATTATGATGTTAGATTTAGAAATGTCAACAAAATTTACAGAACATGATTATTTACAGGGATCATCGAATTATGATAAAATGTATTGCTACAACCACTATGGTCATCATTATCTGCATAAATATGCAAATCCTAGAAATGTTTTTACTTATAATCAATGGGAACATTGTCCGACTCCACCAATGGGCAGTTCGAAAACATTTTATGAAAAATTCCCATACTTTTCAGGGTTTAATTACACTGATCCAGAAACGTTTTATATCAAAATGTTAAATAAGACAGGAATGAAAAATATGTTGACAAATACTAAATTGATTTATTCTGAAAACTTTTATGATAAAATATCTACATTTGGTTTTGAGTTTTGGAAAAACAACATTGAAACTAAAACCATCTGGGGAACAAAATAATGGCAGGTACAAGGTCTAGAAGCATTGTTCAGAGCCTGCATGATCCCAGAACAAATAATGTTCCTGAATGACCCAATTCAGAAAACAACCTGTCTTTGTTTAGCCAAGACAAAAGATTTAAATAACCCGTCTATACCAAAACCTATGCCTGATAGAAACACCACTACAGATGAGGGGTTAGACGTGTCCTATATTTTAAAACAAAACAAACAAATCCTGATTGGAAAAAATGGTTAATCTGGCCCTTAGACACAAATACCTGTCAACATAGATTCCTGAACAAAATACAGGGGTTCAAAGAGAAAGGCCAGACCCTAGATATTCGCAGAGACATCATCCAGGGATAGTTACAGCATATAGTGTAGGAAAACGATGCCTTGACTGGCTACAGAAATCCACACTTCCCGAAATAAAACAACACTTAACTTCACTGAAAGAAGTTGCTGACTTGCGAGATTCCATAATGGGAGCTCGCAAATAGCATCAAAAACGTTTCATAGATGCCGGTATATACGCAGCTTACAATGAAGCTTGGAAATTAGAACAAAGTGAAACTGTAGAAAAAATACGGGAAATTGATCGTATTAATTTGGAGAGGTCACTTTCTGTAGTGGACAATAGGTTAACAAATCTGTCCTCCAGAATCTATTCACTGGACAGCATTGTATCATCTGCTATTGATATAATAAAGCAGGGGGATCATTTAATTTTGGGCGCCTGGACACCTGCACCTACCCGTGGGGAACTGCACCTGGGACGCTGCTCCCTCTGTATGCTGACAGGAGCCCTTTCGCCACACCTTGCCGCACCCGCTTCGTTGGTGCCGCTGCGCGGTGTGTGACGCCGCCCGGGGCCATCACTCCATTGACTAGCTGCTCTGTTTGGGGAGAAAGAACTGTGAGAGAATCAGGGGTGGAGCGCTACAGGGACTCGCATTACCAGGAGTCCCTGCTTGACCTTTGTCAGCTGGTCTGCGCCCCCTGATTGCCCCGCGTCCCGGTCGCCATTTATCATCTATAATACAAGCTCTTGGCCACACTGCGCGGGAGCGCGCGGGAGCGCCGGGCTAAGCCCGGGCAAAGGGCAGGCCCTCTGTGGCCCTCAGAGGCCCAAGGAGGACGGGACGGGCCACATCCCTGACATTTCATTCTAAGAGGTACTGAGACTCCCATTATCATTTTTATTGTCTATCGTTGGCGTACCGCATTTTAGTATGTCCATCTGGGAGGAGCTGAACGCCCTGTGTGGAACTAATTATGTTCCGGACATATTGCCCACTATAAGCATGGATCCCAATCCAGATGATGTAAACGCCACCCTACAGGATCCACTGCTTCACTTGAATAAACACAAATCCCTAGCCAATACACCTCCGGGGGGGCTCAACAATAAGCATGATGGCGATATTGTAAATGAGAAGCAAGCCAAATTTTAAAAACTACGCACCTGTCCCTCTCATTCCCCATCCAACTCAAGCACAGTGAAGAGGGATATAGCGTATGGAAAAATAGAAAACTGCGCATCACCACTCCAACCAACTTTAATGGCCCAGCTTGAGCACTTATTAACATCTCTCATATCACCACTGGTCACCAAAATTAACGATCTTGGGGACAGGTTATCCAGCATCGAACAAATAATCAAAATGCATATTCCATCAAGCATCAAACTGGCATTATCCAACTGTCCTATTCCCCTCAATATCTCGGAAAAAAACAAGCCAAATTCCCGCAAGAACGCCCTTTCGCAAACATCAACGTTTGCAACAGGCTTTAAACCGACCATAAAGCACCCGTTAATAAACCATACTGAGGCCAAACCTGAACCTATTAGAATGCCACGAATTAACTTGCCCCTAGAAGCTGCCCCTTATGTGTCTGTTGTCTCTGGGGTTCCACCACCAAATCAGGGAAAATATGAAACACATCAAGACCTGTTAAAAAAGGTTATGCCCTGGTTACAGATCAATAGACCTCTGCCACCTAACTTGGATGGTGGAATTTTAAGCGTCAGGAGGGTGGGGTGGTTGGGCGCGCTGCCAAAAGTCATCCCTGGGGACTTGGTGCTGATTAAATTCAAGCACAGGAACATAGTCCCATTCTTACGATCCTGCAAGCACAAAGAGGGGGACGGCCCAATTTGCATCTGGGATTTACACGACTTTTATCCGAGCATCCCACCCATTCAGTCACCAAGAACAGCAGCAAAGAAATATAATGTCTGGGGTGGGGGACCCTGTGCACCCAGTGCCCCTAGCTTCCTAGCTCCTAACAGATTTGAACCTTTGTTCAATAACCGCATTTCCTGAGCACTACTTACAAGAGCCCACCTATAATCATCCAAACTATCCTGGAAACTGCTGACAGAGCCCTGCCCGATGATTCTTCCTTGATTCCTCTAAATTCTTCCTTGATTCCTCTAAATAGCACTGTATGTACGATCCCTTCTTATTTCCTAGAGGTGCTCCATCTGACAGGGAATTGTTCTATATTGTTTTATATTGATTAGCTGATCCCTTTTTTCAATTTAATCGTGTTTTAAAAATTGATATGTAATGAAATATTGTTGTACTTATTTATGTTTTGTTGTTGCTTTTATGATTTTAAATCAAAAATTGAATAAAGCTAATCTGAATATGAATCTGAATCTAAAGCAGGACATGCTAATGTTACAACATAGCCAGCCCCATTTACGTTCTATTGTACAGCTAGGCTGGACGTTGCAAAACCTGCATTCAGGCTATGTACCATGGCGTTTAATCAGCACAACGTCATTGTTTTCTATCTCTAACCTTACTGATAAAAAAATCAGTTTGGCACAAAAAGGAGCAGACTATACGATACTGAGCATTGAAAAACTTGAGAGATTACCATTTACAATGTCAGAAAGACCTGTCATTGAATGGATAATACATGGCACCATTACAATCCCGATAACAATTTTTCAGTTTCAATAGTGCCAAACATATATACCAGCAGGCCTGTATGAAAGGTTGGGCAAAGGATACATCAAATTGACCTGGAATTTACCTTATGCACACAAATGTTACAGTGAAGGGAAAAAATAGGTATTTCTTGGTGGTAATGATTGTAAAAAATCACTAAGTAGTACACTCCTGTGTCAAGGTATTAATTTGCATGGGGCCTGTGAAGATTCTTCGAACAACCTTTCATGTCATCTGCAGGGCACCCCTACTACACAGATAGAGCCATTTTTCAGACAACTATCCAACTGTAGCTACGTTCTAATAAGTGGCCACAGCTGCTGTGGCATGGTGCCAGGAAAACCCTATCTCATCACTGTGACTTCCAGGGTCATTTGCTGTATGCAAGTTTTGTATCCAACAGCAATCCCGACATGGAGGAGGCAATATGGCCTTATGTGAATATCTCTTCTATTCGAATTGATACTTTAAGCAGAATTAAGTCTATTCTTTTACAGACAACTGTGCCTTTAACCTCATCCAAAGAGACGCATGACTTGCAAGTTGCAAGGACAGCGGCAGAGATACATACCCTACTATCAACAAATTGCCCGTTCATTTCATGGAAATGTTAAGTCAAATCTTAAACATGTCAGACACCAGTGGTATCGCACATGTATTTAGGATAATTTTTTCGGGACTGCTAACACCTTTCGAAGCAGCTCTTGGCATCTTTCCGAATTTTGTGCATTCGCTCTTCGGTGGCCTGCCTATTATTTTGGGACTGGTAGCAGGAATTTTATTTTTGTTCCTTCTGCTTCGAAATGGCAAGCCAAGTCACAGACAAAACTCTGGCTACGATGGAAGAAAAGATCCTAGCAATACAATACCGAGAACGTATAACTAAAGTCCTCGGATTGCCCCGGCTAGAGAGATCTGAATACTACCTGGTTTCTTTCATTCAGACCAATTTGGCAACATTGCATCTTACCTGTGCTTTGTTGTCTGCTATGTGGAGAAGAATGCGTGTGGGACGTTTGTCTTACATTGCCATCAGCAGTACTAATGGATATCGATGCTTTGCTTTGTCCAGTAACGACTCACTTATCATAATCTAATCAACCTAATCCTACTTGTACATTTAGATCTTTGTTTGCTGTTCTGTCTCTAGGTGCTGATATTCATGAGATTCTCTTTCAGTGTATTACCTCTTTGGCTGGTGAACCTTAGCTAATATAAAACAAATACAAAATATATGGAATGCACCATGAGATGCAGATTCTGTTATTCAGGACATGGTCAGCTCAGGCAGAATTCCTGGGAGCCATGACAAGAAAATGGTAACCATTGACACTTATAAGCTCCTGTGCACTGTCTTGTAATGGAGACGTAAGAGAGCAAGGCTGCCCTCAACAAGTCCGGGGGCATCTATTATCCGTCTCTTTTGTCGAAAGAAGGAATTTTCATGCCCATGTCAACATGTTTGAAGTATTTAAAGTAAAATTAAAAATAGAACAAACAAAACTTATGACAACATTAGCATGCCTGAGTGGACAATGTGACCCCATTATGAGCATTACCACAAGAAGAATAAGTCACTGGCAAGAAAATGAGCAGCTTCATCTGCTGTGTTCAGACTTTGTAAGGGTGGGTTTCATATTCTGGGGGTCTTTATGAGAAGAAACTGAGAATGCAACAGAGTTTAAGTAGTCATCTGCAAGTGGACTGCCTGGCACCCATTTTCATCTTACCCTGATAGACACCCCTATAAGAAGATTTCATGTAGGCATCACAGCAATATCTGAAACAACTGAAAAAATGTATCTATTTTTTTACAGAGCGTGTGATCGATAGTCTCCAGACACTCCTAAAGCCCAGCTTGGGAACAACCCTAAAACACAGATAGCACTACTGGGAATTGCTGACGCTGAAAAGGAAGTATCACGTTCAAGTGCTCATCAACAGGTTTGAAGTATTTAAAGTAAAATTAAAAATAACAAATTCCATGTTGTGATCAGCAAGGGGACTACCAGTACCCATTTCCTTCATTCCATGATAGGTTCACAGATTTTAACATGTACACATAACAAACACATTGTCTACGGAAACTACTGCGCATCCATCAATACACCCTACAACATATATTAAGATTTCATTTCTGCATCACAGCAATATTTGCAACAACTGAGAAGAATGACTTGTCTTTCTGCAGAGCTTGTGCTCAATCTTCTCCAGGCACCCTTAATGCCCAGCATGTGTACAACTCAAAAACAAAGATAGCACTACTGGGAATCCTTGCTGAATATTGATAAAGTTCAATGGAAAGCATCATTCCAGACATTAGGTATTGAAAGTGTGTATGCTTCTCTACGCATAGTTGGCATCCATGCTTTGTTCCCTATACCTCCTGCTTGGTGCCATACTTGGGCGCAACTAAGCTGTTCAAAACTGACAGCCTCTCCAGTGAGCAGTGTTCCAGTCCGTGGTTTCACACGCACTCTCACTCTGACTGCAACGCATGAGGGAGACGCCACCGACGCCTCAGACCCCCCTGACCCACAGCCTACCTTCCTGATGCTTCCGCTGACCTGTACGCTGCAGAATTTTCATCAGTGAGCTGCGAGCGGCTAGCAGGGGGAAGCAAGGTGGAAGGGAGCAAGGTGTCTCTGTCCCCTGCGGAGTGCGTTCCCCAAGCTGCAGAGCACCGGAGGATGCCCCCAGCGGTTGCATTAGGACCGGCATCTGGAGCAGCATAGGCAAGCTCGCGGTAAGCGGCTCCCCGCACGCACGCCCATCTGGTGCCTACACTCACCATTATCCCCGCAAGCAAGGGGGGCCATGACTGCGGCTAGAGTTCACTGCTGAGGACTGAGAACTGAGGGCTGCGGCATCAGATTTCTTTTTCTACCTGCACCCACGCTCACCCGCCCAGCCCGCCCAGCCCGCCCAGCCCGCCTCTTGCCCTCATTAGTGGTCGGCAAAGGTGTTGTGGCTGTGGATAAGGGTTGCTGCTGCAACTGAGGATTGTTATCTGTGGTCTGTGGCAGTAACCAGGGAGCCAGCCGCTAGGTGTCAGAGGCGATTGCAGCATCAGAGGCTTTGACACAGCAAACAAGTGATCAAGTGGAGAAGTGGCATCAGTCGGAGTCAATGGAGGAGAAGGGCACAGCAAGAGCGCAGGCTGTGGCCGGCAGGCTGGTTGGCTGGCTAGGCTTGCTCCTGTGCTGGTCAATGAAGGCCAGTGAAATCTAGTATAAGATAGTGCAGGAAAGTACCTAGCGGATGGTGGTGCTCAAAAATCCAACTCATTTGCAGTCTGACCCTGAGTCTGGTTGAGCCAATTGGTCATTTTGAGCCCTCACAGTCCTGCACAGATTCTGGCACTTTGGTTCTAGCTTTAGATCTACTAGCACTTCTAGTGAGTGCATCAGCACAGCTATGAAGAAACAGAAAGAGAGCAGTGAAGCTGTGCTGAGGTCAGCACACATGAGCAACGGGTTGTGCTTGCGTTCCTGCATCCAACCTCCATTATATCTTTTAAAAACTTACCAATTATACAGCATACAGCACACATTAATCAGTACTACATGGATCTGTTGTAAGAAGGCGAAATAAAGAGAAGGTCTGTTAAAGAAGGAACACAGAGGAGAACAGAGGAGAGTAGAAATATGTGCTTTGTGCCCCGTTCCCCGTGCCCGGCCATCCTTAAATTGATCATCAAGCATTGTCTTTACACCCCATATCTAGTAACTCCCAGCAATAGACTTAAAAAAGATAATTAGTTATAAAACAATAGTAGCAAGAGAAAAAAAAAATATTGCCAACCAAATTTGTCAACAATGAGGTCCGGTCGCCAGTGTGGGACCTTGCCTCGACCCCAAATAAAAAGGCGGAGAAAGAATGAGTGGATTTCAGATTTCGGTGTCGATCTCCTGTTTAGTCAAAGCAGACCCAACAGAGTCACTCCGCAAGAGCAAACCAAATCAATAGCATTTTCTCCAAACATAAATTCTCCTGTAGATGTCGAATTCTCGGGACTTCGTAATAGGCCAAGTAGTTGCCAATCTTCGATTATAGGATACCTTAGGCAGACAAAATCTGAAAACAAGGCAATTGTGAATGGAGCATCACCAGTGTGGGTTTGTGTCAATGTGGATCAAACATCTTCGATCTAATGCAGTCGGCTCATAAGGCTTAGGCCCAGTCATAGGGCAAAGGTTGGAGGATGCCCTTTTTTTACCAGAGTCGGAATCAGACAAAAAGAAAGTCAGTAGTGATTCCCAACTAATAAACAAGTGTACTGGACACTGTTTGCCCTCAGCCATTGTACAAGCTACTCGTCCAATGCAGGTCCAAGCTCAGGTTCATGCACCTATAGCTTTTAAGGATTCTATGTTCCCTATTTTGGTATCTGATGGGTGCAAAAATTCATCGATTTCAATACCACATGTTCTTATTCAAAGAGACATTATCAACATATCTTCTGATTCAGATTAAAACTCAAGTAATGAGGTATTTTTGTCCTCATTTACTATACCCAAATTAAAAATCTTGAAGGGCTGTCAATCCTTGATTCCAGGGTCATCGTCCAGCCCAAATGGTAGTGAAAAGTTATCCAATATAGCTCAGGCAAGTTTAATTTTGGAAACAGGGGCGCTAGAGGGCGCACAAGCGGAATGGCTGCTTAGGCAAATAGCTCCCGCTCCTTGGCAAGCTATCCTTAATTTATCCTTTACCACTGGGTGTTGAATCGCCGTATTTACCCTTTATATGCTGCAGGACGCTAACACCTACACTCGACCCAAGTCTGGGGTCGCTACAAGGTTCAGAGCCGGAGATATCACCTTTTTAATAATCACCGGAGATTGCCCTGGAGCCTGCGAACGGAGAGGACCGGCTCCGGCAGTCTACGCGATACCGGGGACGGCCACGAGGAGGTAGGCCGCGAATTCGGGCGACCGCCCGGAGTCGGAACAGATCCTGCGTGGGAACCTGGGGCAGGAGTGAGACACAGTCGCCCCCTCGCGTGCACTGGTCCCCCCGCTGCTGCTGCCTCTCGGCGCCCGGACTACAAGTGAGCCGATTCCCGTACCCAAGGGGGCGCCGGGTGGCGGGACGCCCTCTTGGCGACTGGAGAGGTGGCGTGGGCAGGGGGGAGCTCGGATCGGACGGCGGCGGCCGCATCATTAATTTCCACTGCGGGAGGAGTTGCTACGCTCGGCTGTATCAGTGGAACAACTGGGTCCTACGCTCAACACCGAGTGTGCCTCTGAACATTTGTAAACTCCACGTTTTTGCTGAAAGCGGGGCCAGATCCCTAGAGCTAGCTGAGCTTCGCTATCTCCCGCTAACGAGCTGTGTGGTTGGGCTCTGATCTGTGCCTGGCCAAGGCGGGAACTCTAAAGTCGCAATATTCATACTGGACACTGCCCTCCCCATTATCCCTGGAGCACCTGGGGAGCACGGAGTGAGCCGGAGGCCAGTGCCCTCCCCTAGACATCTACTATCCCACATCGGCGCCACCCTCTCCAGCGACTGCTGCATTGAGTCCTGCCTGTGTGTGCCACGCTCACGGACTGCCTCTGTGTCCACTTGTTCGACACCTGGACCCACAACGCTGACGTGATATGTGGCAACTGGGTGCCGTGGCCTGCTGCCACCATGGTGTGGCCTGATAATCGCCAAGCAAAGCTAAGTTTTGATGGCGCCAAGAGAGGCGCTAAATCAGTACCTACGGATCCTGGACCAGCGCGACGGCTCCGAAGGCCATTGCATCCCCCGCTAAAGACCTTGACCTACACAGCCTGTTTCAGGAGATGAGGCAGGGGTTCGCAACTGTCATCGAAAAGGTCGACGGCGTCACTGCTCGATTGGATGCACTGGTCGATAAGGTGGATCGCCACGAGGAGTGGCTAACGGCTGCGGAACAACGAGTATCTGGCAATACGGATGTCACATCGACTCACACGACGGAACTAGCTAGGATGGACAATCTGCTCAGAGTCATAGTGGCTAAAAACAAGGACTTGGAAGCCCGCAGTCGTCGGAACAATATACGCGTCACAAATGTGCCGGAATCCACAGACACGGGCAGGATGGAACTATATATCGAAAAACTGCTTAAAGGCTCAATTGGAGAGGATGCTTTCTCTCCCCAATTCATTGTAGAGAGAGCACACCGTACCTTGGCACCTGTACCCAAGCCCGGACTGCCGCCTAGGCCAATCATTGCTAAACTATTGAACTATCGAGACCGGGATACTGCATTAAGGGCGGCCCGGTCTCAACGGACATTGCAGTACAATGGTGTCACCTTCTCTATATACCCGGATTTCACACCGCTGGTGCAGGCAGAGCGGCGCAAGTTTCTTCCGGTGAAAAAGAAGCTGCGAGAAGCCCAAGTGGATTATGCTCTTCCATACCCGGCAAAGCTACGGATTACTCATCAGGAAAAGCAACGCTTCTTCACAAATCCGCAGAAAGTGAAGTATTTCCTGAAATCGCTCCAGAGAGCACGTAGAGAGGAACACAATGCTGCAGAAGAACTGGAGGATGGGGACCTGTCTCCGGCACTAAACAGTCAATAACTGCTTGCACCAGATGCGCTGGAAGCCTCACCTACACTGTTTGAATGCTACCTCTTGCTGTGAGCGCAGGCACTGTGATGACTACACCTCATGGACCTGCACAGACTCAGCATTCCTGTGGTAACGTAAACCAAGGACCACTCTCTTGGCCTTAGTCTCCACCGAGGGCGGTACAGAACTGGAGCTATGGACTGGGGAGTGGCTATGCGTACTCAATGCTGTACCCCTACAGGGTGTTCCCCTTAAGACTGCTATTGTTTTTGATGTTGTTACAGAGGTTGGGGGGAAGGGATGGGGGAGGGATGTCGGGTGGGGCTCAATGGGTACTGGCATGATTGGGATGCTGTTGTGGGAGGGGGGTTGGGTTGTTCTATGAAGAGGCATTTATCGCTTGGATTATATATGCGAACCTTTCACTGGTATGTGCACCTACGTTGACGTGGTGGGGCGGGCCCTATCTCATCGCACTGGCTGTCACTGCTGCGTTTGTTGTTGACTTATTTATGGCTGCTCTGAATGCTAACACACAATTAACTTGCATGTCCTGGAATGTTCGGGGTCTGAATGACGCTAAAAATTGTCGCAAGGTCATTGCCTATCTCGACAGACACCACGTCAAGGTGGCCATGCTGCAAGAAACCCATTTGTCACCGCAGGGAAGGACCACCTTTGCGAGCAGATGGGCTGGGAACCGCACCTTCTCCTCATACTCCACCTATGCGAGGGGGGTTCCTATCCTTATAGCCCGCAGTGTACCATTTCACAGATATGGGGAACTGGTCGATAAGGAGGGGCGCTTTGCATTGCTATGGGGCAGGCTGGGTTGAGACACATACACATTTGTCGTCACATATGCACCAAATGTAGATGCACCTGCATTTTTCACCACTCTGTGGGGCAAGATCATGTCCGCTGGCTCACGACACGTCATCCTGGGTGGAGATTTCAACCTGGCGCTGGTACCTCAGCTAGATAGGGCAGACGGAGTCTGCGCTTATAAGCCTAGAGCGCGAGAGGCGCTAGAGGGAGTGATTGCCGAGGGTGAGCTGTTAGATGCCTGGAGACACTCGCACCCACTAGGGAGGGAAGGCACACATTTTACCTCACACTCGGGAACATGGGCATGCTTAGATTACTTTTTAGTCACCAGAGGGATCGCCACGGAGATGGTAGGGACAGAGCACCTGCCGAGAACCTACTCTGATCACAGTCCCGTTCTTCTTCGCCTCCCTACACCTGGGTGGGATAGCCTAAGGCCACACTGGAGACTACGTCCTGAAATTCTGTTAGACAATTTATTTCGCACTGAACTGGGGGAGGAGATAGCTGCGTTTTTTCCCAGAAATAAGGGATCCGTAGACTCGGTTGAACACATTTGGGAGGCGTTCAAGGTAACCATTAGGGGCTATTGCATTTCCAAGAGCTATGGTGTCCTGCGAGACATCCTCCATACTATTAGCACACTGCAAGCTCTGGAACTCCGTATGGTGGCTGAGACCGGTCCCGAACCACATGCTGCTTTCAGAGAGACTACAAAGGGTGTACTATACGCCGGTGAAAAAATTTAGATTTGGCCTGGCGGATTATGACCGCTGCGGACGTTGCTGTGCCGAACATGCAGACACCCTGCATCTGGCATGGAAATGCCCTCAGATCGAGCACTATTGGCAGCAGGTGACAAGTGCCCTCGCAGAGATGATGAGGGAGGCTGTGCCCATGGACCCCTTGGTGACACTTCTCGATATATGTTGCAGATCCCCAGATCATGCCGGAAATTCATCGATACCATGCTACTCTTGGCCAAGAGGCGTGTGGCGTGCCGTTGGGGATGGGGTAGGGCGCCCAAATTTAAGGACTGGCTAGCGGACTTGACCTACTGTCAAGAACAACATACTACATTCGCTGAACTATTACCCATCTCTAGTCGGCCCAGTGACATTTGGGGTCCTCTAGTGAGCTATCTGCTCGCACGTTCCGATTGATGCAGATATGCCTGAAGAGAACCCTGCTATAGTTTAACGTTATGGCTTAGACTCTGGCACAGACCATCATTCCCACTCATGCGTCCACATCTCCTTCCGGACAGCCCTTAACGGGACCTATTATCCTCGGGCCATGTCGTGTCAGCCTGCCTTTCCATGCCCCACACAGTAGCTGACATCGCAAATCTCCCTCCTGATGTTACCTATCCTCCCCCCTATGTTATTCAGGGATCCCCTAAACTGCGCTCGACACATACTCGCACTCTTTATATTACATAACACTCGTTGACACCACATACGTCGTTACTTGTGGCACTGATGGTTAGCTGTTGGGGTTAATGGGTAGCGGATGCCTGTCTCTGCCTAGCTGGGTTGTCATACCAGCCTGATACTTTTTTCTTTCCGAGCGAGAATGAATTGCCTCTTAGTTTCTTCACTGTTGGGAAATTCTTAATTAACTGTTATGAAACTGAACAAAAATTTAAAAACACTGTTCTGCTGCTGCTCATCCTTAACTGCCCCACAACACCGGTTGTGTCATCATCCTCGCCCACAGATTTGCTGCGCCACCGGGCCTCAGGGTTGTAGGCACAAAAAGCTGTGTACTATGTTTCATCTTGTGCAATAAAGCAATTTTGAACTCCCCCCCCAAAAAAAAGTTTAATTTTGGAAACTAGTTTTATCAAAAGAGATAACAAGTCAACTCTGGTTCCAGACAAAGGCTTAGTTGTGAAGGTGCCAACCCCCAAAAGAACACACTATGTCTGTGCAAGCCGAATCTATGATTAATCCTCTCAGTTCAGCAGATCTATCATTACTTGCCAAATATGACAAAAAAATTTGTGATAAATCTTGTGCCTAGTAAATAAACAAATTAGCCCAGATTGCAGAATTTGGGGTATTTTACTCAATACAATGGACAATATAACTAGCACTCTAGACTTTCACTCGAACAAATTGAACATTCAAGTTGACTTACTAAAAAAGCTTTCCATCTATGTATCCGGAATCGATGCTAAACTGCTTCACCTTTCAAATCAGGTAACCAAAGTACAAACAGTTAAAGAAGATAAATTGTTAACATGTACCAGTGCGCAACTAATCAATAAGATCTCAGAGCTACCGACCATCGTGAGATCCATGGTGCAAGAGGTAAAAACGATGTCAGACAGAATTGTACAAAATAAATCAGCCCCAATTGATCATAACCATGGCACCATTTTTTAATCAAAAACAAAATTCAGAACGCACAGGCAAAAAAAAGTTATAAGAAGATCCTCAACATCAAAATATAACCATAGTCTAAATAAAAATAAAAATAAACAACATAATATAGCATCAACTAATAAGAAAGTTGAAGTAAGAGATTACCAACTTGCAATTGATAACATAAAATTAAATACGCCTTTGAAATCCCAGGATCTGATTGAAGGAACTAAATCTATGGATCAAACTTCAGTAGATGAAGGTATCGTTCAGCAAACTACCTCGATGCATACTTCAAATCCTAAAACAAATTCAGAAGGTTTAACTAAAAGGGCTAGAAAAAGACTGAGGAAAGCACACAATAAATCATTTTTTTTAAAAAGAACCCAATCAACATCTTGCCAACTGAGCACACTGAGAAAGAAATGTATCCAATCTTTAGGCCCCTGGAATCCTGCGGTGGCAAAACGACAAGCAGTATATGCATTGTATCCAGTAAACTCCAACATGACCATCTTTCTGAAGTACCTCAAAGTAGTATATGCTCAAAAAATACCGTAACATCAAACTCGCATGTGAGGGGTCAAGATAGCGCTCATAGAGGAATTGAACAACCCTGTGGAGAGCAGCATGCGGTCACAAAGTACTCTGCCAATAATGTTGTCTTTCTGGAAATTAGACCAATTAACATTGAGTCCACAGTACCCTTGAACTAACCAAAGTGGATGACTCAGTGTTCGGCAAATGGGTCACTCCTGGTTTGCAGCTGAAATTGGAGAAAAATGACAATACAAAAAATGAGAAATTAAAGACTGACGAACCATTAGATCCAGTAATGCAATTAGCATTTTACCCACAGTATACCACCAGAGGATCATACAATATATTGAACAAAGGGAATATTTTGAAACTGTTGAAATCTATTCTGATAAAAAGATGAATGCACACAAAGTGGTGTGACAAGAGGTTTATTATAACCCAACAGGGAGGCAAGTTGTTCAAGCAAGGACCAGGAAATAACTGACCACAACTCAACACATCGCATTCTAAACCTATGACCTGGGTACATTCTAGACTAGGAATGCACATTATTAAAGGAGAACTACAACACATCTCCCTTATTATAATATTATAAAACAAAGGACAGGGAAAAAGGAAAAAGAGAAATGGAAAAGGCACACAGAAACACTCCTAACAGTGTGACTGGTGTGTCACCTTTCAAGAAACTGAAAGGTAGAATTGCTGGTTCTAAACTTAATCCTTTTTGGCTTTCGGTCAGGGACAGAGGTTGTGTGGTCAAGGATGAAAGGCTGTTGAACTATCAGGCGAAGTACAAACAAAGATTTAATTCTTTAAAAGGTGCCAAGAGTATTTCTTGGAAGGTGGGTGATTTTGTTTTCATTAAAAAAGCTGTTTGGTCACCCAAGGGTGAGTCTAAGTATTTTGGGCCTAGACGCATTGTTAAGGTCATGAAAAATGTTGTGATGCTTGCTGGTGGAGATGTTTGGAGTATGTCTCGCTTATCAAGGTGTGCGGAGTGGGATGGTATTGTGAAATCTGGTTCTGACGATTTAGAAGGGAAATGTTTCAAACACTTACCTCTAAATGTTTCTCCTAATCATTTACCTCAGAATGTTTCTTTCAATCACTTACCTCAAAATGTTTCTTTCCGCAGCACTAGCACAAGAGTCAGAAGATCTCCCTTGTATCTCCAGGATTACTGTTCAAAGTAAATTTCACTATGTAGAAAGTACTTGCCAAAAGATTATTTCACCGCTAAGGCGCTGCTCCTCAAGTTACACGCTGCTCCGGCTCCTCTCGTTACACTCGCTCCGGTCATAAAATCCACATCAGATTAGTTTTCCTTTGTTTTCAGAAAATCTCCATTAACTAGATCCTTAAAAACGAGTCACGCAGGGTTCTTTAACACCTGTTGGGTCCATCGTTGCCAATGATAAAAAGATGAATGCACACAAAGTGGTGTGAAAAGAGGTTTATTATAACCCAACAGGGAGGCAAGTTGTTCAAGCAAGGACCAGGAAATAACTGACCACAACTCAACACATCACATTCTAAACCTATGACCTGGGTACATTCTAGACTAGACTAGGAATGCACATTATTAAAGGAGAACTACAACATATTCCTGATCTAAAAGATTTAACATCGGATGACTTAGATTCAGTCGAATTCAAGCAAGATCCGAAAACCATTAATAAAGAGATAACTGTTACAACGTGGCACCGAGCTGACATTATTAGTATCTTCTTAGAAAACAAAATCCAATTTGAAAATCTAAATCCAAAAGGTCATTTGAGAATTTTGAAAGGAGCCACAGTGTCATCGATTAACTTAGATCTGACATCTGGGATCAAGATTCCGAGCAGTAAATCAGAAACTTGTGTCTGTTAAGAGTTAAGGATATATACAGCTCTTATTGATGGCTGGGCTTGGCTCCCCAAAATACTATCAAAAGGGAGTAATGACATGCAGGAATGAAGCACAAAGAATAAATACACAGTTTTAAAACCTTTCAATATTTGTTCATGGAACATAAATAGACTAAAAACGTTAATAGAAGATCCCGACACAATAAGCTTCCTTAAGGACTTTGATCTTTTAATGTTACAGGAAACATGGACAACGGAAAAGGAACCTCTAATTGGCTACTATGAGTATTTGAATGTTGCCTTGCATAAATCCGTTTTTTGTCGCGCTAGTGGAGGCTTATCCACTTATGTTTCTTTAAGTCTTGCGTCAAATATTTTAAAAATATTCATATGTATTAAATTAGCATTTGTTCACCCCATAATACTTCTAAATGACTACTTAAATCCAAAAAAATCTGCGAAATTATCCCAATTTACTACCTTATGTGAAATAGTTAAAGTGTTGTATTACGACCATCTGACGCAACGATAATGATCACAGGGGGTTTTAATATTAATTTCCTTGAACAAAACCAACAAAGGCATTAACACAGATCTGCGGAACTCAGTTAGACAAAATTAATCTTGTGTGGATGATGGCCAAGTCCCCACTTATAAAAAATCAGGCAACTTCTCCATCATTGATTACTCTATTATATCATCCGAGTTGATAAATATCCTTCATAAATACCAAGAAATACCCAGGATAGAAAGTGATCACAAGCCACAATCTTTTTCCTTGGCATTTTCACCGGATTATTTACCAGAAGCGAGATTAATGGAAGTTGCCCCAATATCGTTCAGACTTAAAAGACTAGTATGGCATCCAAAAAATCAAAAGGAAATATTGGAATTTCTCGAATTCTTAATTAATAAAGCTCTGGTGGAAAAAAAGGAAGGGAAGTCAACAGTTGATATCTGGCCCCTTCTGTGTGCTTTACTTTTAGATCGCTTTCCCTCATCCACATTATCAAAAGGCTTCATTATTAGGACAAAAAAAACAGGATGGTATAATAACCGATTGCTTCACTTAAAAAAAGAGCTTAATAGAGCTACAAGGGCAGTTTTTAGAAAACAGAATGGAGCCCAATAAACTTGGAATATCCTTAAATTAAAAAAAATCAGAAAGCAATATGAACATGAGCTATGGAAAGCCAAACAAAGGTATTACAAAAGTTTATGGGCCAAATTAAAATTTTCATGTAAAACTCGAAATCCAAAATTATTCTGGAGCATAATTAATAATCTGGAAAATGGTAGTAATAGGGGGTACAGTGTGAATATAGATTAATCCTGTTGGGCATCTTTTATCTATAATCTTTATGTTGCACCTGCGGCCCTACAATTCCACTCCAATATTCTCGGCCAGAAGTCATATACATCAAGTAGAGATAAAGCCAGAAAATACAGTTTTGACCAGGCCAATGATCATTCAGAGTCATATATTGAGGGCTTGTGGCCTAAGGTGCGTGTCTTGCTCAATGTCCAAACGGAACCTCAAGAAACAGAGTTTTGGCATGTGGAGCAAGTCAAAAAAGCAATGAACAGGATCAAATCGAACGGAGCGCCTGGCCCCATTGGGATTCCAAACTCAATTTGTAAAGCAAATTTTCAGTATTGGCCTGAGGTTCTAACGATTTTATTTAATGATGTCATTAAATCTAGAACAGTTCCTGACTCATGGCAAGGAAGCATAATCCATCCAATATAAAAAAGTGGCCCTCAAGACAATCCTGCAAATTATCGACTCATTGCATTTACTGATGTGGAGGCAAAAATGTTTGCGAGTTGCCTCCTTGAAGATATGGAAGACTGGGCCTCAAGAAACAAATTAATTGCAGTTTTCCAAACCGTTTTTAAAAGAGGAGAATCAACTAGCACAAACTTGATTTTATTATTATAGTGCAAAATATAGGAAGCAAAAGTTATATATTTGTTTTGTCGACCTTAAAAGCCGCTTTTGATTCTGTTCCTCGAAATTTGCTATAGGCTAATCTTTAGGAATGGGGTATCCCAAAACAATTGCTGGACATGATGAAATTGTTATATTCCAATACATGAGTTAAGATTAAAATCGGAGATGGCAGAAGAACTACCCACCGTCTTGATACAAAGACTGACCTGAAACAAGGCTGTGTACTTGCTCCATGTCTTTTTAATTTATTTAAGGCTGATCTCCCTAGAGACTTCAGACACTTCAAAGAAGTTAATGCTCACTCGCCCTCAATTTTTGGCAATGAGATTAGGTATTTACAATATGCAGATGACACCATAATATTAAATCATTCCGTTATAGGATTACGGAGATTAATTGATTCTTTCAATCATTATATTACCCTTAATGGTTTAAAAATGAACACCAAAAATACAAAAATAATGATTATAGGTGGTAAAAAAGCAGATAAGAAAGAATGGAACATCAACGGGTTACATATTGAAACTGTAAAATGTTATAAATATCTAGGAATAACATTTGATGATAAAATGTCCTTTAAACTGCACTTTACAAATCTCAAAGCAAAGGCAACAGCATTTTATTTAGCTTTTAGAAAGAAGAGGGATATGTTGTCAAGTCCAAACCATGAGCATTTACTGAAGGTCATGAAAGCAAAATTGATTCCACCTTTGACTTATGGTTCAATGATTTTTCGTGGTAAAGACGCGGAAATTCTTGATTATCTGCAAATAAATGTTTTTAAATCAGTTTTTAGGATTCCGAAGCACATAGGACATGCTAATGTTAGATTAGAATTTGGTCTGAAAAGGCAATCTTTGGTACGGCAATCTGCCTTTCTAAAATTGCTATACTCATTATATCGTTGAGAACAATATACCCTTGCCAACCAATGTTGGCAGGAGATAATAAAGTATGAGCATGCTTGTAGCTGGAGATCCTTTTAAAACGAGAGTTTAAATAATTTTATTTGTCCAACATTTGAAGAAGAGGGGAGGAGTAAATCTGTTAATAAACAAACATTAAATAGATCAGCCAACATATTATTGATTACTTTAGATAAAGATGAGCTTATAATAAAGTACCACTCTTGGTCCATTGCTAACTCATTCATTAAATTAGAACCCCAATTATATTTTTTGACTCACCTAAAATCATACGTACGGGATAAATTTATGCTACTGCGGTTTGGGAGATACCCCACAAGGACGGAATAATCTAATGGGAAAAAAATTGGTCCTCTTACCTTTGTAGATTATGTGGTTCCCATGATGAAACTTTAATACACATTGTGACTACATGTCCCCATTTGTTGGAAGAAGACTCTTTTCAGACCTATTTTTAACGAATTGGGGTGAGAACATGTCGACACGCCATTAATACTTATCTAACTGGGTCAACGCTTCTCCTGATCACCCGATTTGTAAAGTTCATCTTTATTGCTAAAAAGAATTATTAGCCAAAACTGACTCTAATTGTTTGTTCTGTAATATGTTGTTCACGCAAGATGGCGATGACAATGAAAAGCTTGTTTTTAATTTACTTTTAATAAGCCATGCCCAAATTTTATATTATAACTGTTACAGGACTTACTAATTTTAAGACTGAAGATTAAGTGTCTTATAAAAATGTTATGATAGGGTTTGGAAATTGCCTTCTAGCAACTTTGCACAATGCATCTTACTTATAGTTTATCTCTATTAATGCTGCAATTATTTTTTTTTTAAATCTGTTCTATGTTTACATACGGTCTTTTATTTCTGTGTGTAATGATTTTTATTAATCATCAAATAAAGCAATTACTTACTTACGAATATGTTACATTGGACTTCTTTACCTGCATTAATACACCACTTTGTGGCCACAGAACATCTAATCTGTCTCTGTCCTCTCTACTAGACCTGCACAAGACACTCCTCTGACTATTGTTCAGTGGAGAGGCTTGCAAAATCATCCAGTAAGCAGCCTGACTAAATGTGTTTGGCGGAGACAGCTGTCTTATTAGTATTGACGTTGTGGAAAAGTCCTTGTGAGTGAGATAATTTGAGATTTATTTATTGTTTGGTTGGTGTTTTAGCATAGTCTCTGGGACTGGAATTTCAACCAGTGCTTAGTTTCTGCCAAGCTTTGCCAGTTTGCTGGTGGTCAGCACAAGTAACTATTTAATATGACATGTGCCCTTGACAGCTTGTTCCACAAATGGCCATAACGAACATAATAAAAAATAAAACAGGTTTTGACTTCCTTCCAAGTGTCTTAATGTCCAATTAGACCCAAACATTAATCATGGGACAGTCACGCAAAGATCATGTTGTGTGATCTGAGCCAGAGAAAGCAACACAAGTTGATTGGCCATCCATCACCATTGCAACATTGTCAAAGGGATTGACCTTGATTCCCATTGGTTAATAAAAGGTGGACAACATGACTATGGTGAGGAGGCTTCTGTGGTTTGCCAGTGCTCAAGTGACAACAGATTATGTGTGCCAGTGGCTGCCTCAGCTGTGACACTGCTCTGCTCATTCAGCGTCTGTCTGTGTTGCCAACCTTGTGTGCCTGAACCCAGCCCTCATGGCTGAGTCACGACTGATGGTCCTGTTCTGCTCTGAAACAGCTTGTTCTGCTACTGATCCCTTCCATACCTACCATCGGCCATGTCCCAAAAGCACAGGATGGTGCTTAGCGATTAAGGTTGATCACCTACTGCTAGGTTGTCTCATGAGTAACAGGAGCACCCAATTCTTCCAAGGCTCAATCTATGCAGCTTGAGTCATCCCTAGCTGCCTGCCAGTTGTTCCTGCTCAGGGTTTCTCAGACTAATGTAAATCCAAGATTACTTCCCACAGCAGAACTCTGCCGGCTTGCTTCATGCTTAAAGAACTGGTTTGGAACCTGCATAAAGACAGCTATCCTTTGGAATAAAAGGAGCTTAACATCAGGAAGTTCCAATCTATCTTGATATTGGACAAATAGTGTGAAATCCAAGGCAAACTGATTATTTATTGTTAGAATGGTGACCAGATAAATAGTGTGAATGTGGTTGTTACTATTCTTGATGGGCCATTCCCTGAACATCTAAAAAACTAAAAAAGGTATCAAGCAATGGCTTAGTGGTGCCCATATTAGGCTAGGCATCCAGGAATGTTTGTCAAACACTTGAAAGCAAGTGCATGCTTGAAAGTATGCTGACAAGGAATTAAATTGATCAAATCAAGTTGTTCACAGATAAAACATAGAAGCATTCAACAGAAATAAAGGCATTTAATCTAGAATAACATTAAAATAAGAAATACAAGAACAGTGGCTAGGGATTAAAAACAGCCGCTTCAATAGAAATCTAGAAATCAGTGACTGCAAACTGTTGCTTCAACGTTGCAGTTTAGAACATGTTTTGTCCTGCAGTTTTCATGTTTGTTGTCTTCATGTTTACCAATTCACATGATCAAATAATAATTTGTATGTTTTTAATATATGTTTGAAAAATGTTTCCTGTGCAGTAGGAACACATTATTCTTAATGTTTAGAGCCCTCCCATCTTAGCTCTTTTTCAGGATTTCATAGAGCTAGGCTCATTTTAGGCATCTAATGGTATCACGTGTGCTTGATTTGGGCTTCTTTTTAACTGCAATTGTAATTGTTTTAAATTAGGAACCAGGCATTAGCAAACATCAAGCACAAAAACACAAGGGTATCTGGGTCATAAATGTATGCGTCACTTATATAAGGGATCTTTAGAATAGATGCTTGAAGATTTGGAATAATGGTTCAGAGATATTTGTCGTGGATACAGTCGCCCAGACAGGGATAGAAGAAGAAGGTCGTTAGGGGACTTTAAAAGCAGATAGCCTCTTGGAAATACCTTCAGCTTAAGTCTGAGCGCTAAATTTGAGGTGTCCAATAAGGACCCTGACAGGAAGTTGATGATTCTATGGAATGAATGAGCTCTTCAGTGTATATTTGTCCCAACCTTAAATTAGCAACTACATGAGCACCATACTATCTCTAGGCTGTGACATTATCAATCTACATCAGTGTCTCAAAGAGTCGAATAGAGGGGGGCTTGAGGTTGTTTTAAAAGCAATGTGTATGGAAATTATCATTATATAACACCACATGGGTGTCATTTATTTAAAAGAAAAAATTAAAATCATAAGATCATGTCAGTTTCCATGAGGACCAGAGAAAAAAATCAAGATCCACTTTCAGGGCTTCATAACCCCCCAGCTTTAGCAGATACCTCTTCTGTTTGAAACTTGGCAAATAAAATACAAAAAATTATGCTATAAGGAAGAAGGCAAGATAAAAGTGAAAGAATGATGGATTGATGACTGGATGGATGACTTTGTTAAAGGATGGGTAGGCGAAAGGGCTGAAGGATTAGTGGGAGAAAGGATGATGGGGCGTGGGGGACGTGACGTAGGGTGAAAGGGCTGATGGGTGAGTGAGAGAAACGACGTTAAGGTGAAAGGATGGTTTGATGAGTGAATGAAGGGACGAGCAACTGAAAGGATTGATTGATAAGTGGATTAAAGGTTGGATGGATGGGTGAAAGCATGCGTGGGTGGATGAAAGGATGGGTGGATGTGTAGGTGAGTGAGTTGATAGGTGAAAGAATATGAGATAATTTGGGAGGATGAATAGATGGATGAAAAGATAGATGGATGGATAGTTGAAAGGAGGTTAGCAAATAAATGTGAATGTAAGAGAATATATCAGGGAAAGCCTGGATGAAAGGATTTCAGAATAAATTTAATTTTGGGGCATGAGTGGATGCATGGCTGGATGGATGGATTTATAAGTGAAAGGATGGTGGAATAAATGGGATTTTAGGAAGCTGGCTCCCCATATAGTGCACTAAAACAAGTATACTGTAAAGAGTGCAGTGTATCCCCGATTGATAATACTAATGATCTATTTGTAGTAACGTGTGTGACCAGTTAGACTTATCATTCGGTAGTGCTAAGCATATGTTGTACTCACAGAGGCAATAAATGATACACACATTCAATAATAACACCATTTTTTGAAAACAACATTGATTGTCATATCATTTTTTGGACTAAGAACTGTCAAAGTTTCCAAAATAACACACTTGTGCTTAATTACTCACCCAAGAAGTCTATGGGAGAAAATAAGAAACTGCATTTAAAATCATACAGTTGGATCTGACGGTTCACCTTCTGGATTTAGGTAAGTAGCTAAGCGAGGTCCTAGGTTCTACAAGCAGATTGTTGGGGGCTTCCTATATTTGACTGGCAGCACAGTCCTGAGGTTGTTGGTAGCAGACCCACTAAGGAGAAGGGGGCTACCAGAAAACACACTGCACCATGGGAATTAAATGTAAGCTCGAGGGGTCCTACTCGAGGGAGCAGGTCACAAGGGCCTCAGCCCCACAGGAGCACAGCTGGTTTGGAGGTACCCGGGCGGGGTAAATGTAAATGTAAATGTAAATTGATACTCGTATAGCACACTACTGACCCACAAGGGTCTCAAGGCGCTTGTACGAATACCGCTGTGGAACCAATCCTGGCTTTCCCTGTGAGGCGTCCACTCCTGGGCACCCCCAGGGTGGAGGCCAGGCACCCTTAACATTGTGGGGGCTGTTGTGGAGATTAAGCAAGCTGGGTGTTGAGCAGATACATTAGCCAGGTGGTGTGCATCAAGATGCCTTCAATCTTGCCTTCAAGATCGGGAGAATGCAGGTTGCATGGATGAATCCAGGACAGCTGCGCCACTCACAACGTGGATCTCAAGAGTATTGAAGTCCCTCAACAGTTGCTTGCTTATTGAAAAGTTGCAGTCCGGATTGACTTTTCATCTCAGTGTAGGATGCGGGGGTCCGGTACCTTTGTTGTTCATGTGTCGCAGTTTTTTTTAAAAGTCAATGTGTCTTTATACTCTGTAGGGAGACACATCTTACTCTGTAGACAATGTACCTCTTCTTGCTTGGATGCTGCATCGGAGTCACTAGGGAGCAGCAAGCGGGTGAACCAGACTCTGCAAGTTTGCTGCCTGTTGCCTGAAGGGGAATAGTTCTTCCACCCCAAGGGAGTTCACTAGTGATTAGCAAAGGGCTTGAGGTGCTCCAGGGTTCCTGGAGGCCTCACAGCTGCAGCACACCACAATGGTAGAGTCCTGGGAGCAACAGGCATGGTTTTGCTCTCCAATTCTGCAGCAGTTTATTGGGTCAGCAGTTCTTCTTGGTCTGTGTCGTCTTTGTATTATTTAAATCTATGTTGGATTTAAGTTCAGAGTCCAACAATGCCACCTAAATACTACATTTAGAGGCGTTAAACCAAGTCACATGTAGGAGCCAATGGGCTGCTTACCTTTAGGGTGTCTACACACTGTTAGTGACCACTTCCTGTGTGTAGTGTCACTACCCTAGCCCAGATAGGTTAATTCATGCTATCTCAACATGGAGGTATTGGAAAAATAGTATCATCATCACCTGCCTCTTATTAGGGCAGTGCTGGTTGAATGTTGCCACACCTGGTAATCAAAAAGAAATTCCTTACTGTCCTCTCATCACTATCTGGAGATGAGATGACTGGGTTGTATTTCAAAGGTGGCATTGTGTTTGAAGCTTCTCACCCTGGAATGCCATTCTGATTTCGGGAAGGTGTGAAGTACTCCCACCCATAGCAGGTATTGTTTCTGGCCCCTGAGAGCACTGGTTCTCATCCCATGAGGTCAAAAAACGATCTAGTAGTGGCAAGTTGGCTAAGACTAGTCAGAGAACACACCAGTGTTTGGTAGACTTTCAGGGGACCCTCTAATATGGCCCATGTGTGCACTGCATCCTGCCTTAGGGCTGTGAGGCCTGCAGAACAGTTGATGTACATTTATCTCATTCATTGTGTGTGGACTATGTTGACTCTTCAATTTTCTAGGTACCAAGACATGCAGCCTGCAAAACCCGTTTGCATGGTCCTGGTGTGTGGTCCCTAGTGTAGTACAATTTGTGCTGAAACCTTAGTGGACCCTCTTCAGTACCAATGATTTAGGTACCAGGGATACCATTGACTAGGGACTTATTAGGCATTGCTGATGTTGTGCCTATTGTGGTACAGTTTTAGGAACAAGATCTGGCACTGCAAACCTGTTTGGCAGTGGCCCAGTCTACTTTCATTCAAAACTCATATCATGCACCAGGCAAAAAGTGACAACTAATCAAAAAGGCACTTCCCTATAGGGGATGTGAGAGAATGTGCAGGAATCTGAGAAAATGGTTGGGAGAAAGGATGGTAGAATACTTTGAATTCTGGGACATGGGGGAAAGATGGAAGGATGGATGGATGGATTGATGGATGGATGGATGGCTGGATGGATGGATGGATGAATGGATGGATGGCTGGATGGATGGATGGATTGATGGATGGATGGATGGATGGATGGATGGATGGATGGATGGATGGATGGATGGATGGATGGATGGATGGATGGATGGATGGACGAATGGGCAATTGGATGAATGACAGAGTAAATGGAAATTTGAGAGGTTGGATAGAATGGTGAGCTAAATAGATAGTAGAGGAAATTAAAATCTAGGATTATTGAAGTATAGTATGTGAAGGATAGCAGAATAAACAGGAGCGTTCCCTGGGGGTGGCGATCCCCAGGACCATGGAGTGCTCCAAGAGCGGGGCTGTGTGCCCCCCCCCCCCAGCATTTACAAAGCCCCAGGAAGGTGGCAGTTCCTGGGGCTGGTGGTTCGCAACAGACCCCTGCTGTCAATATACTGAATGCCCCGGGGAGGGGGAGGGGGTGGTCCACCTGGGCTGTTGGTGGCCCTGATGCCCCAACAAACTCAACTATTAAAGCCCCAGGGAGGTGGTGGTTGTCGGGGATGTGTGGGGGGCAAGATTCCCAGATTTATTATTAATAAAGCCCTGAGGAGGTGGCAGTCCCTGGGGCAGTGGGGGCTCCAAGTGTCCCTGCAACATTATTATACATTGCCCCCGGGACCTGGCCCACCCAGGGGTTTTCAAGAAAATAAAGTGCGGGTGACCGCACTTTGTTTTGAAAATTAAAATCTTCCGGACTCTGGCTGGAAAAATGTTTGATTTTTGGGCCTAGGGGTTCCCTGTGGAGGGTCAGGATGTTTCCACCCTTCCTCCCTTTCTTCATTTTTCACTTTTCTTTTCATTTTTCTTGTGACTTGGTTACTGAGTCACAAGATGGCTGCCAACACATTTTGCTTTGGAGTGTTGGCAGTCAATTAGAATGCAGCGTGTGTGTTGGTTATTTCTGCTCTGCTCTTGCTTCTTTCCGTACCCTTCCTCCCTCTTTCTGTACCCCTCTTGCCCTTTTCTGCACCTCTTTTGCCTGTTTCTACAACTCTCTTGCCTATTTCTGCAGTTCTCTTGCCTCTTTTTGTAGCATTGTTGCTTTTTATGCAGTTCTCTTGACTCTTTCTGCACCGCTGTTGCTTCTTTGTGTACTTCTCTTGTCTCTTTCTGCACCCCTTTTGCCTCTCTCTGTATCTCTGTTGGTTCTATCTGTAATTCTCTTGCTTTTTTCTGCCTCTCATTTGCTTCTTTCTGCACACCTCTTACCTCTTTCTGCACCCTTATTCCCTTTCTGCACCTCTCTTGCCTGTTTCTGCACCAATGTTGCCTATTTGTACTCTACACTTCTCTTGCCTCTTTATGCATGTCTGTTGCTTCTTTCTGTACTGATCTTGCTTCTTCCTACACCCCTCTTCCCTCTGTCTGCACCTCTGTTTCTGCACTTCTCTTCTTTCTACCTTTTTGTACACACATTAACAGAGTATGCTGTTTGAACCACAGGTATTCGAGTGTTTGTATGTTTATTTTAATGTAACATATCAGTAGGTAAAACCAGAGACAAACCATGCCAACCTTCACCAACGTGGTCAGACATACAACCGTGATATGGTTAGGATTGCTGTTTTACATTTGGTAGGCCTAACATTCTGAGTAGTTGATGAATAGTGAACCTTCAAGAGAAAAGTGAGGTTTAAGACATCTTTGGAGACGTATTAGTGATTAGGCTACTTTGTATGAGTCTGTGGAAATGTACAGTGGAATCAGGCCTCGTCCCGCACCTCTGTTGCTTCTTTTTGCAACAATTGCTTCTATCTGCACTTCTCTTGCTTCTTTCTGTGCCTTTCTTCCTCTTTCTCTACAGGTTCTACCTCTGTAGGCATAGTTAGATATTAGCATTTAAAAAGCCTTAGAAATTCAATGAAAAAAACATGTGTTTCAGCGACATCATAGTTAGTATTAGCTTTTAAAAAACCTTAGAAATTCACTCATAAAAGACTGGTTTCATGGACCTTATATTTAGGAATTCACATTTAAAAAAAGCCTTAGATATTCACTGAAAAAACAAAGGTTTCAGAGACATTATAGTTAGGCAGATATTTCACTTGTACAAATGCAGAGAAATTCAGGGTTTATGGTGAGATGTGCTAACTATAACTCATGCCCCCGCAATTCACTGCTGATGATGTCACATATCACATCACTCATGACATAGTCACTTACAACACGGATGATATCTCAAATGACATCACTCATGACATCTTCCAATTGATATCTGATGCTTCTCCTTATACCCTAATATAACCTTTCAAACACCCAGTCTAAAATGCAGACTACCTTTCTCAAAACCATAGACACACCAATACCTGTTAGTATATAAACACTCACTCATTCATACGTCTACACATTCATCTACTCACTCACTCATAGAGTTGCACATCAACACAGTCACTGATAAAAGCACTAATTTACTTTTGGCCTTCATAAAATGGATTGGTTTATCTAGTGATTGAATTCTGTTTAAAACTAAAATTAATCATTTCCTTTTTAATTCAAAAACCTTCTCTATAATAATTTTGATTTCCTCCTTTTTATAAAACGCTGCTCTTTTTTTGTATTTCTTCAAATCTTTTATCAAATTAGAAACAACTCTTTTGTAAAACATTTTTTTCCTAATTTCAGCTTACTGACTTTGTATCCTTTTATCATACATATTGTCTTTTTTTTTACCAATTTTATTGGCTTTTTATCTTCCGAACAGTACAATTATCAGTCCATTTCCATCAAGCACATACACATATTATCTTCTCATTATAAGCATCTCAATACATTACATATTCATCTTCGTCCAGAATCATTAGGTGTAGTTTACGAGCATTTATGATATAGTTGAATTCTTCCACAATGTTCCCTCCCCTAAGCGGTAGTCTCTGGTTATAGTGTGCATGGAGTATGAATTTCCCCGTAGACATTACATAGCAAAATATCATTCCTTTCCCTCCTCCCCCTCATTTTCAATATCCATGGCCTTTGTACATTCAATACAGCAACTTTCCAAATTATGGACTGTTTTCAGGGTCAGATAGTCCTTGCGGGGGTTCACATAGATTGCCTCGATGTTCATTCCATTTCCCCCATATTCGGGACCATTTTTTCGGGCAGCCCCTATGGATATACACCGCTCTTTCTGCCACCATTGCTGCATCCATGTCATTTTTCCATTGTGCTCTCGAGAGAACTATTCCTGAACCCCATTTCTTAACAATGTTCCGCTTTGCAATCGACAACCCAAGTGTCGCCCAAGTTTGTAGCCCTCTATTTAGGTCTGTAGGGTTCCAAATATTTAATAAGCAGCACCTGGGTTCTAGTTGCACCTCCACCTCACTTGCTTCTGATATTTTGGACAGTACATATTCCCAATAGGTTTGTATTTTGGGACAGCCCCATATTATGCGAAAGTATGATCCTGGGAGCCCGCAACATCTCAGGCATCCTGGGTATAGTATGTGACCTAACTTATGTAACAAGGTGCGGGAATAGTATATTCGGTACAATATCTTTAATTGTATTAGTTTTAGCCGGGATGGTATTGAGGCTTCTCTCGCTGATGCCAGTGCATCCAACCAGTCATCGTCTTCTATGTCTCCTAGTTCTACCTCCCATTTGCTGCAGAGAACCACCGTGGGGTCTGGGAGATTATTCACTAGTTTAGGGTATGTTTGTGAGATTGCTTTCTTTTCTAAATGGTCGGTGAGAAGTCTATCCTCAAGGAGGGAGGAGTCAGCTAGTTCCGTGCATAGTGGGATGGCACTTTGCAGTGCGTGTCTGATTTGGGTGTAGCAGTACAGCTCGGTGTCACCCATTCCGTACTTCTCCTGCAGGTCCGCAAATGTAATGATGTCTCCCCAAAACCATAGCTCTCCTATTTTCGTGATGCCAATGAGGTCCTAAATCCCTTACTAAAAGCCAGGGTGCCAAGGTGGCATGAATCCCAAAGCGGGGTGGCCAATGTGAGTACTCCCTCCCATCCCTAGGCTTTCTGTGCTGTGTGCAAAATTTTCACAGTGTGAGCCGTGGGGCCCGTGAGTGTGTGCCGTCTTTTGTTAGTGTAGAGGGCTTTCATCAAACGTTCTGATGGCAGGACAGTCCTATCAAGTCTGTAGGCTGGGTCGTGCTGTGGGATATGTAACCATTGGCTGACTATCATCAGTTGTGCCGCCCAGTAGTATAATTTAACACTTGGTAGGGCTATTCTCCCATCGTACCAGCTACGGAGTAGTTTGGAGTGTGCTATACGGGCCGGTTTCCTGTCCCACAACAGTGAGGAGATTTCTGAGTCTATTGCCTTAAAGTAAGAGAGAGGGACCGGGAATGGGGTATTTTGCAGCACATAAAGGAACCTGGGGAGCGAAAGCATTTTGAAGAGCGCTGCCCTTCCCAAAAGTGTTAGTGGGAGGGATCACCAGTGCGCCACGTCTGATTTGAGTCTCTGCAGAGGTTTCAATACATTTTCTTCCATAAAAATCGATTATTTTGGGGTGACAGAAATTCCTAGGTATTTAAACCCTCTGGTCACTATTTGGAGGATGAAATCAGGAGGCCGCGTAGGTAGCTGGCCACACAATAAATATAAAAGGGATTTTGCCCAATTTATGGTGTAGTTTATGGTGTAGCCTGACACCTCTCCACATCTTTTGAGGACGTCCATCAATTCCTCTAGGGAGGTGGTTGGGGACATTAAGTAGATCAACACGTCATCAGCGTAAAGGGAGATTCGGTCTTCCCAGCCCGCTTCCCATGTGATCCCGCGGATCAGTGATTCCGTACATATTTTCATCGCTAGTGCGAATAAAAGTGGGGATAGTGGGCACCCCTGTCCTGTTCCGCGACCTAGCGTGATCGTTCGCGATGTATGGCTGTTGGCCACCACTTGGGCTAGGGGTGCTGTATAGAGTAGTTTAACCCATCCACAGAATTTGGGGCCGAACCTCATCTTTCTGAGCACCACAAAGAGAAACGGCCACTCCCTAAGGTCAAATGCCATTGTCGCGTCCAAGGATAGAATGGCTGCATCTTCTCGCAGCAGTGGAATGCGGTGCAGTACCCGATTAAGTCATCGTAAGTTAAGAGAGGTGTTTCGCCCTGGCATAAAACCATATTGGTCTGTGAGATGTGACTGTACTCATAGTGCCAATATTTTAGCTAATATTTTCGCATACGCGTTCATTAGGGAGATCGGAAGATACGAAGACGTTTGGTCCGGTGGCTTTCCAGGTTTGTGAATTATCACAATAGTGGCTAGTCTTTGGTCAGTTGTCAGTATACCTTGCGTTAAGCAATTATTATACATGGGGAGCATATGGAGGGTGATCTGCCGCGCCACTTTTTTGTACAGTTCTACCGGTAGGCCATTTGGCCCCATCGCCTTTCCTGTATGTAACGCCGCTTGTGCCTTCCCCAATTCTTCTACCGTTAAGTCTCCCTCAAGTGCTTGTACATCTTCCGGTGACAGTGTGGTTAATGCTATGTCGTGTAAGAATTGCATGCTATCCTCTTCTGTCATGGTGCCTCGTGGAGTGTATATGCTTTCATAGTAGGTGGACAGTTCTTCTACTATCAGTTGGGGAGTCGTTGTGTGTGTGCCATCCGCGAGTGTGATTTGGGCTATCCATCTGTCCGCTCTGTCCTTCCTTTCTAGCCATGCGAGCATTTTCCCTGTCTTGTCTCCTAATTCGTAGATCCTATGCAGTGTATCCGCGTGTCTACTTTTCGCCATATCTTCTGCATATGCCCTGTATTCGTGAGCTGCTAGCGTTAGTGTATGCGCTGTGTCATCAGTGGGATCTCAGGCGTGAGATGCCTCTGCTTTCTGGACTGCCATTTCTAGTGAATCGAGGGTCTCCCTTTGTTCCTTTTTACGTCTAGTGATAGTTGAAATGGCCTGTCCTCTAATTACTGTTTTATATGCCTCCTAGAGGATTGATGGGGACTCTACTGGTGATAAATTTTCCTCAAAGTAGTGCACTGTTGCGGTTGTTAGTAGTTTCGCAATCTTGTGGTTCTTTAAATAGCCCGGATATACTGGGTAAAGTTTTTGACATCTAGTGGGGTGTGTGGTGTAGGTGAGCTGAATTGGGGAGTGGTCTAATATCCCTCTCTGCAGATGTTCTATAGCTGTTAATCTGTCAGGGGGTATCGCTAGAGTCAATATATAGTCTATGTGGGAGAGGCTGTTGTGTGCTCCCGAGTGGAATTTGTAGTGGCGGTCGGCAGGGTGTCTCCACATGTCTGTCAGCCCAATTGCGTCCAGAAAGTCTTTAAATACTTGGTTAGGTCTAGTTGTCTACCGGGGGGTTGACGATCTATTGACGTACCAAGCACTGCGTGGATGCCACCCCCTATGATCAGTTCTCCTTCCGGGAGGTCAAGCAATAGTTTCCCAAGGTCCTGGAAGGCCCCTTGATGTAGCGTCAGGGGGATATATATACTGATAGTATATTATAGTTCAGTCCCTCCCATTGACAAGCGAAAGCAGTAAAGCATCCTTGGTCGTCCGCCCATGTGTGTTTGATCAGCAGTGGAGCACTTTTATGTATGAGGACGCTGACCCCTCGTGAGCCGGAGGAGAACTCCGCATGCACGACCATTTTGAAACCCCAACGGTTCAGTGCCTTACTAGTCGTGCCTGTTAAGTGAGTTTCTTGAAGTAGCACCACTGTGGGGGCCTTTTGTTTTAGATATTGCAGGACCAGTCCTCTTTTAATTTTATGCCCTAGCCCATTTACATTCCAGGAGATGATTGTCAGTGGGGAGGAGAGCAATTGTTGCAACTGGGGATTATGTCCCGATATACGGTGTTCTACTATAGTGTCCGACGTGTGAATGTATCCATACTACTGTATTCCATCTCTAGATTGAATCTGAACATGTGCCATTGTCCGGAATGTGCGCTAGTGTGCCTAACAGTCATCCCGTAGGATTGGTGCATAGCCATGCAATGAAGAACAGGTGTCTTGTGATAGCTTGTATCTTTCGGTTCAGTATCCCTGATAGTGTAGAGGTGTACCATAGTTTAAGCCATAAGTGTACATGATAAGCTAGTAAAACCATTAACATATAACAGAAACTAAGAAAACTCATTACATTCAAAACCCTACCCCCCTCTTTGCCTCCCTGCCCGGCGCACTAAGAACCTTCCACCTCCCCAACTGAGCAGAGTGCTTGGTGTCCCAACTCAAGTGCATAGTTCGCGGGGTGAGACTTCTGTGTCCTTTTTCGATCCCCCCCTGAGACTGTCCGTGCAGTGCTGCATTAGATCAGCATGTCCTACCTTCAGGAGTCCCTGCCCCCTTGATCTGCTTCTCACCTCGGCTGATCGTCCGTGGTTGTGGGTTAGTAACCTCCCTGTCCCAATTATTGTCTTGTTCTACCTCGCGCCTTGTCCAGGAATGTATCCACTTAACCTAGTGCGGCATTTCAGGCGTCATGTTGTAGGGTACAATCCGCATTGTCTGTAGTGCGATGGCTCATTTCTATTCAGTCTCATTGAATACTTGCTGTCTTCCACCTCCGTTGTTTCGCTGTGTGCCTTGGTTCTTGGGTCCTCTAGCCGGTCTCCAGCCTTCCAGCCAGTCCTGTGCTTCCCTCGGCGATTCAAAAAAACAAGTTTTTCCTTCTGATTCAACACGTAGTTTCGCTGGGTAAATCATTGCCAGTCAGTCAGTATACTTTAATTTGATTTGTAAAAAAAAATCCTAAAAGGGTGGAACTTACCACCATGCGATCAACATTTACATCTTTAAAACAGCACAAAATAGGCAACGAATCGGATTAAATAAATAATAACATAAAATTACACAAGCTTAAAGAGAATGATCTAGGGGGAAAAGTAAAACTTAGGAAAGTGGTGTAGGTTGGATCACGTTACACTTTTTTAACTCAAATTGAAAATACATGTACAATACTAGTAAGTGGAGAAAAAAGTGTCCGTTGAGCAAAATGAAGGAGGGTCCATGACCGGCTATAGCCAGGCCTGTTATCCTGAGTCCTCTTTGGTTGGTACCTTATTTTCCAGCTCTTGAGCGGCGTACTCCAGAAATGTTATAGTATTACAGGATAATTGGATCCAAGACCCACTAAGCCATTTAATGACAGCCGCCCTGCAAGTTCTCACCTGAGCGTCTCTTAAGAGTGGTAGCAAGAGCGTTTTCCTTAGTTCCTGGAGTGCAAGACATATACATATTAAGTGTAGTAGTGACTCTACGCCGTTGCCACAAAGGCGACAGTCGGATGTTGGCCACGACCGTAGCCATTTGGGGGTGAGGTCTTTACTCAAAAAGCAACCCAGCCTTAGCAGACTTAATTTCCTTTTGTAATAGTCCCTGAAGCAGTCTTGCAAATATGGATGGGGTTTCAGATGGATGTATGATGGCAAGACAATCCAAGCGTGGCTTTTACCAACCACTGCAGTTTTGTCAATTAGTAATGATGCTTGTTTGAAAGCAGTGTAAGTCATGGGTAAAAGCCAGGTTTCTTCCAGTGCTAACGCATGAAGTGCTTGCCTAAGGGACTTATATGTGGAATTAGGGAGCCCTGCCTGTTTTTCAACTTCTAGCCAGCACAAATGAGCCAGGGAGTGATCTTCTGCATCCCTCATTCGCCAGTAGTATTTGGCAAGGGCTCCTTGTCTTGCCGGAAACTGATTTGTGAGACCATATTCCAAACATATTTGGGCTTGGGAAATGTGACGCAGAATTGAAAAATGGTTTTTGAACAGGCTGGATTGGGCGAGATTTAGGACTATGGAGTCCCGGGTTGCCATCATCTCAGAGCCGTATGTAAGCGATGGCAGAAATTTTGCAGCTACATTCTTTAAAATGTGGCCAGTGGAATTTCCGCATAAGTGTTTTTGGACGGTTTTAAAGGCAAATTGGAGTTGTTTGACTTTCGATTTCCCCTGTTCCAAGTGCTGTTTGTACTTTAACTTATGGTCCAGTAAAATGCCCAAGTATTTGTATACTTGCTGTCTTCCACCTACCTGAGTTAGTGTGGTGGAGTTTATCTTCCAGACAAATTTTTGTCTTTTCTTGCGAGAGCCTGAAAAGCATAGGATGTTTGTTTTTTAAAGATTTATTGTTAGTTGTGCACTCGAGAGATACGACGCAAGTTTGGAAATCATGCATTGTAGGCCGAGAGGAGTTTGTGACAGGAGCACAATGTCGTCTACGTATTGTAGACTCATTATGGATGAATTACCCAGTTTTGGTGGATCTCCCTGGATAGCGCGTAACTCACTTTCTAGGTCCGCGGTGTAAATGTTGAAGAGGCAGGGGGCCAATACACAGCCTTGCTTTAAGCCGTTAAGCGTGAGAAATTTCTTTGTCAGGCATCGTCCTTCTCCTTTTTTCACTTGGACCCATGTGTGTGAATAAAGCTCTATGATTGCTCCCATCAGCTTTGGCGGAGCACCCCAGACATTCATTTCGACCCAAAGTTTGGATCTATGGACTTTATCAAAGGCCGCTTTTAGGTCCAGAAAATAAGTGTAAATCATTGAGTTCTTGAGTTTTCGAACTCAAAGTTCTTTCTTTATATCTATGAAGCTTCTCCGTTGTTGTGCCACAGCTGCAGTGTAGTCAAGATAGACATTGATTTCTGAGTAATTGATTTTTATCAGCAGGTGTATACGTGCTGCCTGTAAAATAGCATTCCAATCTCTGAAATTAAAGATTCGCGCTAAGATGGGGCGTGGTGGTGCTCCCGGTTTTGGCTTTCCTCCAGGCACTCGGTGGGCTCGTTCTACCGAGAAATATTTTGATAATCCTTTTGGCTGGAGCCGATTATGTATGAGATCTTTCACGTATAGGTCCAGAGCTGGGCCCCCTGCTGATTCCGGCACACCTATAAGGTGCACGTGATTGCGCCATGAGCTGCCTTCCTGGTTCGTCAAGTTTAGCTTTCAGCATGGCGTTATCGTCTTTGAGTTTTTGTACTTCGTGTTGGAGGTCCGCTGTGTCTCCCATGAGCCCCATAGTTGTTTTTTCCACCTCTATAAATCGGTCTGACATTTTTGCAAAGGCTGCCCTCATCAGGGAGATGTCTGTAGATATTGTGCCCATTTAGGATTACATTGTCTTCAGTGCCGCCATTACATCTTGCAGGGTGACCTTCTCGGCATTATTGGGCTCGCTGTTTGGCTGGGGCAGCGTTAGCGGTGCTTCTCCTCTCGTGTTGTCCGGGGGGGGTCTTTGTGATACGCATATTTGTCCAGTTTTGGGACCTGTTGCCCTCTCTGCCCCCTGCAACTCATTATTTCGGCCACAGGGTATGATGTACTAGGTGAAGTTTAGGTCAGTGGGGAGTATTACCACAGTATTCGTACAATCGGAACGTCCTTCACTCTACCCGTTTGCAGTGTGGTGTTGTGGGAGGCACTGTAGTCAGGTGGGTCGTGCACGTGCAGCTATTTTATGCTCCTCTGTGTCTATGTCTTATATCAACTACCGCCTGACTAGTTGAATCACGGTCACCTAGCCTGCACTTATCGGTCCGGTATTTGTCTTCTGCTCGTTGCTGCCACAGGTTTTAGAGTGAGCCTTCCGCGATGAACCCCTTCGTCTCCCAGTGACGCCTGGGGGCCGCTGTGTCTCGTTGCTGGTCTTGTTATTGGGGTATCGATATGGCTTTAAATAGTGTCAATCCTGCAGGCTTTTTATCAGGGGTCTGCTGCGGGTCGCGGCTTCACCGACGCGGGTCTCCCAACTATCGGAGGACTTCCGTTCCCCACCAGGTACGTTCCAGGGTGTTCTGTTGTTTCTCGCCTTTCTGTTTTCCAGTGGGGATCCACTCCGTGTCTTCCGGATCGTTGCCGCTGCGTGTTCGTGCCCCAGAGCTGCGCGTTTCAGCTGGTACCTGTCTGCATTAGCGCAATGGCTTCTAAGTCAGGCTCCGTGTCCCGCTGGTCCTGCCGCTACTTTAGTCCCCAGTTCCTGGCGCCAAAACAGGCCTCAATCTGCACTTCGGTGCAGTTTCTCGAATTTACAAGGTACAGTGACACAGCTTAGTGTGTTGTGCACCGGAAGATTTGCCGCTTCAGATTCTGTGGTGCAGAAGCTGCGGTGAGTCGGATAAGTGTGCGGATTGTTGGAAAAGGGGCTCTTCGGTCACAGAGCTTTGTTAGGCTGAGGCCATCTTTGCTGATTGCTAGCCACGCCCCCGCGTACATATTGTCTTTTGAATGTGATTTCCTTTTAAGTACATTTTTTTCCTTATTATACTTTTTAGTTGTTGAAGCATTCTTTAAACTTTCATTAATGTGCACATTGTTTGTAGGCTTTGAAAGATTTCTGAAAAATTGTTTGGTCCTCTTACCGCAACATTTATTGTTTCTCCCCACATGATGTTGGTCATCCAATGTTCTTCAAATAATTGTCCTTTTTCTGTCCTTTTCTTTTTCTTCATTTATTAGGCATGATAAGTTTATTGTAATGATGATAAACAAAATCTGTAAAAAATAAATATAACTACATTTATTTTAATACATTTATAAATTATACCTTTCTATTACTATAAAAATACATTGTATATAAAAACCATTAAACTACTTTGTTTTGTAATCACTAATTGAAACTGTAAATGAAGGTGTAATGATACATGTATAGGTGGTTAGATGTCTGCATGTGTAATGGATGAGGGTTTGCACCAGCGTTTTTGTTAAGCCCTGGGACATTGCTTGAGTACTTAGTCATTGACTGAATGATCAGAGTCCTGAAAGGAAAATGCCTGGGTGAATGTATAAGTGTTTTGGTTTTAGTACAGTGTTTGGATTAGTACATGATGCTGGATGGCTGACTGGAGGAATGCATAGGGAGTGTCACAGTGTTTGCTAGAGTGTATAGGTACTGCCTGAGTTATTGAAGATTTGAAACACAAGTGTGTAGGTGGTTAGACGACTACATGCATAGTGAATAGGAGTTTGTACAAGTGCATGTGTTAAGGCCTAGCTCACTGTATGAGTAGTTGAGTACCAAAACAATGATTAGAGTACCACAAGGAGAGTGTCTAGGTGAACTTATAAGTCGTTCAGTTTTGGCATAGTCAAGGGACTAGTACATGGTACTGAATGTGTCACTAAAGCAGTACAAGGGGAGTAACAGTTTTTTTGCAGGAGTGTATGGATACTGACTGGGGAATTGAAGGCCTGAAACACAAGTGTGTAGGTTGTTAGAGGACTGCATGCATAGTGGATAGAATTTTGAAGCAGTCCATGTGGTAAGGCCCTGGATCACGGCATGAATACTTGGGACTGAGTGAATGATGAGAGTACTACAAGGAGAGAAACTGATCAATCAGGAGTTTGTCAATTTATAAGTGGTTGTGTTTCGGTGCAGTAAATGGATTAGTACATGGTTTTGAAAGGGTCACTAGAGAAGTGCAAGGAGAGTGACATGGTGTTTGCTGGAGTGTAAGGACACTGACTGGGGAACTAAAGTCCTGGAAAATAAGTGTGTAGGTGATTAGAGGACTAGGGGTTTGAAGCACTCTATGTGCTGAGGATCTGAGTCACTGCATGAGTACTTGGGTAGTCTGGAAAGGGTAAGGTGACTGAACACATTCTACATTTTTCATTATTGCACCCTTGTGTGAATTTCTGAATCATTCTGGGTATGCATAGGCAGTAACTGACTTCTAATACTACTAAAACCTCACAACAGGATACGTTTTTTAGCAGTTATGTGCCAGCAAAGACATGAAGTAACCAAATGCTTCTCTCTCAATAGTTGCCTAAATGCACACAGACTCACAGTGGGATCCTAGACAAGCAACACTATTCCTTGGACTTTAGAAAAACAGACTCACTAGTCTGGAAGGGGTAAGGTGACTGCAAACATACTACATATTTCACTACTGCACTCTAGTGTGAATGTCTGACTCATTCTGTGAATGCATAAGCAATAACTGGCTTCTAATACTACTAAAACCTGACAACATGATATATTTTTTAACAGATATGTGTCAGCAAAGACATGAAGTTACCAAATGCTTCTCTCACAATATTTGCATTCATGCACACAGACTCACAGTGTGATTCTAGACAAGCAACACTATTCCTTGGAATTTACCAAAACAGACTCACTAGTCAGGAAGGGGTAAGGTGACTGCACACATACTACATATTTCACTACTGCACTCTAGTGTGAATGTCTGACTCATTCTGTAAATGCATAACCAATGACTGGCTTCTAATGCTACAAAAACATGACAACATAACACCTTTTTAAGCTGTAATATGTCAGCAAAGACATGAAGTAACCAAATGTTTCTCTCATAATGGTTGCCAAATGCACACAGACTCACGATGTGATTCTAGACAAGCAACACTATTACTTGGACTTTACTAACACAGGTTCACTAGTCTGGAGGGGTAAGGTTACTGCACACATTCAACATATTTCACTACTTCACTCTAGTCTAGCCTGACTCATTCTGCAAATGCATAAGCAATGACAGCCTTCTAATTATACAAAACCTTGAGAACAGGATAGGATTTTAGGCAGTTATGTGTCAGAAAGACATGAAGTAACCAAATGCTTCTAGCACGATCTTTGCCAATATGCACACAGACTCACGGTGTGATTCTGGACAAGCAACACTATTCCTTGGACTTCAGCAAAACAAACTCACTAGTCTGGAGGGGGTAAGGTGGCTGCACACATTCTACATATTTCACTACTGCACTCTAGTGTGAAAGCCTGACTCATTCTGTGAATGCATAACCAATGACTGGCTTCTAATGCTACAAAAACTTGACAACACAATACGTTTTTAAGCTTTAATATGTCAGCAAAGACATGAAGTAACCAAATGTTTCTCTCATAATGGTTGCCCAAATGACTCACAGTGTGATTCTAGACAAGAAACACTATTCCTTGGACTTTAGCAAAACAGACTCACTAGTCTGTAAGGGGTAAGGTGGCTGCACACATTCTACATATTTCAGTACTGCACAGTTGTGTGAAAGCCGGACTCATTCTGCAAATGCATAAGCAATGACTGGCTTCTAATACTACTGAAACTTGACAACATGATATATATTTAAACAGATATGTGTCAGCAAAGACATGAAGTTACCAAATGCTTCTCTCACAATGGTTGCCCAAATGCATACAGACTCACAGTGTGATTCTAGACAAGCAACACTATTCCTTGGACTTTACTAAAACAGATTCCCTAGTCTGGATGGGGTAAGCTGACTGCACACATTCTACATATTTCACTACTGCACTCAAGTGTAAAAGCCTGACTCATTCTGCAAATGCATAAGCAATGACTGCCTTCTAATTCTACTAAAACTTGAGAACAGGATAGGTTTTTAAGCAGTTATGTGTCACAAAAGACATGAATTAAGCAAATGTTTCTCTCACAGTGGTTGTCCAAATGCACAAAGATTGACAGTGTGATTCTAGACAAGCAAGACTATTCCCTGGACTTTAGCAGTTGAAACACAGTAGTCTTATTAAAAACAAAGGCACCACATACAACCCCTCACAAATTATTAATTAATTTACCTTTCAAACTGAATTGTAGATTAAGCAGTATCTCAATCACACACCAGATTTTCTTATACAGATGCACTGCTCTTAGCAAAACTAAGAAATGGCAAACATTCTCTCTCATTCTGAACATACATGTAAATATCAAATCACTTTGCTTCCCACATTAATTCAAAAGCTAACACACATTTCTATGGGATACACATCCCAACCCTTTCCAATTGGCATAACTTTCAACCCTTCCCCCATTCTGCTTAATGCCTGTTACCATAGTAACAGCTCATGGAACACTCAACTGAACACACAGGTCACAAGTTCAGCACACAATGTTTCAAATCTAAACAGCAAGTGTGTTTGACTTTTCAAAATATCAGCTTATCCTAACTAACGTTCCTTTCAAACCGTGTTTACTAACCAATAAGAAACGTGATTTCAAATCACAAACACATGCACCCTACTTTTCAATCTATAATGTTCTCAAACAACCAACCATTTCACTTCTTTCTTTAAGCCTGCCTCTTATCCACCATTTTAGAAAAATTGTAGTTATTAAACTGCTTTTTCAAATACAGACACCTTCTGATTGCATCCAGACCTCCCTTCAAGATGCTTAGAGTGTGGATTGTGGAACACAACTATATTTTCTGGAGCCAAAGGTATGCAGAAAACAGAGGTATTGACAAAGACTTATTTTTGCCAAATATAGACATTAAATGGATCGGACAGAGTGGATTAGAGTGGCATCAATTGATGCCATTGGTAGCATCTCCAACAACTTGACCTCATAATTGTGCACTGTGGTGGCAATGACCTAGGCACTTTGACTGGGGTAAGTCTGGAAATGCTTATGATGGACACCTTTGGAGAATTGATGTCACTTTTCCCCCAAACTGCCTTTGTCTATTCTAACATATGCCAAAGACAGAAATGGAACTGGTCCAATCAGATTGAGAAAGCTAGGAAACATGTCAATAAAGCTGTTTCTGCTTATCTCCGAGATTATAGGATGGGGTCCATTTACCACAACAATCTGTGTTTTAATATGGATGGCATCTATTTGAGAGATGGTGTACATGAGTCTTCCTCATCAACTTTAGACTCTGCATAGGTACTTACTTATAGGTACCAAAATCTCTCAATAAACACAAGGGCTCTTTTTAGAGCCACCTAAGATATAAACACATAAGCTTCATGTATATCTAAAGAATATTACATATTTTTTGGAGTCACGCACCCAGCACGTTTTGGAGTCAGGCACCCAGCTCGTTCACATCAGGCAACTGCACTGGGAGTCGCACACCCAATGCGTTCACACCAGGGGGCTACAATGAGTGCTGCGCTGGATGCGTGAATCCTAATTTTACCTTAAAAAAATGTATACCATTCCCCCTCTGTCCCGCCGGCTCCCCACGTCCTTCGGGAGCAGGCATTGCTTTTCCACATGGGGATCTGCTAACATGCAGCTCCCCATGATGAAAAGCGATAAAAAACGCAATTGTGTTTGCATGTTGAAAAAGGAAAGCAGGTTTCCCTTCTCTCTCCTTCAAAATCATCCAAACCAAGTTTGCTATGACAGCAGTGTCCCGGATGTGGGCACCCCGGAACACTGCAGGATCCGTCCCCTGGGGGTGGTGGTCCCCAGGGCCATCACAGGGCTCCAGGAGGGGGAATGCACGGCCCCCCTCTCAACATTAGCAAAGACCCGGGAAAGTGGTGGTCCCCGGGGTTTGAATATTTAGAGCCCTGGGGAGGTGGCGGTCCCCATGGGTAGTGGAAGGGATTGAGCCCCCCTCACAGTTTTTTGTCTTTTAAAAACACAACCCCTGAGGTGTATCAGTCCCCGGGGCTGTGGGGAACCATGAGCCCCCCTGCATTTATTGGCATAAAGCCCCAGGGTTGGCGGTCCCCAGGGATTGGGGGCCTTTTTGCCCCCATCTATGTTTTTTTTAAACCCCGGTGATGGTGGTCATATTTCAGAAAAGCCCCAGGGGTGGCAGTCCCCAGGGCTTGGGGGGGCCTTTGAGCCCACCCACCCATGTTGTTTGAAGCCCTGGGGGGTGGCGGTCCCAGGGGTTTGGGTGGCAGAGAGCCCCCCATATTTCAGAAAAGCTCTGAGGGTGGTGGTCCTCAGGGCTGAGGGACCCCTCTGGGCCCCTCTATCATATTAAATATTTTTGCCACCAGGATTGGGGCCCCCGGGGGCTAATTATTTAAAAAGAGATGGAGCCCACGCTTCATTTTTCTTTTTTACTGCCGTTTAACAAAAAAAAAATGTGGGGACCCCCTAAGCTGGCCTAGGGGGGTCAGGGTGTTTTTACCCTGCCAGAGGCATTCAGCATGTGCACCACGCGAGACGTCACACAGCATTTTTCAGCACACCGCGGTTCTCTTAAATCAAGTTAGGAGCCCCGCTCGTTTGTTCAGATTCCTATCACAGAAGAGGGGGCCACATGAGTAGCAGAGAGTCATGTTCTTTAAATAGATAGTCGGCTTACTATTTCCCTCATTTCTCCACCCTAGAGAGTTAAATATATTTTGTCCGATTTTTCAGGGATATAATATTGGACTTTACCATACTTCATCAGTGTAAGAGAAAATACAACCCTGCAGTGTTGGTTGTTGAAAATTCGTGTTCACTTTGTCGTCTCCTTTAGATATGAGTCACTTGAGGCTACCTTTCAAAAGTAATGGACAGCAAAATATAGATACAATAGATTTATTCTGTTAATGAATTCTGGACCTTTGAGGACCACGCTTTTATCCTGAGTAGGAAAACCATGGATTATATGGAATATAGATAGTTTTGTTGACCGGTGCCTTGATATTGCAGGTGGCATTCGCTCTCTCCCAATCATAAGTTCCTGGAGCCTTTGGGGCCACCAATCCTCACTTAAACCTCTTGGGAGGACCTCCTGGTTTTAACCACAGTAAATACGGTCTTTTGAACACTTCTTCATGTGTAATGTTTTTTAGTTAGCGATAATTTATTTTTCAACATATTTGCATAACACCCTTAGGTGCCACTTCCACTTAATGCACAAACCAGTCCTGAGGAAGACCCCGCTAGCAAGGCTCTTATGAGCCTACGCATACACAGGGGTCGAAACATCGACACTACATTGATGCCATACTATCAACAGTACCTAATCAACTGTGATTTGCTGTATTACATGGCTATGTAATAGACTGTATTAATATTTCCATTTGTCATACTATTTGGCTGTGAAATGTTATGGCGAATGAATAGTAAAATTGTGTAACACGTTGTTAAACTTTCACATATTTCACTACCTTCACTCAAACCACTTACTTTTCCTTATCCCTTGTGTCACTTCACGAGCAGGCGCTCCAAATGCCATTTCAAATGTAGTCTGTGACTGAGATACATGTTCAGTGTGATTCAATAACACTGTTACAACAAAAAAATATTGAATTTTTGTTTGATTTTTTGAGTAATGTAAATCATGTTTTACTAACGCCTTCTGATGTTAGATTATTAGGATCACACTTTTACTATATTGTTTCATTCCCAGGTCCCAGGTCCTAGTGATTTTGGGTCTAGCCTTTAGTATAACTAATAGGGAGCAGGTGCACGCCTACAAGGTTTTTTATAGCGATTTATCTCCATTGATCAAAATGGTAGAGAGTGAAACTTTGTCATATACGGAGGAATATATTAACCAACTTCTTCAGGACCCTACAAACCAGTTTCTCTACTCCAATACACCTAATATTGACTTTACACTGAGTGACAAAGTCGCTCGACTGGAACGTCTGGAACATAAATTAATCCGCACTCGCCTGCATGGCCACCTCCTGACCAAATGCTTGGAGTCAAACATAATACGGTTTGGGCTACAAAAGAAGAACAAACCAGCCATCTTCATTGACATACCAAAATTTAAGGAAGGTTTTAGCTATGTTGCAAATAACGCCTCTTGATATTTAATGGTACTGGGAGTGGAGACCTCAGCTGAGCAAGTCCAAATACTTACCAGAGAGATTGCTGCCCTGAAACAGGAAATTGTAGCCAATTCTACCTTAACCAATGCCAAGGAGGCCTTGTAACTTCTGGGTAAAACTTTGAAGGATTTTGAAACAACTACCCAGAACAGAAACCTTGAGAAACTGTGAAAAGACATCCGTTTCTATGAGACGAAAATTACCTACCCATATCTAAACGAGAATTATTACAAACATGACAATCAAGGGCGTTTCTCCAGTAGAGGGAGAGGTGGCTACTGGGAAAGAAGGAATTACACGACCTTTTCAGACTCATCTGTGAGCTCAGAGAGTGAAAACCAACAACGGGGTACCAGTTTGGGATACGAATACTGTGATAATTGGTACCCACCTCTGGGATATCCTCCTCATTAAGGGGAAGGCCAATGAAAACCCCCATGAGGTTGGGGAGGCAATTGGCCCAGGGGGCCAGTGAGAGGACAACAATCTACCAATACAAATTGGGAGAGAGGCCAGGGGAACATGTCGAAGCATGTCTCCTTCCAACCAGAGAGCCATGGGGAAATATCAATCCGATGCAAGGTATACAGATGGTAGAAGAAAGACAGAAACCGGTGGTTAATATATCGTCATATACCTTGACTGAGGAAGATAATAACATCCTCTGTAAAGGTTTATCTATACAGGTAACTATAGTGGCCAACTTTTTCTGGTTTTGTATGAGTAAAATGTCAGCCTAACTATAACATCCCTGTAACCTGTGTTTTTTTCAGTGAAATTTTAAGTTGTTTTTAAATGCTAATACTTACTATAACATCCCTGAAACCTCGCTTTGTTTCATTGAAATGCTAAGGTTTTTAAATGCTAATTTCAAACTATGCCTATATAGGTATGACATGTGCAGTAAGAAGTGGATAAAGAGGCAATACAGGTGCAGAAAGAGGCAAGATAAGTTGATAAAGAGGCAAGAAAGGAGCAGAAAGAGGCAAGAGAGGTACAGACAGAGGGAATAGTGGTGTAGAAAGAAGCAAGAGGGATTCAGAAAGAAGCAAGAGAGATGCAGAAACAGGCAAAAGAGTTGAAATATGAAGCAAGAAGAGTGCAGAAAGCACCCCCAGAGGTTCAGAAGGAGTCAACGTGGTGTAGAAGGAGGGATGCAGCAAGAAGCACAAGACATGTAGAAAGAAGCTAGAGAAGTACAGAAAGAAGCAACAGAGGTGCAGAAACAGACACCAAGGGGTGCAGAAAGAGATAAGATATGTGCAAAAGAAGCCATAGAGGCACAGTAGGAGGCAAGAGAAGTGTATAAAGAAGCAAGAAAGTTGCAGAACAAGGCAAAATAGGTGCAGAAAGAAGCATGAGCAGTGCAAAAAGAATCAACAGAGTCACAGAAGTAGGCAAGATGGGTGCAGACGGATGCCTGAGGGGTACAGAAATTTACAAGCGAGGTCCTAAAAAAAACAAGAGCAGTGCATAAGGAATCAAAAGAGGTGTTGAAATAAGACAAGAGGGGTACAGAAAGAGACAATAGAAGTGCAGAAAAAAGCAACTGATGTTCAGAAGGAGGCAAGATAGTAGCAGAAAGAGGCAAGAGAGTTGTAGAAAGAGGCAAGAGAGGAGCAGGAAGAGGGAAGACGAGTGTAGAAAGAAGAAAAAGAGGGGTACAGAAAGAAGCAAGAGAGGTGCAGAAAGAAGCAAGAGAGGTGCTAAAAGAAGCAAGAGGGTCAATAAAAAGACAAGAGAAGTCCATAAAGAAGCATCAGAGGTGCAGAATGATGCAAGAGTAGTATAGAAAGAGGCAAGATAGTTGCAGAAACAGGCAACTTATGTGCAGAAAGAAGCAATAACAGAGTAGAAAGAACCAAAAGAGGCGCAGAAGGAGGCAAGATGGGTGCAGAAAGAGACAAGAAGGGTGCAGAAATTTGCAAGATAGGTCCAGAAATAAGCAAGCGCAATGTAGAAAGAACCAACAGAGGTGCAGAAACAGACAAAAGAGGTGCAGAAAAAGAGAACAGGGGTGCAGAAAGAGCAAGAGAGGTGCAGAAAGAGGGAAGAAGGGTGCAGAAAGAGTAAAGAGTGGTACAAAAGGAAGCAAGAGAGGTGCAGGAAGAAGCAAGAGAACTAAGCAATAAAGGTGCAGAAAGAGGCAAGTGGGGTGCAGAAAGAGGTAAGAGAAGTGCAGGAATAATCTACAGAGGTCCAGAAGGAGGCAAAGAAAGTGCAGACAAGGGCAAAAGAGGTGCATAAAGAAGCAAGAGCAGTGGAAGAAGAACCAGCAGAGGTGTAGTAGTAGGCATAAGGGGTGCAGAAAGAGGCAAGAGACATGCAGAAACAGGTGAAAGAGATGTATTAAGAAGCAAGAGCAGGACAGAAAGTACCAACAGATATGCAGAATGAGGCAAGAGGGGTGCAGAAATTTACAAGAGATGTGCAGAAAGAAGCAAGAACAATGCATAAAGAAACAATAGAGGTGTAGAAGGAGATAAGAACGGTACAAAAAGAGCAGGAGAAGCGCAGAAAGAAGCAAAAGAGATGCAGAAAGAGGCAAGATAGGTATAATAAGAAGTAAGAGATATACAGAACGAGGCAAGAGAGGTGCACAAAGAAGGAAGAAGGGTGCAGAAAGAGGCAAGAGGGTGCAGAAGGAAGCAAAAGAGCTACAGAAAGAAAGAAGAGAAGTACAGAAACAAGCAACAGAGGTGTAGAAAGAGGCAAAATGGGTATAGAAAGAGGCAAGAAAAGTGCAGAAAGAAGCAACAGAGGTACAGAAAGAGGCAAGCAGAGTACAAAAAGAGATGAGAGAGTTACAAAACAGGTAAAAGAGGTGGAGAAAGGGGGAACAGGGGTGCGGACAGAGGCTATAGAAGTGCAGGGAAATAAGAGTGAGGAAAGAGAGTAATAAAAAGAGGTAGCAGAGGTGCAGAAAGAGGGAAGAAGGATGAACAAAGTGGCAAGTGGGGTATAGGAAGAAGGAAGAGAGGTGCAGAAATAGACACAAGGGGTCCAACAATTTGCAAGAGTGGTGAGAAAGAAGCAAGAGCAGTGAAGAAAGAACCAACAAATGTACAGAAAGGGGCAAGATGGGTACAGAAAGAAGCAAGATTGTTGCAGAAACAGGCAAAAGAGGTGCAGAAAGAGTCAAGATGCATGTACAAAAAAAGCAAGCAAGGTATAAAAAGAGGCAAGAGACATGCACAAAGAGGGAAGGAGGGTGAAGAAAGAGACAAGAGGTGTGCAGAAAGAAGCAAGAGAGGTGCAGAAAAAACCCAGCAAAGTGCAAAAACCAGCAACGAAGGTGCAGAAAGAGGCAAAACGGGGACAGAAAGAGACAAGAGAAGTGCAGACAGAGGCAAGAGATTTGCAGAAACAGGCAACAGAGGTTGGTGCAGAAAAAGGAAACAGTGGTGCAGACAGAGGCATGAAGGGTAGAGAAATTTACCAGAGAGGTGCTGAAAAACGCAATAGAAGTGCAGAAAGATCCAAAAGAGGTGCTGAAACAGACAAGAGGTGTGCTGAAAACTTCAAGAGAGTTGAAGAAGCAGGAAAGAGAGGTACAGAAAAAGGGACAGGTGTTCATAAAGAGGCAAGAGAGGTCATAAAGAGGGTAGAAGGGTAAAGAAAGAGACAAGAGGGGTGCAGAAAGAAGCTAGAGTGTTGTAGAACGAAGCAAGAGAAATGCAGAAAGAAGCAACAGAGGTGCAGAAACAGACAATAGAGGTACAGAAAGAGGCGAGAGGGGTGCTGAAAGAGGTAAGAGAACAGTGGAAAGAGACACAAGAGGTGCATAAACAGGCAACAGAGGTGCAAAAAGAGGGAAGAGCGGTGCAGAAAGAAGCAAGAGAGGTGCAGAAAGAAGCAAGAGAAGTGTAGAAAGAATGAAGCGAGGTGCAGAAACTTGCAAGAGAAGTGCACAAAGAGGAAAGAGAGGTGCATAAAGAGGCAAGACAAGTGCTGAAAGAAGCAAAAGAAGTTCAGAAAGTGGCAAGAGAGGTGCAGAAAGCAGAAGATATGGGCAGAAAGAGGCAAGAGAAGTGCAGAAAAAGGTACAAAGGTACAAAAATAAGCAAGATAAATGCATGAAGATGCAAGACAGATGCAGAAACAAGCGAGAGTGGTTTGCACACCATTAGTACCAATTTTCACCCCCATATTAGCAAAAAGTAACAGGTGACAATTCTAGGTGTACAAAGGGACTTCCACCACGCTATAACATTTGTCGCTGCATTTTTGGTATTGTTTGAGCAGTTTGACCTTGAGTTTTTTGTTCAAATTTGCGGATTATGCAGCAGATGATGGATTATGTGGAAAATGCACAAAATATATAATTGTGCGATAGTCTGTGCAGCCAAACAGTTTCATAAATACAGTGGCCCTGCTCATACATCTGACTAAGTACAGAAGTTCTCCTCTGTTGTCACTTCTTTTTTTTGCTGCATTAAGTTTATAGTTTAGCTTCTATGGAAATGAGGAAGACTAAACCTGAGCTTACCACTCCACAGCACATAACACATATTTACTCTCCCTAACACATAATCCCACTCTACATAATTCCTATACACTAAATACTACACATTTCTATTTCAGCCCGAGGGCCCATTCTCCGGGGCATGGCCACTTTTTAAACAAAAGAAATCTACATTTAAAGGAGGGGTCCTTTTTCGGTCCCGGGACCCCATCCCCTGGGCTTTGTCTCTTTTTTATTTTCTTTTACTATACAGGTGTGGATTGCATGGCCCCCCTTCTCTTGGCACTTTTGGCCCCAGGGTCCATCCCATGGGGCATGGCCTTATGTTGGGGACCATGGGGGCACCGGTCCCCAGGGCCAAGGAGTGCTCCTGGAGAGGGCTGAACAGCCCCCTCCTGAATTGTATATAACTCTAGGAAGTGGTGGTTCCTGGTGCAGTGTGTGGGGCTCGAGCCCTCCACAAATAATTTTTAAAAACTAGCCTCAGGGAGGTGATAGTCCCAAGGGCTGTGGGGAAGTTGAGACCTCCTGGGAGGTAGTATTCAAAGGGGCTTTTTGGGGCCTGCAAAGCCCCTCACCCATTATTTTGGAATGCCCCAGGGAGGTGGTGGCCCTGGGGCAGTGTGGGGGGCAGGAGCACTATTGCACTTTTTAAAATAAAAAAGTCTCGGGGAGGTGGCTGTCCCCGGGTCAATGGGGGCCCACGGAGCACCTGCAAATATTGTCTGCATTGCCCCAAGGACTTGGCTTATTAAAACACTTTGGTTTTTTAAAATGTGTTGAGATTTACATACTGGATGCAAAGCAATCAATTAACTCACTTCACACAACTGGGTCTGTTTTCATCTGTTCCTAAGTCCTGTGAACTGGGATTGCTGTAGCAAAGTTTTTGGCATATATCTATATATATATAATGACTAAATGTATGCCAACTGTCAGCGTCACTCTTTTTTACTAATTAATGCCTTTGCCCCTGTGTGAGACACCTTTGACACTGACCCCGCAACAATAATATCTAATATATAATATCTAATTTTTATCATCCACCTAACAGTTCACCATCTGTGGCATTATGAGATGACTTAGGACTCCTAAGGGTTTGGGAGCACATGCTCGGCAGATTTTGAGTTGCAAGTAGAGTCATTGTCTGAACATGCAACCCCGAGATGAGACTGCAATTATCCAGTCCCAGTGCTCGGTTCTCATCAGGATTGCGACATTGATATAATGGCAGGAAAACACTTTGTTTTCAAAGTTGAGGTCAGAGGTCATGCTGCTGCAGACTTGTTATCAGCTCAGGTGAGTTTTCGGGACGTTGGTTAACCAAAATCGGACATGATCAATAGCATTTGACAGCAATGGCATTTTAAAATTATGAGTTAAATATTTTTATTAAGGCAACACAGAATTATGAGTTTGGCTGCATTTTTTTAAATACCCACTCTAATCCCACTGTGATAAACGATGTGGTGATTTACTGGTATAATTATCCATGCGGACAACATTTTCAGCAAACTAAATGCATGCATTGTGCGTAATATTTCTAAAGTTATGCTTTATCTGCATTTATGTTGATTTTTTAGCTGTGGACAGTATATACATGTTGTATTTCATCAGTGAGTTGCTCACATACTTTATAGTATGTTATTTGTGTTTATTCATCAGTCCGGTGGGAAGGGCTACTTATTTTTATTTATTTTTTCTTGGGGGATGGGATGCGCGCTGAAGAAGTAAGAGTTGTCATGATCAAATGTCTAGAGGACTATGAAAAGTCATAAGGCGTCGGAAGTAAGTATGGGCGAAATTTGCGAATTCGCAGTCCACAAATTCGTGCAAAAGCAAACTCGCAATTTGCAAAATCCGCAAATTCGTGCGAATTTGCTAATTTCTTTTTTTTGCGCATTCGCAAGGGTTTTTGCTAGTTCGCGAGGGTTTTGGGAACGCAAACTTATTTGTGTGGTCGCAACGGTCGTGACCATGTTGTTCCTACGTGACCAGCCTGTTTGCGACCCTGTGGTTCATCGTGGCCACCCTCCGGTTCATCACTTTCACCCTCTGGTTCACCAATGCCACCCTCTGGTCCATCACTATCACCCTCTGGTTCACCACTGCCACCCTCTGGTTCACCACTGTCACTCTCTGGTTCACCACTGTCACTCTCTGGTTCACCACTGTCTCTCTCTGGTTCACCACTGTCACCCTCTGGTTCACCACTACCACCCACTGGTTCACCACTGCCACCGTCTGGTTCATTACAGCACCCTCTGGTTCATCACTGCCACCCTCTAGTTTAAGACTGCCACCCTCTGGTTGATCACTGCCATCCTCTGTTTCATCACAGCACCCTCTGGTTCGCAACTGTCACCCTCTGGATCATCTCTGCCACCCTCTGGCTCATCACTGCCACCCTCTGGTTTGCCACTGCCACCCTCTGGATCATCACTGCCACCCTCTGGTTCACCGCTGCTACCCTCTGGTTGATCACTGGCATCCTCTGGTTCATCCCTGCCACCCTCTGGATCATCAATGCCACCCTCTGGTTCATCACTGCCATCCTCTGGTTTGCCACTGCCACCCTCTGGATCATCACTGCCACCCTCTGGTTCACCACTGCCACCCTCTGGTTCATCACTGCCACCCTCTGGTTCATCACTGCCACCATCTGGTTCAAGGCTGTCACCTTCTGGTTGATCACTGGCATCCTCTGGTTCATCCCTGCCACCCTCTGTTTTATCACTGCCACCCTCTGGATCATCACTGCCACACTCCGGTTAACAACTTCCACCCTCTGGTCCATCACTGCCACCCTCTGGTTGATCACTGCCACCCTCTGGTTCAAGGCAGCCAACCTCTGGTTGATCACTGGCATCCTCTGGTTCATCCCTGCCACCCTCTGGTTCATCACTGCCACCCTCTGGTTCATTACTGCCACCCTCTTGTTTGCCACTGCCACCCTCTTGTTCATCACTGCCACCCTCTAGTTCATTACTGCCACCCTCTGGTTCACCACTGCCACCCTCTGGATCATCACTGCCACCCTCTGGTTCATCACTGCCACCCTCTGGTTTGCACTGCCACCCTCTGGATCATCACTGCCACCCTCTGGTACACCACTGCCACCCTCTGGTTCATCACTGCCACCCTCTGGTTCATCACTGTCACCCTCTGGTTCAAGGTTGCAACCCTGTGGTTGATCACTGGCATCCTCTGGTTCATCCCTGCCACCCTCTGGTTTATCACTGCCACCCTCTGGTTCATTACTGCCACCCTCTGGTTCACCAATGCCACCCACTGGTTCATCACAGCTATCCTCTGGTTTATCACTTTGTGGTTCACCACTGCCACCCTCTGGTTCATCACTGCTACCCTCTGGTTCATCACTGCCACCCTCTGGTTCATCACTGCTACCCTCTGGTTCATTACTGCCACCCTCTGATTCACCACTGCCACCCTCTGGATCATCACTGCCACCCTCTGGTTGATCACTGCCACCCTCTGGTTTGCCACTGCCACCCTCTGGATCATTACTGCCACCCTCTGGTTCACCACTGCCACCCTCTGGTTCATCACTGCCACCCTCTGGTTGATCACTGCCACCCTCTGGTTCAAGGCTGCTACCCTCTGGTTCATCACTGCCACCCTCTGGTTCATTACTGCCACCCTCTGGTTCGCCACAGCCACCCTCTGGATCATCACTTCCACCCTTGGGTTCATTACAGCCACCCTCTAGTTCACCACTGCCACCCTCTGGTTCATCAATGCCACCCTCTGGTTCATCACTGCCATCCTCTGGTTTGCCACTGCCACCCTCTGGATCATCACTGCCACACTCCGGTTAACAACTTCCACCCTCTGGTCCATCACTGCCACCCTCTGGTTGATCACTGCCACCCTCTGGTTCAAGGCTGCCACCCTCTGGTTGATCACTGGCATCCTCTGGTTCACCCCTGCCACCCTCTGGTTCATCACTGCCACCCTCTGGTTCATTACTGCCACCCTCTTGTTTGCCACTGCCACCCTCTTGTTCATCACTGCCACCCTCTGGATCATCACTGCCACTCTCTGGTTCATCACTGCCACCCTCTGGTTTGCACTGCCACCCTCTGGATCATCACTTCCACCCTCTGGTACACCACTGCCACCCTCTGGTTCATCACTGCCACCCTCTGGTTCATCACTGTCACCCTCTGGTTCAAGGTTGCAACCCTGTGGTTGATCACTGGCATCCTCTGGTTCATCCATGCCACCCTCTGGTTTATCACTGCCACCCTCTGGTTCATTACTGCCACCCTCTGGTTCACCACTGCCACCCACTGGTTCATCACAGCTATCCTCTGGTTTATCACTTTGTGGTTCACCACTGCCACCCTCTGGTTCATCACTGCTACCCTCTGGTTCATCACTGCCACCCTCTGGTTCATCACTGCTACCCTCTGGTTCATTACTGCCACCCTCTGATTCACCACTGCCACCGTCTGGATCATCACTGCCACCCTCTGGTTCATCACTGCCACCCTCTGGTTTGCCACTGCCACCCTCTGGATCATTACTGCCACCCTCTGGTTCACCACTGCCACCCTCTGGTTCATCACTGCCACCCTCTGGTTGATCACTGCCACCCTCTGGTTCAAGGCTGCTACCCTCTGGTTCATTACTGCCACCCTCTGGTTCATTACTGCCACCCTCTGGTTCGCCACAGCCACCCTCTGGATCATCACTTCCACCATTGGGTTCATTACAGCCACCCTATAGTTCAACACTGCCACCCTCTGGTTCATCAATGCCACCCTCTGGTTCATCACTGCCATCCTCTGGTTTGCCACTGCCACCCTCTGGATCATCACTGCCACCCTCTGGTTCACCACTGCCACCCTCTGGTTCATCACTGCCACCATCTGGTTCAAGGCTGTCACCTTCTGGTTGATCACTGGCATCCTCTGGTTCATCCCTGCCACCCTCTGTTTTATCACTGCCACCCTCTGGATCATCACTGCCACACTCCGGTAAACAACTTCCACCCTCTGGTCCATCACTGCCACCCTCTGGTTGATCACTGCCACCCTCTGGTTCAAGCCTGCCACCCTCTGGTTGATCACTGGCATCCTCTGGTTCATCCCTGCCACCCTCTGGTTCATCACTGCCACCCTCTGGTTAATTACTGCCACCCTCTTGTTTGCCACTGCCACCCTCTTGTTCATCACTGCCACCCTCCTGATCATCACTGCCACTCTCTGGTTCATCACTGCCACCCTCTGGTTTGCACTGCCACCCTCTGGATCATCACTGCCACCCTCTTGTACACCAATGCCACCCTCTGGTTCATCACTGCCACCCTCTGGTTCATCACTGTCACCCTCTGGTTCAAGGTTGCAACCCTGTGGTTGATCACTGGCATCCTCTGGTTCATCCCTGCCACCCTCTGGTTTATCACTGCCACCCTCTGGTTCATTACTGCCACCCTCTGGTTCACCACTGCCACCCACTGGTTCATCACAGCTATCCTCTGGTTTATCACTTTGTGGTTCACCACTGCCACCCTCTGGTTCATCACTGCTACCCTCTGGTTCATCACTGCCACCCTCTGGTTCATCACTGCTACCCTCTGGTTCATTACTGCCACCCTCTGATTCACCACTGCCACCGTCTGGATCATCACTGCCACCCTCTGGTTCATCACTGCCACCCTCTGGTTTGCCACTGCCACCCTCTGGATCATTACTTCCACCCTCTGGTTCACCACTGCCACCCTCTGGTTCATCACTGCCACCCTCTGGTTGATCACTGCCACCCTCTGGTTCAAGGCTGCTACCCTCTGGTTCATCACTGCCACCCTCTGGTTCATTACTGCCACCCTCTGGTTCGCCACAGCCACCCTCTGGATCATCACTTCCACCCTTGGGTTCATTACAGCCACCCTCAAGTTCACCACTGCCACCCTCTGGTTCATCAATGCCACCCTCTGGTTCATCACTGCCATCCTCTGGTTTGCCACTGCCACCCTCTGGATCATCACTGCCACCCTCTGGTTCACCACTGCCACCCTCTGGTTCATCACTGCCACCCTCTGGTTCATCACTGCCACCATCTGGTTCAAGGCTGTCACCTTCTGGTTGATCACTGGCATCCTCTGGTTCATCCCTGCCACCCTCTGTTTTATCACTGCCACCCTCTGGATCATCACTGCCACACTCCGGTTAACAACTTCCACCCTCTGGTCCATCACTGCCACCCTCTGGTTGATCACTGCCACCGTCTGGTTCAAGGCTGCCACCCTCTGGTTGATCACTGGCATCCTCTGGTTCATCCCTGCCACCCTCTGGTTCATCACTGCCACCCTCTGGTTCATTACTGCCACCCTCTTGTTTGCCACTGCCACCCTCTTGTTCATCACTGCCACCCTCTGGATCATCACTGCCACTCTCTGGTTCATCACTGCCACCCTCTGGTTTGCACTGCCACCCTCTGGATCATCACTGCCACCCTCTGGTACACCACTGCCACCCTCTGGTTCATCACTGCCACCCTCTGGTTCATCACTGTCACCCTCTGGTTCAAGGTTGCAACCCTGTGGTTGATCACTGGCATCCTCTGGTTCATCCCTGCCACCCTCTGGTTTATCACTGCCACCCTCTGGTTCATTACTGCCACCCTCTGGTTCACCACTGCCACCCACTGGTTCATCACAGCTATCCTCTGGTTTATCACTTTGTGGTTCACCACTGCCACCCTCTGGTTTATCACTGCTACCCTCTGGTTCATCACTGCCACCCTCTGGTTCATCACTGCTACCCTCTGGTTCATTACTGCCACCCTCTGATTCACCACTGCCACCCTCTGGATCATCACTGCCACCCTCTGGTTCATCACTGCCACCCTCTGGTTTGCCACTGCCACCCTCTGGATCATTACTGCCACCCTCTGGTTCACCACTGCCACCCTCTGGTTCATCACTGCCACCCTCTGGTTGATCACTGCCACCCTCTGGTTCAAGGCTGCTACCCTCTGGTTCATCACTGCCACCCTCTGGTTCATTACTGCCACCCTCTGGTTCGCCACAGCCACCCTCTGGATCATCACTTCCACCCTTGGGTTCATTACAGCCACCCTCTAGTTCACCACTGCCACCCTCTGGTTCATCACAGCTATCCTCTGGTTTATCGCCTTGTGGTTCACCACTGCCACCCTCTTGTTCATAACTGCCACCCTCTGGTTCATCACTGCCACCCTCTGGATCATCACTGCCACCCTCTGGTTCACCACTGCCACCCTCTGATTCATCAATGCCACCCTCTGGTTGATCACTGCCACCCTCTGGTTCAAGGCTGCCACCCTCTGGTTGATCACTGGCATCCTCTGGTTCATCCCTGCCACCCTCTGGTTCATCACTGCCACCCTCTGGTTCATTACTGCCACCCTCTGGTTCACCACTGCCACCCTCTGGTTCATCACTGCCACCCTCTAGTTCATTACTGCCACCCTCTTGTTCACCACTGTAGATTATAGGGGGGGGGGGAAAGCAAAGCACACCTTCCCAGCCTCAACTGAGATGAATTCATTTGGGGCTGGTTAATGTGTCACTGAATTTGAGCTTCATGTCTGGCACCTGCTTCCTTAGCTGTAAGTGCTTCCTCTTGCAGTTTATTTTTTTTTTTACGGGATCATTGTGCCATACTTGTAACTATTCTCTGACCCTGCTTTGAGGGTCAGAGAAGGGTCAGAGAATAGTTGCAAGTAGGCAACTGAACTCTGGAGGGGCCCCTCAGGAAGCACAACGGGGAATGGTTATAAATGAAATTATCTTGAACTTTTGCACCTGCTAAGTGCTTTCAGTTTTGCAAAAGTTGTTTTTCTGCAATTTCGCGAGAATCGCGGGGCGCAAATTAGCTTGAAATAGAACTTGCAATCCGCGAATTCGTGCGAATTTGCGGCTTTCTTTTTTTTGCATGTTCGCCCGGTTTTTTGCTTATTCGCGGACCGCTAGCAGCGCACCGACCGTGAGGTTGCCCGTGTGGTCGTACATGGGCGCGGCCATCCTGTGCGCGTTGCGTATTTCCGTTTCTGGGCGCTATTGACAATGTTGCGTTGTGTGCGGCGCGCTATTACGAGTTCGCACGTGTTTTTGCGTACTCGCGGGAAAAAATCGCTATGACTTACCCGCGCGATCCACAATGGGCGCGGCCATCTTGTTTTTCATTCATTGCTATGGTTCTGTGCATGCTTTCTAATCCTCCTTTCATCTGTGCAATCCTTTGTCTCGTTGGACTTTTTTTAATCTTATATACTCTATTTCAGGGGTCTCCAACTGGTCGATCTCGAGCTATCGGTAGCTCGCCAACAACCTACCAGTAGCTTGCGGTCCGATGCTCACTTTTGTACCCTGTCACTGTCATTATGTTATTTTCAGGCCTTTGTGACCTCTTGTCTGTTTGTGTTGTTCCTTCCAGTATTACACTGCTTCCATTGGCTAATAAGTTCTCTGGGGCGGGGAGAAGCGGGTGAAGTCGGACTGTCAGAAGCATGGTTTTAGATTGCCGCCCGAGGGGGACCTACAATGCACATTACAATTCGGACATTGCTGCAGCCTTGGGGCTGGCTGCATGATTCAAGCCAATGGAGACTCACTTAGTCCTGTAGTGACCTCCTTGATACCACATGGCCAGTCATAGCATGAGCATCAGCGAGCAGTTCCCTCCCCCATTACCACGCAGGGTGTTTGGGCAATGTCAACACCAGCTTAAATTTGCCATTCCTGGTGTCAGCCGCTGTTAGGCTCGAGTAACACCTTTTGACCATGTGGGCAGAGGAAGTCATGCTCTCTGGGGCCACATGGACTAGCCATCGGGAGATGTGGGTTTTATTCCTGGGGTCCACCCCACCCGAAGCACTAGCAGACAATTATTTCCGCCCAGTGAAAACAGGAGGAGCACCGACCTGAGCCCTCATGCGGGAGGTGGAGGGTGCATAGGGCACACTGTCATCCAGATTGTATAGAGATGGCCCTCTCCTGACAGGCCTACATGTTAAAGAGGCTGGTAAGCACGCACCTGTTGTCTAATCACGCTGTTCCCAGCAGCACTTAGCTGTCTTTAAAATATGACTTCTGCCGTTTAAAAGACACCTCTGGAGCCATGGTAGACCAGCATTACAGGCAGCATGCAGTCCATGCCCTCTGCTGAGCCCCAGGCCCAGTCAGGAGAGCAGTTTATGCATTTGTGCCTAGTGTGACGCCAGAAGCAGAGCACTAGCATTGACTGAGGCCACAGAGGAACGAGTGATGCCTGCAGCCAGCAGTGTCCTTGACATCATGCCACTCAACCTGCAGCAGCATGCCCCCTTCAGAGACAGCGCCTCTGCCCCTGTTGAACGAGCCATGCCAGCAGATTAGCACAGCAACCATCAGCCGGAAGACCAAGTTATGGTAAGTCTACAACATTTTTCATGTCTCAGACGGGGACAATTTGTGATATCTATTTGTTTCCATGGATATTATGCCTAAATGTCATATGTAAGCAACCTGAAAACGTGGCAGCAGATCTGGGCCTAAATCCATCGTTTTTTTGCTCACCATGGCATTCCAGTTTGAACCCAGCCATATGCAAATCAGTCTTGACCCTGTGCCCCATGGGAACAGTCCAGCCTGAACTGCCAAGCCAGGTCCTCCCTGGACTGGAAACAAGCATCCAAGGACCGGTTTCGGGCTATCAGCCCTCATCAGCCGGGATAGCTTGATTCCATCAACTGTGGTTTTTGCATTTGTCACCCGAGTGGGATGGGTATGCTCAGACGTGAGTCCCATGCACTCCACACCACTGGATTCAAGCAAGCCGGGTTAAAGACGGCTGGAATGCCAGAAACCGGTCCTCGGAAGCTTGTTTCCGGTCCAGGGAAGGCATGGCTTGGCAGTTCCGGCTGGACTGTTCCCATGAGGCAGAGGGTCAGACTGATTTGTAAATGGCCATGTCTGAACTGGGGTGGTGTGGAGTGCAAAAAAACGATGGATTTAGGCCCAGATCTCTGTACTGGGGTGAATGTATGACATTGTTCTGCATTCTGTCCATCAACTGTGGTTTTCGCATCTCCCAGATGCGTCACAATGTTAATATACCCCGCACCATGGCGCCTCTTTAGCGCTGCCGCTGGTACACAAAAGTCACGCAACAAGGGAGCAAAAGAGCCGCAAGGGACTTGTAAATCTGCCCTTAGAGACTCAAGTCCAGTCCTTCCTTTGTACACCTGTCACTAAGAAGAGATAGTGGCGGTGGATTGATAGTTTGAGTATTTTAATGACTGGTTATGTAGTAGGAAACTTACTTTGTAGTGTTCTCACTGGTCTGCAAACACGATGGACTTTGTCTGTCACTTCGCGTGCTGCGGAGTGCTGCCTGCAAGTCCTAGTTGAATATTTTTGTAGTTGGTTTAGTGAGTAACATAACTTTCCAAGTCGACGGTCCGCGAATCCAGCAATACTAATATCCTCGTAGACCACATCAGATAGGTCAATAAATGTAGTGCAATTGTTGTCTATTTGCTATTTCCCCGAAATAATTTGTTATTGTTCTTTTGAAATGTTTGATTTGGTTCACAACAATCATCCATGTTTGGGTCTTTCTTTCATGTTGTACATCAGCTTCCCCCAGCGGCAAGAGGACACAGGAGGAGGTAGCGGCGCGGGCGGACGAGGACCAGGGAGGCCAGGATCGGTCACACGAGGGCTCCTCTGCTGGCCCCAGTAAGTTTCCATGTTAATATTAATAATTATACTTCCCTATCTTTTAGAGTACCTATTTTTTACTAACGTTCCTCGTTTGATTTTTCCAACATCGTCTTTGATCTTCTTGTAGACTGTTTCTAAATTCTTATCCTGCCTCTACTATGACTCCCTGTGGTACTACTACAATATTATTATTATTAGTCTGTCTGTGTAGCTAACTAAGCTTGCACAGTTGGCAAAAGGTGTTAAACGAAACTCCCATTTCATTCAGAATTAGCTCTATGCACTGAGTGCAGTCCTCTGGGTTGTCCATAATGTCTTTTGAAGTCTTCTAAATGTTTATGCTTTGACAATTCCCGACAATAACTTTCAATGACCACCAAGAAAGAATAAGATACTAGTTTACTTTTTAATTGGATAGGATGACAATCCATACTACTATTGTTGCAGGGACAATTCAGCACAAATAGAACTATGGACAATAAGTAGTGCATTGTTTATCAATTATAATAGGCGAAGTTAGACTTTCCACATACCTCAGTCATAACAGAATTTGAACCCCCAATCTCCTTACTGACTAGCTAGTGTGGCAGAGTCATTTAGCTCTCTAATTCATCGATGATTGATCCCCAAAGATGATTATCCAACCCAGGACAGAAGACTACGGAGTCAGAATCCAGGACTGTCAGAGCCACGGACTCATGCTTGCAAATTACAAACCCTTTCGCTCACTCACTCATGACTAAAAATCACAGAGTCTATGTAAGTTTTAAAGCTTTATTAAAAGTAAAAACATTTAATAAAATCAAGTTCATCATACAACATAAACGGTGGATTGAAAATGGAAAAGTGCCTAGTGATTTCACACATTAATTGTGGGCGAGCCCTCACCTGGTTGGAACTTCAAATCTTCTTTGTGGTGCTGAATCGTTGCTGACTCCGTCCTAGTGATGATGATCTGATGTTGGTCCTGTTCTTAGAAGGGAAGCTTCTGTCTGTTATGAGAAAAACGGTGCATGTTAAAAAGCAAGCATTCATCAGTTGTGCCAAAAAGTGTAGCAAGACAAGCAACACCCTTCCCTGAAAAAAAGTGCAATATTTAGTTTTGACTAGACAGTCACAAATTATTACATTTGTTTGTGTAGTCATAGTGACATTTTTTCATTCCTAGACAAAATACTAGGGAGTGGTGTATATAGCATCTAAGAATCTTAAATGTATTTTCTAGGTGGAACATCAGCACTACCATCCACCGGTGCCAGGGGCCAGCGCGGAGGTGGGCACTCCTGGGGCGGAGGCGTGTTCAACAGCCAGCGGAAGATGCTGTGGGGATGCCACAGTAGTGGCGGACAGTGGTAAGCTATTATATTCCTTACTTATTAAGATAGCAGACTGCAGAGTGTGTTCTCTGCACGAGTGTATATGTTGTACAGTACAAGAATACTATACTGTGAAGAAAACTTACAAATTTAGAACTAAGTTTTTATTAACCAGGTAGTATTCTCCTCTAAATTGACTTCAACTCAGCGGTGAAAGTTTTTTCGAGAATCCAAGTCAGATCAGAGATGAACTTAATGGGTGGGATGAACGAAAAGGGAAAGAAGGGTGTAAGTAAGTGTGGAAGGACGAGCGAGTTAAAAGTAATGATGACTGGCAAAGAATGATACGTGTTTTTGAATGCTGCCCGAGGTGGCTGGGAATATGATGCATGGCCAGTTGAAGGATGAAGCAAGGATGGGTGGAAGGAGAAAGGAAAGAGGACTGCCTGGGTGGGTGAAACAGAAACTGTATGTGTGCGCAATATATCTTTTGATTGAAATTCAAATTCAAGTCAAGCACGGATGCATTGCTTGCGGTTTCCAAAATAAAATGAAAATGTTGCTTTCCCTGGAGAAAATGTAAGGTTTGTCCACTTGAGACATTAAGTAGAATGATTGACATTTACTTTGAATGGATGGATGCCTGGATCATGGTACTATCTGACTCATAGATAGCATATGTGTATGTAGAGAGAGTAGACGGTCACTGGATGAACTAAGTGTTACTTGGAAGAGCATGTAACACTGCACCCGCACGTCCGTTCCAGTGTAGGAAAGGCAAGGAAAAGATGTTGTAATTTTTCCGAATACTACCATGAATAGTAGCAGTACTTTGTATTGCAAGCACAGCATATATCCGGCGATTACGGGGGCCACTCACTACCTATGTTAATAATTTTAGACAACTCTGTCATTCATGTGTGGCCTATCAGTGTTCACTCAATAAAAAACAAAGCACCTGAAGTCATCCCATATGTAATCAAATACATATCCTGTGAAGGGATAGATAATCATATTATTTATCTTCTTCATTTTCCTTTTCTAGTAGTCATTGGCACTGTAGGGTGAAAGTTAAATTAATTAAGCAGTAGCCCTTGTAACAGAGTATTCTCAGCGACACCCGTAATAGAAAAGTAAGAGCTTTACCACCTGCATGTACTGGACTGGTACAGTAATGCAAGCCTGTGTCATCATGGTGTGCAAGTTGACTGCGTTGGCATTATGCCGGCTTCCAGAAGTTTATGTACCAATTTCGCTAAACAAGAAAGAAGAAGAAGAATAAGACTAGTGTACTGTCATAGTCGACTGTAATGTACATAGTGCTCATAGAATTGATTCCTGAAACTCCCCCCACTAATGTTAGAGCAAGACTGAAGAAGTGGGAGGTTAGATAGATACAGGCCACAAATGTTATGTACTGTGCTTACAAGTTGCTAGTTCTACTGTGAGACATCTTTCTGCTGAATTATTTTGTGTTAATCTTAAAGACCATTGGTTACAGACTATGTTTTTCTTTCTTCATATAGATGCTCCTTCCAAACTGTCATGGAAGGAGCTGGCTAGACTGGCCCGGCAACGGAAACTGGAGGCGACTGTCGCCGAATATCGGCGGCTGGTGGCCCAGGAGGAGGAGGACACGCAGTTGACTACAACATCCACAGAGACAGCTGCATCCTCCCCAGCGCTCCCTGGGTCAGCCAGTCAGCGCAGGCCTCCAGTGGTACGGAGCGGTGGTACCGCAGCCACCCGCCACCGCCAAGCAGCCCAAAAATCAGCTGCCCCCCACTGCAGGTGCAAGGCACGCGTGCACCCCCTAACCATCCTGCTCAAGAACCTCCGCAAGGAGCATGACCACCTGGCCCAGAAAGTACGCCGCCGGCGGCATTAGAGAAGGAGAGACTGTCCCTTGCCCCTTTTTTAAAGACTTTTGGGGGGTGGGAATTGGTAGTTTGGTTTTTTGCACTTTGGGGACTTTTTATTTCACAGACATTCTTTGGAGTTAGGTAGGGGGGTGGGTCCGGCCTTGCAAGATAGTTTATTTTTGTTAGGGATGTAAATAATTATTACTTTCAACTTAAACATAGTTCAAGTTCAGGAATTTGTATAGCGCACTATTCACCTAGAGGGTCTCAAGGCGCTTGGGGGAGGGGTGCATTATTTATCGAATAGCCAGGTTTTAAGTTCCTTTCTGAAGGAAATGTGGTTCTGTGTAAGGCGGAGGTGAGAGGGGAGAGAATTCCAGGTCTTGGCCGCCAGGTAGGAGAAGGATCTTCCTCCCATGGTGGATCTATGGATGCGCAGAACTGCGGCGAGGGCTTGCATGGAGGATCTTAGTTGGCGGGTGGGTGTGTAGAAGGACAGTCATGTGTTGAGGCATTCTGGTCCTAGTTTGTAGAGGGCCTTGAGAGTGTGGTTGAGGAGACGGAACGTTATTCTCTCCTTAACGGGAAGCCAGTGGAGGTCTTTCGGGTGACCGGTAATGTGAGCTTGGCGAGGGATATCCATATGAGTCTGGCTGATGCGTTTTGGATGCGTTGGAGTTTTTTCTGTAATTTGGCTGTGGTTCCGGCGTAGAGGGTGTTTCCATAGTCTAGTCGGCTGGTGACCAGTGCGTGGGTGACAGTCTTTCTTGTTTCGGTGGGGATCCAACGGAAGATTTTTTTGAGCATACGAAGTACGTTGAAGCAAGAGTATGAGACGGCGTTGACTTGTCTGGTCATCGAGAGGGAGGAGTCTACGATGAAGCCTAGGTTACGTGCGTGGTCTGTGGGTATGGCTGCTGTGCCCAGGGCCGATGGCCACCATGAGTCGTCCCAGGCAGAGGGGGATGATCCTAGGATGAGGACTTCCGTTTTGTCTGAGTTAAGTTTTAGGCAGCTGTTTTTCATCTATTCGGCAACTTTTTTCATGCCTTCGTGAAGATTGGTTTTGGCGGTATTAGGGTCTTTGGTGAGAGAAAGGATCAGTTGGGTGTCGTCAGCGTAGGAGATGATGTTGAGGTTGTGTTGTCACGCGATGGATGAGAGGGGGCTAGGTGTGAGTGGGAAATCTGTTACGCTCGCGGATTTTGCGGATTTTTGGGAAATCCGCAATCCGCGAATTTTGCAGATTTCCCGCAAAATCCGCAAAAAAAAACCCTGCAAACGTAACGGGTTCAAAAGTTGAACCCCCACTCATGCAACTATTTTACAATGGCGCCAGCAAGCTGCAAGCGCCATTGTAAAATAGTTACAAAGTTAGCTTGCACAGGAACCACTAGATAAAACGAAGCAGGTGCTGCTTTATTTTATCTCAGTGCTTCCTGTGCAAGCTAACTTTTTAACTATTTTACAACGGCGCTGGCAGCTTGCTGGGGCCATTGTAAAATAGTTGCATGGCTGGGCACACGTCTGCAGCTCACTCAAGGGACCCCTGCGCCCTTCGGGGCGATTGCATAGTAACACACACATGGTCGCTCGAACTAATTGATGCTCAAATTCAGTGACTCATTCCTTAGCCCAAAAACAATCGTGAGCGTCCTCGAGGCTGGACAGGTGTGCCTTCTTCCCAAATCTACCGTGGAAAATCAGCTGTGATGCTGGATAGGCTTTGCATCCTTGACTTTCTCTTCATCTGCTGAACTGATCTTTCTCTGACCTTTTATTCACACAAGAGGCACATACCCTACTGGGCACATGTGTTCGCACGGGTTTCTGCAAGTTCGCACGCGTTTTGAAAAATTTCGCAATTTGCAAAATTGTACAAAACACTCGCGAACTTGCAGAATCCCGTGCGAACATAAAAAAAAAAATCCTCAAATTTGCGGGAATTCGCGGATTTTGCGGATTGCGAGTTCGCAAATCCGCAAAATTTGCGAACGCGAGATTCGCAAAATTCCCCCATACCTAGAGGGGGCTCATGTAAACGTTGAAGAGGGTGGGACTAAGTCATCATCCTTGTGGTACTCCGCAGATGACTTCGGTGGCCTCTGATTTGAATGGGGGGAGTCGGACTCTCTGGGTTCTCCCGGCGAGGAACGAGATGATCCAGTCCAATGCTTTTCCTTGTATGCCGATGTTGCTGAGGCGTTGAATGAGGGTGCTATAACAGACAGTGTCGAAGGCGGCGGAGAGGTCGAGTAGGATGAGGGCAACTGTTTCTCCGTTGTCCAGTAGCGTTCGGATGTCGTCTGTCGCTGCAATGAGGGTGGTTTCGGTGCTGTGTTTGGCTCGAAATCCGGACTGTGAGGTGTTGAGGGAGTTGTTGGATTCAAGGAAGGCGGCGAGATGGCTATTGACGGCTTTCTCAATGACTTTGGCAGGGAATGGGAGGAGGGAGATGGGGCGGTAGTTCTTAAGTTCAGAGGGGTCTGCTATGGGTTTCTTCAGGAGGGCGCTGAGTTCGGCGTGTTTCCAGCTTTCTGGGAAGGTAGAGGAGTTGAAGGAGCAGTTGATGACATCACGGAGATGGGGTGCGATGATGGAGTCTGCTTTGTTGAAGATGTGGTGGGGACAGGGGTCGGTTGGCGAACCTGAATGGATGGAGTTCATTAGACGGATGGTGTCTTCAGTGGTGATTGGGTTCCAGGCGCTAAGGTTGTTAGAGGGCGGTTTAGGTTCAGAGGTGGGTGGAGTGGACTGTTCTTTGGAAATGTTTTCAAAGCTGAAATGTATGTCGGCGATTTTGTTGTAGAAGAAAGAGGATAACGAATCGCAGAGGTCTTGGGAGGGAGTAATGTCGTTTGAGGCTGCGATGGGGTTGGTAAATTCTTTGACGATGTTGAATAGTTATGTTATGTTATGTTATGTTATGTTTATTTTTGTATAGCGCACGGCTACTCAAAAAGAGTGTCCCGGCGCTTTGAGTAAGAAGAGCTACAGCACAATAACATAACACAGTTAAAAGAAGACGAAAAGCAGAAAGGGTAAACAACAAAGCGGCCTACTGGGTAAACAACCAGGTTTTGAGACCTTTTCTAAAAGCAAGTAGGCTGGTGGCTCCCCGGAGTGTAAGCGGCAGAGAGTTCCACAACTGTGGCGCCAGTAGTCCAAAAGAGCGGCCTCCCAGGCGGGCTCTCTTCACTCGCGGGACAACCGCCAAGAACAGGGATTCTGACCTCAGAGAACGAGCCGGATGGTAAAAGGCAAGTCTCTTTTGGAGGTACTTTGCTCCCACCGCATGGAGAGCTTTATAGGCCAAAGTCAACGCCTTAAAGGCGATGCGTTTGCGGATCGGAAGCCAATGCAACGTCTGCAGCAAGCCCGCAGCACTGGCACGTTTGTTCAGACCAAAAATAGCCCTCGCGGCAGCATTCTGCACAACTTGAAGCCGCTGTAGCAGATACTCTGGCAGGCCCAGGTAAAGAACGTTCGAGTAATCTAACCTAGAGCCAATCAGGGCCTGCACAGTCAGCTTCCTGTGCTCCTCAGACAAAAGGGGAAGAAACCTCCGCAGCATCCTAAGGAGGCTGAAGCAGGTGCCCGTCACACCAAGGATCTGGGATTTCAACGTTAGCCCCTTGTCCATCTTAGCAGTTTGGGATGAACAAGACGGAGGGAACATATTGATGGGCCACCAAGCCTGCCAGTCTGGCTCCGTATCACACCCAAAGAAGAGTACCTCGGACTTATCGGAATTGCACTTGAGGCTGTTCAGTTGGAACCATTGAAAAACAGCCCCAAGGCAATCCCGGATACTCTCCCCATCAAAGTCTCCTTGCTGTTATGGGCGTTGTTGTCGAGTCGATCCTTGAATGCAGATTTTTTGGTGGATCAGATCAATTGGTGGTGTTTGCGGGTGGCTGTCTTGAAGGTGGTCAGGTTGTCAGTGGTTGGTTTTTTCCTCCATGTTTTCTCGAGAGTACGGCATAGTTTCTTGGATTTCTTAAGGTCATCGTTGAACCAGGGGGCCTTTTTGCTACCCTGTTTGGTTTGGTGGTTTTTCAAGGGAGCTAATTCGTCAACGCTGTGATCCATTGTTTGAGTTTGGTGGCAGCTTGGTTTGGGTCCGATGAGAGGGCGGGAGGGTTTTGGTTGAGCGATGTGAGGAGTTGGTCGGTGGTGATTTTGTTCCAGTTTCTTCGCGGAATAGGTTGTGGGGGGTTGTGGGTCGAGGTAGTTTTGTAGCTGAAGTGAACACAGCTGTGGTCCGTCCAATGGAGAGCTGTGGTGTGATCGAAGGAGATGTGCTTGCTAGAGGTGAAGATTGGGTCGAGCGTATGTCCGACTACGTAGGTGGGGGTGTCAACAAGTTGTTTGAGTCCGAGATTGGCTAGGTTGTCCAGAAGGGTGGTGGTATTGCTATTGTTTTTCTTTTCCAGGTGGAAGTTGAGGTCTCCCAGTAGAATGTAGTTCTCGGAGGTGAGGGCATGTGGGCTGATGAAGTCAGTGATGTCTTCACATAATTGTTTACGGGTTCCTGGTGGTCTGTAGATGAGGGTGCCTCTAAGTGTGGTCCTGGGGTCGGTGTGGATCTGGAAGTGGAGGTGTTCGGCGGTTGCAAGGTTATCTTCGAAGCTGGTCGTGATTCTGATGGTATTCTTATGGACGATGGCAATGCCTCCTCCGCTTTGGTTGGTGCGGTCTTTTCGGATGATCTTGTAAGCGTCCAGGATGGCTATGGCGATGTCAGGTGTTGATGATGCGTTCATCCAGGTTTCTGTAAGGAAGGCGACGTCCGGTGAAGCAGTGTCGAGTAGGTCCAAGAGTTCAGTGGTGTGTCTGTGGACCGAGCGGGTGTTCAGCAGGATGCACTTCAGGTGGTTGGAGTCGGAGCTGTGGTTGGAGTTACTGGATTTGGTGTGGATCTTGACGCAGACGAACTTGCAGGAGTGGCAGTCGAAGGGACCGTGGGTGCGTCCTGGGGCAGCTTCGTAGCATTGTGGTGTGGGACCAGTAGTGAAGTAGTGAAGTAGTGTGGCTCACCGGTTAGAGGCGGCAGACCCGAGAGCAGAGGACGGCCCGGGACCAGGGTTCGATTCCCGGCGCGGCAGGTTTCTGGACCAGGGTCAGCGGACTCGATAATTCTCTCGCCTCGGCGCCCACTCTGATCAGCGATCACACTCGGCAACTCTGGGCATTAGCTTGCCTCATCTTCACTAACGGCCCCACCAGACCGCCAGGGATGCCTGGTCTCACCCTGGAGATACCCATTAAGGGACCATCTCTCAGGGAAGCCAGGAAGGGTTTCGCAGCGGTCGAAGTGCCTTGAGACCCTCCGGGTAAGTAGTGCGCTATATAAATGCCTATACATTTGACATTTGACATTTGACATTTGACCAGGGTTAAGGGCTAGGAGGGTAGTGGCGTCATACGTATTGCAGGTGGAGTGGGGTATGCGGGAACCAGGGGCCTGGTGCTGGGCACGGTATTGACACGGACGGGCGTAGACGGGCTTATCTTTGGCGCACCTTCAGCGCGCATGGGGCGCAAGCGCTGCACGTGAACGCTGCGCCCAAAAGCATCTGTCATAAATGGGTTGTGGAGGGGGGAGGGGCAAGGGAGGGTCAGCTGGGAGGTGGAGGGCGGGGTGGAGGTCCGGGCAGGGAGCCACAACAACAAACTACAAGATGGCAGCAGGCCAAAAACTAAACTGTATTGGGGCAAAACCTAAAGACAACGCTATACAGTAATACAGTGAAATGATTTAATTTAAAGGCACAATGCGATTACACTGACTGCGCGCTTATTAATTGTAGCGTTGCGGTAATTGAATTCACACGACAGCAGACAGCCCCCAATGCGCGTATTTGAGGCTAAATTATTTAAATATTAAATCAGCAGCAATGAGAAAATAGCAATGCGAGGAAAGGCAGATTGCAATTGTAGGGCGCTACGATACCACTGCAGTCTGGGCGGGGAGCTGCGTGGGGAGCGATCGCTTCTGGAGGATTCAGAACGGTCACAGAGAAGATGCCGGAGGGTAGTGCCAGTTGTATCAGTGGGAGGGAGGGTCAGCTGGGAGGCGGAGGGCGGGGTGGAGGTCTGGGCAGGGAGCCACAACAACAAACTACAAGATGGCAGCAGGTCAAAAACGAAACTGTATTGGGGCAAAACCTAAAGACAACGCTATACAGTAATACAGTGAAGTGATTTAGTTTAAAGGCACAATGCGATTACACTGACTAGGCGCTTATTAATTGTAGCTTTGCGGTAATTGAATTCACACAACAGCAGACAGCCACTAATGCGCGTATTTGAGGCTAAATTCTTTAAATATTAAATCGGCAGCAATGAGAAAATAGCAATGCGAGGAAAGGCAGATTGCAATTGTGAGGCGCTACGATACCACTGCAGTCGGGGCATGGAGCTGCGTGGGGAGCGACCGCTTCTGGAGGATTCAGGACGGTCACAGAGAAGATGCCGGAGGGTAGGGCCAGTTGTATCAGTGGGAGGGAGGGTCAGCTGCGAGGTGGAGGGCGGGGTGGAGGTCCGGGCAGGGAGCCACAACAACAAACTACAAGATGTCAGCAGGCCAAAAACGAAACTGTATTGGGGCAAAACCGAAAGATAACGCTATACAGTAATACAGTGAAATGATTTAATTTAAAGGCACAATGCGATTACACTGACCGCACGCTTATTAATTGTAGCGTTGCGGTAATTGAATTCACACGACAGCAGACAGCCACTAATGCGCGTATTTGAGGCAAAATTATTTAAATATTAAATCGGCAGCAATGAGAAAATAGCAATGCGAGGAAAGGCAGATTGCAATTGTGAGGCGCTACAATACCACTGCAGTCGGGGCGGGGAGCTGCGTGGGGAGCGACCGCTTCTGGAGGATTTGTGTTTTTACTGCAGTTTTGGCTGGAGGGGGGTTAACTGTAAGTTTGTTTTCCTGAAACTTAAGTGGCTTCTTGATTCAATTTGTGTAAGTAATTGCCGAAATGTTTACAAAAGTAAGTGCCTCTCACAGAGTTAGTGTATTCAATTGTCCTAGGACTTTACTAGTACTACCGCCAGTCTCTCGTCTCTCATACTACTCGATTATTCTTCCTCCCCATACGCTTATCTTACCTGTAATTCATGTTTGAAAATAGGGCTAGGCACAGGGCTGGCTGCATGGCAAATGGCGATTAAGGTTGGCAATCCTGGGCAGTTGAAATGGCATAATTGCGGTGGTACTAGTGGTAATACACAGTGGCACTTTCAGCATATGAAAAAAAAGAAATTGAAACCTTGATTGGCCTGAGCGGAGCATTAGAACGGTACGATAGATACTATAACATGTGACAGTACACTAGAACAGTGCCAAAATGTAGCCTTACAAATGCTAAAGTATTGAAAGTATAACTACTACTTGCGTGGAATTTGACATTGGCTAATAATAATAATAATCCACATTTGTAAAGCGCGAACCAACACCCGTTAGGGTCTCTAGGCGCTGGGGGGCGTCGGGAAGATTAAGCAAGCTATTGCCCAGAGTCACATGGTGCTGGGCTACTCTGCCGCCGGTCCCGGGGATCGAGCAGTGATCCCCAGATTCCAGAGTCAGTCACCCTGGCCGCGGTACTGAAGGTGAAGGACACAGCAGCGTAATCATTTGCCATGTGTAGGAGGAGGATGTTCTTCATGATCAATCCAGTTGATGGCGCCCATGAAAATCTGCTTTGATTTGCCAATAGTCATGGGTCTGTGTCAAGCTGAGTAAGAATATATCCTTCGATTCCTTCACCAGCCTTGAAATGTAATTCATTTTCAGTTGCTCTGACCTTCTCCTCCCCAGCAAGTGTGTGGAATTATTGCTGTCATTTACTCACACATCAATGAAAACCACACAGCCCGGGGGAAGAGGGTTAGGGTTTGGAAATTGGATGGGAATGGGGTTTTTTGGGAAAGTTTTGTTGAGAGAGGAAAAAAAACACAGCATGGACAAACAACAAATGAAGATAAACAAATCTTTGGATACGAAGATATCCATAAATATTTTAAGGGACATCATGGAAGTGCATGCACTTCTGCAGGCATGAAGTTGATTGCTAAATGGATGGTTAGGTTACTTAAACTAAGTAGTACTTTCTAATGAATGAAATAATGCGACAGTACAGGGCTGCAGTAATTATGCGTTTTCACTTGCCTATCTCTGCACTCAGAGAAACACTTTGTTCATTAAATTAGTTTAAAAAATAGCAAAGTAAAACTATACAATGGCTGGAGGGATGAATTTAGAAGCAGAGAGCAAAGAAGACACTCATAGAAGTTCACAGCAATAACATCACATAAAAGAAAAGTAGAAATGAATGGATACTGTTACTGTATGTTGTTGTACTTGTCCTGTTGAATTTGGGAACTTGCATGCATCAAGCCATTCCTCTTATTTGCGGTACTCCTCCATTCCATCTGACGCTCCGTCAATCAATGTTGGTGACCAGAAGACACCCTGTGCACTGCCTGCCTGACGGATGCTGAATTGCGGGTCGCTAATGTGAAGCCTGACTTCATCCTTTTTCCCATTGCACAGGGTGAAAGCCGCACTGTAAATGTTGATGCAAAAACAGGAAGTGATATTAAAACACCACTGAGAAAAAAATATAAGGTACGTACGCTGTGTAGTGCAAAAAGTCACACTTTCAGTTTCAGAATCAACAGTACAATAGTTTTGAAAGGGCGTACTCTGAGTCTCCGATTGACGGATAAATAAGTATGGGCGAATTTTGCGGATCTTTCCCCTCAAGCTAGATGTAGTGTCAATTCCGATTTTGGAACAAAATTAGACCTTCCCAGCAGCACTCCCAGACCCTTAAACACAACGTGCGATACTGCTACCTGTCTGAGGCCTAGTGGAAAATGGTGACAAAACATACTTTGAAAGTAAAGTAGGCCCAAATCCCCCCTTTCCCACCATGGATTTTCTTCAAACCACTTGCAACCAAAATTAGACATTTCTCGACAAGTGCTCCAAGAGTAGACCCCAGAACCCAGTTGCCAAAATCTCGAACACCCCCAAACACATGCAATACTGCTAACCCTAACGAGCCCTAAGTTAAAAATAGTGTCAAGCGCTTTCTTCAACTAGGCCCTAACTCCCCTTTGCCACCATGGATTTTCGTCAAACCTCTTGCAATCAAAATTATCCATACCCAGCGTTGCTCCAGGAAACCAAAACCCACCCACAAACACCAGGAACCCCCCAAACAGCCCCCCAAAAACGCTAAAGTGAGCGAAATGCCTGTAAATGGAAAAACATTTTCACCTCTGAGTTTCTTTAAACCACTTTTATCCGGTATTAGACCTTCACAGCAATGCCCCCAGACCTATCAACCCAGGCGGAAACAAGTTTAACCTCCCAAACAGCCAAAAAGCAAAAATGGAAAAATGGGCACTTTGTCAAATTTCTACATATTTCCCAGATCACTCCGTGCGCGCTCTGCAGCTAGGCCCTAACTCCCCTTTGCCACCATGGATTTTCGTCAAACCTCTTGCAATCAAAAGTATCCATACCCAGCATTGCTCCAAGACCCCAAAACCCTCCCACAAACACCAGGAGCCCTCCCAAAACAGCCCCCCGAAAACGCTAAAGTGAGCGAAATGCCTGAAAATGGAAACACTTTTTCACCTCTGATTTTCTCCAAACCACTTTTATCCGGTATTAGACCTTCACAGCAATGCCCCCAGACCCGTCAACCCAGGCGGAAACAAGTTTAACCCCCCCCCCAAACAGCCAAAAAGCAAAACCGCAAAAAGTGAGACTTAGCAAATTTTGGGCCTACCTTCAATTCAGTCCAAATGCGCTGTGCAGCTAGGCCCTAACTCCCCTTTTCCACAATGGATATCCTGAAAAACAAATGCAATTAACATTAGACTGGTCCAGCAGTGCTTCCAGACCCCAAAACCCACCCACAAAAACCTGGAAGCCCCCCAAACAGCACCCCAAAGACAGGCAAGTGAGCAAAAATGCAAAAACCTTTTTCCCATGGATGTGGTCCAAAACCATTGATTCCTATATTAGACCTTCCGAGCTATGCCCCCAGACCCCTGCAGCCACCCGTCAAAAAGCAGAACACCCCCAAACAGGCAAAAAAGCAAAAATGGGCCTACCTTCAATTCAGTCGAAATACGCTGTGCAGCTAGGCCCTAACTCCCCTTTTCCAACATGGATTTCCTGAAAAACAAATGCAATCAACATTAGACTGGTCCAGCAGTGCTTCCAGACCCCAAAACCCACCCACAAAAACCTGGAAGCCCCCCAAACAGCACCCCAAAGACAGGCAAGTGAGCAAAAATGCAAAAACCTTTTTGCCATGGATGTGGTCCAAAACCATTGATTCCTATATTAGACCTTCCGAGCTATGCCCCCAGACCATTGCAGCCACCCGCCAAAAAGCAGAACACCCCCAAGCAGGCAAAAAGCAAAAATGGGCCTACCTTCAATTCAGTCCAAATACGCTATGCAGCTAGGCCCTAACTCCCCTTTTCCAACATGGATTTCCTGAAAAACAAATGCAATCAACATTAGACTGTGCCAGCAGTGCTCCCAGAACCCAAAACCCACCCACAAGCACCTGTAAGCCCCCCAAACAGCACCACAAAGACAGGCAAGTGAGCAAAAACGCAACAACTTTTTCCCAATGGATTTGGTCCAAAACACTTGATTCCGATATTAGACCTTCCAAGCTATGCCCTCAGACCCCTGCAGCCACCCTCAAAAAAGCAGAACACCCCTGAACAGGCAAAAAGCAAAAATGCTAAAATTCATACTTAGAAAGTTTTCAGCCAACCAGTCAACATCGGTCCAAACGCGCTCCACAGCTAGGCCCTAACTCCTCTTTCCCACCATGGATTTTCTTCAAATCACTTCCAATAAAAAATTATGCTATCCCAGCAGTGCTCCCAGACCCCCATACCCACCCCCACAAATCTAGAACACCCCCCAAAAACATGCAATACTGGTATATTCAAAACATGGCAAATTGCGCTGTTCACAAAACATTGCTGTTTTCAGCACTTCCACTACTTTGATCCTCTTGAAACTCACCTGGACAGTCACTTGTTCCAGCGATTCACAGGAATCTCAGCAAGGCAGAACAAAATCGAACCACTGCGCTCTTTGAAGAAGAAGAAGAAGAAGGTCTACGACTAGTTTTAGTTTTTACCCAAACACACGCGCCCGCAAAACACCCAAAAAGGCCAAGATTCTGCCAATTATGGACCAAAGAACACCAAACCCCCCTAAAACATTGCCAACATCATTATGAATGAGCCTGCATCGGGTCCGAGCCCTAGAATTAGCGTGAACCATACCAACTTAAACCCAAAAACCCTAGTTAATCACAGTGAACCCTAAGCCGTAGATATTCTTTGTCTGTCTGTGTCAAAGAGCCTAGGTATGCTACATCAGGAGGATGCTTCACTCAGTGGTGCCTGCCTTGACTGTCTGCATGGCCCTGCCACAAGCATGGGCCAAAAATCTGTTCCGCTCAAGAATTAGCCATTTTTCTGTACTTTCGCGAGATTTGCGAAATACTGAATGTAAATGTAAATGTGGCGTATTTGTATAGCGCGAACAGTGACCCGGAGGCATCCCGGCGCTTGTACTCCTACCACAAGGAAACCCTCCTGGCTTTTCCTTGTGGGGTGTCCACCCCCGGGCATCCCATGGTGAAACCAGGCATCCCTTGTGTATCAGGGGGCCTTTATGGAGACTAAGCAAGCTATTGCCGAGAGTTGCAGCGTGGGACCCATGCTTAGAATCGGTACTGAGGCGAGAATATCCGGTCAGAGGAATTTAAGCCCGAAACCCGCCGAGGCGGGCATCGAACCCTGGTCCCTGGCCAGCTTTCTGCATCAAGGTCTGCAGCTCTAAGCATTGAGCCACACTTCTCCACCATTGAGCCACACTTCTCCAGCAAATTTTGCAAACATAACGGATGTTTGGCCCAAGCTTGAGGCAGTGCCATGTAGAGGGTCAAGGCAGGCACCACTGAGTGAAGCAACCTGATGTAGCATACCTAGGCTCTTTGTCAGACAGACAAAGCATATCTAATTATATGCAGCAAGCCACATAGCCCCAATTTTACATGAACTGCTGTCTGGAGTGGACTCTGCCTGGCATAACAACAACAGTACACTGCCTCGCCCTCGACCAATACAGAACCTGCCTGTCACGCTGCTGAACTGTAATGCTGCTGAATTTATAACGCAGCCAGTGTTTTTAATTGCCGCTCAGACGCAAAACTGTCCGCACTGCCTGCACTTTAAAAATTATAGACCACTACTCACCACTTTGGTGAGCTTGGGTGTGGGACCAGGTGCTTAGAGACGCTCCCAAGACGCTCTTGTGTTGTAGGGTCATTTGGTAAATAGTACTTAAGGGACCCAGAATGCTAGCGCGCAGCGCAGGCGCGCCGGAGGTGCGCTAGAGGTAAGCCAACCCCATCTACTACGGTAGTGATTTTAAACACACTGCTAAGGAGTTAAAATCTTTCAGGCATTTTTCACCCGCCCGGTGTACAATTTGTTCTCCTCCTGTCCATGGTTTTAAATGCAATCATTGTGGTTTCTCATTGGCTCGATGAAGCGATCACGTAATCATGGTAAACCTAGTACTATAAAATCGCCCCCCATTTGTAACAAACTCAAGTTTTGGAGCATTAACTGTAGGTCTCTTCCTAAGCATAAAAATCATATTCATGATTTTCTAGACAATGAAAAACCTGATGCTGTTTTTTTGACTGAAACCTGGCTTCAGGCCAGCTCCGGACCTGACATTGCTATGGCCCTCCCTAGTGACTATTTCATGGTCAAGAAGGATAGAGATACTGGCAAGGGAGGTGGCATTGCAATCATTTTTAAATCCATTTACAGTTGTAAGTTCAAAGCCTTCTCTCTCCAAGGATATGAGGCCGCCCAATTTAAACTCGCAGTAAGTCCTCAGATGACCCTGTCTGGTCTTTTGGTATATCGTCCCCCTGGGAGCTCTAACCTATGGACAACGTCCTTCTCAGATATTATTGCCCCTCTTTCTTTGAAGGCTGCTAATTTCACCATTCTTGGTGACCTGAATTTACATCTGGAGGACCCACAGTGTACTGTTAGCAAAACCTTCTTATCTGATTTAGAAGCCCTTAATATTCTGATGTGCACCTCAGGGCCCACGCACACAGCAGGGCATTTACTGGACCCTGCCCTCTCTAACCTTCCGTACGACTGTGAATTAGCTGACCACCCTTTAGAGTGGTCAGACCATTTCGCAGTCCAATTCTCTCTGCCTCGTACTAAGACCATGGCCAATGGTAGCGGTGACATGAAAGAGAGTTTCCGGCGTTGGGGCAAACTTAACATCAAAGATTTGAATATGCTCCTGTCTGATACTCTACCAGAAGTTAGCTCGTCCCTACCTGTGTTAGATGTTGCGGTTTCTAAATGGTTGAATGCTGCTGTTGATAAGCTTCTCCCGCTGGTACCTAAGCACTCCCTGTCCCACCGTCCACCTGCGGCATGGTTCTCGGAAAATTTAAAGACCACGAAATCCTGTTGTATGGCTTTGGAAAAGAAATGGAGACGCTCTTATTTCCCGTCTTGCAAAGTGAGCTATAAAGAGGCCCTCAGAGACTACCACAAACAGTGTACAATGGCCCGAGCCGCCCATATTGCTAATACTGTGACACATGCCCAGAACTGCTCCTGCACACTTTTTTTACTGTGGTAAAAAAGCTGACAGGCTCTGATTCGACCCCTGCCCCCCCTGTCGTAGACGAGGAACAATGTAATTCTATCGCAGAATTCTTCATAGCAAAGGTGGAATGTATATATGACTCTACGAGCCCTTCCACCTTTGATGAGGAATCACCTCTTACGTCGGTACCTGTTCATCACAGTATGCCCTGATTGGCAGTCAAATTTACAGATTGGTCACCTGTTAATGATGTTTCCTTTGCTCACTGTCTGGAAAGTATCAAATCTAGTTCCCCACGTGACCCTTTACTTGAAGCAACTTGACCTGGATACTCACCGTGTCTTGATGAAGCTTCTTACCTCATCCTTGGAAGAGTCACATGTCCCACAGGAGTGGAAACATGCGATGATCATTCCTCTCCTAAAAAAAGTTGGAGCAGATGCTTCTAATTTATCCAACTTTAGGCCCATCTCGCTGTTGCCTATTTTTTCTAAGATTTTAAAAAGACATATCAGCACACAGCTGACTCACCTTGTGGAGAGCTCGGGCTTCCTGCACTTGTCTCAATTAGGCTTTAGAGCGCATCATTCGACGGAAACTACCCTTTTAGGAGTCACCGAGAGATTACGCCACAATGTCGATCGCGGAGAAACATCTGCACTCATTCTTCTTGATTTGAGTGCGGCGTTCGACACTGTGTCACATTCCATTCTTCTTGCATCTCTTTGGTCCCTAGGAGTTGAGGGACCTGCTCTAGCCTAGATAGCCTCCTTTTTAAATGGTCGCACTTTCAAGTTTTTTCTGCAAAGTCTTCTTCTAAAAATTGTCCATCGGCTTACGGCGTCCGCCAGGGGTCTATTCTTAGCCCTCTCTTATTCAACATCTAAGTAAGACCCCTGGCCACTATAGTGGAGGAAGCTGGTCTTACTTTATTTTCATACACCGACGACACTCAAATAATTTTTTCCCTTTCCAATATGGAAGGTAACAAAATCTCTGCTCTGAAGCAAGGTTTAACTCGGGTCTCCGAGTGGATGCGGAGCAATTTCCTCAAGCTAAACGGGGATAAGACCAAGGTTGTGATCCTGGGCAAGGGCTGAGATCTATGGGGCCCCCAACATTGGCCCAAGGATATGGGCCTTACCCCCCAACCTGTTGCTCAGGTCCGCAATCTCGGATTCCTCATCGATGAAAAGCTCACAATGTTCAGTTTTAAGAGATATGGCGATACTAAAAGCAGATATAAATAGTAAACTTACCCTAAGGACGGCTGAGCTATACCAGTCTCACCGAAACAAGATCTATGAAATGGGAGATAGGGTGGGTAAGCAGTTGGCACTTCGAACTCGCCAAAGTCAATCTCTTAACTCAATTATGCGAATCGAGTCAGAAGGCCAAGAATATACAACACCTGAAACTATTCTAGAAGTTTTTCAAAACTACTACGGGAAATTGTATAAGAATGAGGATTCTGTAAATCCCAACGTAATCAAAGAAATATTATCCAAATGGGCAACCGAGCACTAAGATGGATCAGGAATCGATAATGTTACTAGGCTGGATCTAGAAAGAGACATAACCCAAACAGAAGTGGAAATTGCTCTTGCAGAGCTAGCTTTGGGAAGAGCCGCAGGGCCCGATAAAATACCACTTGAGTTTTATAAAATTCTGGGTAATACCGTAACGCCTCTACTTCTTTATTTATTTATTGGGATTCAAGTTAGTGGTATTCCTCCTAGATCTTGGCTTGAAACCAATATTGTAATTTTCGCAAAGAAAGAAAAGCCCCCTCAGTAGCCCTCCTCGTATCGATCTATCTCCCTTATAAATTCTGACTCGAAACTTTATTCTAAGATGTTGGCTAATCGGCTCAGGGGAATCATTGAACATCTGGTCTCCCCCTGGCAACATGGCTTCATTCCTGGCAAGGGTACTACGAATCATACCCATCGTGCTATCGCACTGTGTGACGCGACAAATGCTACGGGGGCCAGATGTTGATGGTCCTCCTGGATGCCGAGAAGGCCTTTGATAGGGTTTTATGGGCATTCTTGTGGGCAATACTAGAACAAATAAACGTTGGACTGTGTTGCATGAAATCTATCAAGGCAATGTATTTCTCACCGAAGGCTAGGGTATTGGTAATGGGGCAGGAATCTGGTTTTTTTTATATACTCCGAGGGACTAGGCAGGGATGTCCATGTTCTCCGATCCTTTTTGCCCTCTACATAAATCCTCTCATTTTAAAATTATTAAAGGCTGAGGCAATTAAACCAGTTACATTCGGCACCTACCATACAAAAATATTAGCATACGCCGATGATGTGGCAGTAATAACATCACAACCCACTGAGGCTATAATAGAAATAGAACAGATTACCCAAGCCTTCAGCCAGATATCAGGATACTCCCTAAACAGGGATAAAACTATGGTCATCTGTACCAATAATGTCTACTTTATTGATCCTAGAAGGGTAGAATCCGCTGTATATCTGGGAGTTCGAATATCTGCCAAAATAAACGAGATTGTTAAAATTAACTATGAACCGTTGCTTCAAAAAGTAAAGAAAGAGCTTAAAAGGATTGACGGATTACATCTCTCAATCATCGGGAGAGGTAACTTCCTTAAAATGAATATTCTACCCCGGGTCTTATACCTGTTCCGTGCGATTCCTCTACTAGTGGATGACAAAATTTTAAAGGGCTTGGAATCCCATATGAGTAAGTTTATGTGGGGATACGGGAAGATAAGGAGATCCACCCGGAAGCTCTCTTTACCCATTATCAGAGGTGGGCTGGCAATTCCTGATTTGGGATTTTACTTATGGGCTGCTCTTCTTCAACAGATGAAGTCACTATTTCACGTTACACCGCTGGAAAATGAAGCAGGGGCTAATAACATACCTTCAATATTTGTATTGTCCATTGGAGACAGGGCTAATGGTTTGTTATTAAAACAGGTCGAACCTTCATACTTTAAGAAAGTAAAGTTTAAGGTTATATTAAGCGCCTGGGTAACGTGGAGGAAAATTACGAGGTATATGAAAATTCCTAAACACAATAGATACATTTCACTATGGCATACATCAATATTACCACCACAAATATATGATGCTATTTCTAGACGCTGGGAAACATTAGGAGTATTAACAGTAGGAGTTTTTTTATTTCCCGCTTATGGCGATAGATTTCTACAACTTCAATCCAAATTTGCCATCCCAAAGAATAGTGTATTTAAATTTATACAAATTAATACAATTTTAAATCTAAAAGTTGCTGATTTCTTTCTGGATAATATCCCTTTAATCAATTGTATGTCTAGACCCGCGACTAGGATTGGTACTATTTTTATTGAAAATCAACAAGATGATTTAGAATCTACTGAAGTGGGTTGGTCGAGGAAATTAAATAACCCTAATGTGGATATTGACATGTCTTTGATCCTATCGACACAGTTGTTTATGTCTTCTAACTTGAAAGCCCAACTCTATAAAACTATCTATGATTTATATTTTACTCCGGCCAAACTTTACTCGTGGGGGAAAAGGCCTACTTCGGAGTGTCCAAGGTGTAGCAAAACAACGGCGAATTTATTACATATGCTATATGAATGTGATAAACTACTAGTACTGAGAACAATGATTGCTGGGTTCTGGCAGGAAGTGTTTGGGCATCCGGTAGCTGAATCTCCCACCCTTTATATTTTGGGTTATGATAACACTCTGAGGCACACTAAGGCGGAAGAAGTAGCCCTCTTCCTTGGTACAGCAGTGTATAGAATAACATTAACAGCCCGTTGGAAGGATGCCGATCCCCCTAATTTTCAGATTTGGCTCTCCCGGCTGTTAGGTATGTATAATCAAGAGAAAGCAATTTTTGCCTATAAAGGAACAAAGTCGAGAGCACGTGGTATTGAGATCTGGAAACCAATTGAAAATTGGAAAAACGACAATAGAGATTGTGGATAAATGAGAGCAATCAGTATAAAATTGAAATAGTTTTTCTACTTTTTCTTTTTCTTTCCACATGTCGATGTTTCTCATTCTGTTAAGTCCTTAGTATTCCTGCCTTATTTAAGCTAATTTATTTGCTTAATTTGACTGTCTGTTATATTTACTAAATTTCTATTTTGTTTTTCTCATTGTTTTTTTCTCTGTCTGTATCTGCAATTGTGAATTACCAAATAAAAAAAAATAAAAAAAGAAAAGCTCACAATGCGGCAGCAGGTAGTAAAGGTGGTTTTGCCACCTTGAGATGGCTGCAAAAAATCTTTTGGATGCTAGTCTGACCTGGACTACGGTAATGTCCTTTATCTTGGAGCTGATTTAACAACAGTAAACAAAGTCCAAGTTGTACAGATTGCAGCTGCATGGCTTCTTCGCCATGTTCCTTGGAAATTGTCTGCCTCCCAAGCACTTCATGATCTTCATTGGCTCAGGATCACGAGCCAATTCAAATTCAAGGTGCTATGTTACATCTTCAAGATTAAACAAGGCTCAGCCCCTAAATACCTACAGGATCTTATCCAGGCCTACAGGCCCAGCCGTTCTTAGCAATCTTCGGGGAAAGGCGACTTCATTGTCCTGAGATTTAAGCAAGTAAAGATGGGTGGCCGATCTTTTTCTCATCTATGTCCCAAATCTTGGAATGCCATGCTCGTAAACTTAAAAACTGAAACAGATCTTTTTCGCTTCCGCAAGGGACTTAAAACCTGGCTTTTTAACGGTTTTGAAAAAACCTGGCTTTTCCAGCAATTATTAGGGCGGTCCTCTTCAGCAAGAATTCTTGGCAGTTCTTTCCCTCTTTAATCTGTCCCTTGGCGCCGAGAAACCCACTGCGGGTAGCTGTGCGCCTTATAAGTTTAAATAAATAAAAATAAATAAATAAATACCATGAATAATCAGACATGTAGTCCTGCTGTAGTAGTTGTTGTAGACTGGTTTAGCTGTTTGCCACTCACAAATTGGCCATAGTTCTTCCGTAAATCAACGCTGATGATCCATCCATCCCAGTGAATGACTGTAAAGAAAAAAGATATATTATTTAACCAATCATCACGGTATATTGGCAAGTGAGACCGCTTCAAGGACATTTTGCATATTTTGTGAAATGCAATATAGTGGCCCCTGAATTTGAAGTACAATTTTGATTAAACAAGGTAAGAGTTGTTGACATGAGTTACAATTACTGTGTGAAAGATTAAATAATAACTAAGACAAGACATACGAATCATCATTTCATGCAGAAAAAACAAACAGCAATTGGTTTCATCAGAGCCAGACAGCCATTGCCGTCCAGTGCATGCCATCTTCTCAATTATTCATTACCTGTTCTACTTTTTGTCTGCATCTTCTTCAGAAAGTGAGGGCCCACAGGGCAGCCTCTCCTGTCAATATCCAAAGTAACTCTGTCAGCAATCAGCAAGCATGTAGTCAGTCAGTAATTTCCGTCCCACTTGAGGGCACTCGTCGTAATCCATCCACCTGCCTTGAGAGAAATGTATAGGGGGAGTCTGGAGGAGGAGTATAAAGGAGCATGATTTAGTTGTGAACTTGTGAACCTCAGGAATGCAGACTGCAGCACCTTCAAATCAATAAGGAATATAAGATGAAGACAGTGCTGCTGATGGACTTGTTGTGATTAGGTGATTAGAGTTTTGTTGTGTTAAAAGTTGCAAAACAAAGAAAGACACACAGGAATAAAAGTGAATAAGGACGAAAAAAAGGAAGTCATTTTCAGGGCTCGGTGTCAGGGAAGTAGAGCTCGTCCTCCAACTCCATGAATTGACACCGGGGTGGGTCAGGTAACAGAGAAGAACTTCTGTCAGCTAAGTCGGTGTCCTCTTCTTCCTGCGTGCATTCATGTACTTTGTAATCTGGTGGTATCAAGTGCTGATTCATCTTGATCAGTGTTAACCTCTCCACATTTTTGGCCGAGAGGCAGGTCCTTTTTGAAGTTACAATGGCACCAGCAGCACTGAAAACACGTTCAGAAGACACGCTTGCGAGTGGGCAAGACAAATAATTTCGAGCCAGGTTGGTGATCAGTGGCCATAGAGCCATTTTCCTGTACCAAAACAGCAATGGGTTCATATTAACAAAGACCTGTGTTGGGTCATTCAGATAGGCCTGCACCAACAACTCAAGGTTCTCCACTGTTGCTCCACTTTGCGTACCATCTGTGGCCTTCTCAGCACTGGAACGAACAAACCCTTGATGAGTTAGCCAATCCGCTTCCGACAATAATATAGCTGGGCCTGGTGCAGGTGAGGATGATGATAGGGTTGCTGCTGGTGTCATTAACGGCTGTGAGGGAAAGTTACTCCCTTCGCCCACAGATTCAGAAGTGGAACTTGACGCTGGATCGCCTGCTGATTCAGTTGGACTTCTGACGGCTCCTTGAATTTTCTGCCGATCTTTTTCGAACTGACTGGCTGACACAGCTATCCAATGTTTGTACTTTGAAACATCTGCCTCATCAAAAGGAATGAATGCTTTGCTGGCCACTGCCTTTTTGTACTGCAGATCCAGAATAGTGGCACAAATGTAATGTTGTTCTGTATGTATCTTTTGAAGCCTTTCATTGGCAACTAGGCAGCTTAATAAGTTCTCCGCTAACAGATATGCAGCTTGCTTTCCAACATCATCTCTCAACGTTGAAGACACCGCCTTCAGTTGGTGCTCTAGCATGCGCAACAACGGGATACCTTTGCTCAAAGAACAGTCCTTCCTGCTGACTTCACGCGTGAAGACCTCAAAAGGACGAAGCATGTCTGTCAAGCTTTTAACTAGCTGCCATTCCTCCAAATCTAGCCTCATGTCATTAATTTCAGAACCTACTGGAAAGATATAGTCATTGATTACCACGCACTGCTCAAACAGACGCTCAAGCATGTAAAAGGTTGAGTTCTAACGTGTTGCCACCTCCTGGATGAGTCCTTTGACTGGCACTTTACATACATGTTGAATGTTCCTCAGCTGCTTCCGGGCCTTAAAAGAATGGCTGATTCTTCGTCAGGTAGACAGTAACTTCTTTACTTCGTTTTCAGTTTTTAAAAAAATCTTGAACAACCAGGTTTATACAGTGCGCTAAACACGGCACTCTGAAATATTCACCGTCCTGCATGGCCTTAACTATATTACTGCCATTATCCATGAAATATAATCAACTATGTGATTTCTTGGTTGCTGCCATTCGGAGACCTTACTGTTAAACTCCTCCAAAATGTTTTTTGCAGTACGAGTTTTCTCCATGGCAAACATGGCTAATGTTGCATGTTTCCGAGTAGCTTGAAAAACTGTGTCCAGGTCAACAACTACACTTGACTTGTCTCTAACCCCTGCATAAGACCCTGCAAAAGAGACCCAGTGTGCAGTGATGCACATGTAATCAAGGGCTTGGCATCTGGTCCACATGTCTATTGTCAAGTAGATAGTGTGAACAGCACTCTTCTGCAAAGCTGCCCCAATCATCTCCAGCACATCTTGATGTAGTGCTGAAACCGCAACTCTGGCAAAATACGACCAGCTAGGAACCTTCCATTTAGGGCAGACTGTTGCCACTGATTCTAGAAACCCCACCCCTTCCACAAAAGAAAAAGGGAGAAGGTCCAGCGCTAGTATTTTAGCGAGCTTTGCGTTATACAGCGGTACCGTTGGGTGGTTGCGTTCAAATGGTGCCTCCGACCAGAACATTCCGCGAATGGTAGGCTGGATCATTTTACCAGATGATGATGATGATGATGACGTCTTCAAACCAGTTAGGCCCATTGATGTCGTTTTTCGCATTGGTGTATCTCAAACACTCTTAGTGTGCCTCATAGATGTTGCAGGGGTAGAGGGTGTGGGTGATAAAACTGCAGTGCTGCTGCCAGCAGAACTGGGTGTACCAGAAAAAATGTCTGTTGCTTCTTCACTTCCCCCCTGCAGGATCAGATTCTCGTCATCATCAGATGCAATATCAAGGAATACATTTGGATTTGTTTTTCTTTTGCCTTCCTTGATCTTCCTCATGTGTGCTTCCCACTCGATAGTGTGGTGTTTTTTGAGATGACCTCTCTGGCCTCCGGTACCATAGTTGGAACCAATACCCCGACTAACGCATGCTTTACAAATCGAACAAACGACCAAACTGGGGACTGGTGATGTCTGCTGAAGGTGGAGGTGCTACTTTGACTTTCAATGCCAGATGAAGTGGAGGATGGGCGTGGCTGAATTAGTTTCTGTTGTTCACTTACAGCACCACTACTTGAGGTCGAGCTGGATCGAGGTCCCTACCGGCCCTTCTGACTAAAAAAAGATGGAAGCTGTAGGTCGTGTTGGTGTTGTAGTTAAAGGTGGTGGTACCAGTGACACGCCACCCATATCCCGCTCAGCAGCCATTCGGGCTAGGGTAAAAATGTCTGTCTGCTGCATGCCTAATGGGGATGAAGTGACGACTGTGATGACTGGGTCATCGTCAAACTGTTCATCAGCAGCAGAAGACACCACTTCTTGTTCGTCGTCATCAGCCATAAGTCAAAGCTTTGCAAGAGCCTTCCTTTTAGGCTTAGCTACCTTTGTCGACTTGTTGTGGCGTGACTCACTCTCAGACTGCATTGGTGGGTTCCAATCAACATCAAGATCATCAGAAGGAAGGGGGCTTGAAGAAGAACTTTAAGTTGCCATCCATGACCTTTTTCTTGCTGGGGATCTGGAAGACAATGGATCATCATCAGGAGGAGTGGATTCCTCGGATGATACCTACTCTTGAATAGCAATTTCCTGATGTGCCCCTACTTCTGGAGGAACAAGCATTGTAGGCAGTTTTGCCTCTAGTCGCACCTCTCCATGCACCTGGACCTAACTTGGCGTGGTGGCACTGAGCCCAATGAAGCAGTGGTGCTGCTTCCAGCTTGGTCCCCGGCGGACACCGCTGCAGCTGCAGGCGTAGTTTTTTTTTCCCCAAAAAAGGTGTCCGTGGCACACAAGTCTCCTTGGTAGGTGGTGTCACTTGCTTCTTCTGATCCTTCTTACTGGCAGTGGCACTATCAACTTTTTTCGCTGTGGCGCTACGTCCAACTTTCTTTGGGGCCATCTTCTTGAGATGTCAGAACAGCAGGCCGCAGTTGCACGAGTTGCACAGTTGTCTTGTCTGTGGCCACACGTAACGTCACGTGACGTTGTGCTGCAAACACCGCTGCAGGACTTCTTCCTGGCACTGGTGGTTCTCCTGTGCACCTAAAAGCAATGAAAGCCAGAGGAACATCAGTTATACACACCAAAGAGTCGAAAAACACACAGAAATCACCACAATCCCATGCCATCCATGCCCTCAATGATGTTTAGATTCAAGACACCCCAGAGAAAGCCTAGGCCCATGCACCACTGAGTATCCCTGGGCATAATGTTTGAAAGCAAGGCAAACTGGATGCAGGCCTGAGCACACTGTTAGGCTTAAAAATGGCCCCTTGACCCCCACCACATGGTCAGGCCCTGCCTGTCCCAGGCCTCAAAATGGCCCCCACCCACATGGCCAAGACCCAAATCCACCCCAAAAAGTCAAAAAACACTAACAAATCACCACAAACCAATGCCATCCATGCCCTCAATTATGTTTAAATTCAAGACACCCCAGAGAAAGACTGCCCATGCACCACCGAGTACCCCTGGGCATAATGGTTGAAAGCAAGGCAAACTGGGTGCAGGCCTGAGCACACTGCCTGGCTTCAAAATGGCCCCTTGACCCCCACCACATGGCCAGGCCCTGCCTGTACCAGGCCTCAAAATGGCCCCAACCCACATGGCCAGGCCCCAACAACACCCCAAAAAGTCTAAAAACACTCAAAAATCACCACAATCCAACGCCATCCATGCCCTCAATGATGGTTAAATTCAAGACACCTCACAGAAAGACTAGGCCCGGATGGCAAGCCGCGATAACACATTTGTGTTCGAAAAATTCTCAGGCGATCACGCAGCAAGATCGGAAATGCAGCACACGCAAAACCTGGAGAAAAACAACTCAGGGACTCAGAATCACGGTAAGTCAATGCCGCGCGCGTGATATTGTATTTTTCAAGCGCAACCAAGCGAAATATTTGTAGCTTGCAAATTTTGCGGATCGCAAAATCGTCAAAAATCCGCAAATTCGCCCACAAAACAGATTTTACGCCCACTCATGCCAGAAACCGGTCCTCGGAAGCTTGTTTCCGGTTCAGGGAAGGCATGGCTTGGCAGTTCCGGCTGGACTGTTCCCATGAGGCACAGGGTCAGACTGATTTGCATATGGCCATTTCTGAACTGGGGTGGTGTGGAGTGCAAAAAAACGATGGATTTAGGCCCTGATCTCTGTACTGGGGTGAATGTATGACATTGTTCTGCATTCTGTCCATCAACTGTGGTTTTTGCATTTGTCACCCCAAAAGGGATGGGTATGCTCAGACGTGAGTCCCATGCTCTCCACACCACTGGATTCAAGCAAGCCGGGCTGAAGACGGCTGGAATGCCAGAAACCGGTCCTCTGAAGCTTGTTTCCGGTCCAGGGAAGGCACGGTTTGGCAGTTCGGGCTGGACTGTTCCCATGAGGCACAGGGTCAGACTGATTTGCATAAGGCCATGTCTGAGCTGGGGTGGTGTGGAAAGCCAAAAAAACAATGGATTTAGGCCCTGATCTCTGTACTGGGGTGAATGTATGACATTGTTCTGCATTCTGTCCATCAACTTTGGTTTTTGCATTTGTCACCCCGAGTTGGATGGGTATGCTCAGTGTGAGTCCCATGCTCTCCACACCACTGGATTCAAGCAAGCCGGTTTGAAGATGGCTGGAATGCAAGAAACCGGTCCTCGGAAGCTTGTTTCCGGTCCAGGGAAGGCATGGCTTGGCAGTTCGGGCTGGACTGTTCCCATGAGGCACAGGGTCAGACTGATTTGCATATGGCCATGTCAGAACTGGGGTAATGTGGAGTGCAAAAAAACTATGGATTTAGGCCCAGATCTCTGTACTGGGGTGAATGTATGACATTGTTCTGCATTCTGTCCATCAACTGTGGTTTTTGCATTTGTCACCCAGAGTGGGATGGGTATGCTCAGACGTGAGTCTAATGCTCTCTACACCACTGGATTCAAGCAAGCCAGGCTGAAGACGGCTGGAATGCCAGACACCGGTCCTCGGAAGCTTGTTTCCGGTCCAAGGAAGGCATGGCTTGGCAGTTCGGGCTGGACTGTTCCCATAAGGCACAGGGTCAGAATGATTTGCATATGGCCGTGTCTGAACTGAGGTGGTGTGGAGTGCAAAAAAACGATGGATTTAGGCCCAGATCTCTGTACTGGGGTGAATGTATGACATTGTTCTGCATTCTATCCATCAACTGTGCTTTTTGCACGCTTAGTCGGAAGCAGACAAAATTCCAACGGGACGAACAAGATTACAATCCAGGCCGAATTCTAACATTCACACGGAAATTGGACGGCCCAAGAAAAAAGATGAACCAACCTGGTGCAACAGCGAGTGGAGGACGAGACACCTCAGAGTCTGAGGCGGAAATATCTGAGGGTGAACAAACAGTGAATAAAGGAGGAAGTGGCTCGGCGGAAGCAGAGCCTCTATTTTTTCACGAATTCCAGTTAATAAGGGAAACGCACCAGAGGCCAACCCCAAGAACAAACTCTCGGCAACAGATCCAAGGGAAGGGCGCAAGAAGCAGAACACAAGGAGGGGAAAGAAAAGGGGGAGAAGAGGAACCCAGCCCAAGAATAACCCGGAGCAGGGGGATAAAAGGCAAATGGTAAGCTGCGCAGAGGAACACACAGTTGTGAATCTCTCCAACAAAGCCCTAACTCAGACCAAGTGAGAGTATTATAACGTGGGCCAACCTTCTGCCCGACATCTGGCTATGATTATGCAGAGGTCCGTATAAACCTCTTCAAGTGCATTAGGAAACTGAAACTACAATAGATTTTCCTAATTCACACTAGATGCGACTCTTTGGAGGCATCTAATGATGATTCTGAAATCAATGCCAACAATACAGATCATCTTACAGGCCATACTCTGCAAACCCTAGTTACCTTACAATTGTTGGAAACAATCAGCTCTGGAGAACAAAAGGAGATGAACGTTGAGGAGCATTCAGAACTTGCAGGAATAAATGTTAAATGTTAAATGTCGTATACTTGTAAAGCGCACAGCTGCCCCAGCAAAGGGGCGTCCCGGCGCTGTATACCGCTGGGGAACCCATCCTGGCTTTCCCTGTGAGATGGTCCCTCCTGGGCATCTCCAAGGTGAAGACAAGCATCCCCGGCGCTGATGGGGCCTTTAGTAGAGATTAAGCAAGCTATTGCCCAGAGTTGCTGAGTGAGACCCATGGTTGGAGTAGGCACAGAGGCGAGAATAATCGAGTCCGCTGACCATGGCCCAAGACCCTGCCACGTCGGGAATCGAACCCTCTTCCCGGGCCGACCTCTGCTTCCGGGTCTGCCGGCTCTAACCAGTGAGCCACACCACTCAACACAAACCAGTGGACATAGTCAAATCAAGAGAAAATGAAGAACAATTCCACAGGCACCATTCAACACAATCGAAGTATTCAATGAAGCAGTCATAGCAAATCTTAAGTAATTGGCTAAACAAACAAATTTTAACACCTGCCATTACAATATACCAAGGAAACATTGGGATGCCATTAAGTCATTGAAAGAAGATCCAGATATTGAAGTAAAGCCGTTGGACATGGGAGGCAACATGGTCGTATTTTGCAAACAACATGACTATAAAAAGGCCATGAGACAACTTGAAGGTCCAGAATGTTATACGCCTATCCAACTAAAGGAATATGTAGTATGTATAAACAGGTACCATTAACTACAAGGAAAATGGAGGGACAACGGCATGCTGAGCCAAGACAAATATTTTTTTCTACAATATGAATTACCCACTTTACCAACATTTTATCATCTTCCTAAATTTCATAAAGACCCCCTTAACCCTCCAGGAAGACCAATTGTGGCTTCAATAAACAGTCTGCTGGAGAATACTGCAATCTATATTGATTCCTTCCTTGCCCATCTAGTCGAGGACCTTATATCCTACATACAGGATGCGCATGACTTCTTGAGATTGATCGAAGGGATTAGATGGGAATAAGATATGCTCCTTATAACTCTAGAAATTACCAGCTTATATACGTTCGTCCAACATTAGGATGTACTGAAAGCGGTCGAATGGTTTTTGGAAAATAGACTTTTGAAATTTTTAAATAACAACAAAATGTTGCTAGACATGATTTCCTTTTGTTTGCATATCAACATGTTCACCTTTTCAGGCCAGCTCTACTGGTAACAATGGGGTACAGATATGCGTATGTGCTTTGCCCCCAGCTATGCAAATTTATTTGTGGGCTGGTGGGAGAAGCACGTACCATGGGGGAATATAATGAGCTGAGGATGGACAAGATTATTTTGTAGTCACAATATATAGATGACCTTTTTATAGTTTGGCCTGGCAGCCTTTACTCAGCTGAGGAGTAGGTTGCCTCGCTAAACAACAATGATTTGAATTTGAAATTCACGAGTCAAATTAGTGACTCTTCAGTCAGCTATCTTGAACTGGAAGTGTATATTGAAAATCTAACTTTATTGACAAGTCTGTTTATAAAGCCTACAGCGGGCAAAGCTGTCCTACACGAGGGCAGTCATCACCAAAAAGCCCCCAAAAAAGTATACCTTATTTGGGGGGTTTTGTGCCTTAAGCGTAACTGCACCACTGACACCAGCAGCTATTCAGCAATTCAGGAAAAGAGGGTATACACACGCAGATTTACGTCAGGCAGAAGCTAAGTTCCAACAAATCAACAGAAGGGATCTACTAGTGGCCAAAAAATCAAACCAAATACCAACACAGGCCCCAGCCAGGATGATCACCTAATATAATGACAAATCTGCTAACATCTTGGAAATTTTAAAGAGGAATTGGCACATTCTACAGACAGACAGTGTCTTGAAACACCATCTTCTAGAGCATCAACTTATTTCACACAGGAGATGCCCTCCTGTGGGCAATACTAGAACAAATAAACGTTGGACTGTGTTGCATGAAATCTATCAAGGCAATGTATTTCTCACCGAAGGCTAGGGTATTGGTAATGGGACAGGAATCTGGGTTTTTTTATATACTCCGAGGGACTAGGCAGGGATGTTCATGTTTTCCGATCCTTTTTGCCCTCTACATAAATCCTCTCATTTTAAAATTATTAAAGTCTGAGGCAATTAAACCAGTTACATTGGGCCCCTACCATACAAAAATATTAGCATACGCCGATGATGTGGCAGTAGTAACATCACAACCCACTGAGGCTATAATAGAAATAGAACAAATTACCCAAGCCTTCAGCCAGATATCAGGATACTCCCTAAGCAGGGATAAAACTATGGTCATCTGTACCAATAATGTCTACTTTATTGATCCTAGAAGGGTAGAATCCGCTGTATATCTGGGAGTTCGAATATCTGCCAAAATAGACGAGATTGTTAAAATTAACTATGAACCGTTGCTTCAACAAGTAAAGAAAGATCTTAAAAGGATTGACGGATTACATCTCTCAATCATCGGGAGAGGTAACTTCCTTAAAATGAATATTCTACCCCGCGTCTTATACCTGTTCCGTGCGATTCCTCTACTAGTGGATGACAAAATTTTAAAGGGCTTGGAATCCCATATGAGTAAATTTATGTGGGGATACGGGAAGATAAGGAGATCCACCCGGAAACTCTCTTTACCCATTATCAGAGGTGGGCTTGCAATTCCTGATTTGGGATTGTACTTATGGGCTGCTCTTCTTCAACAGATGATGTCACTATTTCACGTTAAACCGCTGGAAAATGAAGCAGGGGCTAATTACATACCTTCAATATTTGTATTGTCCATTGGAGACAGGGCTAATGGTTTGTTATTAAAACAGGTCGAACCTTCATACTTTAAGAAAGTAAAGTTTAAGGTTATATTAAGCGCCTGGGTAACGTGGAGGAAAATTACGAGGTATATGAAAATTCCTAAACACAATAGATATATTTCACTATGGCATTCATCAATATTACCACCACAAATATATGATGCTATTTCTAGACGCTGGAAAACATTAGGAGTATTAACAATAGGAGATTTTTTATTTCCCGCTTATGGCAATAGATTTCTACAACTTCAATCCAAATTTGCCATCCCAAAGAATAGTGTATTTAAATTTATACAAATTAATACAATTTTAAATCTAAAAGTTGATGATATCTTTCTGGATAATATCCCTTTAATCAATTGTATGTCTAGACCCGCGACTAGGATTGGTACTATTTACGAGATTATTATTGAAAATCAACAAGATGATTTAGAATCTACTGAAGTGGGTTGGTCGAGGAAATTAAATAACCCTAATGTGGATATTGACATGTCTTTGATCCTATCGACACAGTTGTTTATGTCTTCTAACTTGAAAGCCCAACTCTATAAAACTATCTATGATTTATATTTTACTCCGGCCAAACTTTACTCTTGGGGGAAAAGGCCTACTTCGGAGTGTCCAAGGTGTGGCAAAACAACGGCAAATTGATTACATATGCTATATGAATGTGATAAACTACTAGTACTGAGAACAATGATTGCTGGGTTCTGGCAGGAAGTGTTTGGGCATCCGGTAGCTGAATCTCCCACCCTTTATATTTTGGGTTATGATCACACTCTGAGGCACACTAAGGCGGAAGAAGTAGCCCTCTTCCTGGGTACAGCAGTGTATAGAATAACATTAACAGCCCGTTGGAAGGATGCCGATCCCCCTAATTTTCAGATTTGGCTCTCCCGGCTGTTAGGTATGTATAATTAAGAGAAAGCAATTTTTGCCTATAAAGGAACAAAGTCGAGAGCACGTGGTATTGAGATCTGGAAACCAATTGAAAATTGGAAAAACGACAATAGAGATTGTGGATAAATGAGAGCAATCAGTATAAAATTGAAATAGTTTTTCTACTTTTTCTTCTTCTTTCCACATGTCGATGTTCCTCATTCTGTTAAGTCCTTAGTATTCCTGCCTTATTTAAGCTTATTTATTTGCTTAATTTGACTGTTTGTTATATTTACTAAATTTCTTTTTTGTTTTTCTCATTGTTTTTTTCTCTGTCTGTATCTGCAATTGTTAATTACCAAATAAAAAAATAAAAAAAGAAAAGCTCACAATGCGGCAGCAAGTAGTAATGGTGGTTTTGCCACCTTGAGATGGCTGCAAAAAATCCTTTGGATGCTCCCCATTTCCACACAGAGGGCTGTAGTCCAGGCACTGGTTGTCTCTGGCCTGGACTACGGTAATGTCCTTTATCTTGGAGCTGATTTAACAACAGTAAACAAACTCCAAGTTGTACAGAATGCAGCTGCACGGCTTCTTCGCCATGTTCCTTGGAAATTGTCTGCCTCCCAAGCACTTCATGATCTTCATTGGCTCAGGATCACAAGCCAATTCCAATTCAAGGCGCTATGTTACATCTTCATGATTAAACAAGGCTCAGCCCCTAAATACCTACAGGATCTTATCCAAGCCTACAAGCCCAGCCGTTCTTAGCAATCTTCGGGGAAAGGCGACTTCATTGTACTGAGATTTAAGCAAGTAAAGATGGGTGGCCGATCTTTTTCTCATCTAGGTCCCAAATCTTGGAATGCCATGCTCGTAAACTTAAAAACTGAAACAGATCTTTTTCGCTTCCACAAGGGACTTAAAACCTGGCTTTTTAACTGTTTTGAAAAAACCTGGCTTTTCCAGCAATTATTAGGGCGGTCCTCTTCAGCAAGAATTCTTGGCAGTTCTTTCCCTCTTTAATCTGTCCCTTGGCGCCGAGAAACCCACTGCGGGTAGCTGTGCGCCTTATAAGTTTAAATAAATAAAAATAAATAAATAAATACCATGAATAATCAGACATGTAGTCCTGCTGTAGTAGTTGTTGTAGACTTGTTTAGCTGTTTGCCACTCACGAATTGGCCATAGTTCTTCCGTAAATCAACGCTGATGATCCATCCATCCCAGTGAATGACTGTAAAGAAAAAAGATATATTATTTAACCAATCATCATGGTATATTGGCAAGTGAGACCGCTCCAAGGACATTTTGCGAAATGCAATATAGTGGTCCCTGAATTTGAAGTACAATTTTAATTAAACAAGGTAAGAGTTGTTGACATGAGTTACAATTACTGTGTGAAAGATTAAATAATAACTAAGACAAGACATACGAATCATCATTTCATGCAGAAAAAACAAACAGCAATTGGTTTCATTAGAGCCAGACAGCCATTGCCGTCCATTCATTACCTGTTCTACTCTTTGTCCGCATCTTCTTCAGAAAGTGAGGGCCCACAGGGCAGCCTCTCCTATCAATATCCAAAGTAACTCTGTCAGCAATCAGCAAGCATGTAGTCAGTCAGTAATTTCCGTCCCACTTGAGGGCACTCGTCGTAATCCATCCAATTGCCTTGAGGGAAATGTATAGAGGGAGTCTGGAGGAGGAGTATAAAGGAGCATGATTTAGTTGTGAACTTGTGAACCTCAGGAATGCAGACTGCAGCACCTTCAAATCAATAAGGAATATAAGATGAAGACAGTGCTGCTGATGGACTTGTTGTGATTAGGTGTTTAGAGTTTTGTTGTGTTAAAAGTTGCAAAACAAAGAAAGACACACAGGAATAAAAGTGAATAAGGATGAAAAAAAGGAAGTCATTTTCAGGGCTCGGTGTCAGGGAAGTAGAGCTCGTCCTCCAACTCCATGAATTGAAACCGGGGTGGGTCAGGTAACAGAGAAGAACTTCTGTCACCTAAGTTGGTGTCCTCTTCTTCCTGCGTGCATTCACGTACTTTGTAATCTGGTGGTATCAAGTGCTGACTCATCTTGATCAGTGTTAACCTCTCCACATTTTTGGCCGAGAGGCAGGTCCTTTTTGAAGTTACAATGGCACCACCAGCACTGAAAACACGTTCAGAAGACACGCTTGCGAGTGGGCAAGACAAATAATTTCGAGCCAGGTTGGTGATCAGTGGCCATTGAGCCATTTTCCTGTACCAAAACAGCAATGGGTTCATATTAACAAAGACCTGTGTTGGGTCATCCAGATAGGCCTGCACCATCAACTCAAGGTTCTCCACGGTTGCTCCACTTCGCATACCATCTGTGGCCTTATCAGCACTGGAACGAACAAACCCTTGATGAGTTAGCTAATCCGCTTCCGACAATATTATAGTTGGGCCAGCTGCAGGTGAGGATGATGATAGGGATGCTGCTGGTGTCATTAACGGCTGTGAGGGAAGTTACTCCCTTCGCCCACAGATTCAGAAGTGGAACTTGACGCTGGATCGCCTGCTGAGTCAGTTAGACTTCTGATGGCTCCTTGAATTTTCTGCCGATCTTTTTCGAACTGACTGGCTGACACAGCTATCCAATGTTTGTACTTTGAAACATCTCCCTCATCAAAAGGAATGAATGCTTTGCTGGCCACTGCCTTTTTGTACCGCAGATCCAAAATAGTGGCACAAATGTAATGTTGTTCTGTATGTATCTTTTGAAGCCTTTCATTGGCAACTAGGCGGCTTAATAAGTTCTTCGCTAACAGATATGCAGCTTGCTTTCCAACATCATCTCTCAACGTTGAAGACACCGCCTTCAGTTGGTGCTCTAGCATGCGCAACAACGGGATACCTTTGCTCAAAGAACAGTCCTCCCTGCTGACTTCACGCGTGAAGACCTCAAAAGGACGAAGCATGTCTGTCAAGCTTTTAACTAGCTGCCATTCCTCCAAATCTAGCCTCATGTCATTATTTCAGAACCTACTGGAAAGATATAGTCATTGATTACCACGCACTGCTCAAACAGACGCTCAAGCATGTAAAAGGTTGAGTTCCAACGTGTTGCCATCTCCTGGATGAGTCCTTTGACTGGCACTTTACGTACATGTTGAATGCTCCTCAGCTGCTTCCGGGCCTTAAAAGAATGGCTGAAATGTGTGCAGATTCTTCGGCAGGTAGACAGTAACTTCTTGACTTCATTTTCAGTTTTCTAAAAAATCTTTAACAACCAGGTTTATACAGTGCGCCAAACACGGCACTCTGAAATATTCACCGTCCTGCATGGCCTTAACTATATTACTGCCATTATCCGTGAAACATAACCAACTATGCGATTTCTTGGTTGCAGCCATTCAGAGACCTTACTGTTAAACTCCTCCAAAATGTTTTTTGCAGTATGAGTTTTCTCCATGGCAAACATGGCTAATGTTGCATGTTTCCGAGTAGCTTGAAAAACTGTGTCCAGGTCAACAACTACACTTGACTTGTCTCTAACCCCTGCCTAAGACCCTGCAAAAGAGACCCAGTGTGCAGTGATGCACATGTAATCAAGGGCTTGGCATCTGGTCCACATGTCTATTGTCAAGTAGATAGTGTGAACAGCACTCTTCTGCAAAGCTGCCCCAATCATCTCCAGCACATCTTGATGTAGTGCTGAAACCGCAACTCTGGCAAAATACGACCGGCTAGGAACCTTCCATTTAGGGCAGACTGTTGCCACTGATTCTAGAAACCCACCCCTTCCACAAAAGAAAAAGGGAGAAGGTCCAGCGCTAGTATTTTAGCGAGCTTTGCGTTATACAGCGGTACCGTTGGGTGGTTGCGTTCAAATGGCGCCTCCGACCAGAACATTCCGCGAATGGTAGGCTGGATCATTTTACCAGATGATGATGATGATGATGACGTCTTCAAACCAGTTAGGCCCATTGATGTAGTTTTTCGCATTGGTGTCTCTCCAACACTCTTAGTGTGCAGGGGTAGAGGGTGTGGGCGATAAAACTGCAGTGCTGCTGCCAGCAGAACTGGGTGTACCAGAAAAAATGTCTGTCGCTTCTTCACTTCCCCCCTGCATGATCAGATTCTCGTCATCATCAGATGCAATATCAAGGAATACATTTGGATTTGTTTTTCTTTTGCCTTCCTTGATCTTCCTCATGTGTGCTTCCCACTCGATAGTCTGGTGTTTTTTGAGATGACCTCTCTGGCCTCCGGTACCATAGTTGGAACCAATACCCCGACTAACGCATGCTTTACAAATCGAACAAACGACCAAACTGGGGACTGGTGATGTCTGCTGAAGGTGGAGGTGCTACTTTGACTTTCAATGCCAGATGAAGTGGAGGATGGGCGTGGCTGAATTTGTTTCTGTTGTTCACTTACAGCACCACTACTTGAGGTCGAGCTGGATCGAGGTCCCTACCGGCCCTTCTGACTAAAAAAAGATGGAAGCTGTAGGTTGTGTTGGTGTTGTAGTTAAAGGTGGTGGTACCAGTGACACGCCACCCATATCCCGCTCAGCAGCCATTCGGGCTAGGGTGAAAATGTCTGTCTGCTGCATGCCTAATGGGGATGGAGTGATGACTGTGAGGACTGGGTCATCGTCAGACTGTTCATCAGCAGCAGAAGACACCACTTCTTGTTCGTCGTCATCAGCCATAAGTCAAAGCTTTACAAGAGCCTTCCTTTTAGGCTTAACTACCTTTGTCGACTCATGGCGTGACTCACTCTAAGACTGCATTGGTGGGTTCCAATCAACATCAAGATCATCAGAAGGAAGGGGGCTTGAAGAAGAACTTTTAGTTGCCCTCCATGACCTTTTTCTTGCTGGGGATCTGGAAGACAATGGATCATCATTAGGAGGAGTGGATTCCTCGGATGATACCTCCTCTTGAATAGCAATTTCCTGATGTGCCCCTACTTCTGGAGGGACAAGCGTTGTAGGCAGTTGTGCCTCTAGTCGCACCTCTCCATGCACCTGGACCTAACTTGGCGTGGTGGCACTAAGCCCAATGAAGCGGAGGTGCTGCTTCCAGCTTGGTCCCCGGCGGACACCGCTGCTGCTGCAGGCGTAGTTTTTTTCCCCAAAAAAGGTGTCCGTGGCAGACCAGTCTCCTTGGTAGGTGGTGCCACTTGCTTCTTCTGCTCCTTCTTACTGGCAGTGGCACTATCAACTTTTTTCGCTGTGGCGCTACGTCCAACTTTCTTTGGGGCCATCTTCTTGAGATGTCAGAACAGCAGGCCGCAGTTGCACGAGTTGCACAGTTGTCTTGTCTGTGGCCACACGTAACGTCACATGACGTTGAGCTGCAAGCACCGCTGCAGGACTTCTTCCTGGCACTGGTGGTTCTCTTGTGCACCTAAAAGCAATGAAAGCCAGAGGAACATCAGTTATACACACCAAAGAGTCGAAAAACACACAAAAATCACCACAATCCCATGCCATCCATGCCCTCAATGATGTTTAGATTCAAGACACCCCAGAGAAAGCCTAGGCCCATGCACCACTGAGTATGCCTGGGCATAATGTTTGAAAGCAAGGCAAACTGGATGTAGGCCTGAGCACACTGCTAGGCTTAAAAATGGCCCCTTGACCCCCACCACATGGCCAGGCCCTGCCTGTCCCAGGCCTCAAAATGGCCCCCACCCACATGGCCAAGACCCAAATCCACCCCAAAAAGTCAAAAAACACTACAAAATCACTACAAACCAATGCCATCCATGCCCTCAATTATGTTTAAATTCAAGACACCCCAGAGAAAGACTGCCCATGCACCACTGAGTACCCCTGGGCATAATGGTTGAAAGCAAGGCAAACTGGGTGCAGGCCTGAGCACACTACCTGGCTTCAAAATGGCCCCTTGACCCCCACCACATGGCCAGGCCCTGCCTGCACCAGGCCTCAAAATGGCCCCCACCCACATGGCCAGGCCCCAACAACACCCCAAAAAGTCGAAAAACACTCAAAAATCACCACAATCCAACGCCATCCATGCCCTCAATGATGGTTAAATTCAAGACACCTCACAGAAAGACTAAGCCCAGATGGCAAGCCACGATAACATATTTGTGTTCGAAAAACTCTCAAGCGATCACGCAGCAAGATCGGAAATGGCGCAGCACACGCAAAACCTGGAGAAAAACAACTCAGCGACTCAGAATCACGGTAAGTCAATGCTGTGCGCGCGATATTGTATTTTTCAAGCACAACCAAGCGAAATAGTTGTAGCTTGCAAATTTTGCAGATTTTTGGGTAAATTCGCGGATCGCAAAATCGTCAAAAATCCGCAAATTCGCCCGCGAAACAGATTTTACGCCCACGCATGCCAGAAACCGGTCCTCTGAAGCTTGTTTCCGGTTCAGGGAAGGCATGGCTTGGCAGTTCCGGCTGGACTGTTCCCATGAGGCACAGGGTCAGACTGATTTGCATATGGCCATTTCTGAACTGGGGTGGTGTGGAGTGCAAAAAAACAATGGATTTAGGCCCAGATCTCTGGACTGGGGTGAATGTATGACATTTGTTCTGCATTCTGTCCATCCACTGTGGTTTTTGCATTTGTCACCTCAAAAGGGATGGGTATGCTCAGACGTGAGTCCCATGCGCTCCACACCACTGGATTCAAGCAAGTTGGGCTGACGACGGCTGGAATGCCGGAAACCGGTCCTCTGAAGCCTGTTTCCGGTCCGGGGAAGGCACGGTTTGGCAGTTTGGGCTGGACTGTTCCCATGAGGCACAGGGTCAGACTGATTTGCATAAGGCCATGTCTGAACTGGGGTGGTGTGGAAAGCAAAAAAAACAACGGATTTAGGCCCTGATCTCTGTACTGGGGTGAATGTATGACATTGTTCTGCATTCTGTCCATCAACTGTGGTTTTTGCATTTGTCACCCCGAGTTGGATGGGTATGCTCAGACGTGAGTCCCATGCTCTCCACACCACTGGATTCAAGCAAGCTGGTTTGAAGATGGCTGGAATGCAAGAAACCGGTCCTCGGAAGCTTGTTTCCGGTCCAGGGAAGGCATGGCTTGGCAGTTCGGGCTGGACTGTTCCCATGAGGCACAGGCTCAGACTGATTTGCATATGGCCATGTCAGAACTGGGGTAATGTGGAGTGCAAAAAAACTATGGATTTAGGCCCAGATCTCTGTACTGGGGAGAATGTATGACATTGTTCTGCATTCTGTCCATCAACTGTGGTTTTTGCATTTGTCACCCAGAGTGGGATGGGTATGCTCAGACGTGAGTCCAATGCTCTCCAAACCACTGGATTCAAGCAAAACGGGCTGAAGACGGCTGGAATGCCAGAAACCGGTCCTCGGAAGCTTGTTTCCGGTCCAGGGAAGGCATGGCTTGGCAGTTCGGGCTGGACTGTTCCCATGAGGCACAGGGTCAGACTGATTTGCATATGGCCGTGTCTGAACTGGGGTGGTGTGGAGTGCAAACAAACGATGGATTTAGGCCCAGATCTCTGTACTGGGGTGAATGTATGACATTGTTCTGCATTCTATCCATCAACTGTGCTTTTTGCACGCTTAGTCGGAAGCAGACAAAATTCCAACGGGACAAACAAGATTAGAATCCAGGCCCAATTCTAACATTCACACGGAAATTGGACGGCCCAAGAAAAAAGATGAACAAACCTGGTGCAACAGCGAGTGGAGGACGAGCCACCTCAGAGTCTGAGGCGGAAATATCTGAGGGTGAACAAACAGTGAATTAAGGAGGAAGTGGCTCGGCGGAAGCAGAGCCTCTATTTTTTCACAAATTACAGTTAATAAGGGAAACGCACCAGAGGCCAACCCCAAGAACACACTCTCGGCAACAGATCCAAGGGAAGGGCGCAAGAAGCAGAACACAAGGAGGGGAAAGAAAAGGGGGAGAAGAGGAACCCACCCCGAGAATAACCCGGAGCAGGGGGATAAAAGGCAAATGGTAAGCTGCGCAGAGGAACACACAGTTGTGAATCTCTCCAACAAAGCCCTAACTCAGACCAAGTGAGAGTATTATAACGTGGGCCAACCTTCTGCCCGACATCTGGCTATGATTATGCAGAGGTCCGTATAAACCTCTTCAAGTGCATTAGGAAACTGAAACTACAATAGATTTTCCTAATTCACACTAGATGCGACTCTTTGGAGGCATCTAATGATGATTCTGAAATCAATGCCAACAATACAGATCATCTTACAGGCCATACTCCGCAAACCCTAGTTACCTTACAATTGTTGGAAACAATCAGCTCTGGAGAACAAAAGGAGATGAACGTTGAGGAGCATTCAGAACTTGCAGGAATAAATGTTAAATGTTAAATGTCGTATACTTGTAGAGCGCACAGCTGCCCCAGCAAAGGGGCGTCCCGGCGCTGTATACCTCTGGGGAACCCATCCTGGCTTTCCCTGTGAGATGGTCCCTCCTGGGCATCTCCAAGGTGAAGACAAGCATCCCCGGCGCTGATGGGGCCGTTAGCAGAGATTAAGCAAGCTATTGCCCAGAGTTGCTGAGTGAGACCCATGGTTGGAGTAGGACTAGAGGCGAGAATTATCGAGTCCGCTGACCATGGCCCAAGACCCTGCCATGTCGGGAATCGAACCCTGGTCCCAGGCCGACCTCTGCTTCCGGGTCTGCTGGCTCTAACCAGTGAGCCACACCACTCAACACAAACCAGTGGACATAGTCAAATCAAGAGAAAATGAAGAACAATTCCACAGGCACCATTCAACACAATCGAAGTATTCAATGAAGCAGTCATAGCAGATCTTAAGAAATTGGCTAAACAAACAAATTTTAACACCTGCCATTACAATATACCAAGGAAACATTGGGATGCCATTAAGTCATTGAAAGAAGATCCAGATATTGAAGTAAAGCCGTTGGACATGGGAGGCAACATGGTCGTATTTTGCAAACAACATGACTATAAAAAGGCCATGAGACAACTTGAAGGTCCAGAATGTTATACGCCTATCCAACTAAAGGAATATGTAGTATGTATAAACACGTTTCATTAACTACAAGGAAAATGGAGGGACAACGGCATGCTGAGCCAAGACAAATATTTTTTTCTACAATGTGAAGCACCCACTTTACCAACATTTTATCATCTTCCTAAATTTCATAAAGACCCCCTTAACCCTCCAGGAAGACCAATTGTGGCTTCAATAAACAGTCTGCTGGAGAATACTGCTATCTATATTGATTCCTTCCTTGCCCATCTAGTCGAGGACCTTATATCCTACATACAGGATGCGCATGACTTCTTGAGATTGATCGAAGGGATTAGATGGGAATAAGATATGCTCCTTATAACTCTAGAAATTACCAGCTTATATACGTTCATCCAACATTAGGATGTACTGAAAGCGGTCAAATGGTATTTGGAAAATAGACTTTAGAAATTTTTAAATAACAACAAAATGGTCAGCTCTTCGTATTTCCCTGATAGGTAGATCTAATTTGGTCAAAATGACCATTTTACCCAAGATTATGTTTTTGTTCAACACTACCCCTCTTTTCTTTGATCCATCTCTGATTGCCAAACTTCAAACGGAATTAAATAGATTCATTTGGAATAGCCGTACGCCCAGGTTATCCTGGAAGAAGATCAGACGGCGTCGCGAAAAAGGAGGCCTTGCAGCACTAGACCTCCAGATATACGGCTGGGCTTTCCAATTTTCTCATATTAGGATGCTTTTAAAGACCCCTAACAATGTAGGGAGCGGCAATTTATTCGTAGCACTTCTCAAAGGGAAAAAAAATTGGACCAACAAATTTTTTGTTAAAATTTGGAGACCCAAAATACTGTAAAAAGGTTAAGTTAAAGGTGCTGAGGGACTTAGCTAGAACATGGACAAATCTAGGACGTTCACTTAATTTGGATTATTACCAGAGTCGGGCCCCGCTATGGGACTCGCCAGGTGCTCCATCTTGGCTTTTGGACAGTTTAGCCCTCCCAGTTAGAGAAACTGGGATCTAAGCTTGGGGGGACTTGTTTGTTGATGGAGTATTACTCCCATGGGAGACCCTGAGCTCAATAATAGGAACTCGCTTTTCACATTTTAAATATCTTCAAATCCAGAGCTGGTCTCAAGCTTACAGTCTAGGAAGGGGTAGGCATAAATTAGGGGCTGATCATAATCTAGTATCCTATTTGATGGACAAACCTCCATTTAAAAAAGAGATAACATTTTGGTATAACCTTATACTAGATGAGATTGATGGCGAATTCCTGCTTCCCCACTCCCTTTGGGAAACATATATACCTAATACTGATCTAGAGGGTTTGTGGCTCAAATCTTTCAAGATTCTGGGGGAGACTGTAAAACCTTCCTGGCTTCGTAGGAACCACTTGATGACACTGCATAGAGCGTACTATTCTCCACTACGTTTATCAAAGTTCACCAATAATGCTCAGGATGCGTGCCCTAGATGTGGTTTATTAGCAGCATCAGATGTACACATGTTCATTGAGTGTCCCTATATAACATGTTTTTGGAACGAAATCTGTGCCTCCCTTTCACTAGCAATTGATTTACAAGTTAGTCCTTGCCCCACGTTAGTTTTCTTTGGTATTATACCCGAGATTGAAGGTATAAGTAAAAAACTGGTCTTTTATAGCTGTTTATTAGCTAGAAGAGAAATTTGTAAACGCTGGAAAGACAAGACTCCTCCTCTCTATACAGACTGGCGAGCAGCAATGTTACAGATGTCCAAATTAGATCTGGCTAGAGTAGGCAACCAACACAAGAGGAGATTTTGGCTACTTTTGAACTGGTAACTATAGGCCAGAACATCGTGGGTTTTTTTTGTTTTTTTTTCCCCCAAGTCCTATGATTGTGCTGCTTGGATGGATCATTTGTTCTTTTGATCCCTTTTTGCTTTACATACCCAATATATGCGACTCTGGCTATAAAATGGGTTGTACATAGCAGTTCACTAACCCTGTTGGTTCCATTGGATGAGGACAAGGTTGGGATGTGTGGCACTGTGGGATACGCTTTCAGGTACCATCCAAATCCCCCCCAGTTTATCTGGGCCAGTGCCTCAGTCATCTTCTATACTTCTTTGTCACTACATGGTTTCCAAGGGCGAATATGAGGACAAAAAAAAAACAACAAAATGTTGCTAGACATGATTTTCTTTTGTTTGCATATCAACATTTTCACCTTTTCAGGCCAGCTCTACTGGTAACAATGGGGTATAGCTATGCGTATGTGCTTTGCCCCCAGCTATGCAAATTTATTTGTGGGCTGGTGGGAGAAGCATGTACCATGGGGGAATATATTGAGCTGAGGATGGACAAGATTATATTGTAGTCACAATATATAGATGACCTTTTTATTGTTTGGCCTGGCAGCCTCTCCTCAGCTGAGGAGTACGTTGCCTCGCTAAACAACAATGATTTGAATTTGAAATTCACGAGTCACATTAGTGACTCTTCAGTCAGCTATCTTGACCTGGAAGTGTATATTGAAAATCTAACTTTATTGACAAGTCTGTTTATAAAGCCTACAGCGGACAAAGCTGTCCTACACGAGGGCAGTCATCACCCAAAAAGCCCCCAAAAAAGTATACCTTATTTGGGGGGTTTTGTGCCTTAAGCGTAACTGCACCACTGACACCAGCAGCTATTCAGCAATTCAGGGAAAGAGGGTATACAGTGCAGATTTACGTCAGGCAGAAGCTAAGTTCCAACAAATCAACAGAAGGGATCTACTAGTGGCCAAAAAATCAAACCAAATACCAACACAGGCCCCAGCCAGAATGATCACCTAATATAATGACAAATCTGCTAACATCTTGGAAATTTTAAAGAGGAATTGGCACATTCTACAGACAGACAGTGTCTTGAAACACCATCTTCTAGAGCATCAACTTATTTCACACAGGAGATGCCCTTCCTTAGGGTATCACCTTATACACACCCATTTTAATCATATACTAACAGTTAAAAGCAGACAAGGTAGTGATGGTTTCTTTCCCTGCAAAAATTGCAAAGCTTGTAAACTTAGCAACACAATGACCACTTTTGCAGGTAGACCAGGGGACCCTAGGCCTGTCATAGAAATTAAACAGTTTTTAAACTTTAATTCTGACTTCACAGTATACTGTTTGATATGTCCCTGCCAGAAAAGATATGTTGGTAGCACCATCAATCAAACAAAGAAGTGCATTTCTGAACATATGCGCACCATTACAAATAAAGATGCTATATACTCTGTTGCACACCCTTTTGAAATACATCACCAGAGCAACAGGGACCTTTTGAATTTCTACTGCCTAGATCGGGTAGAGAGACACGAAAGAGGTGGGGATAGGGTGGGAAAACTCAGAGCTTCGGAGTCAAGACATAATATTGACCTCCAAAACAAAGCCCCAACAGTATTAAATAGTGATGAGGAGCAGTGGACCCATTTATAATAGCAACATATCTTGGACATGGCTAAACCAAACAGCCTAGCTGAGACAAGGGGCCATAACCATATCAAAGAAAAGCTGCCATAATGCCCCCTTTTCTTTTGAAAATGGAGCAATAAAAATATTCTCTCAAAACCGGCTTGACAGTTTGATTACCCATTCAGGGCACAAGTATGAAGGATATCAGGGTGATGGTAAAATATACCATTAGATATTATATATATTTTTTTTTTAAGAAGTTGCAAAACAGGTGCATGAATTAAAATATGATTTTTTAGAATGATTAATCAACATATGCACTATAATTGCAACTCACCCAGAGTCCGATTACTATCAAGTTGTATTACTTTTTGTTGCATAAGCACTTTGCACATATGTTTGTTTGCACTTTCATTCACTTTTGTAGATATAACATACTACAAGATGGCCGCCATGAATTGTAAATTCAATGCTACATAAGTCAGTTATTAATGTTTACACTATTGGGATTTTAAATACTTCCATGTATGCACACACACATTGACATTGCCGAATATGTGAGGCAAAACGTGTCTTTCAGGGGGGTCTACACAATAAAAACACCCAGCTTGAAGATTTTTGTGTGTGCTTTGTGCTTTGCTTTGTGTGATGTCATGAGTGATGTCACTGACCATGTCATGAGTGATGTAATATGTGATGTCATCAGCAGTGCATTACACACGCAAGTTATAGTGAGTCCAATGAACTATAACGTGGGAATTTCAATGGTTTTATGTCAGTAAAATTTCCAGGTAACTATAACTGGTGTGAAACCTATGGTTTTTTCAGTGAATTTGATAGGTTTTTTAAATGCTAATTCCTAACTATAACTGGTGTGAAACCTTTGTTTCTTTCTTTGAATTTCATAGGTTTTTTAACTGCTAATTCTTATCTTTTTATAGGGATTCATACCTATGTGTTTTTAGTGTATTTCTAAGGTTATTTTTTCACAAATGTCTATAGCTGAGAAAGGTATGTTTTTATAAAAATGAACCCTATATTGTATATTAATATAATATATATATTTTTTAAAGTGTATTCATTTTTTAAAAAAATTTCACTTTGGTGCGCTTCCAGTGCGCATACCGGTGAGCGCCCCGGTGCACGTACCGGGGCGTGTTCCGTCAGCGCACTTTTTAAAAAAAAAAAGAAAAAGAAAATAATGAGAAAAGGAAAATGAAAAAGGGAGCAAAAGAAGAGAAGAAAGAGGAAGAAGACTGAAGTTGAAGTTCTGGGAGAATGTGAATGGATGATGAAAGTAAAAGGAAGGAGAGTAAAGGATGGGGAATGACAGGTAGTGACAGAACTAGAGAAAAGGAACAGCAGTGACAAAGGGAAAAAAAATAGCAGTGAGTGTAAGTAAAGAGGAGTGAAAGAGGGTGGATAAAAGTGAATAAGGGTAAGACATGGGGAGTGATAGAGAGAAAGAACAGAGAGAGTAAAGGAAGGAGTGTCAGAAAGGGACTAAGTGAATCAGAAAAAAAAGGTAAGTGAAGGAGTTCAAATGAGCAGGGACACTGAAAGAAGTTGATTGTGGTTGGAAAGTAAGGAAAAGAGAAGTAAACATGGAGGATAAGAATAAGTGAGGGAAGCACAGTAAGGAATTAGTGGTGAAGTAAGGTGAGAGAAATTAAGTGAAGTTAAAGCAAAGGGTGATGATAAACTAATTTTTTTAATCACACTTAACCATATAATTATTGAAAACTTTACTCCATGTTAAAACTACACTTTGTATCTGTGAAAGACAAAAGAAAAAAAGTTATAATTAGTAAAATATATATTTTAAAATAGAAGAAACAGGTGAAGAGGAAAAAAACAAAAAAGTATACTAAGAAATAAAGCAAGAGTGAAGGATACAGAAACAGAAATAAAGTAATGTAGAAAGACAAAAAAAGAGGGAAAAAGAAATAGAAGGAGAACAAATTTCTGAAGATAAGTAAAATACTAAAAGAATGTGAGATATCAAAACGAAATCAGGAAAGAGAAGTAAGTAAAAGGAAAATGAGGGAAAGGGAAAGGAGTCTAAATGATGATCCAATAATAAGAAACAGGAATGGAAGGTGACTGAGAGTGAGTGAAGGGGAGTCACAGAGTGAAGGGATGAAAGGAATGAGGTTAATATAGTACAATAGAGGAAAAATGAGTGAGGAAGTAAGTACACAGAAAGACAAAGAGAAGGACTGAGTGAACTGCAGTACAATGAGTGAATATTGCAAAAAGAGTAAAGGAGCAAAAGAAGGAAATAGAGGGGAAGAGAACGAAAGCAGTGGTACTGAGAGAATGTGAGAAAGATGAAAAGTGGTGGAAGGGAGAGAGGAAATGCAGACAGTTGAAATTGGATTGAGGAGCTGTGAATGAAGTGGAGTAAAGGAACAGTGTAAATGAGTAAAGAAAGCTAAATAAGGGTGGAAAAAGGAAATGAGTGTGAGACAATGGGAATACAATATAAATTACACAATGCAAACTATAGAATGATTTATACAACATGTTACATTGTTTATTTTTGCTGTTCTCAGAATATATTGAATTTCACTTAAATTAGTGAGTTCAAACTCTTCATCATATAACAGCGGGAAAAAAAAACACAATCTAAAAGATTGTGTTTAAAAAAAAAACATAAAAACTTACAACTCATATAAGTACACTAATCTTTAATTAACTTAATTTCCGTGAGGCCAAATAGAAGATAGTGAAGGTCCTTTTGGTGGAAAAAAAGTCTGCTGTTCTCTATAACTTCCATTTCATCGACTTCCTATGAAAAAAAATCTAAGAACATCATACCTTACACTTTCCTTACGGACAAATCTTGTCTGACATAAGTGTTTTTTACTTTGAGATCCACTTACAGTACCTATATGAGATAAATAATTTAAAACATTAGATTAACTAACTAACTTTTATTATCTATTCCCGTCTTCCAAGGCCAATTGCCTTTATTAAAACTTTGGTTTTAAAAACACCAGGTAAGAATTTTAAGAGTCATAAGGCAAACGTTGTTTATAAGTCAAATGAGAATCATTGCAGTAACTCCATCCTTTTTCACATTTTATGTAGCATGTATAATGTCCTGAAGTTGTCGAAGGACCGTCATGATAAATAATAGCTTCAGTTGTAAAGGTTCTTCCTGAAATTGATAACTAAGAAGCCACAAAAATTTTGATAGAAGTTGTCAATTTAGTTCCATCAGGTCTACATCGTTGGAAAACTAAAATGATATACTGACCATAACTTTGTATAAATAATGTGGATTGCATTGGACAGTTACATTGGGTACACACCATATTATGATCTGCTGCTTTAACTAGATTTTTAAATGACACTGATTTACAGTCTGGTAAAGTCAAATATATAAATCTTTCAGTGTCTATTCTAGTATTACTTGATGAACTACAATTGTGGCAGTCATGCTGCCATTGATAAGAAAGGCTGAAAAGATTATCTACATCTACACCTTCATCTTCCAAAACACCAAACATATACATTAAAAATTCCTGACAATACTGCTGAATGTTCTGTGAATATGTATCTTGACCAGAACACATATCTAAAATATTTTGAATTTCTTTTACACTTTCTATTTTTGCTCTTTCACTGCTACATTTCTCAAACACAGAATTCAATAAACCACACAATCTTTGATCCCGATTTTCAACAATCTGTTCTTGTAAAGTTTGAAGAAAAAAAACAACATTAACCACTACATTAGCATAGCAGTTGACACCAGAACTATTTTCAAACTGAAATCCAACAACATTTTCATCACAATCCTTTTTCTTTCTGCTTTGAATTACAGTTTCATCTACTTTTTGTCTTTTTGCTACTACCTCACTGCAATTATCCTCATTTCTTCTTTTTCGGCCTACCACACGTTTTTCAAACAGAGGATATTGAGGCAAATGTGGAGCATACTCTCTTCTTAACCTATTGTATTCTTTAACACAATCTAGATCTGCACAAATTTTTGTCTCATCACACTCAATCAAGTACAATCCTAATAAAGTTCTGACTCGGGATAATGCCACATATGCCATACCCTCTTTAAACACAGATCTTCCAATGTTTACTAAAGCATTATCTACACTTAAACCTTGAGATTTATGAATTGTTACTGCATATGCCAAACAAACAGGAAACTGTTTTCGGCGAACATATAAGTCTTTTACAAGTAAAAATCTAGCACAACAACGACTGATTTGTTGGACTTGCTCAATACCATCACATTTTATTTTTAAAAATTCAATTCCATCTCTATTTCTATAATTCACAAAATCAACAACATAACCCATTGCTCCATTTACCAGACCTCTTTCAACATTTAAATTCCTTCTCAAAATGATACAACAATTTAAACACACATTCAGAGTCTTTTCAAAACCAGCTGTTTTAGAAATACTTTTCTCTAATGAATCCAATTTGGTTTTCAAATTTTCGGACAAAACAATTGTTGCACCCATATGCTCTATTTTATCTATTGCTTCCAGTTTTACAATCTCTTCATTTTCTAACTCTAACATTTTGTTGTTGAAGATGGAACATTCTTGCAGAGTTGGCATCAAACATATCCCAGATTTCTTCTCAGTCATTTTTTTAAAAATATTCTCTGGAAGAATGTTTTTATTTGGATACAAATTTGAAATGAATCGAGCATGTACAGCTTTTTCCCAAGCTCACTTACTTTTCCAATTCTCACATCTTGTAGAATATTTTTATAATCTTCATCCTTTGCCTGTCGCATATTTTGAAGCAGTTCAGCATATTTAAAATTTAACCATATATTAACGTTTCCAATGCTTCCAAGGGACTTCCTGTTATCTTCATGCGTGAGCATTTTAAACACTGGTTGTCCTTTTACTGGAGTCAACTGCAATAGATCTCCAAAAACAATAATGTGTTTTCCTCCAAATAACACATCATACTCTGTTCTAAGAATTTCTTGCATTCTCAAATGCACAAAAGCAAGCATTAGATTTGAGACTATGCTTACTTCATCAATGATAAGAAGTTTCATTTTCTTCAAGACTCTTGAAACTTCAGAACACACATCTCCAGATAACTTGTTGTAATGCAATTTATTATCATGCTCAACTGGCAGCATCAATAAACGATGTAGAGTAATCCCTTTAATGTTATGTGCTGCCAGACCGGTTGGAGCAGTTACAACACAACACAGCGGTGAATCAGTTCATTTCTGCAGATAACTTGAAATGGCTTTAATCAGAAAACGTTTTCCTGTCCCCACTTCTCCACTTACGTACAGTCGGACAGGCTCAAATGATGTACATGAGCACTCTTTTTTCTCCTGTCTGAATCCATGTTCAATCTGTTCTGTGACTTCATCATATATCTTTTTCTGCTCAATCTTTAGTTGCTTTATCAAATCTTGTAAGTTAACTCCATCCTCTTGAGCTTGTTCCATTGCTCTTTCCACCTCATCCATGGCAGTTGCAGCTTCATTTTGGATAATTGGTCCTCGTAGTGGATCCTGGCTCAATGAAGTAGAACTCTGACTGTCTTGAGAACTGTCTTTAGCAATCTCTTCAGCAATTGTGGTTTCTTGCTCTATTTCTTCATTCAACATTTGCAGATAATTTGGAAAAACAGGACATTCTATGGTATCCTTAGTTGCATTAAAAGAGTCTTCATAACACAGAAAATCTCCAAGTAGTTCCTCTTCTGTATGCCATGGCTTAAAGAGTTGCAAAAGAGCTAAATAGTAAAATTCTCTTTTGTCTGGAGCTTCGCAACTCAATTTTCGATGATAAATCAAATGGCCTTTTCTCTGCTTTACTAGACATCCTTCATACCCAATGACAGCATATTTTCCATTATTGATATCTTCTGTGATGTTCCTCTTATAACTGTAGTCTTGCAGAACTTCATATAAACAAGTGTTCTCAAGGTGAGTACTTCTATTTGGATAGTATGTATCCAACATATTTGTCTTCAAAATATCTGTACTGTTTGGTTCTTTCTCCGCCAAATATTCAATTTCTTGTACAGATTTCAAAACTCGGTTTCGTGTTACAGCAAGACCTAGACTCACCCAAATGATTGTTCTTGATTTGGCATAGAGACTTGCTGATGATAACCGATCAGAACATTCGTATGCTCCAATTTCTCGATGCGACAACATCTTCCGACTGAAATTGTATAATTTCTTGCTTAGACTCTTTTCATGTGAAATGTCCTCCCACATTTCCTTCAGTTCTGTCTTTTCTTTTTTTGTGATGTAAGATGTCACATATCGAGCCACAGCAATAGAGTTGTCAGCAACGAACTGAATATCCATGTTAGCATTCCACATGGACAAAATCACTGGGTTGTAGTCATTGATGTACTTGGACTCTTCGTTTCTTTTAAAATGATATGTATTTTTGGGAGATTTCCTTGTCACAGTATGTCATAGAGATGACATCAAATTATTTACTCTTCCCTTAGAAATCACTGGTCGTGGAAACGCAAAACGACATTTCGTGTAGTATTTTTCCTTGTTTTTAAATTTTCGACGACAGTACTTTCCACAACGATGAGATTGAAAACGTTAAACGTGTGGCCTTAAACTGTTTTCTTCAGTAGTTTTTGGAACAGCACATGTTGAATACTGTTCAATGAAACTCATCACTGTTTCTTCCGAATCTAATCCAAATTTGGGTGCATCTTTAATCCATAACAGCATATGTATATGAGAAGCACCTCTCGCTTGATATTCCTTCCTCTAAAAGAAATCCAAAACCTCTCCAAGGGGAGGATTTTTTTTGTTGGTAATAAAATACATCATAGCTTCAAATCTATGATTAAAATATCTGCAAACATTCACTGGATCCAAAGAACACAGTTTTCCAGGTGTTTTCAATTCTATATTTTGTATGTTTCCATTTGGCTCTCGTAGAAATTGTAGTAAGTCGTCCCATGCATACTCAGCACAGCTAAGAGTAAGGAACCATGTAGGAGTTCCTAAGTTTCTTAGCATACATTTCAATTCCCCATGACGACGGAACCAATACTCATTTGTTCCACGCTGACATGTCATGAGATTGATTAGCTGAGATTCCAAAATACTGTCTTGCACATTGACTTTCTCCATAAAGTCCCTTGCTGAAATATTTTGCAGATGAGCTCGACTTTTCAGTATATGATTAACTGCATAAGAAAGCCCAGACAAATCACTTTCATACAGTAGATGAAACAAATACGGAAATGCATTGCCGAAACTTTGGATCTTCAGCATATAATCTTAAAGTCCGGTATTCAGCTGCAGGAATTTGAACTGGTCGATCGTCATATCGTCCACCACGACCTGTTGGAAATAACTGTGGAAAACAACGAGCTTCCAAACTTTCTTCCCATACACTAATGGGACTTCCTTTTGCTGCTTTCATTTGAAACTCGTCAATTGCATTCCCCATTACTTCTTTGGAATGCAAAGGATGAACAGTATAATGTTCATATATTTCTTCACTTCTAGACACATCAACTTTTTCAATTTGGCCAACTGAACAATCACTGTCTTCTTCTGTAGCTGTTTCCTCTGCTCCAACACTTACATCTTTATAGTACTCATTGTTTTTGACCAAATACAACGTTGCCTTTTTGACTTTCCTAACATCCACTAAATCTTGCCAGAATTTCTTACTCTTTGTCGGAACCCCATTAACTAGAATACCCAGAGGATCCTCTTCTACTCTTTCTACACCAATTGTATCAATATTTTTATTGATATCTAGAGGCAAATAAACAACTCTTCCCTTTAATCCTCTTTGTAAATCTGTAGGAGGTAATTTCCCTATCTTAGGCTCCATGCAAACAATAGCTTGAAAAGGATGGACACATTGAATCAAAATTGATTCATAAGTATTTAAATCCATCAATTCAGAAGGAATATCTATCAACTGAAGATTATTATGAGCAGCTCTAGCAGGCATTCTATTTTCATTTAATTTTTTCAAACAATAATTACAAATACACTGTTCAAAACTCAAATCAAAAGAATTCTCCACCAACAAATAACTTACAAAATCCTGCCATTCACTATTATTTTCCAATTGACATTTTGCATATAAATCAACTAACCTAGTCTGAATCTTATAATAAGTCAGTCGACAACACACACAAGTTAAATTAGGCCTTTCATTTGAATTCACCTTAAACTTGGTAATTTCCTCGTCAAACTTTTCTGTACTTGAAATCTGTACATTGTCTTCCACATTACCATCCAATACTATATCCATTTCTACACTGTCCTCTTTGTTCCTAAAATAACAAAACTCAATTTCTTCATAAATAGTCTTCACATCCCCTTCTGATCCATGCAAAAGAGCACTGTTTAACTGTTTAAGCTTAAGTGCTGGACTTTTTGCATGATACAACCTTCTCACTAATTTCCTCACCTTATTATGATGCACTGCTAACATACAAAAATGATGAAAAACACTCTGACAAGCTAGTGAATGCCCATGCAAACCTGTGCTTTCTATCACTCTGCAAGGATCTAACTCTTGCAAGATCTTCATTTTTTGTTTTAGACTTTTCTTACTATATGTACGTAAGAAATTTCGAAGCAAATCGATTGAATCCTGTCGCACACTACAAATACTACTGCATTTCCATGTGTACACTGGATGCTTAGTACATCTCCCTAAAACTTCATCACCTAACACCTCTTCTGCATCTCTAGACATAAGTTTCTAATTTTCCATCGGACAACCTTCTTTCACCTCATATGCTCGACCACTGGTGCAAACTGCATGCACCAAATAATTTTCCTGAAAGTAACTCTCCTCATTAAAAAATGGCTCAGAACTTGAACTATGCATCCATTCTCCAGAAAATACTTTACAAAAATTAGTCCGATTAATAATTATTTTCCATCTACTGTTCGATTTGAAAACATCAATTGCCTTATTAAGTATTCTAATTCTATTGATTACTAAAATAAATAATTTTTTCTTTACTTCAAAAGCCTGATCAACAATCTTCTCTACACTTTTCTTTTCCTTGTAAAAAGCAGCTCTCCGTTTACCTTTCTTTTCTTTTTTTAGCAAATTTAAAACTACCCTATTGCGAAACATTCGTCTACGAATATCCCTAAATTGATTTAACCAACTATTGCTATCCATAGTCTTATCTCCTGCTCCAATAGAGACATTCTTTGAGGGCCTCTCCTTCCTTTTTAAATTTTTTCTCTGCTTCTGGATCTTCTTATGACCATTAACATTACTTTTTGATCTACATAAATTGTGAAGAAAAGACATAATTGTCTTACCAGGAGCTTTCATGGTGTTTTTTGAAGTACTTGTTGAAGAAGATTCTTGTATTTCCTTTGATGATTTTGATTTTTTACGTATGGTATTTTTTCTATTCTTTTGCCTTGATGGCATATTTGCTTGCTTTTAAAATGTTGATTTCAATCTGTGGTTCTGAAGAAAATAACACATTAAAGACCACTATTAGCAAACAACAAAGTAATGACAAAAAGAAAACAATATAAACACTAATTTGCAACATATTAAAGTTTATACCACAGCAACTCAGGGCCTTATTTATGAAGGCCTTGCGCCACCAGTGCATCCCATGTTAAAAGAGACGCACGGGTGCCACAAGGCAGTCATAAATAAGGACCAAATATAAATACCATTGATTTTCCCCCAAAATCGTTTTTCGAATAACATTTAAGAAACACTGCGCACAACTTATGTACAACCACTCAATATCACTTTGGGAACCTCACTGTTTCCCAAAATACAAATCCTTTATCTTGCAAATGTTGATAGCAAGTATTATAAAAAAGCAAAAAACTAACCAACAGCAAACAAACTCAGGGCCTTATTTATGAAGGCCTTGCGCCACAAGAGCGTCACTTATTTCCCATGTTTAAAGTGATGCACCGGCTGCACAAGGCAATCATAAATAAAGGCCAAATGAAAATACCATTGATTTGCACCCAAAATCGTTTTTGAATAACATTTTAGAAACACAGCAAAGATCCTATATACACGCACTCAATTTCACTACTGAACCCTCACTATTTCACAAAATAGAAATCCTCTATCTTGCAAATGTTCATAATAAGTATTATCAAAAAGCAAAAAACAAATCAACAGCCAACAAACTCAGGACCTTATTTATGAAGGCCTTGTGTCATCAGAGCATCACTTTTTTCCCATGTTTAAAGTGATGCACCGGCTGCACAAGGCAATCATAAATAAGGGCCAAATGAAAATACCATTGATTTGCACCCAAAATCGTTTTTGGAATAACATCTTAGAAACACAGCAAAGATCCTATGTACAAGCGCTCATTTTCACTAATGAACCCTCACTATTTCACAAAATACAAATCCTCTATCTTGCAAATGTTGATATCAAGCATTATCAAAAAGCAAGACACAAACCAACAACAACAAAAACTCAGGACCTTATTTATGAAGGCCTTGCGCCACGAGTGCTTCAAATGTTAAAAGAGACGCACTGGTGCCACAAGGCAATCATAAATATGGGCTAAATATAAATACCATTGTTCTTCCCACAAAATCTTTTTTTGATTAACATTAAAGAAACACTGCGCAAAACCTATGTACAACCACTGATTATCACTTTTGAAACCTCACTGTTTCCCAAAATACAAATCCTCTATTTTGCAAATGTTCACAGCAAGTATTATCAATAAGCAAGACACAAACCAACAACAACAAAAAATCAGGGCCTTATTTATGAAGGCCTTGCGCCACAAGAGCGTCACTTATTTCCCATGTTTAAAGAGATGCACCGGCTGCACAAGGCAATCATGAATAAGGGCCAAATGAAAATACCATTCATTTGCACCCAAAATCGTTTTTTCAATAACATTTTAGAAACACTGCGCAGAACCTATATACAACCACTCAATATCACTTTTTAAACCTCACTGTTTCCCAAAATACAAATCCATTATCTTGCAAATGTTCATAATAAGTATTATCAAAAAGCAAAAAACAAATCAACAGCCAACAAACTCAGGGCCTTATTTATGAAGGCCTTGCGCCACAAGAGCGTCACTTATTTCCCATGTTTAAAGTGATGCACCGGCTGCACAAGGCAATCATAAATAAGGGCCAAATGATAATACCATTCATTTGCACCCAAAATCGTTTTTTGAATAACATTTTAGAAAAACTGCGCAGAACCTATGTACAACTACTCAATATCACTTTTGAAACCTCACTGTTTCCCAAAATACAAATCCTCTATCTTACAAATGTTCATAGCAAGCATTATCAAAAAGCAAAAAACAAACCAACAGCAAACAAACTCAGGGCCTTATTTATGAAGACCTTGCGCCACCAGTGCGTCACTTATTACCCATGTTTAAAGTGATGCACCGGCTGCACAAGGCAATCATAAATAAGGGCCAAATGAAAATACCATTCATTTGCACCCAAAATCGTTTTTTGAATAAAATTTTAGAAACACAACACAGGACCTATGTACAAGCATTCAATTACACTACTGAAACTTAACTATCTGCTTCCAAATATTCTCCATAGAGCAAACAAGTCTCTATCTAAATTAAATGAATCATTACTTACCTTTAAAAATGCTTTGGGAGATTGAAAACAGAGATCAGACACACACACCAATTTTTCTTTAGCAGAGCAAAAGGTGTGCACTCAATACACTGAAACCAAGACTGGCATAGAAAATCTCTATCTTTACACACAAATGCCTTATTTCAACCAATCAAAAGTCTTCCCTCACTATTTTCAAACCAACACCCTTCCCCCTCTCAGACCTTTCTATCTGTTACCATAGCAACTCCCTCCTAACTGAACTCTCAGGTTCAAAAGTTTATTCTACAATGTTGCAAATTAAGTCAGCAAGGATGTTTTACCTCTCAATACACCAGCTTATCCAGGGCATTATTGCTTTAATTGACTTTTTCTTAACCATTCAAATTGCTTCTTACACAGAACACAACCATGCACCCTAACTTTCTGTTTTCAACTAACTGAATCCACCAATTATTGCTCGTGATTCAAGAGCAGGGAAACTCCACAATTATTTTTTTGTAAACTCCTACTGGACCAACTGCCATTTCATTCCACACTTCATCTGACTGCACCTGAACCTTCTCCCATCATGTATTCTGTATGGATTATTGGACATAGCTACATCCACTGGCCTCAAAGGTATGCAGCAAGCAGAAATTATCACAACCTTGATTTATCAAATGTGGAAATTAAGTGGATTGGCCAGAGAGGATTGAGATATCATCAATTGATAGAATTGGTGAAAACCTTTTTGCATCTGCCAAACCCTGACCTCTTAATAGTACACTGTGGTGGAAATGACTTGGGCACTATGACTGGGGTTGGTCTGGAAATGCTTTTAAAGGACACCTTTGATCAATTGATTACACTTTTTCCACAAACTGCCTTGGTATATTCCAATATATGCCAAAGACAGAAATGGAACTGGTCCAATCAATTTTGTCCACAATTTGAGAAACCACGGAAACATGTGAATAAATCTGTTTCTGCTTACATGAGAGACTGTGGAATGGGTTCAATGTACAATAATAACTTGCGTTACAACAACAACATGCAAGATATCGACAAAGGAAACGGTGTATATTAAATTAAAGACTCTGCATTGGTACCTACATGTTGGTACTTAAATTTAAAAAAAAAACAACATAAAGAACAATTAATAAACATACCATTTTTAAAAGTGTCATTCTTTTTTCCCCATAGTACGCTTCCCGTTCTGCTCCCCGGTGCGCGTACCGGGCGCTTCCCCCGCAAAAAATCGAACAAAAAAAATTATTTTTATTTTGGCCCAGCGGGGCCCTTTTAAAGCCCCCACATCAATCCTAGGGGGTCAGGGAGGGTCTACTCTACCCCCTTATGATAATTTCCCCCTTTGTTTAGGCCACCTCTCATGTCTCGATCCTACCGAGAAACAAGATGGCGGCAGCTCCAGACTGTTTAGAATGTTTACAGACACCCGTGAGCCAATCAGCTTTCCGTGCGCAAGTCGCGAGGCCAGCCCGGTGCGTGCCCTGGTGCGCGTACTGGGGCGCGCTTACAGATATATATATTTTTTTGAACCTAAATTACTCAAAATCCACTAGAGCACATATCTTGAGACATAGCAAAGGCACATCGGGCAACCAGTCCCTACAATTTTGCCAAGTTTGGTGTAAATCCATTCAGCCGTTCAGGCTAAAAGTGAGGTGAGAATCCCCCCAAAACTTTCAGGGAAGGACCGGAGCTCGAAGAGGCCATTTTGAGATTCGTCAACTGGCACCAAAGTTATTCCAAATAGAATTTTGAGATTTAACATTGAAAAAAATCCTAACTATAACTACCTACTGGCGACCGCCAGTGGGTTATATATATATATATATATATATATATATATTAAACAACAGCAATTTTTCATCACAAACCGCCGGCAAGGCAGCTGAACAGAAAAACCACGCGAGTCCCAATCTTCATTTGGCAATATTTAATGGAGAGGCAAGTTCATCAAATCTATATATATATTACCTACTGTCGGTCGCCAGTAGGTAGTTATAGTTAGGACTTAGTTTCCATAGCAAGTCCGCAACATTCTATTTGATTAACTTTGGCGCCGGTAGACGAATGTTTGTGAATTTCCCAAAGAAGATGGTTCGCTGCACTCCGCTGCTACCCTGAAAGTTTTGGGGGGATTCGTCAAGTGGGGGCTGAGATAAAAGGGGGGTTTCAAAGGGTGTCTTCCCCATGTTATTTTCCATAGGACGTTTAGACACGGCTGCAGCCTGAACGGCTGAATGGAATTATAAGAAATTTGGCAAAAGGGTAGAATGCGGCTCGCAGATTACGCTTTTCTTTAAATGGTGTAAATCCGTTCAGTAGTTGCTGAGAAAATTAAAGTTGAAATCAATTATATATCTATAAGCGCGCACGGGTGCGCGCAATAGTGCGGCTGTGCGCGAGTGGAATTCTGATTTGCTAATTGACGTCTGTCAACATGCGATTTGGAGGAAATCAGGGAGTGTTGACCGCCATTTTGTCAGTGCGAGTGAATATATTGTAGAGAACAAAGGGGCAGAAAATGGAAAGGGGACAAGGTAGAGACTCCCTGGCCCGTAGGTTTTCTCAGGGGGGTGCAGTAAGGACCCTCAAAGCCAAAAAGAAACAGTTATTTTTTTTTTCAAAGTTGGGGGTGCGCGCACTGGGTCACGCACTGCTATTTACAAGAGTGTGAAAAACTATAGCAGAGAGCGTGGAAAGGGGCAGGGTGGAGACTTCCTGACCTCCTAGGTTTTCTCAGGGTGTTCATTAAGGACCCCCAAAGCCAAAAAGAAACATTTATTTTTTGCAAAAAAGTTGAGGGGTGCGCGCACCCGGTCACGCACGGTGACCAAAAAAGATAAAAAAATGGAGTTAAATTACAAGTTTGAGTGTTTAGATGTAAGTTGGCTCTAAAAAGAGCTGTTGTGTTAATTTGGTGTTTTTTGTACCTACAAGTAAGTACTGATGCAGAGTCTCATGTTACAGAGGAAGATTCTATTCCCCTCATCCGTGAAATGAACACCATCTCTCCTATAGATGTCTTGCATGTTGTAATGCAAGTTGTTGTGATATATAGAACCCATGCCATAGTCTCTGAGGAAAGCAGAAACAGATTTATTTACATGTTTCCTTGCTTTCTCAATCTGTGGACAATATTGATTGAACCAATTCCATTTCTGTCTGTGGCATATATTGGAATACACAAAGGCAGTTTGAGGAAAAAGTGACATCAATTGCCCAAAGGTGTCCTTTAAAAGCATTTCTAGACCTACCCCAGTCAATGTGCCTAGATCATTTCCACCACAGTGCACAAATATTAGGTCAGGTTGTGGGAGATGCATAAAGGTTTTCACCAATGGTATCAATTGGTGACATCTCAATCCTCTGTGGCCAATCCACATAATGTCCACATTTGGAAAATCAAGGTTGGAAATATGTCTGTTTGCTGTATATCTTTCACTCCAGTAAATATAGCTGTGCCCTAAAAGCCAAACTTTCATCATTTTCAAGGCAGATCCAATAGTACTCAGATGGGTTCTGGAAGTGAAATGGCAGTTAGAAGCTGAGACTTTTGATTAAAAAGTGGATGATTGGTTGTTTCTTACAATTCATGATTGAAGACTAGGTTGCATGTTAATGTTTTTTTAAAACAAAAAATGCTATTGGTTGTGAAAAAATAATGAAAACTAACAAAGCAGTGGATATGTAGCTGTGTTTGGAGGTCAATCAGCCTTGCTGGTTGGCTTTGCAACATTGATATATGAACTTTTGACCTGTGTCTTCAGCCAGGTGCAGAATGAGGTGTTACCATGGTAACAGCCAGAGAAGGCAGAGGGTGAAGGGTGAACTTTATGTGACTTTGAAAATATTGAAAGGAACAACCAACTGAAATGTTAGTTTGATTTTTAATTTGTGTGGGAACAAATATGATGGATTATATAGACAAATATGAGTCTGTATTGAGAGTAAATCGGTGCCATTATTGTTTAGTTGCAGTGAGAGAAGCATTATTCAGAGTTTCTGCATACAAAAATCTGGTTTGTGACAGCCACTGTTCTACATCTAATAAAGCATTGTTAAAGGTGAGTCTCTAATTCTTTTCCATTGTGTTTCACCTTAAATTATGCTTTAGTCACTAAAACTGTTTCACTTCCTCACAGTCTCTGACTGACCTTATTTTTCTCTCTGGCACTGTTTTCTTTTCTTTCTACTACTTTTCCTTTTCGTTTCCTCACTCTTTATATAAATTATTTGCTCTCACTTACTAGTTTTAAATTTCTCTTAATATGTATCATTAACCTCAGTGGTGTGCAGTCATCCTGTTATGTAATCCCTCACTCTTAGTTCTTTTTATTCACTGTCAGTCAGAGGCGCAACTAGAGCCAAATTTCGGGGGGGCTAACAAAAAATTTCGGGGGGGGCTGAACTTTTAATCAGTAGGCAGAGTGAAGCTGCAGGGGCTCTTAGAAGGGGTGAAACAACTGCAAGGCCTAATTAACATTCAAATAGCCCTTTAAAGACGTGTGAAACGTTCGGGTGCGGCTCTGACAATTACCGCTCGCTCGGCCCCACAGAGCAGAGGTTTTGTCGTATTTCACCTCTTAGTGCTCCTGCATATCCACTCTGCTTTGTGGTGGCCGGGGGAGAAGTGATTGTCAGAGTGGAGATGCAGGGGCGGTAAGAGGTGAAATACAACAAAGCCTCTGCTCTGTGGGGGCCGGGGGAGCAGTCATTATCAGTCTGAGTAAAGCGCTGCTGCGGCGGTGTTTGCTAACACTAACAAATTATTTTTTTAGCAGAGGTACGATTGTCTGCAAGGTTCGTGGGCCGCCAAGGAAGGTGTGCCGGTCAGCCACCGGCCCGCGGGTCCTACTATGAGTACCCCAGGCTTAGACAAACCAGAACATGAACTTAGTACATCTCAGGTTACGTGGAACACATGAACACTCTTTGGTTATACAATAATTTCTGTCCAGAATAAGGAGTAAAAGAGGACGCGTGCATATTTGAAACGTTTATTCACTATTGCAGTGCTCTGAAGCGCAGTATCTTAGCTAATATATGCAAACATATTATAAGAAACAAGGTAATCAGTATAGTCACTAGTCCATAGAACACAAACGGTGCAAGCATAGTATGAAGCTAAATGAATGGGGGTTTAACAAAACCTAATGTTCACCCTCCTAAGCTAGTATATTATATTATATCTAAGAAGGTCTCTTTTGAGTTTTAGTAGAGCGGCCCCATAATTGAAAATCCTAGAGGTTACGGATCACATCATTATCAACCAGCTCTCTGTATTCGAAGCACTATCAAGTGTGTTTGTATGCTCTTGTGCAAGGCAATATAAAACATGCCTAAAACAAGAAGTTGGCTGCAGCTGCATGTATGTTATCAGTAGGGAAGTGCGAAGATTAGTGCTCATAACAACTATTGTATTGAGATATATTTGAAGGTGTCAGCACTCGCTGTACAGATACAGCTCGCCAAGCAAGGTTGAAATCAGTGTAACAACATATTATTCTGGTATGAACTGAAAACATTTTACTAGGCTCAAAGCTAAAACAGCAGATGTGTGTTGTGTGCAAAAAGCAGCAGAAAGGAGAAATGGTGTTTAAACTCATAAAAAGCTCATGGTAACTTAACACAGCAATCAGGGCACATCTATCCATATATTGCCCTCCCTTGATCCGAGTACGTATCAGATAAGGTAAGATAAGATAAGTGACTCAATTGTTGAAATCAGAGTTCAATAAAATGCTCAGTTTGAAATCGAGTAGGTGAGGAAAAAAAATGTTGTCCACATAAAAATCTAAAATCTCAGCAGCATGAAATTGTAATGTCCACTGTTAGTAAAGCCAATGGTCTGCTTATATAAAAAAAGTCCATAAAAGATCGGACTAATAGTGAGAGAAGAAAAAAATGATGACATCAATGGCTTCAATAAGTCAGCCTAAAACTGAGTAGGCGAAATAAGCAGCAACCACTTCTAAAAGGAAGTCACTGTTATCATCCAAAAACAACTCAGCCATCCAAATCAATAGAGGAAAAGAACATACATGCTCTTCAATTACCGGAGCCTCTAATAACATCAGAGGACAACTCAGTGGGTTTTCAATGAAGCTGTGTGCCAAGAAATCTTGGGCCACTGCGAATATATTCCAACGACCCAGAACTCCATGTATCGCTGCAAAGGCCATAATCCCTCCATCAGAACAAAGCAATTCATGAGCAAGTAACAGACTCATGAGATGATTAAAATCCAGGAGACACCAACGTGCAGAGACACAAATCCAGGGCCCACATGAAATCACAGCTCAGGCAATGAAATACAGGCTGGACACAGGTGAAATAGGAAAATCGAAATGATAATCCATATGATGCAGTCAAAGTGGCAAGTGGCAGCACACCGTAGTACTCAAGCATGCTGTTGCGAAATAGTCCTAACTGCTCCAGCTCGTTTGCGAAGACAGGACGGACATCCATTTTGCAATAAAGAAAATAGTAACAAAAAACCAGCAGCCAGTGCCAGCAAAACAGGAATTCCACGAAATAGACTGGAGAATATCGAGTGAAGGGAATCAGGAATGACTCCCAATATTTTCAGCAAAGAAGTCACTAAACTACTGCTCAGTAGTTAAAAAAAAAATGAGCCAGCCCCGAAGTGGAGGACGCGTTAAAGATTGTGTGAATCAGCTCACCAAAATGTAAAGGAAGGTCAGTATTTAATAAGGCATGCACTTCTGTGCGAGTTTTAGCTAGGTGAAGAACAAATGTTTTCGTGCAGATGTCAGGGTAACTTGTTTTTGTGACAATAAGGCTCTTGTTCAGCTCATCTTATTGAACTCTGAATTCAAGGCCGGAATTCTCGGCCAGATGGAAACATCAAGGTTCCCATCCGTGGGTGGGTAAAGCAGATTTTAATAGCAAAGGACATGCTCAGTGACGATTACAACGTAAGCTATGCCGTTCAATAACCCATAAAAATGCTCATTGTTCAAAAGTAAATAACTCCCGTTAACCAATGAGGTAAAAGTCGGGACTATGGCAGGCACCAGTGTACCTTTCAAAACACATGCTACATTAGGGCGGTCCTGGTTACGTGAACCATGCAATTAGATGTGCCTACACATCAACGGGTGATCCGGTGTTTCTGTACACTCATTTCTATTCAGATATACCTCTTTCCCGTCCCTAAAGCATCTATAAGTGAAAGGGAGTGACCAGGCTTCATGCAAGTAGGAGGTACTGTGCCGGTCGTATTTGCCTATGTCAAATACTTCATGCAATTTCAAAACTGAAAAAGCGCGAAAGGTAGAGTAATTAATCCATGGATTAGCCACGTTGCAGCGGTGGCTTTTGCCACTAAAAAGGTCAAAGACTCCAGGCGTTAAATGTGCAACATCGAAAAAGAAGCATGTGTCATGGAAAGCAAACGTTGTTTTTCAGTCAAATTAAAGGGTGCAAACAGAGGGGAGACATTAACATAGGTCTAGGGCACTTTTCCATGCTTCAGCGTCTACAAGGTCATCGCAAACTGCAAAACAGAACGCAATTGATTTTGACCATGGTAGAAAACAGATACTTCATCATGTACTATTTCAATAACAGATGAAACAATATTATCTAATGCGTAAATTCAGGAGGAAAGGGTATGAATGCTGTTGTCCACAACTGCCTTTTAGATTTACAGTTAGTCGGGCCCTTTAGGAAATCATTTAAGTCAACCTCGTCGGTTAGTTTAAATGGGTACTCACAAACTTTCTCTCGGGGGCCAAATTTACAGTGTGGTTTGTGGCCGAAGGCCGCGCTGTTGGGGGCGGGGTCAGAGAGGAAGGGGGCGTGGCTAAAGTGAAACAAAAACTTGTGACCATGAGGTTGCACACAGGTCCCTGCAGCAGATGCCTTCATCCACCTAGCTACCAGACCCAGCATACATACATCTGTCTCCATCCTTCCCTTCCTCTCCATCTCTCTCTTCCTTCTGCCCTCCCTCTCCATTTCTCTCTCTCTTCTGTCCTCCCTCTCCATCTCTCTCTATCCTGCCCTCCCTCTCCATCCTGCCTACCCTCTCTCTCCTACCCTTCCTCTCCCTCCTGCCCTCCCTCTCTATCCTGCCCTCGCTCTCATTCCCTCCCTCTTCCTCCTGCCCTCCCTGTCTCTCCTGCCCTCCCTCCTGCCCTCCCTCCCTCTCCCTCCTGCCCTCTCTCTCCACTCTGGCCTCTCTCTCTCCCTCTTGCCCTCCCTCTCCATCTTCATCTCTCTCTCTTTCCTGCACTCCCTCTCCATCTCTCTATGTCTTGTGCCCTCCTTCTCCCTCCTGCCCTCTCTCCCTCCTGCCCTCTCTCTCTCTCTCCCTCCTGCCCTCCCTCCCTCCCACTCTCCATCTCTCTCTCTCTCCTGCCCTGCCTCTCCATCTCTCTCTCCCTCCTGCCGTCTTTCCCTGCTGCTCTCTCTCTCCCTCTTCCTCCTGCCCTCCGTCTCCCTCCTTCCCTCTCTGTCCCTCCTATGCTCTCACTCCCTTTCCATCTTTATCTCTCTCTTCCTCCTGCCCTCCCTCTCTCTCCTGCCCTCTCTCTCCCTCCTGTACTCTTTCTCCCTTTCCATCTGTCTCTCTCACTCCTGCACTCCCTTTGCATCTCTTTCTTATTCCTTCTTCTCTCTCCCTCCTGCCCTCTCTCTTTATCCTGCCCTCCCTCTCTCTCCTGCCTCTCCCTCCTGCCCTCTCTCCCTCCTGCCCCCTGTCTCTCTTCCTCCTGCCCTCCCTCCCCCTCTACATCTCTCTCTCCCTCCTGCCCTCTCTCTTCCTCCTGCCCTGTGTCCCTCCCTCTCCCTCTCCCTCATGCACTCCCTCTATCTCCTGCCCTCTCTGTCCCTCCTACCCTCTCCCTCCCTTTACATCTTTATCTCTCTCTTCTTTCTGCCCTCCCTCCGTCTCATACCCTCTCTCTCCCTCCTGTACTCGTTCTCCCTCTTCATCTGTCTCTCTCATTCCTGCCCTCCCTTTGTATGTCTCTCTCACTCCTGCTTCTCTCTCCCTATTGTACTCAATCTGCATTCTGCCCTCCCTCCCCCTCCTGCCCTCCCTCTCCCTCCTGCGCTCTTTATCCCTCCTACCCTCTCCCTCCCTCTCCATCTCCATCTTTCTCTTCCTCCTGCCCTCCCTCTCTCTCCCTCTCTCTCCCTCCTGTCCTCTTTCTCCCTCTCCATCTCTCTCTCTCCTGCCCTCTCTCTCCCTCATGTCCTCTTTCTCCCTCTCCATCTGTCTCTCTCACTCCTGCCCTACCTCTGCATGTCCCTCTCCCTCCTGCCCTCTCTCTCCCTCCTGCCCTCTCTCTCCCTCCTGCCCTCCCTCTCCCCCTGCCCTCCCTCTCCTCCCCCCTCTGTCATTAGTTTTGTGCAAGTAGTGTTTGTCAAAATGTTGGAAACAAAACAAATCACTCTAATTAGCAGAATCTAAATATAAATGTAGTAAGCAAATTATTTACCGAAATTAATTTACAAACAAACTTAACTCACAGTGTGTTCTTGGTGATCCATGGTGATTCCTTTTGGCAAGTAAGATTCTCTAGCAGTACATATCATAAAGATTGCATGTAGCATTCTAGTCATGTGTGTAAGATCACACTGTAAGTCAAGCTTGATTTTAATTGAATCTGGGTGAATAATGTGCTTATTTGATGTGTTCAAAAAACATTTCTTGAAGTTAGTTAGGCTTTAGGATATGTACTGCTACAGCATCTTAGGCAGCATGTCTGTTAGTCTTTTTACTTGCCACAAAGGTTTTATTGCTGTGTAATAAAGATGTGTGTAATATGGTAATAACATTTGACTTTTTTTTAATGTTTCCTGCTCAAATCCAAGAATCGGGAGTGTAATTGATAGAGTTTTGAACCTTCAAAACCATTTATAAAGGTGAGTTGCAAATTTGTAAAGGGGATCTATTTTTGTGCAGATTAAAATAATAAGGAACATTTCTCTCAATGTTTGCACTATTTCTCTTGTGTTGTACCATTTTATCTTTTATGTGTAGCATGTCTGTATTTGCTTGCACTAGTTAGGTATGTTATCATACTATTTTACTGTCTCTCTGCACCATCTTTTTATGGGACTGGTCCATGTGTTCTTTTCTTTGCAGTCCTGTTTCATCTATCCTCTGACTGTAACAGTTTACTGTCTGCGTGCATTATTTCTTGCTAAATCTGCATTATCTCTCTAACTCATGTTGTACCATCTGTCTGCACTCGTTCTTGTGTATTTGCAAAGGCGTATTATGATATAGCTGTTAGTGTGTGTTATACAGTCCTACCATGATAAATCTTTTCCCTGTGTGTCTGTAGTTTCGCAGTCTCTGGATGTACTGTTTTCTCTCTGTCTTCTCTATCTGTGTCTCTGTGTGCTTAATATAGCTTTTGGATGCAACATTTCAGTGTCTGTTTCTAGCATTTTTTCTATGTTGTACCATTTTATCATCTGTGTGTACCATGTGTGAGTCTGCTTGCACTATCTCTGTCTGTGCTCATACCATCTCACCATCTCTACTGGCAAAAAACAGACCATATACATGTAAGCAAGAAATAACATTCCTTTTTCATTTAAACAGCACACCCTGGATCTTTATTGCAGAGCATAGAGACTTTTTGGCAACAAAGAGTCCTAACAGACATGCTGCCTAAGATTCTTTAACAGTACATATCCTGAAGAGTAATTGTCTTCCAATCATGATTTTAAAACATATCAACTAAGCAAATTATTCATCCACATTAATTTAAAATCAAACTTAACTTACAATGTGATGTTAGACATATGGCCAGTATGTTGTAGCAGGGTTTCCGTTCTCCCACAGAACTGTGCATAGAGATCTAGAACCTCAGTGAGTTAGGATGATCCAAAACTCATCTCAGTGTCAGAAATCCCCTTACCTAGCTAGCTACAGTGTCTCATGGATCATTATGGAATGATCCATGTCTTAGACAAACCAGAACATGATCTTTAGAATACCTCAGGAATCGTGGAACACATGAACACTCTTTCGTTATATAATCATTTCAAACCAAAACTGAGAGTCAAAGAACACAAGTGCAAGTTTGAAATATTTATTATTCAATGCAAAGTTCTCAAACGCAGTATCTTGTATAATACCAAAATGCAGATTATAATAATCAGAGTCAGCAGCATAGTCACTAATCCATAGTAAGCAAAAGGTGCTAGCATGTTATAATGCAAAAACTATAGAAATCGATAGCACCTATATTTCGCGCACCCTATCTAGCATATTATTTTATATATATTAAGGTCTCATTCGGGCTTTAGCAGGGCGGCCCCATACCTCTCAATGTCAGTAGGAGCAGTTCACATCAACAGCTACCAGCTCTCTTCATGCGCAGCACCAAGTGTGTTTGTTCATTCCGTGTAACTCTATCTTAAACCCGCGTAGAGCCCAAAATGTTGGCATCAACATTATTTGTGTTATGTCTAATGTGGTGCGAGGATCAGGCCTCTCAGCAACCTTGTGTTAGGTTAATCTTAGAGTGTGCAGCTCTCAGTGTGCAGACAGTTGTACCAAGTGTACCAGGCAAAGCTGATAGCATAGAAATAACATATTATTCTCAAATAAACCACCTCACCGCTTCTAGGGTGAAAGCTACAACAACAAGTATGTGTCGTGTGCAAAACTGAAGCCGAAGGCAAACCGGCTGTTTAAACATGAAATACACTCATGCTAACTTAACGCAATATATGTAATGAAGTATCCATATGACAATGTTACATGCAATCGACCATGTGTGTGCCTGTCTGTACTATGTGTCTCTCTGGGCATATCATGTCACTGTGTCTCTACATCTTCTTTTTTTGTAACCGCTTCATCTGTTCTTTAACTTGCAGCAGTGCATTATCTGTTGTCTGACTGTAACCGTTTACTATCTACCTGCGTTATTTTATTTTTTAATGGGCACCATCTCTCTATATCTGTGCCTGTACCATCTGTCTGCACCCTTTTACATGCATTTGCAGAGGTCTATTATGATATGGTTGCTCATGCTTAGCATGACATTTTGTACATGCTGTGCAATTTAGATGCTGAGTGTGCTGTTGAAAGGCAAAAGCAACAGTCTCTGTGGCAAGTAGTTATCTGTTTAGTAAATTTTCATTTGTACATTGTGAGTCCAACCTTCAGTCTGTATACAGTTTGAATACCAGTTTATTGTGCTAAACTCAGAAAATCCATCCCTAGAAATAAATTATAAAGTCTTTCAACAGTTCTACAGTCTAGAAAACCCATAAACAAAACTCACAGTAAGACCCCCTTTGACTGCAATAATTTTTAAAATAAATTGCAGGGGATAGTGTTATGTGTCTAGGATCACAGTGTGAGTCTGTGTTCAAAGAAGAGGAAGGCGGTACATTAATTTGAGTAGTTAATGTATTTAAAAGTATGGTAATGTATGTACTTATAAAATTGGTAAAGGTAGTTTTTAGTTATCTATTCATGAAAAAGAATTTAGTCTTTATATTTTTTTGGAAGGACCAGCAACATAATTTAACTGGTGCAATGGAAAACTATGAAGAAAACGTTGATTTACATTTTAAGATCTCAAGTGATTTATTTGAGAAAGTGAATGATGGACTTATTCCAGAGGAAAATGAAAGTGAAAACGACAATTTCAAGGATGAGACTTTGGACAGTGCTTTTTTAGAAATGGTAGAAGAATTTGAAGGGGAAGATGAACATTTTGATTATGATGGAAACAAAATACCACATAAAGTTATGTTGCAAGTTTTATTGGAATATGAAATGTTAAATGAATAAATTTATAATTTATAATAAAACATTTTTGGAGTCAGTCTTCTTGTAGTATTGATCGTTGATCTGCTCAATGAAAATGAGAATAAATGTTTATATGTAATCTGTTAGAGATTACGGTCAGAAACATTTATTACACTATGATCCCCTACACCGCCTGAAAATCACTGTACTATTCTTGAGCATGAAATACTATTGTCAGCAAATACGTCTATAATAATGTTGACACAGCAATGCACTGTCATAAAGTCAGAAACAGCACTCACTACATGATTTCCTACACTGTTCAGAGACTGTTGCTATGCCTTAATTTTACTTATAAAGTAAACCAGTGTTAACATTATTTAGTGGTTATAATTTCTATGTTATATGTTAGTAGAGGTCTATAACATTTTTTTTCTTTTTTCACAATAGATTGTAATTTTGAACAGAAGAAAAATCAATATGCAGACCAAAAATAAAAAATGAAAGCACTATAAACGGACATACCATTCCAAGAGAAAAGAATTAGAAGAATTACGTAATCAACAAAGGATGGATAAAAACAAGAGTGCTCCTGGAAGACAAGCAAGAATTTTATAAAGAAATTATCTCAAAGGATTTTTTTTTGGATAATATGGAAAAAGAAAAACAGTTGTCAGTATCTACAAGGAGAAATCAGAGAAAAAATAAAAATGTTTCTCAACTCTGCGGTGAACAAAATGTGTATAGTAAAATACGTACTAATCAGTTTGCAGAAATCAGGAAGCGCATGTTTTATAATAGAGTAGTTTCGAATTTATTAAAAAAGGAAAACGTTTATAAAAGGAAATCAGCTTTTTATAAGAAAAAAATATATATTAAGGCTATTGTTGAATGCGCATTTGAGACAAAAATTAAGGTATTTATTTTAGTAATTAATACAATAAATACACTGAATAAGGCAATCAAAGTAATAAAAGCTAAGAGTGAATGGAAAAGACAAATAAATAGTAGTCATTTTTGTGAAGTTTTTTCTGGAAAATGGATGCATACTTCAACTTCTGAGCCATTTTTTAATAAAGAGAGTTACTTTCAAAGTAATGATTTGTTGCATGCAGTTGACACCAGTGGTCGCGCATATGAGGTGAAGGATGGTTGTCCTATTAAAAAAGAGAAAATTGTGCTTAGAAATGCAGAAGAGGTGATAGCTGATGAAGTTTTAGAGAGACGTCCTAAGGTTCCTGTGTACACTTCGAATTGTAGTAGTATTTGCAGTGTACGACAGGATTCAATTGATATCTTTCGCAATTTCTTACGTAAGTATACTAAGGAAAGTCTAAAAAAAACAGATTATAATGTTGCAAGAATTAGACCGTTGCAGAGTGAGAAAAAAACAGGTCTGCATGGGCATTCTCTGGCTTGTCTTTCTAAAAAAGATATGCCAGAGTGTTTTTCATCATTTCAGGATGTTAGCAGTGCATCATACCAAAATGAGGAAATTAGTGAGAAAGTTGCATTATGCAAAAAAGTCCAGCACTTAAACTTAAACAGTTAAATACTGCTCTTTTGCATGGATCTGAATTAGATGTTAAGAAGATTTGTGAAGAAATTGAGGTTAGTTACTTTGGTCCAGAAGAAGACAATGCAGAACCTGATACAGTAATAGAAGGAAATGTGGTAGAAAATGTCAGAAGTTTTAATACTGAACATTTTGAACAGGAAATAACAAAGTTTAAGGTCATTGCAGGTAAAAAAACTAATTTTCCTTGTGTGTGTTGTCGACGCACTCATTACAAAAATCAAACTAGGTTAGTTGATTTATATTTAAAAAGTGAAGAGGAAAATAATAGTGAGTGGAAAGATTTTGCAACTTATTTTTTGGCAGAAAACTGTTTTGATTTGGGTTTTGATCAACATATTTGTAAATATTGTTATAATAAATTAAATGAAAATAGAATGCCTGCTAGAGCTGTACATAATAATCTTGAGTTGATAAATATTCCATCTGAACTGAAGGATTTAAATACCTATGAGACTATTCTGATTCAATGTGTGCATCAATTTCTGGCTCTTGTTCGTATGGAGCCTAAAACAGGGAAATTAAATCCTTCAGATTTACAAAGAGGATTAAAGGGTAGAGTTGTATATTTGCCTCTTGATTTAAAGAAAAACATTGAGACAATTGGTGTTGAAAATGTAGAATATGAACCTCTTGTTATTCTAGTTGATGGTATGCCTACAAAGAGTAAGAAATCTGGCAAGATTTGGTGGATGTTAGAAAATTCAAAAAGGCAATGTTGTATTTGGTCAAAAACAATAAATACTATAAAGATGTATACGTAGGAGAAGAGGAAATAAATGAAGAAGGGGATAATGATTTGTCTGTTGTACAAATTGAAAAAGTGGATGTGTCCTGAAGTGAAGAAATTTATGAAAAGTGCAGTGTTCATCCACTGCATTCCGAAGAAGCAATAGGGAATGCTATTGAATTATTTCAGATGAAAAAAAGCAAAAGGAAGTCCTATTAGAGTATGGGAAGAAAGCTTGGAAGCTCGTTGTTTTCCTCATTTATTTCCAACAGGTCAAGGTGCACGATATGATGTCCGACCTATGCAGATTCCTGCATCTGAATACCGTACAACAAGATTATATGCAGAAGATCCGAGATTTCGTCAATGTATTCCATATTAGTTTCATCTTCTGTTTGAGAGTGACTTATCTGGACTTTCTTATGCGGTGAACTATATCCTAAAAAGTGGAGTACATCTGCAAAATGTTTCAGCAAAGGAATTTATGGATAAAGTGCAACAGAAAGACACTGTTTTGGATTCTCACCTAATTCATCTAATGGCATGTCAGCGTGGCACTAATGAGTATTAGTACCGTCGTCATGGAGATTTGAAATGCATGCTAAGAAACTTAGGAGCACCTATATGGTTTTTAACTCTAAGCTGTGCTGAGTATGCTTGGGAAGATTTACTTGAATTTCTCCGGGTATCAAATGCAAACATAGAAAATATAGAGTACAAGACACCTGGTGAACTGTGCTCTATGGATCCAGTCAATGTTTGCAGGTATTTTAATCATAGATTTGAAGCTATGATGTCTTTTATTATAAACAAAAAAAACCTCCTCTTGGCGAAGTTCTGGATTTCTTTTGGAGAAAAGAGTATCAAGTGAGAGGTGCTCCTCATATTCATATGCTATTATGGATCAAAGATGCTCCCAAATTTGTAACAGACTCAGATGACACTGTACTGTCTTTCATTGAAGAATATGCAACATGTGATATACCTAAAAGTACATCTGATAAGGACTTAAGAGTAAAAGTTTTACGATTTCAAAGTCATCGTTGTGGCAAATATTGTCGGCGAAAATTCAAAACAAAGGATTAATTCTATACCAAATGTCGTTTTGGATTTCCACGGCCAGTAATTTCAAAAGGAAGAGTTAACAATTTTATGTCATCTTTGCGACATACTATCACAAGAAGATCACCCAAAAATACCTACAATTTAAGAAGAAGTGAAGAGTCCAAATACATAAATGACTTTAACCCAGTCATTTTGTTCATGTGGAATGCTAACATGGATATTCAATATGTTGCAGACAACTTTTTTGCTGTGGCTCGATATGTAATGTCTTACATCACCAAATCTGAAAAGACGGAACTAAAGGAAATGTGGGAAAACATTTCTCATGAAGAGCCTAAGTAAGAAATTGTACACCTACAGTTTGAAGATGTTATCTCATCGAGAAATTGGAGCATATTAATGTTGTGATCAATTATCATCAGCAAGTCTTAATGCGAAATCTAGAACAATCCTGTGGGTGAGTTTAGGTCTTGCAGGAACATGAAACCGAGTTTTGAAACCTGTTCAAGAAATTGAATATTTAGCAGAGAAAGAACTTAACAGTACAGACATTCTGAAGACAAACATGTTGGATACATTCTATCCAAAAAGAAGTAATCTGCTTGAAAACATTTGTCTGTATGAAATACTACAAAACTACACTTTTAAAAGGAATATTACAGAGAATATCGATAAAGGTGTATATGCTGTGATTGGATATGAAGGATGTCTGGTGAAACAAATAGAAGAACATTTGATTGTTCACCGAAAACTGAGTTGCGAAACTCCTGACGAAAGAGAATTTTACTATTTAGCTCTTTTGCAACTGTTTAAACCATTATGTACAGAAGAGGAACTACTTGGTGACTTTGACAGTTATGAAGATTCATTCAACGCAACTAAAAGTAGTATAGAATGTCCTGTTTTTAGTAATTATCTGCAAATGTTGAACAGCGAAATAGTGCAAGAAGCAACAATTGCGGCAGAGATTGCTAGAGACAGTTCTCAAGATAGTCAAAGTTCTGCTTCGTTGAGTCAAGATCCACAAGGACAACCAATTATCCAAAATGAAGCAGCCAATGCCATGGATGAGGTGGAAAGAGCAATGGAACAAGCTCAAGAGGATGTAATAAACTTAAAAGAATTGGAAAAACAACTTAATCTTGATCAAAAACAAATATATGATGAAGTGACAGAGCAGATTGAGCATGGTTTTCGTCATGAGAAAAAAGAATGCTCATGTATGTCATTTCAACCTGTACGACTATATGTGAGTGGAGAAGCTGGAACTGGTAAAAGTTTTCTAATTAAAGGAATTGCCACATATCTACAGCAAAGAACTGAGTCATCACTCTCTTGTGTTCTTACTGCTCCAACTGGGTTGGCAGCACACAACATTAAAGGGATTACTTTACATTGTTTATTGATGCTGCCAGTTGAACATGAAAATAGATAACAATACCCCAAGCTATCTGGAGAAGCTTGTTGTGAGGTTTCTAGAGTCCTTAAAACAATTACACTTCTTATTATTGATGAGGTAAGCATGGTCTCAAATTTAATGCTTGCTTTTGTGCATTTATGAATGCAACAGATTCTTAAAACAGAGTATGATGTGTTATTTGGAGGCAAACATGTCATAGTTTTTGGAGATCTACTGCAGCTAACTCCTGTAAAAGGACAACCTGTATTTAAAACTGTTACACAGGCAAAGGATGTTAAATATGGAAATATTCTTCAAGATATAAGAATTGGAAAACTAAGTGAACATGCAAAAGAAACTTTACAAACACAATTACTTTCCAATTTGTTTCCAAATGAAAATAATGTGGCAGAGAAAATATATACTAAAGAGGCAGAAGATAAGTCAGTTATATGCTTGATGCCAACTTTACAAGAATGTTCAATGTTCAATGAAAAAATGTTGAAGTTAGAAAATCAAGAAATTAAGAAACTGGAAGCTAAAGATAGAATAGAGCATGAAGGAAGTACTATTATTTTGTCACAAATGTTGAAGTTAAAATTGGATTCTCTACAGAAATCTATATCTAAAATTGCTGGCTTAGTAAAGAATCTGTATGTATGTTTAAATCGTCAGATTATTTTACGAAGAAATTTACATGTGGAAAGAGGTTTGGTGAATGGAGCAATGGGTAATGTTGTTGGTTTTGTGAATTACCAAAATAGAGATGAGATTGAATTTTTAAGAATCAAATTTGATGGAATTAGGGAAGTTCAACAATTCAGTCGTTGTTCAACTCAATTTTTGCTTGTGAAAGACCTATATATCCGTCAAAAACAGTTTCCTATTTGTTTGGCATATGCAGTGACTATTCATAAATCTCAAGGTTTAAGTGTAGATAGTGCTCTGATAAATATTGGCAGCACTGTGTTCAAAGAGGGTATGGCGTATGTTGCTTTATCTCGTGTTACAACTTTATCTGGACTGTATCTAATTGATTTTGATGAGACAAAGATTATTGCAGATCTAAATTGTGAGAAGGAGTATAACAGGTTAAGAAGAGAATATGCTCCAAGTTTACCTCAATATCCTTTCATTGAAAAATGTGTGGTAGGTCGAAAAAGGAGATGTGAGGAAAAATGTAGTGAAGTAGTAGAGAAACGAAAAAAAATTGATGAACCTGTGATTGGTAGCAAAAAGAAAAAGGTTACTACTGAAGAGATTGTTGGATTTAAATTTGAAAACAGTTATGGTGTCAACTGCTATGCAAATGTAGTGGTTAATGTTGTTTTTTTTCTTAAAACTTTACAGCAACAGATTGTGGAAAATCGTGCCCAAACATTTTGTTCTTCATTAAATTCTGTCTTTGAAAAATGTAGCAGTGATAATAGTGAAATAGAAAGTGTTTCAGATCTTCGAAATGTTTAAGACGTATGTGCTAGACTAAATCAATTTTCTCAGAATATTCAGTAAGATTGTCAGGAATGTATTATGTATATGCCTACAGTTTTAGAAGATGAAGGTGTAGATATTGATAGTCTTTTTGGCCTTTCTTATAAATGGCAACATAACTGCGACAATTGTTCATTTTCAAATAGTACTGACATACACACTGAAAGATTTATATATTTAACATTACCAGACTGTAAAGCAGTGTCTTTCAATAGTCTAGTTAGAGATGTGCATCAAAACATGGTCTGTTCTCAATGTAACTCAGAAATGTTATCAACAATACTTATTCAAATATATGGAAAGTATGTAATTTTAATGTTCCAACCATGCAGAGCTGATGGTACAAAATTGATGACTTCAATTAAAAATGTTGTGGCTTCTCAAATATCAATTTCTAGAAGAACATTTGTAACTGTAGCAATTATCTTTCATAATGGTCCTTCCACAACATCAGTACATTACACAGCTTTTTTGCAATCTCCAACAGGCTGGACACACTGCAATGATAGTCAATTGACTTTTAAGAAACGTTTGCCTTTTGACTTACCAAATTCCTATCTGGTGTTTTTGCAACCCAAATTTCAGTAAAATTAATTGGTGTAGAAAGATTACTGCTGTTAAGAAAAGATACTCTGTTGTTCAGAAGTATCGTGTGAGTGACCAAATGTAAAAATGAAACTTGTATTTGGCATAGTGATAGTATCAGGAACAGGTTTAAGTAATGTTTGATGGTACAGAACACGTTGGAACTTTTGATTATAAAGCTTGGGAAAAGTTTGGTTAAGAGTACAATTAAGTAATTTGGGAAATAAGGACTTTACTCATACTATTTGGCCACGCGGAAAAGTATGAGAGAACAAAATGACTACTTGAGATAAAAGTTGTTAGAACATTCTTCGACGGAAGTTTATTGAGAGGTATTTAAAAGAAAGTGATATTGTTTTATTACTTTGTGATTGTTGAAGATGTAGTGTCCTTACACAAGAAATTGTGAATTAGAGAAAAACATTTAAGACATGTTTTTTTCAAATATTTACATTATGTATTCAAAAGTTGTATAGGTTTTTTAAACACAATCATTTTGATTGTGTTTTTTTTTTGTCCGCTGTCATATGATGAGTAGTATTGAACTCACTGCTTATAGTGAAAATCAACATATTCTGAGAACAGCAAAAATAAACCATATAACATATTGTACAAGTTATTTTGTTAGATTGTATTCAGAAATATTTATTATAACTGATTTGTTTATTCTCTTCCACAGATATTACCTTTATAAGGTGAGTACGACTAATAAAAAAACGTTTTCATTAGTTTTTTTATTTCTCTTTCTCCCTATACTTCCCTCTCTCTCTCTCTCTGTTACCCTTACTCCTTTCATCTCCTTTCTTTGTCATTGCCCTTCTCTTATGCTCACTCCCTTTAACTCATCCACATTGTGTCATTTACTTTTCTTTGCTCCTTCCCTGCGTCCTTTTTTGTCACCATTTCCTTCACTCCCTCTATCTCTTCACTTTCTTACTCCCGTCATTGCGTCACTTTTGTGATGCAGCAGCGGTGCAAAAGATGCGCCATGGTGCGGACTATTTACAACGTGACGCATCTGGGAGATGTTTCATGTTGTAAAGCCCTCCACTTTAAGGAGGCGTTCTGGTGCAGGGGGGACGTTGCTGTGCAGGAAAGTCTGCTAAAAGTGGATGAGTGATATCTACAAGATTTCACTTAATCACTTTTAGGCGAATGCTATGTCAAAACCCTGCGCCTGCTTCAAGCAGGCGTAATGCATGAAGGAGCATTTGTTGAATGGGCCCGCCAGGAGCATTGCTTGAGCTACATCGCTCATGCGATGCAACTTCAACAATGCAACACCTTTACGGCATAGATGCATCACGCATGTGTGCTGTTTTTGCCCCATGGTGTGCCACATTGTGAATGTGACACATCAATGGTGGCGCACGGGTGGTTTTTCTTATCGTAGTTTACTTGGCGCATTCTTGATGATTTGCAGAGATACACCATTTAACGTACATTAGCCCCCATGTTTTAGTCACTCTGGGGCATATTAACAAGATGTGGGTTAAAAAACGCACCTCGCACATCTTCTTATCTTATCTTATCTTATCGCCATCCCCGAAACACGTGTCCAGGGATGGCGAAGAAGGATACTTCGCGGAATACTAAACTACAGTGACCACAGTCCTTAGGGGCGATCCCGCTGGTGCGTGAGTGGTGTGCGACCCCAACCCCTTTTGAAATGTTTAAAGCTCCCTCGTGCTGTCGAGCCTGGGACCCCGCACCTGCGCGCCTGAGTGGTACTAGACCTGGTAATATTTGGCAGCCACCGGCAACCCCAGAAGATAAGAAGATGGCCTATTCCCTGCTGATGAGGGGTAAATACCCCGAAACACGTGTCCAGGGATGGCGAAGAAGGATACATCGCGGAATACTAAACTACACTGACCACAGTCCTTAGGGGCGATCCCGCTGGTGCGTGAGTGGTGTGCGACCCCACCCCCTTTTGAAATGTTTAAAGCTCCCTCGAGCTGTCGGGCTGACGAACCTGGGACCCCGCACCTGCGCGCCTGAGTGGTACTAGACCTGGTAATATTTGGCAGCCACCGGCAACCCCAGAAGATAAGAAGATGGTCTATTCCCTGCTGATGAGGGGTAAATACCCCGAAACACGTGTCCAGGGATGGCGAAGAAGGATACATTGCGGAATACTAAACTACACTGACCACAGTCCTTAGGGGCGATCCCGCTGGTGCGTGAGTGGTGTGCGACTCCACCCCCTTTTGAAATGTTTAAAGCTCCCTCGAGCTGTCGGGCTGACGAGCCTGGGACCCCGCACCTGCGCGCCTGAGTGGTACTAGACCTCATAATATTTGGCAGCCACCGGCAACCCCAGAAGATAAGAAGATGGCCTATTCCCTGCTGATGAGGGGTAAATACCCCGAAACACGTGTCCAGGGATGGCGAAGAAGGATACATCGCGGAATACTAAACTACACTGTCCACAGTCCTTAGGGGTGATCCCGCTGGTGCGTGAGTGGTGTGCGACCCCACCCCCTTTTGAAATGTTTAAAGCTCTCTCGAGCTGTCGGGCTGACGAGCCTGGGACCTTGCACCTGCGCGCCTGAGTGGTACTAGACCTGGTAATATTTGGCAGCCACCGGCAACCCCAGAAGATAAGAAGATGGCCTATTCCCTGCTGATGAGGGGTAAATACCCCGAAACATGTGTCCAGGGATGGCGAAGAAGGATACATCGCGGAATACTAAACTACACTGACCACAGTCCTTAGGGGCGATCCCGCTGGTGCGTGAGTGGTGTGCGACCCCACCCCCTTTTGAAATGTTTAAAGCTCCCTCGAGCTGTCGGGCTGACTAGCCTGGGACCCCGCACCTGCGCGCCTGAGTGGTACTAGACCTGGTAATATTTGGCAGCCACCGGCAACCCCAGAAGATAAGAAGATGGCCTATTCCCTGCTGATGAGGGGTAAATACCCTGAAACACGTGTCCAGGGATGGTGAAGAAGGATACATCGCGGAATACTAAACTACACTGACCACAGTCCTTAGGGGCGATCCCGCTGGTGTGTGAGTGGTGTGCGACCCCACCCCCTTTTGAAATGTTTAAAGCTCCCTCGAGCTGTCGGGCTGACGAGCCTGGGACCCCGCATCTGCGCGCCTGAGTGGTACTAGACCTGGTAATATTTGGCAGCCACCGGCAACCCCAGAAGATAAGAAGATGGCCTATTCCCTGCTGATGAGGGGTAAATACCCCGAAACACGTGTCCAGGGATGGCGAAGAAGGATACATCGCGGACTACTAAACTACACTGACCACAGTCCTTAGGGGCGATCCCGCTGGTACGTGAGTGGTGTGCGACCCCACCCCCTTTTGAAATGTTTAAAGCTCCCTCGAGCTGTCGGGCTGACGAGCCTGGGACCCCGCACCTGCGCGCCTGAGTGGTACTAGACCTGGTAATATTTGGCAGCCACCGGCAACCCCAGAAGATAATAAGATGGCCTATTCCCTGCTGATGAGGGGTAAATACCCCGAAACACGTGTCCAGGGATGGCGAAGAAGGATACATCGCGGAATACTAAACTACACTGACCACAGTCCTTAGGGGCGATCCCGCTGGTGCGTGAGTGGTGTGCGACCCCACCCCCTTTTGAAACATAATTTGCCTGTCTCATATTTGTAATAAGTTCTTCGTATTCAAAATATTACCAAATGTTCACGTTTCCAACACTACCCAGAGACGTTCTGGTGTCTTCATGCGCAAGTGTTTTAAAAACTGGTTGTCCTTTTACAGAAGTCAGTTGCAGTAGATCTAAAAAAAACTATGAAATGTTTTTCTCCAAATAACACGTCATTCTCTGTTTTAAGAATTTTCAGCATTCTTAAATGCACAAAGGCAAGCATCAAGTTTGATACCTTGCCTACCTCATAAATAATGAAAAGTTTAATTTTCTTCCAGACTCCTAAAACTTCACAACAAGCTTCTCCAGATAGCTTGTGGTATTCCAATTTGTTTACATGCTCTACTGGTAGTATTAGTAAACAATGTAAAGTAAGTCCTTTAATGTTGTGTTCTGCCAACCCAGTTGGAGCAGTGACAACACAAGACAAATGCAACTCCATTTTTTTCGGTCGATAACTTTTAATTACTTTAATTAAAAAACGTTTCCCTGTTCCAGTTTGTCCACTCACGCACATTCGGATAAGTTGAAATGATATGCATGAGCACTCTTTCTTTTCATGAAGTAATCCATGGCAATTCTGTTGTCTCACTTGCTCATATATTTGTTTCTGTTCAACATTTAGTTGTTCTTCCAAGTTTGATAAGTTTGTTACATCTTCTTGAGCTTGATGCATTGCTGTTTCCACCTCATTCATGGCGATTGCTGCTTCATTTTCAACACGAACTCTGGCTCACCGGAGGATCCAGGTCCCCCCTCCATTCTCAAAAATTTCTCGGATATTGTAAGTCCTAAACTTACAGATATTTTTAATGCCATGTTTTCATCTAACATTTTACCTTCCATTTGGAAGAAGGTGACTATAAAACCTCTTATTAAGAAGAGTTCCTTAGACCCTTCTATAGTCGCTAATTACCGCCCTATAGCTTGCCTCCCTCTCCCCACCAAAATTGTGGAAAAGATTATGAACACCCAAATCTCGGATTTCATAGATCAGAACAATTGCCTAGACAATTCACGATTTGGCTTTCGGAAAGGACATGGAATGGAAACAGCGCTTATCAAAGCTACAGATGAAGTCAGGATGACACTTGAAGGCGGAGGAGAAGCAGTGCTGATCCTGCTGGACCTGTCGGCTGCTTTTGACACTGTCGATCATTCCATCTTGATCGACCGTGTCGCAGCGGCAGGGATCACAGGTGGCGCTAAAGACCTTATCTCTTCTTTCCTCACTGATCGTGTGCAATCAGTCGCCTTTGGCAATTTTAACTCACCCCCTTTTACCCTTCCCTGTGGTGTCCCCCAGGGATCCTCGCTAAGTCCGACACTATTTAACATTTATGTGTCTGACTTGGCGAGGATCATAAAAATCCATCACCTGGCGGTGACATCCTACGCTGATGACACCCAGATTGTCCTGACCATTAATAAAAATGGAGATGAAGTGGCCTCCAATTTCAATCAGGGAATGTTAGCTATAAGTGACTGAATGTCTACAAACTGCCTGAAGCTAAATAAGCATGGGCGGAAAATCCGTTTCGCTCGCGGATTTTGCGGATTTTCGGTAAATTCGCAATCCGCGAGATTCGCGAATCTCCCGCAAAATCCGCAAATCCGCGAGCAGCGGATTTTGCTCGCACTGCTCGCGTGAGTTCGCGGCTTCCCAGTACAACTTCGCCCCCCGCGAATAAGCGCTAAATTGCAGAAATACGATTTTAGCAAAACTGAAACTACTTACCAGGTTCAAAAGTTCAGGCTCATCATTAGTAGCCATTTCCTGTAGTGCTTCCTGAGGGGCCCCTCCAGAGTTCAGTTGCCAGTTGCAACTATTATGTGACCCTGCTCTGAACCTCAGAATAGTTACACATATGCCACAAAGGTCCTGAATTACAGCTAAGGGAGACAAGCAGGAGCCAGGCTGGAAGTTCAAATCCATTAATCAGCCCCTAATTCATTATTGTCAGTTGGGGCAGGGCAGGTGTTGTAACTAATTTTGCAACTATGAAAGCACTTAGCAAGTGCAAAAGATCACTAATCAGGAAGAACTAAGGAAGCAGGTGCCAGCTAAAAAAATATTCTGTGACACATTAATCAGCCCCAAATTAATTCAGGTCACTTGAGGCAGGGAAGGTGTGCTTGCGTTGCCACAATAATGTACACTGACTGGACAACCAGAGGGTGCTTTGATGAAACAGAGGGTGGCATGGGTGGGCCAGAGGGTGGCATGAGTAGTCAGAGAGTGGCAGTGGTGACAGAGAGTGGCAGTGATGAAGACAAGTGTCCCAAACAGGCTGGACACGTAGAAACAACAAGTTCGCGAAACTTGCGACCCGACAGGTAAGTTCGCGTTTTGCGAAACTGTACAAAACCCTCGCGAACTGGCAGAAACCCGCACGAACACACAAAAAAAAAAAATCCGCAAATTTGCGAGAATTCGCGGATTTTGCCGATTGCGAGTTCGCAAATCCGCAAAATTCGCGAACGCGAGATTCGCAAAATTCGCCCATGTTTAAAGCTAAACTCCGATAAAACGGAGGTGATGGTGTTCGGCAATCTCTCCCAAACCTGGTCACCTACTTGGTGGCCTGCCACACTGGGACCACCCCCTTCCCCGGTGACCAAGGCAAGAAATTTAGGAGTCTTGTTGGACACTAAACTCACTTTTACGCACCATGTTAATGCGGTAGTATCATCCTCTTTTTACACCATGAGAATGATTAAAAAACTCTTACCTTATCTTTCCATGAACATGGCTAGATTCCTGGTTAGCGCTCTAGTTATGTATCGCATAGACTATTGCAATGCACTTCTAGTCAATGCTCAGGAAGGAGTCCTAAAAAAGCTACAGCTGGAGCAGAATGCTGCGGCCAGATTGATCACGGCCACCCCTAAATATGCCTCCATCTCTGGCATCATTCAACAGCTCCATTGGCTGCCAGTGAAGAAGAGAACTAAATTTAAAGCACTTTGTATCGCTTATAAGGCAATCAACTTTCAAGGCCCTGCCTTTTTAAAGGATGCACTCTGTCCATTTAATCCAGCTAGATCCCTTCGTTCTTCTTCAGCTGGTCTAATGCAGGTTCCCAGGGCCAAGAAGGTCTCTTGGGGAGACAGGTCCTTTATAGTGACCACTACCAAACTATGGAACAGTCTTCCAAGTTACATCAAAACCTGTTCTTCCCTTCTCTCTTTTCGTAAACAGATAAAGACCTGGTTGTTCAAACAATAACCACTCATGAACAACTTAACCTGGCTGCACTATTTATAACTACTCATGGATAAGTATAGTGTATACTCAGCCCCGAGACACCCTCGGGTATTTGTGCGCTTAACAAATTTCCTAAATAAATAAATAAAACAATTGGATGTCCTAGTCGATCTTGACTTTGACTGTTTTGAGAACTGTCTCTAGCAATCTCAGCTGTAATTGTAGCTTCTTGATCAATTTCCTCGTTCAACATTTTCACATAATTTACAAAAGCACTGCATTGTATGCTATCTTTACAAGCATTAAAGGAATATTCATAGCTCTGGAAATCTCCAAGTAATTCCAGTTCTGAACACCATGGTTTGAACAGTTAAAAAGGGCTAAATAGTCAAATTCCCTTTTATCTGCAGTGTCGCAACTCAGCTTTCTGTGATTAATCAAATTTCCATTTGTTTGTTTCACCAAACATCCTTCTGAACCAATGTATCCATATTTTCCATCATTGATGTTCTCTGTAGTATTCTGTTTAAAAGTGTAGTTTTGCAGAACTTCATAGAGACACATGTTCTCAAGATGATGACTTTTGTTTGGGAAATATGTGTCCAACATATTTGTTTTCAAAATATCTATACTTTCTGGATCTTTTTCTGCTAAATATTCAATTTCTTGTACAGATTTCCCTTTGCTGCAAGGCCTAGACTCACCCAAATGATTCTTCTAGATTTGGAGTATAGACTTGCAGATGATAACCGATCTGAGCATTCATATGCTCCAATTTCTTGATGGGATAACATCTTCAAACTGAAACTGCATAATTTGTCTTCTTGTGAGAAATCTCTTCCCACATATCTTTCAATTTCGTCTTTTCAGATTTTGTAATATAGGACGTTACATATCGAGCTACAGCAATGGAATTGTCCGCAACATACTGAATATCCATGTTAGCATTCTACATGGGCAAAATAACTGGGTTGTAGTCATTTATGTATTTTGACTCTTCATTTCTTCTTAAGTTGTAGGTATTTTTTGGAGACTTTCTTGTGATGGTATGTCACAAAGATGACATAAAACTGTTCACTCTTCTTTTGGATATTAAAGGACGTGTAAATGCAAAACGACATTTGGTGTAGAACTTATCCTTAGATTTGTACTTTCATCAACAGTATTTTCCACTTAACTTGTTTTCTTCTGTGCTTTTGGGTACAGCACATGTTGCATATTGTTCAAAAGAACTCAAAACAGTGTCATCCGTATCGGTTCCAAATGTGGGGCATCCTTAATCCATGACAGCATATGTATATGAGGAGGATTTTTTTTATTGCAGATAAAAGACATCAATCACTTAAACGTTTTAGTGTGGGAAATGTGTTTTCCTAAAATGTGTGCTTTTAAATAATTTGTCTAGAATCACACTGAACATCTGTGTTAATTAAGGAATTATAGTTGCAGCTTTTTCCATAATCTTCACAGTTTCTGCTGACAGTCTACCTCTCTCTCCTTATACTGTCTCCTCTCTTGTGATATTTTCCCTCTTTCTTTATTTTCATTTGTCTTTCGTTATAGTGCTGCTTGTTCTCACAGATTCTTCTGTACTCTTAGTGTGTTCCCATGCTCATTGTCTCCTCTGTCTCTTAATAGTACCCCTTCTTTTTATAATCCGTTGTGTGATCTTTTAATCCTCTCTCTCTCAATATACCTCCCTCTGCCTGCACCTTCTATCCTCTGTCTGCACTATATCTCTCTTTGTCAACACCATCTCCCTACAGCCTGTATCATCTCTCTCTCTGCCTTCACGATCTCTCCTTGTGCCTGCACCATCTCCCCCTCAACCTGCACCATCTCACCCTCTGCCTGAACCATGTCCCTCTCTTCCTGCACTTTCTCATCCTCTGCCTGCACCATCTCTCTCTCTGCGCATCATCTCCCCCTCTGTATACACCATCTCTCCTCCTCCTGTAACATCACTACCTCTGTCTGCATCATCTCCGCTTTGTGTATGTGAATGCTGGGAGATACCACAGGTTCCTCTCATGTGCACTGTCAATTACACTTTTACTCTGGGGGCGCATACAAGGGGCCCACTCAGTAGAGACCGCATGCATTTCTGTGACGGTATTGTTGCTACGGAAAGGCACCTGCAGAGGCCCATTATGATATGTCTGGCGGTGTGTATTAGACGCCACTACCATGTTAAACCCTTACCGCCCCGGTCCTAAGGTGACCGGGGCAGAAGAGCGGTAGACGGTCTTTGCCACTGCTGTGGAGCTGTCAGCCATGGCGGGGGGTCATTCTGGTTGGGGTTCATTTTGGTTGGGATTGCAGGTGGATTGCCCTCACCAGGTTGGCGGTGGGTATTGCAGTCTGGTGGGGGGGCAATCTGCCCGCCATCGTAATGGGCCCGTTAGTGTCTCACAGTCCTCACAGTTCTCATTGTCTTGTCTGTCTCCTAATAGTCACACTTCTGTTTAAACTCCCTTGTCTAACCTTTTTTATACTGTCCCCCTGTCTACTCATACTCTGTATCTGTCTTCTTATACTCTCCCTTCTCTCCTCATACAGCTACCTTTTTCCTCATAATCCTCATTATCTCTTCATATTTTCCAGTCTTGTCATACTCTATTTATACCCTTATACTGCATTGTCTGCTTATATCCTCTTTTCTATTTATATTTCATATTGTCTTGTAGTCTTTTTTCTCTTGTTGCAAGTCCTTCTATTTTCATATTGTTATGTTTGTTGCATAATCTGTCCTGTCTTCTTATAAGTAATATAATAGTGTATTTGACATAATTTATTTTTCTAAAGTGATATATATTTTTTATAATAGAATCTTTTGGTCACCACTGAAAAACATCATCATGCCTTCCAAAACAGAGAAGAAGAAAGGACGAAAGAAAGCAGCGTATTTAAAGAGGACTCATCTACAACATTTACCTGAAGATCAATGTAGTAACAAAAAGAAAAAAAGTTCTGGTAAGAAAACTAAGACTTTTCTACGAAGACTGACAACCCCTAACAGAAGTGTGCGCAAAGTAAACAATACTGTGACTGGTTCTGCAACTAAGAGAAAAAACAAGAGTCATGGAACAACTTCAGAAAAAAATGTATATAGTAAAAGAAGGATCAATCAATTTAACGACATAAGAAGGAAGATGTTTTATGATAGAATTTTGTTCAATTTGACTAAGTTAATAAAGAGTTGTAACAAGAAAACCACATTTTATAATGTAGTTGAGAAAGCTTTTGAATTACAAAAAAATGTTGTTTTCGTAATCAATAGAATTTGATCACTAGATAAGCCAATCCATTTAATGAGGAACAAAAGTAAGTGGAGAAGAGTCATTAACAGAACTAATTTTTCTGAAGTTTTTTTGGGTGAATGGAAACATAGTTTAAGTTCTGAGCCTTTTTTTTAATAAGGAGAGTTATCTTCAGAGTAATGACTTGTTGCATGCAGTTGACTCTACAGGTTGTGCTTATGAGGTTAAAAATGGTTGTCCTATTGAGAAAGAGAAAATTGTTCCTAGAAATGCAGAAGAGGTGTTAGCTGATGAGGTATTAGGGAGAAGGCCTAACGCTCCAGTGTACACTTGGAATTGCAGTAGTATTTGTAGTGTATGGCAGGAATCTATTGATTTTTTACGCAATTTCTTATGTAACTATACTAAGTAACTATACTATATAGCAAAGATTAAGATGTTTCAAGGATTAGACCCTTGCAGAGTGAGAGAAAATACTGGTTTGCAAGGAAATTCTTTGGCTTGTTTTTCTAAAAAACTTTGTAGAAGTGTTTTTCACTATTTCAGGATGTTGGCAGTACATCATACTGAAATGAGGAAATTAGTCAGAACGTTGTATTATGCAAAAAGTCAAGCTCTAATTTTAAAAAAGTTGAACAGTGCTTTTTTGCATGGATCTGTGTCAGATGTAAAGAACGTTTGTGATGAAAGTCAGGTTAGTTACTTTGGTGCAGAAGAAGATAGTGCAGAAATTGCTACGTTAGTAGAAGGAAATGTAGAAGAAAATGTACAACATTGCTGTACAGAAAAATTTGAGCAGGAAATTACAAAGTTCAAGGTGGTTTCAGGTGAAACACCAAATTATTCTTGTATTTGTTGTCGACGTACTCATTATAAAAATCAGACTAGGACTGTTGATCTGTATTTAAAATGTGAAAAGGAAAATAATAAGGAATGGATGGAATTTGTAACTTATTTGTTGGTCGAGAATACTTTTGATTTGGGTTGTGATCAGCGTATTTGTAAATATTGTTATAACAAATTAGATGAGAATAAAATGCCTGCTCGAGCTGTGGATAATATTTTGAGTTGGTAAATATTCCTTCTGAACTGGTGGATTTAAATACTAGTGAGTCTATTCTTATTCAATGTGTGCATCCTTTTCAGGCTATAGTTTGCATGGAGCCTAAAACAGGGAAATTGCCTCCTTCAGGTTTACAGAGAGGATTAAAGGGAAGAGTTGTGTATTTGCCATTAGATTTAAAGAAAAATATTGAAACAGTTGGTGTAGAATATGTAGAAGATGAACCTTTAGTTATTCTTGTTAATGGCGTTCCTACTAAGAGTAAGAAAATCTGGCAGGAATTAGTGGATGTTAGGAAAGTGAAAAAGGCAACGTTGTATCTGATAAAAAAGAATCAATATTTTAAAGATGTATTTATGAGTGAAGAAGAAATAACTGTTGAAGAAGATAATGACTTGCCATCTGGACAAATTGAAAAAGTGGATGTGTCCAGAACTGAAGAAATCTACAAACATTACAGTGTTCATCCACTGCATTCCAAAGACGTGATGGGGAATACTATGGAGTTATTTCAAATGAAAGAAGCAAAGAGAAATCCCATTAGTGTATGGGAAAAAAGTTTGGAAGCTCATTGTTTCCCTCATTTGTTTCCCACAGGAAAAGGAGGACGATATGATGACCGACCTGTGCAGATTCCTGCATCCGAAGACCGGACATTAAGATTGTATGCAGAAGATCCAAGATTTCGACAATGTATTCCGTATTTGTTTCATCTTTTGTTTGAGAGTGATTTGTCTGGACTTTCTTATGCAGTAAACCATATATTGAAAACAGGTGTACATCTGCAAAATGTTTCAGCAAAGGACTTCATGTATAAAGTACACCAGAAAGGAAATGTTTTGGAATCTCAGCTAATTAATCTCATGGCATGTCAGCGTGGTGCTAATGAGTACTGGTACCGTCATCATGGAGAACTTAAATGTATGCCAAGGAATTTAGGAACTCCTACATGGTTCCTTACTCTAAGCTGTGCTGAATATGCTTTGGATGATTTACTTCAATTTCTTCGAGAGGCAAATCCAAATATACTAAATATTGAATACAAGACACCTGAGGAATTGTGCTTTTTGAATCCAGTTAATGTATGCAGATATTTCAATCATAGATTTGAAGCTATGATGTCTTTTATCACCAATAAAAAAAATCCTCCTCTTGGAGAGGTTGTGGACTTCTTTTGGAGAAAGGAGTATCAAGCAAGTGGTGCTCCTCACATACACATGCTAATATTGATCAAAGATGCTCCTAAATTTGGAACAGATTTAGATGATATTGTGTTATCTTTTGTTGAAGAATACACTACATGTGATATACCGAAAAGTACACAGGATAAGGACTTAAGACAACAAGTCTTACGATTCCAAAGCCATTGTTGTGGTAAATACAAATCTAAGGACGAATTCTACACCAAATGTCGTTTTGGATTTCCACGTCCAGTAATATTGAAAGGAAGAGTGAACAGTTTTATGTCATCTTTGCGACATACTATCACAAGAAATTCTCCTAAAAATACCTACAATTTAAGAAGAAATGAAGATTCAAAATACATAAATGACTATAACCCAGTCATTTTGTCCATGTGGAATGCTAACATGGATATTCAATATGTTGCAGACAATTCCATTTCTGTTGCTCGATATGTAACATCGTACATAACGAAATCAGAAAAGACATAATTGAAGGAAATGTGTGAAGAGATTTCCCACGAGAAGAGTCTAAGTAAGAAATTATATACTTAGAGTTTAAAGATGTTATCTCATCGAGAAATTGGAGCATATGAATGCTCGGATCGATTATCATCTGCAAGTCTATATTCCAAATCTAGAAGAATCATTTGGGTGAGTCTAGGTCTTGCTGCAACACGAAACCGTGTACTTAAAACTGTACAAGAAATTGAATATTTAGCTGAAAAGGAGCCAGAAAGTACAGATATTGTGAAAGTAAAGTAAAGTTTTTATTGCGCAATTAATTAAAATCATTGCAATGTACACACACTAGGATGACCGTTACGTATTGAGGATGAAAAGATACACAGAACAAATAAAAACAGAAAAATTATAAATTAATGAAAAAGACGTGTAATAATGTCACCGGGAGATCAAATCAAACTGGGTCAGAAAACAAATTATGAGAATTTATTTCTAGGATAAACTTAACAAAACGAGCCGCCAACCGCAGAGAGTCTCCCCTCATGCAAGCGTCTAGTGATTCCTGGCAGGTCCTGATGTTAAGAAGAAGCCAAATGGGACGCAACCAGAAGTTTCTTTGGACTCAGAGTTTTTGGCAAATGCACAGTATGTGGATAAGGTTTTCTTCCTCTTGCTTGCAAAAGCGGCATTGAGACGATGCCTTTTTCCTATACCCCTGACCAAATTTGTATGCCATCAGCAGGATTAAACCAAAACGGAATTACATTAATTGAAGTTTTATATGTACTTTCATAGGAGCTGCCAGAAATAACGGAAGAATTTTCTGGGTGTATAATTTAGAGACCCAGGGGCCATGAAAGAGCTGGGTGACCCGTTGCTCGTCGTGGTCGCTTGATAGAGTTTTTGCTTGTTTGGTTAGAAGTTTTGTTTTCGCAGCAATGGGCAGCGGGGATGACCATATGTCCTTTGCTTTGAGAAATTCTAGACATGATGTCAGATATTTGTTCCACTGTGTTTTGTGGTTGCTGAAGACTAACCATAGACAGCTCTTTAAGGAGTGAGGGCTAGTGTGCTTTGTTTTTAGACAATAGTCATTGTAGCGTGCACTCATTAAATAGATATTGTGAAAACAAATATGTTGGATACATATTATCCAAACAGAAGTCATTATCTTGAGAATATTTGTCTCTATGAAGTGCAGCAAAACTATATTTTCAAACGGAATATTACAGAAAACATCAATAATGGTATATATGCCGTGTTTGGTTCTGGAGGATGTCTGGTGAAACAAAGAAGAGGACATTTGATTAATCACCATAAACTGAGTTGTGAAACGCCTGACATAAGGGAATTTTACTATTTAGCTCTTTTGCAACTTTTCAAGCCATGGTATTCAGAATTAGATTACTTGGAGATTTAAAGAGCTATGAAGATTCCTTCAATGCAACTAAAGATACTATAGAATGTCCTGTTTTTGCAAATTATGTGAAAATGCTGAACGATGAAATTGAGCAAGAAGCTGCAATAGCAGCTGAGATTGAGTACTATAAGGAGAGACACTGGCTGAATTCTTAATTGGTTGACATTTACTTTAGTGAATGGATTACTACATGGTACTGAAAGAGTCACTATGGCATTGCAATAGCAGCCACACTGTGTTTGCTGGAGTGTATGGATAGTGAGTGGGACATTGTAGGCCAGATATACAAGTGTGAAGGTGGTTAGGCTACTACATGTATAATGCATAGGAGTTTCAAGTACTGCGTACCCTAAAGCATGACTCACTGCAAGAGTACATGTACTTATGTGTCCGCAAACACATCAACCAAAAAAAATCATTCCCTCTCAATTTTGCCAAATGGACACTGTCTCACAGTGTAATTCTAGACAAATAACAGTATTTATTACACTTCACTGAAAGAGTCCCTATGGGATTGCAGGAGCACTCACACATTGTTTACTGGAGTGTATGGATCCTAACTGCCGAGTTGTAGGCCTGAATCACGAGTGTGAAAGTGATTACTGAACAGATTGACACCATTTAAGCAAAAGGCACGAGTCTGAACTGAGGACTACCTCTTTGCCAAATTTGGAGTCATTCTGTTGAGCAGTTCGGGCTGTAGCTGCAGCTAAAGGGCCTATGGGAAATTGCATGGGGAAAACACATTTTGGGACGCCCTTTTTCCTCAGCCCCCGCAACACAAATTATCCAGAGACTTTCAGTATAGGAGGGGACTCGAGCTGACCGTATGTTTTTGACATTTCACGAAGATTCGTCAACCGGCGCCAAAGTTATTGGGAATAGAATGTTGCGGATTTCCTATGGAAAATGGGTCCTAACTATAACTACCTACTGGTGGTCGCCAGTAGGTAATATATATATACTATCTACCGGCGGTCACCAGTAGATAGTTATAGTTAGGATCTAGTTTCCATAGGAAAAGAGTTTATCGTTTTCACAATAACTTTGGCGCCAGATGACAAACCTTCATGAAATTTTCAAAACTAGTGGGGCCCCCCCAAGCAGCTCATGTCTTAAAATTTTCGGAGTTATTCACTTCTTTAGACACGGCTACAGCTCGAACTGCTGAACAGAATTACACCAAATTTGGCAAAAAGGTAGCACTTGATTTAGAAAGAGACCTTTTTGTTAAATGGTGTAAATTTTCCAGAGAAATTAAAACAAAAGTGGTCAGAAAATCAATTTCCCATAGGAAACTTTAGACCTTTTTCTTAAATGGTGTAAATCCGTTCAGTAGTTGCTGAGAAAATCAAAAAATAAAGGTTTTGAAATCTTGTGGCGCGGTGGATCCGCGGACCCTCCTGACCACAAGCTTTATTCTAATAGGCTGTCAACACTCCAAACCAGGAAGTGTTGGTAGCCATATTGTGCCTCGGTAGAACTGAGCCACAAGAAAACAGGAAAACAAAGGTGAAAAAAAAAGAAAAGGGGAAGGGTAGAAACACCCTGACCCCCCAGGCCTGCTCAGAGGGGCCCACAAGGACCCCCAGGGCTAAAAAAAGCATTTTTTTTTAAAACAGTAGAACTGCGGAATGCAAGCTGGGTGCGCGGATCTTGTTGAACATTTTTTAAAAAACAAAGCGAGGGCTTCCTCATTATGTTAATATTAAGCCCCTGGGTGCGCCAGGTCCCGGGGCAATTTTGGAAATGTATAGCGGGAGCCCACAGGGACCCTCGCAGCCCATGGGATTACTGGCTCCTCGGGGCTCTCTTGTTTAAAATAAAAATACCTGTGTGGGGGGCTCAAGCCCCTCACTCCACCCAGGGACCTCCACCTCCCCAGGGTACTAACTGTTCAAATGTGGACTCCCGAGCCCCGGTGACCCCCACCTCCCCGGGGCTTTGGAATAGTTGGGAGGGGGGCTGTACAGCCCCCCTCCTGGAGCCTTCGATGGTCCTGGGGGGTGCCCCGCTTCTAGAGCCTTCGATGGCCCTGGGGACCGCCACCCCCCGGGGCCATCGCCTGCAGTGTCCTGGGGTGCCCACTCCTGAGACACTGCTGTTTGCTATGGTAGGGCGGGAGCATGTCTCCTGCCCTACTGTAGCAAACTCTGGTTTTGATTTTGGAAGAGAGAGCAGGGAAACATGCTCTCTCATCCAAAATCCAAAGCAGATTGCTTTTCCACATAGGGAGCTGCATGTTACCAGTTCCCCATATGGAAAAGCAATGCCGGCTCCCGCAGGGGGCGGGGACTTGGCAGGACTGTGGGGCCATAAGGGCTCCCCCCATGGTCCCCAACGAAGTGGCTAGGCTCCGGGGATGGGGTTCCCGGGGCAAATATAAATCACTGGTATCACTGGTAAGAGCGGTTTTTTTGTGAAAAATTCAGAATCGCGACCCTAGCTCGTTACTCAATGCGGCCCCCTGGTGTGAACGCGAGGGGTGCGCCGCTCTCAGCGCAGCCCACTGGTGTAAACACAAGGGTTGAGAGGCTCCCAGCACGGCCCCCCGGGGTGAACGCGAGTGGTTTGCAACTCCCAGTGTGGCCCCTGGTGTGAACGCAAAGGGTGCGTGACTCCCAGCACAGCTCCCTGGTGTAAACGTGAGTGGTGCACAACTCCCAGTCGTGCTGGGTGCTCGAATCACAGCAAAAAGATTTAAGATTTTTTAATTTTAAACCTAGGTTATATGTTAGGATCTTGGATAGCTCTAAAAAGAGCCCTTGTGTTTATTGTGAGATTTTTGTAGCTACAGGTAAGTGCTGTTGCAGAGTCTTACATTGTTGAGAAGGACTCTGTTTCCCTTATCTATCAAGTGTCGACCATCACTCCTGTAGATACCATCCATATCAAAATGCAGATTATTGTTGTATATGGTCCCTATACTGTTGGAGTACACAAAGGCAGTTTGGGGGGAAAAGCAACATCAATTCTGCAAGATGTCCTTCATTAGAATTTCCAGACCTACCCCAGTCAATGTGCCTAGGTCATTGCCACCAAAGTGCACAATCATGGTCAGGTGGTTGGAGATGCAAAAATGTTTTAACCAATGGCATCAATTGGTGCCAATTTAATCCTCTCTGTCCAATCCATTTAATGTCTACATTTTGCAAAGCTAGCTCTTTGTCAATACCTCTGCTTCTCTGCGCACAACCCTTGCGAATCAATTTCCCTCTGTGCCTGACTGTGTTAATCGCCAATGTATGACTTACACTAGCCGCATAAAACTAAGTGTGGACTGCAAACACGTTAACACTTATGAGCATGCGCCTATTGCCCAAGTGCAAAGTCTTTAAAGTTCACACTGATTCTGTTACCAATTCACGCCACTGGGAACATTTACGTACACACACATACAAAAACCTTGTTGTGGTCTACAAACACAGTAATGCATATGCGCAGGCGCCCACTGCCCAACAATGTTGAGGTTTTAATGTTCAGATTGACTCTTCCCCGAATATGCACTGCTGGGAGCATATGTATATACACACATAGACATAAGCCTTGTTGTGCACTACTCTAGTGTCGAACTCCAGGCATGCGCACATCCTCATGCGCCCCTCGAGCTCCAGTCACTTACACAGATGGGACTTGCAGTCCCAGTGAGCATGCGTTCTCCCTTCACGCTACGGAACGCAAATATAGTCCCGCCTTCCGTCTTCCGCTTCCATGAATGCCGCAGTTACTCCTTGACAGACTAAGGCGAGGACCTGGAGGGTACTAGGAGCCTTCGACTATGGCAATTTAGTAAGTACTTTGAGCCCCCCCCCCCTGACCCCGACATCCTAACACAACCCCACCCCAATTTCCAATGAATTACCAGCAAGATGATGGCCTTCATTGTAAATGTCCCCTGTATTATTTAATTTTTTACATCCCGGTTGAAGAGTACTATATCTAGTGAGTATATGTGGCTTGACATGGCAACCACCTAGTAAATGTTTTCCCTCCATTGTTTTTTGACTTGATACACAGCAGTAATTGTAAACAGTTAGCCTTGATTTACTTCTCTACATGGATGTTTTAAATATGCCACCCAAAAACGGAAATAGAACCTCGAGGACCTAACTAAATAAGATTAGATTTTTCATCAGGCTACCAATCCCTTCACAACTACCCGTCGACTAGAGGTCGGGACACGCCCACGAGGAACATCATTGAAAACAATGGGGTAAACCCAAGAAATCAATAGGACCTGGGTAACTGTATATATATAAAGAAAATGGTCCTAGATATAAATTTTAAACACAATTAATGATGTGAATATTATTTCTTCACAGTCAACAAAAAGTCAGACTAAATCTGAACATACAAAACACATGGAGATGTATTATTAGCTTGATTCAGCTAAAAAATACAGGAGACCCAACACAACAGTGTATACAACAATTTCTACTGCAGTTTATTTACAAATTCATAAAATTTCCACAGAAAGAGAAGGGAAGGAAAGGAAATGGTGCTCAAGTAAAAGGAGGGTGTAAATATAGATTTGGAAGTAGTTTAGTGCAACAGAGAGATTATTTGTACACTGCACAGGTTAAGCCTACCCATTCACAATCTATATACAATATTATACAAGGGGACAGGAAGGGGCAGGTGTAGGCTTTAAGGAAGTAACAGGGGGGGATCGTCGACGTTTCGACCCTGGCGCAAAAAGGGAAAGTCACGACCTCTGCTGCGGGTCTTCTTCAGGACGGTGGTAGGGACAGGGGGCGGGGAGGCACCAATTAAAATTGGAAGGGTGTCGCAATTTCCAGATCAGTTGGGCGATGCACCTCGAGATGAGAATTTCTGCTCAGAGTAGGGAATCAATCCAACAATATTAGGTACACAGCGGGCAGTCGTAATCAACCGTGCCTAGTCCAGTAACACGGGAGACATGGTACCGATGGTCAAAAGGCGAGAAAGGAACTGATTTAGGTTCAAGTGAATCTTGAATTAATAGCGTTAGCCCCAAATGTATAGAGACGGGGGGCTGCCAAACCGCTGTTCGCAAGGGAATTCGAAGTGTATTCAGGCAGCTTCCGCGACCGGCTGGAACCAGCCGGTCGCGGAAGCTGCCTGACCATCGGTACCATGTCTCCCGTGTTACTGGACTAGGCACGGTTGATTACGACTGCCCGCTGTGTACCTAATATTGTTGGATTGATTCCCTACTCTGAGCAGAAATTCTCATCTCGAGGTGCATCGCCCAACTGATCTGGAAATTGCGACACCCTTCCAATTTTAATTGGTGCCTCCCCGCCCCCTGTCCCTACCACCGTCCTGAAGAAGACCCGCAGCAGAGGTCGTGACTTTCCCTTTTTGCGCCAGGGTCGAAACGTCGACGATCCCCCCCTGTTACTTCCTTAAAGCCTACACCTGCCCCTTCCTGTCCCCTTGTATAATATTGTATATAGATTGTGAATGGGTAGGCTTAACCTGTGCAGTGTACAAATAATCTCTCTGTTGCACTAAACTACTTCCAAATCTATATTTACACCCTCCTTTTACTTGAGCACCATTTCCTTTCCTTCCCTTCTCTTTCTGTGGAAATTTTATGAATTTGTAAATAAACTGCAGTAGAAATTGTTGTATACACTGTTGTGTTGGGTCTCCTGTATTTTTTAGCTGAATCAAGCTAATAATACATCTCCATGTGTTTTGTATGTTCAGATTTAGTCTGACTTTTTGTTGACTGTGAAGAAATAATATTCACATCATTAATTGTGTTTAAAATTTATATCTAGGACCATTTTCTTTATATATACACGAGGAACATGGCGGCGGGCTGAGAGCCGGTCGCGGCAGCACCGAGGAGTTTCCCAATGACTGGGCTTAAGGTCGGGTTTTAGCAAGAGGCTTCGAGTTCCCTATGTTAAGGTAAGAGGCAGATGTTTTATGTCCCGAAATTATCACTGGTTAGACTAAGCCGGCTCCTCTTTCTTTTGCGAGGTTAAAGGCCGGCCGGATACGCGAGGACTATAGCAGTCGGCGCTAGGACCTGCGCTCGCCTAGACCTGCATGACTTGGGAGGCATTGCTTTCTCTGGGACAACGCCGGCGGTGTTTATAGATCAGATCAAGTTCTGCTATATTCCAGCTCCAGCTCAGAGGCCCAGCGTGCAAAGGACCCCGGAATGTTTTACCCGGCAAGCTGTACAACTACCTTGCGGTAAGGTGGGGAGAAAAGGGGGGATTAGTAATAAATCCTCCGCTTTTGTTAAGGAGGCAGGGTTATATGGAGCGGATATCATTAAAGGTCCCTGCCAAGAATTATTTTTTTAAGGAGGCCCCTAAAATCGTGGAGAACTCTTTAGATTTAGACGTTGTATCAGAGCAGGTGCAGGAAGTATCAGAGCCTGTTGCAGCAGTCTTAGTTAAAAGAACAGCAGCAACTGCAGTAACTACGCCTGGCGTCGTAAACAAAAGCTTGAGAATAGTGAAAAAAAGAACTAACCCCCCCCAAGAAGGAATAGGTACCGGTTGAGATCAAGGCAAAAGCTGAAGGAGGGAGGGGCCCTGGATTTCGAAGAAAGAGAGAGACCCATGCCATTAACCCCCTGCAAAAGAAAAAATAAAGGGGCAACTTCAGTAAAAAAATCTAAAGGAGTTAATACAGACAAACAGGTCAAATCCTACTTTAAAGTTCGGGATCAGGCTATGAGCTCTACTACACAAATAGAGGGAAGTGTTAACACAGTGCCTCTAAAAAATCGATTTGGGCCTTTGGAAAATTTGTGCAATATGGAAGATGTTGGGCTGTTGGGCCCCTCGAATGAAGGGGCAATAAGAGAAGTGGTTGGGGGCACAGAGACTTTGGTAATATCTGATGTAGAGCATCAACAGGTTCAGATGAATCCTCCTAAGCATAAAAGTTCTGACCCATCTCCCACACCTTCAACTCCCCCTTCCCTACCTCTCTCCCTCACCCTGTACTCTCAAATAAGACTTTAACTAGCGATAAAGCACCAGGTATGCAAGACACTAGACCCAAGAGACTTCCAGTAACAGCTAAGCCTTTACAAAATGGCTCAACTGGAACCCAAGAAGGTAATACGAACCAGGATCCCAATAAAGATAAAACTCCAGAGTCAGCCCCCTCTAGATCAAGAAGAGGATCAGAAGAATTATGCGAGCAAGATAGTGATCGATTGGGCCATCTTTTTCGGTCCTTAAGGGGTGATATGATGTCAAAATTTGAGATATCTGAGAGTAATCAAAAGACAATACACAATAGATTCGATCTTTTGGAGTCCAAGTTAGATGATGTTATTCTCCGCACGGGGAAATTTGAAACGGAAGTAACAACATTGACTAAATCTGTACAAGGAAACTTAAAAGATATAGACACCCTGAAAGCGCAAAATAGGTCACTAGCCACAGATGTCGAGAGACTGGAAACCCAGGCCCGCAGAAATAACTTGAGAATTCTGAAGATACCAGAGGGCGAGGAGTTGGAGGACATAAAGGGATTTGTTTGTAGGCTTCTCAGGGAAGGAGTCGTAAAAGACCATCCAGACATAGATTTGGAGGCGGAAATCCAAAGAGTACACAGAGACCCCTTTAAGAGACGCACAGATAGGAAAGCTCCTAGAAAGATTCTGGTAAACTTTCAAACTTTTAGCATTAAGGAGCTTATCTTAGGGAGATGTCTGTCGAAAATCGATCTTCGCTATCGATCTAACCCATACCTCATCAGGTCTGACTTAGGTGCCAGAACTGCACAGAGACAATGGGAGCTCAGCACCAGAATGCCAGATTTGAGCTCATTGGGAGCCCATGTGCAGATGAGGTTTCCTGCTCTACTTAGAATTATGTGGAAAAATAAGACTTAAAGTTTTTCACAGCCTGAAGAGGTAGATAATCTTTTAGGTCGCATGAGAGAAGATCAGGAAAATCAGTGATGATTAAGGCAACTGTTAGTGACGTGTCTTGAAAAAAAAAATAATAAATAAAAAAAAGGGGGGTAAGGGACAAAGGAAAGGGGGAAAGGGAATGAGGGAATAAATAGAGAACAAATATAATGCACTGAAACACTAACTCACGGAAGAGGGAACATGATTCACTAGCACTACACTTTCACTCGCTATAATAGATTTGATTCAGTCAGAGGATTCTCCTAGGAGCTCCAAAGGCGATGTCATCGTCTGGTATGTTAGTGGGGTTCCTCTGGGGGGAGGGTGTACACTGGGTGGAGGGAGCAGTGGGAGAAAAGACAAAAAATAAAAAATCCTCGTGCACAGAAAAAAATCACTTATACATAGCTCTGGATGGGTACGAGATCATAGCAAGGTTATGAGTAATACTTATAAGCTTAAAGCCCTTTCATAGAATATTAACGGATTGGGGGAAAAAAGGAAACAGATCCGGATCTGTGAATTCTTAAAAAACTCAGATGCGCATCTTATAATGCTTCAAGAGACTCATCTAGAGGCAGATATTTGTAGCTCACTTTTTAAGAAATTAAGATGGGTACAGGAAATAATCTGCTCTAGGCAGACGGGAACAACAAGGGGGGTCTCCATTATAATTTGCGCACATTGTGGGATAAGCCTGAAAAAATATGAGACAGACCAAACAGGAAGATGGTTGGTAGCAGCAATACATATTCAAAATATCCTATATACACTTGCTGTATACTATGGTCCAAATGATGATAAACCCGGTCCGCTTCTTAAGCTAGCGACAGCTTTATTAGGGTCAACTGGCCCGGTAAATTTGGGAGGCGATTTTAACTTGGTTTTCGATCAGAAATTAGATAGAACCTCCAAAGCTAAGTATCACGCTCCCACTAAATCACTCACTACCTTAGGTGGTATAATGAAAGATTTCAGCCTTTCGGACGTATGGAGAAAGAAATATAGAACTTCACGGGGATTTAATTTTTTACAGCAAGAAATATAAAAATTACTCAAGGATTGACCACTTTTTAGTTGATCAGCATCTCCTCACAGATATTAATTATCTTTCCTTCACACCCGTTGGGATGCCAGATCACGCAGTTTTGGAAATGGTAATTGTACTGAACTTGAGTCCTTTAAAAACAAGATGGACCTTGGAAAGGTCACTTCTATTAGACAACCAGGTAAAAAGAGAAGTTAAAGAAAAAAAAACAGAATTTTTCTCAATAAACTTAGGCACCTTTACTCCCCAGGTAGTTTGGGAAGCTTATAAGGCTTTTTTAGGAGGGGTTTTGAGTTCTTTGACGGCTCATAAAAGAAAGGTTATAAAAGACAAGAGAAGGGAAGACCTGGCGGCAATGACTAGAAAAGATCTTGAGCTACAAAACGCTATTTTATTAAACTCTGAGAGGGTTCACTTGTTAGAGAAGGAGCTTATAGAGTTACAACTTCAGCTTAAAGTCTGTGATGGGAAAATCATTAAAGAAAAATGGGAGACCAGTAAATTAAAGTACTTTGATTATGGCAAAAAATGTGGAGCCCTCCTATCATGGAAATCTAGAGAGGAAAGAACTAGGAACAGCACCAAAGTCTTAATACAAAGAGAGACAGGAGATTTGATCGAGGAAGACGCAGACATCAGAGATGAAGCCAGGAGCTTCATGAGAAGCCTTTATTCGGAAGATAAAGACCCTAAGTTAGAAGAGATAGAAACCTGGGTGCTCCAGAAAAACTTACCTCAAATCTCCGAATTGGATAAAAGATATCTAGAAAGCGAGATAACAGAAGGGGAAATATTAAACCAATTAAAGAAAATGAAGCGGGGGAAAGCAGCAGGCTCAGATGGGCTTCCGGTCGAGATATATCTAGATTATATAGATCAGCTATTACCCTCACTAATTACACTCTTTAATCTTTTACTAACTCACGGCTACTGTATTCCCCCTTCCTGGGCTGAAGCCACAATAACGCTTATAGCAAAACCTAACAAAGACCCCAAGAAAATAGAGTCTTACAGGCCAATCTCTCTTCTAAACACCGATATGAAACTATATTCAGGGATCTTAGCAACTAGACTTGCAAAGATAATAAAATCTATAATCCACACTGACCAAAGAGGTTTTATCCCAGGGAGACAACTAAACAAACTAACTTTTCAAGTGATAGGGGCCATAGACTACGCTAAAGATAAAGATCTCCTGTTAGCCTTGGTCGCGATAGACGCAGCCAAGGCCTTTGATCAGGTTAACTGGAATTATATTTGGGCTACAATGACGGCATTTGGGGTCCCCCTAACATTTTTTAAGGGTATTAAATCACTGTATTATAATCCAATGGCAAAAGTATTGGTAAATGGGGCATGATCTGATTGGTTTGATATATCTTGAGGTACCAGACAGGGTTGTCCCTTATCCCCTCTTTTGTTTGATGTCTATATGGAGCCTTTTGTTAGAGGTGACAATATAATTCAATCTTTTAAGTTGGGTAACATGGTGTTAAAAACTGCCCTGTATGCGTACGATCTCCTTCTGTATACCTCTAACCATTCTGACGCTATACCCAGGCTATTTTATATATCAGAAGAATTTGGAAAACTGTCAGGCTACCAAATTAATAAGGAGAAAATAGAGCTAATGGGGTGGAATAATAATATCCCTATACAGGGTGCGAAACAAAAAATGCGATACTTGGGAATTTACTTAACTCAAGATTTAAAGAACATACTAATAACTAGTTGGCAGACTGTTGTTAAAGATATTACCAAAACATTAATAAGATGGGGCAATCTGCCACTAAACATTTATGGACAAGTTAATCTAATTAAAATGACTATTCTTCCCAAATTGACCTTCCTTTACAACTCCATCCCTTTATCATTCTCATCGAAAGATATCACTAATCTCCAGGGTAAGATTGGATCATTTATTTGGGCCTGTAAATCTTCTAGGATAGCCTGGAAAAAATTAAGGAGGGGTTTAAAAATCGGAGGTCTAGCCCTCCCGGACTTACTATCATATTGTCATGCTTTCCACTTTAAAAACATTAGGCTACTTGCAAACACATTAGATGCATCTTCACAGGGCCGTTTGTTCCAGGCTTTACTCCACGATCTACCCTATGGTCATGACTTTTTTCTATTCAAGTTCGGCGACCAGAATTTAAAAAAAAAAATCCGTCTTAATATCCTGCAGACCACACTTAAAAATTGGGGGTTTATTCGAAAGCTATTGAGTATTCCCTAGTATCACACGCACACCCCAATTTGGGATTCTCCGGGAACACCTCTATGTCTTCAAGATCAGCTCTCACAACCTTTGAGAACAGCTGGAATACTGAAATGGGGAGACTTATGGGTAGATTCGGGTCTTATGGACTGGAACTCCCTAACATCACTTACAAACGGGCATCTGACTAGATTTAAATTCTACCAATTATCAGCTTGGTGGTCAAGTCAGAACTTACAGCGGAAAAAAGACACTGGACTTTTGGATGCAATTGGTAGGGGGGTGGATGGACTAGAGAAGTCTCATTCTGGTATAGACTGTTAATTACTGATGAAAAGGACAATTTATATCTTGAATTGACAAACCTGTGGGAAAATAGAATAGTGGAACTCATTGAAGAACGCAGTAAAATATGGTAAGACTCTTTTACTTTATCCCAGAGGTTAATTAAACCAGCCAATTTAAGGTGTAATCATTTATTTACAGCTTATAGAGTATATTGGACCCCGGCCAAATTACACAAGATAACGCAAAACAACTACTACTGTCCCCGCTGTAATTACAAGCAGCAGACGATATCCACATGTTTTTGGAGTTCCCGGTGATTCAGGACTACTGGAGAGCGACAGTTGGCTTCCTGTGCGAGATATTACCAACAACTATTTTATGTTCACCCAGACTTGTATTTTTTGGTTTACCTAACGACTATAACATAAATAACTTAAACACACAGTTTATCTTTTACGTAGTGGTTATCGCCAGGAGAGAAATTTGTAAAGAATGGAAGTCAGCTGCCCCTCCCAGATTCACGGAATGTTTAAAACACATAATGGAAGTATGTAAGATGGACATGGTCGGTCGCAATGGAAATACTGAGAATGTGTGGTCTAAACTGGAGGTCTGGTCTAACAAGTAAACGGTCCGATGATTATGCCAGAGGTTGTGTCGGTCCTGTCCTCCCCTGGCCCAAAGTACTCCATCATAGGTTCAGGGGAGTTGGATAAGGAAAACAACCTACCTCTGGGACATCCCTGTCCGCTATGATACTGTCCCCAGGGTGGGTTCGGAAATGTCAGTATAAGAGGCGACAGCGAGACCCATCTAGAGCATATAAAATCTGGTGGCATATATGAGGACAAAAAAAAGAAAAAAACAACTACCCCTCGACTGTGATAACTAGCGCAGATAGTAATTTTACCGTGCATAATAGATGACAAGCAGCTGTGTAGATAATTCAGTAATCATGTCAGCTTATCCCTAGGCCCAAATACCGACAACTGACTGGCCAACCCGCTGAATGGATGGTGATGATTAAAACATGCATACCATCATTCCTTGAAAAAGTAAGCATGGTTATTATTAGTTCAGCTACTACACCACTCGTGTTTTTGTGGATACTGATTCATTCTTTCCTTTTAGATTCCCTGTAAGTGAGCCTCCATCCTGACTGATTAGCATGTTGCTGATCTACTTAATCTACCTACCAGTAAGAAAAATACCTGTTTAACCTCAATTAGACTACTCTTAATAGAAATGTAGCTGACTTCTGCTTTCAATCCAGTCACAGATCTTGACCCCCAACTTCGAATTATCCAGATTTTATGCTAGCAGGATTTGCAGACCGGTGGTTACAGGCAACCACTTCACTGTTCATGCCATAGTCTGCCTCCCCCGATGTTTGAATCGACCCACAAAGAAAGTAAGTGTAGCCATAACACACAGTACGCAACGCGCTAACGAATGAATAGTTCAAGCCATCGGATGAAACTCTGCGTGCTCCAGCCCTCACCGCCCGGTTTTCTTAAGTAACTATTATAAACAGTCTGCATGCCTACTGTTTTTACCATGTCACTGGGAGCACTAAGTCACTATAACAAGTGAGAAGTTAAATATGGCAAAGTGCTAATTTTAGCTTGCTTCAGTTTCAGGCTGCTCACCCTGTCCTGTCCTGATGATGATCTTAAATACCTACAAGATCAAAACATCGTCGACAACCCCCCCAACTAAAATACTTCCACTGTATATAATTCTATGTTCTTCATGCAATGTTTTGTTTATTTTCACATAGTCACAATACGCACACTGTCATTATTGTGAGCACCTGAATGTACCTTGTCTAAAGTTTTGAAAAATACGTCTATTAAAATGATACATATTGCCATACATGCCTTCCTCCCACATTGATTTAGTATCCATTTTAAGTAATTGCTTGTGCTTTTGGACCGAGCTAGGCCATCCCTGAATCACTGTACTCCTTATATACACAATAAACCCAAGTTCGCTTTGCAGGGTACCCTTGTTTTCCTAAACTACTAATACCTCTAATTCCAGCATACCTTTTGCACCAGAAAACGTAGCTGTGCCCAATAATCCCCACTGAAAGAATCTTGAAGGGATCTCTGTAAGTAATCAGATGTCTGTAGCTGAGGTAGGCAGGCAGTATAATGAAATCTATCTAAAATGGTGGACAAGATGCTGTTATTAAGAAAGTAGAGATATGATTGGCTGTTTAAGAAAATTCTACAATCAAATATAGTGTGCATTTTACTTTATTTAGAAAGCATCTTTCTTATCGGTTAGTAACAAATGTTGGAAATGTACAGCAGAAAGGATAGGGCCAGCTTTGCAAAAGCAACCATATTTGCTGTGGGGAACTTCCATTATGATGCAGTGTTTACACCGCACTACCATTACAACAATGGTTTTACACGACTTGCGCTGGAGGGCGCTCTAGGTAAGGAATAGTAGATTTACTATTCCAACACCTTCCCTACTGTACGTAGGCTGGAGTTGGAATAGTACATCTATCTATTCCTAAGTCCAGCACCCTACAGCGCAAGTCGTGGTAACGACCTGTGTTGTAAAACCAGCGTTGTAATGGTAGTGCAGTGTAAACCCCACGTTGTATTGACATACAACCATTTGATGTTGAAAATTGACCTGACAGTTGTTTATTGTTGCATGAGCTGTTGCTATGGAAACTGGCATTAAGCAAAAGGGCTAAAGATGACAGTTGAAATGTTGATATCTATGACCAATGGAAATTCGTTTTTTCAATTTGAAAACAATGGGAAGCAATGCCATTTGTGGCTTATGTGTAAATGTATGGAAAAATAGAGGGACATTTTGCCAATATCGGTTTACCTTTGGAAAGTGTGCTGTTCTATATTGACTGTGTGTTAAACAGAATCCGGTCTGAGTGTGTGAGATTTTTCAGTCAACAGATTTATTTAAAAGATGAGTTATAGTTTTTTTTAGATTTATTCAAAAAAGATTAGACATTTTTATGAAACTGTGTTGTTTAAATTAAATTGTTAAATGTGCAGATGTATATTGGGATGATTTCTATTGTATTTGAAGTTGTTCAAAAAACAGTATGTGCAGTAATATATATATTATTAAGTGTGTTGAAAGGTGTAGTTGAATGATGCCTCTTATTTATTATTAATTGATTAAATATGCACTAAGAATGTGTATTTTCTAAAATGTTCATATAAGGTGAAGTTTATTAGGCATTATTATTTCTTCTCTGTAAAAAGTTCTACTTGAATAATATTGCATTATTAAAGATAGTTTGGTAAAATGAGTTACAACTGTGCTGTCTGCAAGATAATCGTACAAGGTGTTAATAAATATGATTCTGTTATTTGTTTGTACAGTTTGAGCGGTTTTATAAATCCTCATAAAAATGTGTTCTTTATTACGCTTCTTCATTAAGTCTGTTGAGAGGTACAGTTTATAGATGTTGTATATTTCTATAATTTAATGGACAATATGTAGCTCAAAACAAAACCAGTACATTTTACTATTTCTGGTGTGTAGTAGTTATCTACTTAAAAAGAAGTGTGTCATGACTCATATATTTGTGTAGATTCTATTTATATAGTTGTTTATGTACAGAATTAGTGAGAGATACCTGACAGATTAGAGGAGTGCAAAGGTATTGAATATGGTATTTTATACGTACATGAAAAGTGATTTAATGGTTCAATATTGGCTAACCTCGTAGTTAGTATGTAAGTACTATCCATGCATTCATGGAGTAAATCATATAGTAACTTATTTAGTGGTAAAATTGGCAATACAGTACATATGCAATCCAGCAATTCCTTTGTCACTCCCTGTGGACTCTTTTGATCATTCTGCCATGTCCTTATTTATTCACTGTGCCAAAACGTAGGCAGTCATACATTCACCATACTATTAACCATGTCCTTATCTAATCACTGTGTGGAAACACAAGAAGTTATAAACTCACCCTCCTGTCAACTACCAGCACTCTAACTATTCAGTCACTGTCCATGCACTTGTAAAATGATGCAGGCATTAAGACACGCAGTGCTACAGACAAATGTGCACAATCTATGTGTTTCACTAACCCCCTGCAGGCTACAGATTCTCTCCTGTTGAAACCCAGGTAGTGGCCATGCAGTTCAGCTATCACACTGTCCCTCTCTGTCCACTACTACTATCATCCTGACGGGACCATGATCTTTTCTAATCACTGTGCCAAAACACAAGCAAGTAGAAACTCACCCTGCTGTCAACTACCAGAACTCTAACTATCCAGTTACTGTCCAAGCACTTGTAAAATGACTCAGGCATTAAGACATGCAGTGCTACAGTCACATGTGCCCAATCCATGTGGTCTCCTACAACCCCTGTAGGCTACTGATTCTCTCCTGCTAAAATCCAGGTAGAAACCATGCAGTTCAGCTATCACACTGACATTCTCTGTCCACTCCTGCAATCATCCTGACAGAACCTTGACCTTTTCTAATCACTATGACGAAACACAAGCAGTTAGAAATTCACACTGCTGTCAACTACTAGCACTCTAACTATCCAGTCACTGTCCATGCAGTTGTACAATGACTCTGGCATTAAGACACTCAGTGCTATAGTTAAATGTGCACAATCTATGCAGTCTCCTAACACCCTGTAGGGAGCTGATTCACTCCTGCTAAAATCCAGGTAGTGGCCATGCAGTTCACCAATCACACTGTCACTCTCTGTCCACTCTTGTAATAATCCTGACAGAACCATGACCTTTTCTGATCACTATGCCGAAAAAACAAGCACTTATAAACTCACCTTGCTGTCAACTATGTGCCTTCGGCCTGGTCGCCCCCACGCTCCTTGCCTTTCCTGCCTCCTGAGCCTCACCTGCTGCCTGTGCCTGATCGCCGATGCCGATTCCAGCGCCCCAGCCGCCGCAGGGCCGCCCGCCAAGCCCGCACTGTTTTTTCTGCCGCTGCCTGCCTGCGGCCATGCCCCCCGCCAGCCGATTGGCTCCCACGCTCCCGCCTCCCAGTGGACCCTGCCTCACTGCTCCCTTTTTAAGGGGACCTAGACTCCTGCTCTGGAGCGACCACTGTGCCTTCGGCCTGGTTGCCCCCACGCTCCTTGCCTCTCCTGCCTCCTGAGCCTCACCTGCTGCCTGTGCCTGATCGCCAACGCTGATTCCGGCGCCCCAGCCGCCATAGGGCCACCCGCCAAGCCCGCACTGGTTTTCCCGCCGCTGCCTGCCTGTGGCCCGCCCCACCGCCAGCCGATTGGCTCCCACGCTCCCACCTCCCAGCGGACCCTCCCTCACCGCTCCCTTCTTAAGGGGACCTAGACTCCTGCTCGGGAGCGACCAATGTTCCTTCGGCCTGGTCGCCCCCACCCTCCTTGCCTATACTGCCTCCTGAGCCTCACCTGCTGCCTGTGCCTGATCGCCGACGTCAATTCCGGTGCACCAGCCGCCGCAGGGCCGACCGCCAAGCCCGCACTGGTTTTCCCGCCGCTGCCTGCCTGCGGCCCTGCCCCCCCACCAGCCGATTGGCTCCCACGCTCCTGCCTCCCAGTGGACCTTCCCTCACCGCTCCCTTCTTATGACGCCCCCAGAGCGACTGCGCAGCGGACGTGCGCAGCGGAAGCACCGATTGAGCATCGAAGGTGCGCCAAAGGTAAGCCGGTCTGCACACGTCCGGGCCTGGACCGCGCCCAGAGCCAGGACCCCTGGCGCCCGCAGACACCAGCACACCCGCCGGACCTACGACGCTACCGAACTCTACGCACTCAACGCCGGCAGAATCCCGGGCTGCTATCGAGCCACCCCGAGACGCACCCACGGACCCTTCTGCTGCCACTCCTGCAAGTTCACCTGCATTCGGACCAGCACCACTCCAGCACCGACCAAGCCGAACTCCAGCAGCAACCACTTCAAATGCATCCTGCTCAACACCCGCTCCATCCACAGACACGCCGTCGAGCTCTGGAACCTGCTCGACACAACAGCCCCAGACGTTGCCTTCCTCACGGAAACCTGGATGAACACCTCCTCAGCACCCGACATTGCCATCGCCATCCCGGACGGCTACAAGATCATCCGGAGGGGCCGCGTCAACCAGACAGTAGGAGGCATCGCCATCATCCACAGGAAGTCCATCCGCGTCACGACCAACACCGAAGACATCCTCGCACCCACCGAACACCTGCACTTCCAGATCCTCATCAACCCCAAAACCACCCTCAGAGGCACCCTCATCTACAGACCCCCGCGACCACGCACACATTTCATCGAAGACATCGCCGACTTCATAAGCCCGCACGCCCTCCCCTCCGCTGACTACATCCTCCTCGGGGACCTCAACTTCCACCTGGAGAACAACAACGACCGCAACACCACCACCCTACTGGACAACCTCGCCAACCTCAGTCTCAAGCAGCTGGCCAACACCCCCACCCACTACGCCAGAAACACACTCGACCCCGTCTTCTCATCTAGCAAGGACGTAGCCTTCAGCCACTCCACCGGACCACTGGACGGACCACAGCTGCGTCCACTTCAGCTTCAGAAGGACCACGACCCACCACCACCGGCAACAGGCTGTACGCAGAAGCTGGAACAAGATCACAGCCGACCAGCTCACGACCTCCCTGAACATGAACCCTCCCACCAGCGCAACGAACCCAAGCCAGGCGGCCACCAACCTCGCGAAATGGATCAGCAACTGCGCAGACGACCTCGTCCCCCTGAAGACCTCGCCTAGCAGACACGGCAGCAAGAAAGCCCCATGGTTCACAGACGAACTGAAGAGCTCCAAGAAGAACTGCCGAGCCCTCGAGAAAGCCTGGCGCAGAGACCCAACACCGAACAACATGACCAAGCTCGCCACCCGAAAACACCACCAACTGATCCACGCCATCAAGAAAACTGCCTTCAAGGAACGACTGGACAACAACGCCCAAAACAGCAAGGAACTCTTCAACATCGTTAAAGAGCTCTCCAACCCCAACGCCGGAAACAACGACATCACCCCTTCGCAAGACCTCTGCAACTCCCTCGCCTCCTACTTCCACAACAAGATCGCGGACATACACAACAGCTTCAGCCCCCAACCAACGCACACCACGACTGAACCACCGCCCCCCACCACCATCCTTTGCGCCTGGACCCCAATCAGCACCGAAGACACCGTCCGCACGATGAACTCCATCCACTCCGGATCTCCGACCTACCCCTGCCCTCACCACGTCTTCAACAAGGCCGACACTGTCATCGCACCCCACCTGCGGGACATCATCAACACCTCCTTTGACACCGCCACCTTCCCGGAGAGGTGGAAGCACGGCAAACTCAGCGCCCTACTAAAGAAGCCATCAGCCGACCCCACCGACCTCAAGCACTACCGCCCCATCTCGCTGCTCCCGTTTCCTGCAAAAGTCATCGAGAAGACCGTCAACAAGCAGCTGGCCGCCTTCCTCGAGACAAACGGATCCCTCGACCTCTCGCAGTCTGGCTTCTGGGCCAACCACAGCACCGAGACCGCCCTGATCGCAGCCACTGATGACATCCAAGCCCTGCTCGACAACGGAGAAACAGCGGCCCTCATCCTCCTAGACCTCTCCGCGGCCTTCGACACAGTCTGCCACCGAACCCTAGTGCAGCCCCTCAGCAACGTCGGAATCCAGGAGAAGGCACTGGAATGGATCAGCTCGTTCCTCGCCGGTAGGACACAGAGAGTCCGCCTCCCCCGTTCAGATCAGAAGACATTGAAGTCATCTGCGGCATTCCTCAAGGCTCCTCGCTCAGCCCAACCCTCTTCAACATCTACATGAGCCCCCTCCCAGCCATCGAACGCCAACACAACCTCAACATCATCTCCTACGCCGATGACACCCAGCTGATCATCTCCCTCACCAACGACCCCGCCACTGCCAGAGCCAACCTACATGAAGGGATGACAGACTTAGCCAAGTGGGTGATGAGCAGCCGCCTGAAACTGAACTCGGACAAGATGGAAGTCCTCTTCCTGGAATCTTCACCCTCCGCCTGGGACGACTCCTGGTGGCCCCCCGCCCTGGGCAGCGCACCCAAACCAACAGACCACGCACGCAACCTGGGCTTCATCCTAGACTCCTCCCTCTCCATGACCAGACAAGTCAACGCCGTCTCCTCGTCATGCTTCAACATCCTGCGCATGCTACGCAAGATCTTCCGGTGGATCCCCAACGAGACTAGGAAGACAGTCACCCAGGCCCTCGTCACCAGCCGTCTGGACTACGGCAACTCTCTCTACGCCGGAACCACCGCCAAACTCCAGAACAGACTCTAGCGGATCCAGAACGCCTCAGCACGACTCTCCTGGACATCCCCCATCGCAGCCACATCTCCGGACACCTGAGAGATCTGTACTGGCTCCCGGTCAACAAGATAATCACCTTCCGCCTCCTCACCCACGCACACAAGGCCCTACACAACCAAGGCCCAGGATACCTCAACAGCCACCTCAACTTCTACGCTCCCTCACGCCAACTTCGATCGACCAACCACGCCCTCGCCGCCGTCCCCCAGATCCAAAGAGCCACCACAGGAGGAAGGTCCTTCTCCTACCTGGCCGCCAAGACGTGGAACTCCCTCTCGACCCATCTCCGCCTGACCCAGGACCACCTCGCCTTCAGGAAGCAGCTCAAGACCTGGCTGTTCGAGCAGTAGCGAACCCCCCTCCCCCAGCGCCTCGAGACCCTCCGGGTGAGTAGTGCGCTATATAAATGCTGTGATTGATTGATTGAACTACCAGCACTCCAACTATCCAGACACTGTCCATGCAGGTGTACAATGACTTAGGCATTAAGACATGCAGTGCTACAGTCAAATTTGCACAATCTATGCAGTTCTGCAATAATCCAGGTAGGAGCTATGCAGTTCACCAATCACATTGTCACTCTCTGTACACTCCTGCAATCATCCTGACAGATCCCATACCTTTTTTCATCACTGTGCCAAAACACAATCACTTATAAACTCATCCTGCTTTCAACTACCAACACTCTAACTTTCCAGTCACTGTCCATGCACTTGTACAATGATGCAGGCATTAAGACACACAGTGCTACAGACAAATGTGCACAATCTATGTGTTTCCCTAACCCCCTGCAGGCTACTGATTCTCTCCTGCTAAAACCCAGGTAGGAGCCATGCAGTTCACCAATCACACTGTCACTCTCTGTCCACTACTACTATCATCCTGACAGGACCATGATCTTTTCTAATCACTGTGCCGAAACACAAGCAAGTAGAAACTTGCCCTGCTGTCAACTACCAGCACACTAACTATCCAGTCACTGTTCAAGCACTTGTAAAATGACTCATGCATTAAGACATGCAGTGCTACAGTCACATGTGACCAATCCATGTGGTCTCCTACACCCCTGTAGGCTACTGATTCTCTCCTGCTAAAATCCAGGTAGAAACCATGCAGTTCAGCTATCACACTGTCATTCTCTGTCTTCTCCTGATATCATCCTGACAGAACCATTATCTTTTCTAATCACTGTGCCGAAACACAAGCAGTTAGAAACTCGCACTGCTGTCAACTTCCACTACTCTAACTATCCAGTCACTGTCCATGCAGTTGTACAATGACTCTGGCATTAAGACACTCAGTGCTACAGTTAAATGTGAACAATCTATGCAGTCTCCTAACCACCTGTAGGCTACTGATCCACTCCTGCTAAAATCCAGGTAGTAGCATGTTGTTCAGCAATCACACTGTCACTCTCTGTCCACTCCAGCAATTATCCTGACAGAACCATGACATTTTCTAATCACTGTGCTGAAACACAAGCACTTAGAATCTCGCCTGCTTTCAACTACAGGCACTCTAATTATCCAGGAATGTCCAAGCACTTGCAGAATGACTCAGGCATTAAGACACGGAATGATACAGTCAAATGTACACGATCTATGCGGTCCCCTAACCTGCTACATACTACTGATTCACTCCTAAAAGAATCCAGGGAGTAGCCATGCAGTTCATAAATCCCACTGTCACTCTCTGTCCACTCCAGCAACCATTCTGACAGAACCATGACCTTTTCTAATCACTATGCTGAAACACAAGCACTTATAAACTCACACTGCTGTCAACTACCAGCACTCTAACTATCCAGTCACTGACCATGCATGTGTACACTGACTCAGGCATTGAGACATGCAGTGCTAGTGTCAAATGTGCACAATATTTGTGGTTCTCTAACCCCCTAGAGACTACTCATTCACTTCTGCAACAATCCAGGTAGTGGCCATGCAGTTCACCAATCACACTGTCACTGTCCACTCCTGCAATCATCCTGACAGAACAATGACCTTTTCTAATCACTATGCCGAAACATAAGGACTCATAAACTCACTGTGCTGTCAACTACCAGCACTCCAACTATCCAGTCACTGTCCATGCACGTGTACAATGACTCAGGCATTAAGGCAAGCAGTGCTACAGTCAAATATGCACAATCTATGTGGTTCTCTAACCCCCTGCAGGCTACTGATTCACTCCTGCAAAAATCCAGGTAGTGGCCATGCAGTTCATCAATCACACTGTCACTGTCCACTCCTGCAATCATCCTGACAGAACTATGGGCCATATGTATCAAGCTAATTTTTAGTCGCAAACGCTGCGATTCACAAAAAACAGCGTTTGCAATTACAAATTCGCTATTTCCTATGTATGATGCACAATCGCATTGCAGAATGAGAAATCGCAAATATGGCGATTCCTTACGTTGCGAGAATCATAATTCTGTGAATTCCCTAGCGATTTCTTATTTTGCAATTTTCTCAGTTTGCGAAATTCTCAAACGGGATATCGCAAATTAAGAAATCGCTATGCAATGTATGAAAAATTTGCAAATAGCTAATTAACAGTATTCGCAATTTAGAGAGTCACAATTAACACCAAGTATGAGCAGGTGATAAACAGGTGCAAACTATTTAAGAAGTCTCACAATGCAACAGGCTTTTTCCACAATGGCTGGTCTGTACGTGATAGTCAGGAGGCTGTGACTCGGATCTGCTGCACAGAGGAGGAGACGCCTGGAGAGGATATACCGTGCGTGCATTACCCTGTTCCAGCGGACTGAGGAGGACATCCATACACACTACAGGCTGGATGAAGAGAGCGTCCTCGAGTTAATTGAGGAACTCCAGGCCATTCTTGAACACCCCACATGCAGGACACACTCCATCCCCACCCACATCCAGGTCCTGTGCTCACTGCACCGCTTGGCATCAGGAAGTTTCCACGGGGTGATAGCCTCAGCAGGAGGGGTGTCACAGAGTGCAATGTTGCGCTTTTTCCACACGTTCCTTGATGTCATGGTACAGAGGCTGCATCACCACATTCACATGCCAAGCACCCCACAGGCACTAGACCAGACCAAGCAGGATTCCTATCAAATAGACCAATTTCCCTACGTCATTGGATGCATAGATGGGACACATGTCCCAATATCCCCCCCGCCCAGAATGAGTAGGTGTTCAGGAATCACAAATCCTACCATTCCCTGAACATACAGGTGGTGTGTGATGCCAAACACATCATCACCGACATTGTTTCAAAATACCCAGGCAGCACCCACAACGCTTCATCTTCCCTCACAGTGGGATACACGGTCGACTCACAAGTAAGGAGTTTGGTGAGGGATATCTACTAGGTAAATGCATTTGTACAGAGGCCACAATAGTTAAGGATAGCATGTGCAGGACAGTGTTTAACCATTTTCCTTTCATCCCACAGGGTCCGTGACTTCATACTGACTCCCTACCTGAATCCAGCCAACGCTGGGGAGCGGCGGCACAACCGCGCCCACATAGCAACCTGAGGCACCATTGAGCGGACCTTCGGGATACTCAAGAGCAGATTCAGATGCCTACATAAGAGTGGAGGGGCACCGTAATACAGCCTCCAGACCTGTTGCAAGATAGTGGTAGCATGTGTCATGCTGCACAACATCGCCACCAGAAAAGGCACACCGGTGGAGCTCAGTGAATCGAATTCATCAGATGTGGAGGGGCCAGCTCCAGGACGCATGCCAGCCGGTGTAGTTGATGCAGCTGCTGGGCGCCAGAGGCGAGATGAGATTACACACAACTGTTTCTAGGTAAGAAAATATGACAAAATGCTAGATATCATTTGTGAGACTGTGTTTAACTTTTATTTCCTTAACATCAGGATGAATGACGGCACACAGCCTGAGTGCCACACAATGTATCTCCTAATGTCCAGTACATGTTACTGTCACTGTACAATTGTGCAATCAGGATCAAGTGTCCATGTAAATTGGGTAGCTGCACCCATCCAGTTGTCCCATTTAGTGCACTTCAAATGTGGCGCTGTCGGGACGAAGCCCCTGTTCGGGATTTGCACAGTGCCCACCTCACTTGGCCCACTGTGCCTACTGGTACGGTCACTATGGCACCTATCCATGGTGGGCAGGAGGGTGATGCTGCTCCTTACGGATTGTGCGTCCTCATCTGTGGGAGTTAGGACTCATGGCCCAGTAGTGCAAACTGCCCACAGCTCATCTACAGCAGATGTGATTTGTACTAGGGCCCTTGAAACGTCCTGGCTGTTGTGTTCCACCTCACGCTGCATACAGATGCTGCGCCTTGATAGCAAATTTGTAGCATAGGACAGGCGGTTCACCGCCCGTGTGTACAGATCTAGGCACTGAATCTCCCTGCGCCTAGCAGCATGGTCAGCCTGCAGTTCTGCACAGAGTGCCTCTAGGGCACCAGTCATTCCCTTGAAGCCTACCCTGACTTCCCTCTGTAGTAATGTTATGTTTTTGGCCTGCAGGCACTGTACTTGCAGCATGTGCATCTCCGGTCAGCCAGACACTGTGTCACCTCCTGGGTCTGTAGCACTGCTGGATGCCCGAGACCTGCGCCTGGTTGGAACTGTTGGGATCTCATCAGCACATGCACGGTGTCGTGGCTCTGGCTGTGTTGGGACAGGTTGGACATCACCATCAGTGTCCTGGCCCTCGTCGTCCAATGAGCAGTGGTACCACTACATTCGTCCTTCGGCGTTTTACAGGGCTTTCCTCCTCCTCTGTATCCTCCTCTTGCCCTGCTGCTTGTGTGTTAGGGGAATTGTCCTGTCTTCCACTGCCTGTTGCCTGCGTTCCAGATGGTGCTGTGGATGTAAAAGCACACATTTATTAACTGTTCTGACTTGCACTTGTCATGTATTAAATATCACTGTTTGGGAGTACATGTGTCTTGTTTTTGCCTTTCCTGCTGTGCACATGCTATTGGGGACTGGCTGGGTGTAAATGCACCACTGTAATGTGCATGTGACTACATCTCCCATAATGCATTGCTTTGTGTGCTTGTGTACCTGCACTGGACTTCTAGTTTTGTCCTTCCCCTGGGTCGCTGCTGGGTGTGTGGGGGTAGTTGGGGGATATCAGGGGTGTGAGGGCATGCTTCTTACCTTGTCCTGGTACCGGCGGGTCCGAGCTGTCAAGGTCGGCCACGCCGATAACACTTTCTGGAAGCAGGGTTCCCTCAACCAGTTCCTCCAGAGGTGTGGAGTCAGTCGCAGTGAAGGTCCCTCCATCAGTCGTCCTGGCCTGTTCCAACCTGGCAGACCCCTTCTTCTTGGAGAGCTGGCACATATCATACCAGCGCTTTCTTAAATCTTCCACACTCCTGTGTATGACACCAACAGCGTTCACTTTGCACTGACCAAATACGCCGCTTCTGTGTCTCAGGCACCTGGAGTGATTTTTTCCCAATTAGGTGCTCATGGCTTATCATCATTTCTTGTATCAGGACCTCGAAATCAGCTTCAGAGAACTTTTGTTTTCTTTTCCTCTGAGTTTCCCCCTGCTGCTGCTGCTGTGTGTCCTGGCTGGCCATGTCTCCAGTGTCTTCCATTCTTTGAAGCACTGCAGAGTTCCCTCTCCACCACTTCTCTCTGACTGTGCTTCAGAAACTCAGGTGCAGCATAGGTATCAAGCTGCACCTGAGTTTCTGATTCTCAGATTTGCAAATTTCGCAAAATTGCAATTTTTTCCGTTAAGGAATTGCTACTTGGGGTGTAGCAATGAAAATAGCGATTTTTACTGAATCACAATTTGTTTCCGATTTTTTATGTACATAACGTTTTGCGATTCTCAAATTGCGATTAGTGAAACATCGCAAATTGAGAATTGCAAAAGGGGAGCTTGATACATGATACTATTGATTTGTTTTGTCACATATTTTTAAAACTGCACGTGTTTCCTGATAGCCAGGCTAAACGCTAAACACTTGTGACACGAGGCCACGCCCACTGGCAGGACACGCCCACAACCCCCGCCTATAAGACTGCGCCGACCAATAGCGCGTCTTACTGGAATTGACACCCTCTGAGGCGGAAGCCGGAGGATAGCTGCTCGTACTTTAAAAAAAAAAAAACTATTGATTTGTTTTGTCACATATTTTTAAAACTGCACGTGTTTCCTGATAGCCAGGCTAGCATTTCACCTACAGCGGACCTAGCGCTGTCAGGTGTTTCAGTCTCCTCACGAACGCTAAACACTCGTGACACGAGGCCACGCCCCCTGGCAGGACACGCCCACAACCCCCGCCTATAAGACTGCGCCGACCAATAGCGCGTCTTACTGGAATTGACACCCTCTGAGGCGGAAGCCGGAGGATAGCTGCTCGTACTTTAAAAAAAAAAAAACTATTGATTTGTTTTGTCACTTATTTTTAAAACTGCACGTGTTTCCTGATAGCCAGGCTAGCATTTCACCTACAGCGGACCTAGCGCTGTCAGATGTTTCAGTCTCCTCACGAACGCTAAACACTTGTGACACGAGGCCACGCCCCCTGGCAGGACACGCCCACAACCCCCGCCTATAAGACTGCGCCGACCAATAGCGCGTTTTACTGGAATTGACACCCTCTGAGGCGGAAGCCGGAGGATAGCTGCTCGTACTTTTTAAAAAAAAAACTATTGATTTGTTTTGTCACATATTTTTAAAACTGCACGTGTTTCCTGATAGCCAGGCTAGCATTTCACCTACAGGGGACCTAGCGCTGTCAGGTGTTTCAGTCTCCTCACGAACGCTAAACACTCGTGACACGAGGCCACGCCCCCTGGCAGGACAAGCCCACAACCCCTCTCCTCAAATGTGCCTCCAGCGCAAGCGCAGCGGACGAGCGCAGCGGGAGCGCCGTTTGCGCGCCGGAGGCGCGCCTAAGGCAAGCCCGTCTGCGCCCGTCCGCGCCAAGACCGCGACAGGCGCAGGACACTCTGCCCCCGGTCCCCCCACTATGTGTTACAATGCTAATTCGCTAAAAATGCTACGCAACAATACACCCTGTACCTGTAAAGTCGACATCTATACCATCACGGGGTCTTTTAGCTGCAGGCAATGCAGATGGACCTCCTCCCCAGCCATGACCTCTGCCCCACAGGTTAACCTCAGGGAAGATAACCCACCCTTTATCGGAGGGCTGATTAACGCAAGATCCATGACTTGCCACAGCCAAGACATAACTGACCTCATTCAGGAATCAAACATCGACTGTCTTTTTATAACAGAGACCTGGCTTACGAACAACAGTAACCCTGATCTAGCCACCGCCCTCCCACAAGGCTACTCCATATACAGGCAAGACAGACCAAAGGGGCGAGGAGGAGGTGTAGCCCTCCTACTACGAAACTCCTTCAAATGCCACACCTTCACCCTTGACTCACTAAATGGCTCAGAATCCCTAGGATTCTCCATCAAACTCAATGAGTCCACCTCATTCTCAGGAGGACTTATCTATCGTCCACCTGGCACCGCTACCAAATTTTTAGACTCCCTTAGTGACACCCTCGGACAACTTCTAATCAGATACCCGCATGTCACCTTGCTGGGTGATTTGAACCTGCACCTCGACTCCACAGAGGACGCGCAAACACTAAACTTCCACCAAACACTGGAGATTTTCAACCTCCAACAAAAGGTTAAGGAACCCACCCACCGAGCGGGACACACCCTAGATGGGATCTGTACCAATCTCCCCTCTTTAGAAAATCACACCCCAGTACCACAAATCTGGACTGATCACAATCTTATCCCCTTCCTCATCAGAACCCCGCCGCTTATAAACGCAACCAAACCTTGCTCTCCTCCAGAGAACCAAGTCAACTGGAAAAAGGTAGAAGAAGCCTTCAAACTCAATCCCATCTTTGAGACCCAAAACCCCAATATGTCGGGAAATGTAGAACAAGACTCACAATCCTTCCACAACTGGATATCCCGCGAAATTAAAATCCGTGCCCCACCCAAACGCACCAAGAGAAATGGTACAAAATCTAAAACTAAAACAAACGCCCCTGGTTCACATCAGAAGTAGCCAATGCGCACTTGCTTTGCAAAAAAGGAGAACGCAAATGGCAAAAAACATATGACAGCATAGACAGAAACTCCTATATCCTACTAAGGAAAAGCTATCACTCGACTATAAAAACGCCAAAAAAGATTTTTACACCAGAACTATTAATGACGCAAAACAAAAGCAAAAAACTCTGTTTGCAATAGTGAGATCCTTTACCCATCCTGCAGCTTTACAGTCTGAAATACCCCCCTCTCAAGATCTCTGCGACAAAATTGCAGATTTCTTTGAAGAGAAAATCAATCTGATTCAGAAGGACTTCCCCACCTACCAACGATCCCAGCCACCAGCTAGACAGGAACCAGAAGACAATACTTCAGCTCACCTAAGGGCCTTTTCTCAGGTCACTCTTGCCCAATCCAAGGAAGTCATCTTAGCATGCAAATCAGGCTCTCCCTCCGATTCCTGTCCTCCTAGCATCCTACATCACCTGATTGACACTGTCAATCCCATCATCAATGAAATAGTTAATACTTCCCTCAGCACTGGCATCGTCCCTAGTGCATGGAAACATGGCACTGTTAAACCTCTGACGAAAAAACCTAACAAACCCCCTTCCGATCTGACCAACCTCCGCCCCATCTCCCTCCTCCCAGTCCTGGGTAAAATCACAGAACAAATAGTCTACAGGGAACTCAAAGCCCACCTGGAAGCAAACAATATCCTCCACCCCCAACAATCAGGATTCCGTCCCCAGCACTCAACAGAAACAGCCCTGATTGAGTTGACTGACTCCATAAAAACCATCCAAGACCAAAGGAAAAACGCCGTACTGATTCTGTTGGACCTCACGGCAGCGTTCGACACAATCTCCCACCAAATACTCCTAGACAGACTTAAGGACATTGGCACCGCCGGCCTGGCATTGGATTGGATAATATCCTTCCTTTCTGATAGATCACAATCTGTGAAACTAGGACCCTTCAACTCCACAGAGAAAAAGATTCGATCAGGAGTCCCACAGGGCTCCATTTTAAGCCCTCTGCTTTTTAACGTCTACCTCATACCCCTCATCTCCCTGATCGAATCATACGGTATCACTGTTACAGCCTACGCCGACGATACCCAACTCATAGTCCCGCTAGAAGAGAACTCCAAGACTGCCGAACAAAATTTAACAAACTGCCTGAAAGATGTCTTCCTGTGGATGGAAACCAACCACCTCAAATGTATTACAGGGAAGACAGAAATCCTCCCCATAGGGAAAAACGTCAACTTCTGTCCCCATCTCTGGTGGCCAAAGGACTCCACAGCCCCCCCACAGACCGTCACCGCTGCAAGAAACCTTGGAGTTACCTTCGACACTAACCTGTCCTTTGACCAGCATGTCAGGACAGTCGCAGGAAGCTGCTTCGGAATCATCAAATCCCTCAAATTTTTTTTTGATTTCCTTCCAATTGAAGCAAGAAAGACGGTCACTGTGGCACTAATCCTGTCACGTATAGATTACTGCAACGGCCTCCTGGCAGGTGTGAAGAAAACCACACTCAATAAACTCCAGAGTGTCCAGCACTCGGCAGCGAGGCTGGTGCTCAAACTCCCCAGAAGATCTTCAGCCTCCTCCGCCCTGAGAACCCTCCACTGGTTACCCTTGCACAAAAGGATCCTTTTCAAGAACCTAACCGTGGCTTTCCGGGCTTTCAACCATATTGGTCCCAAGTACCTAGTCAAACGCTATACCCACTATAACCCACACAGGTCCCCTGAGATCCTCCAACAACAACCTTCTAACACTAGTCAAGTTCTACCTAAAAACCAAAGGGGGTAAAACTCTTACCCACCTATCCTCCAAAGCATGGAACGCCATGCCCCAGCATCTGAGATCCCTGACAAAGGAATGCCAATTCAGGAAACAACTGAAAACATGGATCTTTAGTTTATCAGACGAGTATGTGCGGGATACCATCTATTCCTGCCTTAATTCCCTCCCCTCCGCACACCTTCCAGTCAGCGCCAGGATGCTTCTTCCGAAGCGACAGTCGCGCTTTATAAATACCGCTTCCAATTCCAATTCCAATATGGCCCCATGTGCTTATCTAATAACTGTGCCGAAACACAAGCACTTAGAAACTTGCCTGACTGTTAACTACCAGCATTTTAACTATCCAGTCACTGTCTAAGAGCCTTGTACATTGACTCAGACATGAAGACATGCAGTGTTACAGTCAAATGTGCACAATCTATGTGGTTCTCTAACCCCCTGCAGGCCACTAATTCACTCCTGCAAAAATCCAGGTAGTAGCTATGCAGTTCACCAATCACACTGTCACTCTTGTCCACTCCTGCAATCATCCTGACAGAATCATGAGCTTTTTTAATCACTGTGCCAAAACACAAGCACTTATAAACGCACCCTGCTGTCAACTACCTGCATTCTAACTATCCAGTCACTGTCCATGCACCTGTACAATGACTCAGGCATTAAGACATGCAGTGCTACAGTCAAATGTACACAATCTATCCAGTTCACTATCCCCTTGCAGGCTGCTGATTCACTCCTGCAAAAATCAAGATAGAAGCCATGCAGCTTAGCAATCAGATTGTCACTATATGTGCACACCTGCACTTATCATGACAGAATGATGTCCTTATCTAATCAGTTTGCCAAAACTCAAGCACTTATAAACTCACCCTGCTGTCAACTACTAGCACTCTAACTATCCAGTCACTATTCATGCACTTGTACAATGACTCAGGCATTAAGACACACATTACTACAGTCAAATGTGCACAATCTATGCAGTCCCCTAACCCACTGCGGACTACTGAATAATTCCTGCAATAACCCTGTGTGCACTATGCATGGAAACCTCTAACCAGCTACATACTATTGATACACTTTGGTAAATACCCAGTTAGTACTTTTGTATTCTAGTAATCCTCTTTTCTGTTCCATGCACTTCTCCTATAATCCATCCAGCACTATCTACTCATCCTATCACTCCGTCAATAACTAAGAATTTATAAATTCACCATGCACTCTGTTTGCAGCACACTAATTATTCTATCTACTAGTTATGTACTTATTAAATGGCCTAGCCAGTAACACAAGTACAGGTACAATATTCTGTGCAGTATCCATGCACACCTTTAACCTGCTACATTATATTGATACACTCTTCTAAATACGCAGTTAGTACCCATGCAGTCTAGGAATTCTCCTGTCTGCCCCATGCACTTCTCCTATCACCCCTCCAGCACTATCTACTTATTCTATCACTCCACCAATACCTAAGCACTTATAAATTCACTATGCACTCTGTTTACAGCACTGTAATAATTCGAGTTACTAGTCAGGTACTTATAGAATGGCCTAGCCACTAAGACAAGTACAGCTATAATATTATGTGAACTGTGCATGCAGACCACTAACCAGCTACATACCATTTATACATTCTTCTAAATACCCAGTTAGTACCCAATCCTCCTATCTGTCCCATACACTTCTCCAATCACCTTTGAACCGTTATCCATGTATGCTATCACTCCACCAATACCTAACTACTTACAAATTCACCATGCACTCTGTTTGCAGAACTGTATCCATTCAAATTACTAGTCATGTACTTGTAGAATGACTTAGCCACTAACACAAGCACACCTACAATATTCTGTGCACAATGCATGCAGACCTCTAACCAGGTACTGTAGGAAAGTGGATATCTGACTATGGTTACCCCCAAACCTTTTGCCTGGTGTTTAGCTGGTGTTCGACTTAGTTGGCCTGGGATCCTGCTATTCAGGGCCCCGGGCTAATTGCTCTTTCCTTAAAATGGACTCCATGTAGCTTAGGTGCATAACACAATTGGAACTGGTTCACCTTATAGGTCCCTGCAACAGTGTACCATAGGTACCTAGGGCATAGGTGTAGCCAAGGCCTACCAGGGGCTGCAGCATGTATTGTGCCACCCCTGGCCTGGCCTCCATATTTGACACAACTGGCTGATCACTCAGCTGGGGTAAGATGGTGTAATCACCTCTTACTTAGATATAGTATAACTATATCTAACCTAACTGGGCACATAGTAACCTATAAGTCACTCCTATGGCAGGCCTTAACAATCCTGAATAGTGCTTTCATGACTGTACCATTGTGTCTTATTTTGTTATGTCTAGCACTCCTCTGGCATTTCTTCCATTCAAACACTGAGTTACAAGTGGCCAGTTCTGCTCCTCTATTTACCTGTAAAAATGTGTCCTTAATTTTTGTTTGTCCTTCCTGAGTAAGGTACAGGACTGTGCCTAATAATTACTCTTTTTTTTTTATAAGTCAATGGTGGGGAGGAGCATGCAGGGAGAGTGGCCCAGGTACTGGCTATCAGGTCGGGCGGGCGCTCCTGGGACTTGAAGTCCTGCGCCCGCACTCGCTCGCAGCCCTGCCAAAACCAGACCCCCACAGTCACGGCCTCGGGCGTGTGGTACCAGGCTCCTCTGACGAGCTTCACTGAAGGTGATGATTTAATGCCCCAACACGAAGCGGCACCCGCGAAGCGGCACCCGCGAAGCGGGTTCCGCGAGCAGTAGCGAACAAACAGACGAGGTCTTAGCAGCACAGAATCCAGCGTGTGCAATAACAAAAGAGCGTCCCAACCAATAATAATTACTCATTCTTTGAATCCCTCAAAATAAATGCCCTGTCCGGCTGGACAGAGAACTAAATATAGTCTCCTATTATGGCCTATATTTCATTGTTAATATTAATCCTGATAAGCTAAGGACCCTTGCCCCGTATAGTTAACAATCCTGGAGGCAGAGTGCTTGGTTTTATGTGAGATGGTGCTCTAGCATGAGCTGAGCCTGTCTGCAGCTGTCGGGAAAAACTCCCTTAGCTGTTCCGGGATATTTCCATACCATATACTCTTAAGTGCATTATAATCCTTGCGGTTATATGCTTACTTTGCTTTGGCTTTATCAAAACATGTCGAGTGAGGTGTCATACGATTTAAAATACTATCCCCTCGACAGTTCTGTCAACGGGGATAGCATTCCACCCTTCTAGAGGGACACGACATGTACATAACCTGAACCCCGGTTAAAGTTAACCAGAGTCTCAGCATCACAAAATGGATGCTGCTACCACAGACACAAGTCTGACCTCCTGCTGCTGGGAGTCCTTCCAGCGAGGGAGGCTTGGACAAAGGGTTTCCTTCCTTGGGAGGTGCGAGCACCACCCCAGACAGGATTTTGTGTATTGGGTAGGACAGGGCTGAATAGAATCAGACATGCCTGGGGCAAACAAGGTGTCCCTGTGCATAAGCCAGTCCCTGTGCATATGCCAGTCCAAACCGGTCCTGGGACTTTCCAGCCCCAGTCCTGGCGATGATATGGACAAAGGAAAGGGGGTGTAACCACCCCCATTCCTGGTCCCACCCAGAGGGGGGACCTAGCAGGTAATTCACCCCTCAGATTGGGAATAAGAGTGGGAGCAGTGCCATAGCACATCAGATCATCCTGAAATCAACTTAACACTAAGAAGACACCTGGACTTCAACATTCTGCTGCACAGAAGACTGGAGAGCATCTCCCTTGTGGCCAAGGAGTGGCCACCCTGTGAACACAGGCACCATCCAGCAACTCAACATCTGCTTTGCAGCCGCCTCCTGCTTGAGCCTGAGCCCAGAGCCCAACGAGACCCAGACTCCCAGACTTCTCACAGCCCGATCCACAGTCCCTGCAAAGAAGGGATCCGTGGAGGCACTGAGAGATGTGGGACCAGCCATCTGGAAAGACCCACGAGACGCTGACTGCGCAGCACCCGAGGCACCCTCGACAATGTGCTTTGGGGTTTGAGAACCCACTCAACCGAGCAGCATTTGCACCGAAGATCAGCCCCCTAGCATCTCCATGATCTGCGTGGGGCCCTTTTGCATCTCGCCACTCTACACGCCATCCTGGTCGCTTGCCACGCGGCTACCGGCCATCTTTGCGACCAAATTGACAATCAACACTGCGGGTCTGGTTGTTCCAGACTTGCCCTCGCTCATGTAAAAAGGAGCACCCGCTCTGACCTTGCTGGTCGGAGTGATAAGCTTTTTCCACTTCCATATTGGCTGTCATTATCCAAGGCCTCTTTGCTCCAATCAAGTTGCCAACACCGCCCTCAGCTAGAGCCTTTGTGGGACAGCTCGTGATTGACTCCTGGAGGTCCTCGACCTCTTCGTGTCCACGTGGCTGCAGAGAGAAGCTACACCTCATCGCCTGTTTGCACCCAAAATCCACGGTAGTCACTGGCTAGTGACTTTGAACATTTTCCCCTCTGCTTTCAGGTCTTCACCACTTCAGATCCACCCTTGGATCCACCGAAACTCTTCACATCGAGCCGCCTGCAGCATCTTCAGCTCCAAGCACCATCGACCTGTGCACCCGCTTCCTGTGGGTGAGGTAACTTAGTAACGCCGGTGTTCTTACACTGGTACACACCTCTAGTGCCTGTGTCTAAAGTTTCATTCTTCTAGGTCACTCGGAAGGTTCCTTAAACTCTAACTTTGTAACTTTTACGCACCATTGACATAGCATTGGTGTATGCGTGCCCTTTAAGCGCTGCACCCGAGTCCCACGGGCCTTTCCCGACTTAGTCACTGCTAGTCCCGATCAGCTCCAGCGATTCCCAAAGCCCTAGGCCTACTTCCTTTTTAGTTGGTGGTTCTTATACCACTATTTTAGTATATGGTTTAGGTGGCCCCTAGGGCTCATCCATATTGTGCAACTTTTGTATATTTAAACTGTGTTTTGTTTTAATGCTTATGCTTCTGTGCTCATAAAGAGTATAGGGGATATTTGTAGTAAATAAATATATATATATATTTTCAATATATATCTGTGTGGTGTCCTTTCATTTGGCATTCAAGGGAATTGTGTATGGTTAAACAGCTTGCTTCACATGCCTTACTGAGTTCAGCCTAAGACTGCTTTGTCCACGCTACCTCTAGGATAGCTGGTATATAAGGTTGACTTACAACCAAGCATCATAAGGGTTGCTTGGCATGGTACAAGGTGATCACTAGAACTAGTGAGCATCATATACCAGGCCAACTTCTCACAGGTACATACTCATAATACACGCCTGTAAATATCCAGGTACTACCCTGCAGCCTAGGAATCCTCTTGTCAGTCTCATACACTTCCCCAAGCACTTATCCATCACTAACTACTTATCCAATCACTCTGTCAATACCTAAGCACTTATAAATTCACCATGCACTCTGTTTGCAGCACTGTAATCATTTTAGTTACTAGTCATGTACATATGGAATGGCCTAGCCATTAACACAAGTACACCTACAATAGTGTGTGCACATTGCATACAGAAATCCAACCAGCTACATACTATTGGTACACTCTTCTAAATACCTAGTTAGTACCCATGCAGTCTAGAAATACACCTGTCTGTCCCATGCACTTCTCCAACAACCCATCCAGCACTATCTACTTATCCTATCACACAGCCAATACCTAAGCACGTATAAATTCACCATGCACTCTGTTTGCAGCACTGTAATTATTCCAGTTACAAGTCATGTACTTATGGAATAGCCTAGCTACTAACACAGGTACAGCTACAATCTTCTGTGCACTATGCAAGCAGACCTCTAACCAGCTACATACTATTGGTACACTCTTCTAAATACCCAGTTAGTACCTATGCAGTCTAGGCATCTCCCTGTCAGTCCCATGCACTTCCCCAATCATCAATCCAGCACTATCTACTGATCTACTGATCCTATCACTCCGCCAATACCTAAGCATGTATAAATTCACCATGTACTTTGTTTGCAGCACTGTATTTATTCCAGTTACTAGTCATGTACTTATGGAATGTCCCAGCCAGTAACACGAGTACAACTACAATATTCTGTGCACTATCCATGCACACCTCTAACCTGCTACATACTATTGATACACTCTTCTAAAGATCCAGTTAGCACCCATGCAGTCTAGGAATCCTCCAGTCTGTCCCATGTACTTCTCCAATCACATATCCAGCACTATACTATCTACTTATCCTATCACTCGCCAATACCTAAGCACTTACAAATTCACCATGCACTCTGTTTGCAGCACTGAAATTATTGCAGTTACTAGTCATGTACTTATAGAATGGCCTAGCCACTAACACAAGTACAGCTACAAAATTCTGTGCACTATGTATGCAAAGCTCTAAGAGCTACATACCATTAGTATACTCCTGTAAATACGCTGGTAGTACCCATGCAGCCTAGGAATCCTCCTGTCAGTCCCATGCACTTCTCCAATCACTTATCCACCACTATCTACGTATCCTATCACTCTGCCAATACCTAAGCACTTATAAATTCACCATGTACTCTTTTGATGCACTGTAATCATTTCAGTTACTAGTCATGTATTTATTGAATGGCCCTGCCTCTAACACAAGTACAGGCACAATATTCTGTGCACTATCCATGCAGACCTCTAACCAACTATATACTACTGATTAACTCTTCTAAATACTCTGTTAGTACTCTTTCATTCTAGCAATGTTCCTGTCAGTCCCCATGCACTTCTCCAATCAGCCATCTATCAGTATCTACTTATCAAAACACTCCGCCAAAACCTAAGCACTAATAAATACACCATGCACTCTCTTTACAGTAGTCTAATCATCCAGTTACTAGTTACATATTTATGCAATGGTGCAGACACTAACAAGCATTGCTACAATTCATTTGTTATCACTGTTCCTTGAGAGAACTCTTGAACAAAGAATGCAAGTGACCTTTTTTGCATTCACTTTCTCAAGGTGGAATTGTGAAGAATTTCCACACAATGCTCTCTTTTTTCTGTCGAAGTGGAATGTCCTCTTCCTCTTCTTCCAAAGAAATACCCACCCTTGGAGTAGAAGAATCCATATCCAAAAAACTGAAGAAAACACTAAAGAAATCTACAACCTAGCTAAACAGCAGTTGTGTCTCCTGGGATGCTGTAGAAAGAATGAGAAAATGGGTGGGGTCCTCAAAATTTAGAGAATGGGAAACATTATGAACCAATTAAATGCTTTCTTTTTAAGTCACATGGGATTCGCGCACCCAGTATGCACCCAGCGAGCAGCCGACATGACTTAGCGAAAGTATATTTAACAGTAATATAACTTTATTGCAATTAGACATATATCATTTTAATATTTAGTTCACATAATCTTTTGGTCTAATATGCATATTCAACTAGTATACATATAGTTTTTAAAATAAAATATTTTTTGCGGGAGTCATGCTCCCAGCGTGACCGCACACGTTCATTACGTTATGCAGGGCGGGAAACAGTGGTTCCATTGCATACCAAGCGCGCACATGATGCAATCCCATATGTATATGACTTTATGCGGGGGTCAGACACTGTGCACCCATTGTTAACCAAATGCGCACATGACGCGGTGCCATAGGTCTATGACATTACGCAGAGGTCAAGCACCGTGCACCCGTGGCTAACCAAACACGCAAACTTCACGACTTTGCCAATATGACGGCTTGAATCTGCGCACCCACCGAGATAGGTACACGATGGATGCGCGGCTCCAATTTTTTCTCAAAAAGAAAATAATATGTAAGAAAATAGAAGTAATTAAATACTGTTAGTAAGAAAACAAATAAATAACAACAACTATTTTTAGGATACTAAACTTACAAAATATAACAAAATGACTAAACAAACCATAGGTTTAATGAATATTTAATTTAAAAATGATCATTTACAAAACCTTTGAAAGTCACAGAAAAAACCATACGTTTCAGGCATGTTATAGTTAGAAATGAGCATTTAAAAAACCTTTGAAATTCACTGAAAAAACCACAGGTTTCAGGGTTGTTATAGTTAGTTGGACATTTCACTCACACAAAACCATAGAAATGTGGCCGTTATAGTTAGTAGACCTAACTATAACTCGTGCCCCTGCAATGCACTGCACATATTACATAACTCCTGACATAGTCGGTGACATCACTGATGACATCACTGATGACATCTCAAATGACATCACTGATTACATCATCCACGTGATAATCTGATGCACCCCTCACATCCTAATATAACCTTTGATACACCCACTCTAAAATACAGACTACCATTTTTGAAACCATAGACAAACCAATAGCAGTTACTACTACCCACTGACTAATTCCTAGCTATATACACACATTCATTCATTCACGCATACAGTTACTCATACATGCAGTCACTCAAAAAAACAGCACTATTATATGTACTCATACACCTATACCATATACCTATACAAACACTCATATACCGTCACTCATCCATAGAGTTATTGACACACCTAGCTAGACATGTAAAGAAACAATAACAATGCCATTTACTCACTTATACAGTTATATGTTCACTATCTAACCTATTCTTACAGATACTAACATATGCTTACTCTCTTATACAATCACTGACTCAAGCAGACACTCATTTATACTGCCACACTCACAATTACTCACTCTCACATATAGTCATTTATATACTCCAACACTCACATATACTGCCTTTCACATATGTAGTTACTCACCCATATACCACTGAGACATACATTTACTCACCAACACACTGATACACACACTCACTTACCTATACAGCTATTTCCACTTGCACTATTGAACCCATACACCCAGTAAATTATCCATTCACACATGTAGGCAGAAAGTCGCACACTCCCCAGCAACCCACACGCACAAACACTGATGCACCCATACAGATACTCATGCAACCAATAAGTAACCCATATAGACAGTCATGTACCTACTAATCAACCAATGCAGCAGCTTACACAACAACAGAGAGAATGATACATACATTCACACAGTTTAGTCCCTAACCCATGCATTCATAATACACAATTAATCACTCACTTATATAGTCAGTCACACACCTATTAAATCCTCCACCCAGACACGTATACACCAACGTATTCTTCAATACACCTTGGCATTAACATATATAAAATATATTTAAATTTGAGACAAACACACATTCACTGGATGACGTCATTAGTGATGTCATCAGTGATGTCATTTGAGATGTCATCAGTGATGTCACTGACCATATCATGAGTGATGTAATATGTGAAGTCATCAGCAGTGCATTGCGGGGGTGCGAGTTATAGTTAGGTCTACTAACTATAACGGCCAAATTTCCATGGATTTGTACAAGTGAAATGTCCAACTAACTGTAACAACCATGAAACCTATGGTTTTTCATATATATACACACACACATCTAGTTTATATAGGAAAAGCATTTTTTAACTATGACATTGTTTGACCAATGTGCATGAAATTTTGCCCAAATGTGTCCTGATGGCCACTATTGATTGAGGAAGTTTTGGGGTGATTCGTGCAGTGGAGACAGAGAATTTGGGACACAAAATGTGTTTGCTTTTGCAATGTTGATTCCCATTGAAACCTTTAGCCTCCTCTACTACCTGAAATGCTGAACTGACTTAAACCAACTTGCCAGGGAGGTAGATATCACTTCAAGGGAATGTCTTCTGTTTATTTGGTGTAAATCTCTTCAGTAGTTTTTGAGAAATGTAAGTTTAAAAGTATAGTAATATCTCTGGCCATGGATATTTTGCAAGGGTTTCTTGATGATTCAAGAATGTACGCGCCAACGAGAATGCTCTGATTGGGTGGTCACAACCTGAATAGAAAGTTGCAGCCACCATTTTATCTATCAAGGACAGTTCCTGGGGCTGGAAATATGTGTGAAAGCCCAAATAATGGGTCAGGGTGGGAATACTCTGATCCCATGATTGAAAAATGGAGGTGTGATTGACACAAGTTCTGTGTCCAAAATGTATTTTTTAAATCATATGCCCTATTCGCGATGATGTCGCGATCACAAGCATGGCCCTCCGTGTACCATCGCAGGGACACTGCGACTATCAACATTGTCCCGTATATTGGTGAATCATTAATGCGCATTCTTATGGAGATTTTGAGATTCTGATAATTGTTTTTATAGAGGTATTTATGTAGTGAGTTATAAACTGTGATGGTTAGAGTGAATTATATAGTTATATTTTTTTAATGTGGTGGTGGCTATTGAAATCCTGCTTTTGCTTTCTGCTTTTGAGACGTACCTGTGGGGATCACGATGAATGACTTCATTGCGATATCCAAAGTCACCAAGGAAACATAAAATAGGTTTTAGCAATGGTTGCTCTACAAATACACTAGAAAAACTTGAGTATGAAGTGTACAGTAATACACCTAATGTGTGTAGAATACTGCAATGTCTGTGCATATGTGTGTTTTCACTTTCTGGGAAAGGTGTGACTGTTGTTGTTAACAATGTCATTGCAATGTCCCTAATAACTGCGAAAATGATAAATAGTTCTGAAAGATGGTTTTCAAAGAAACTTAGTACAAAAAAATTAGTTTAAACATGGGGAATGTCTAGAATATTTTGTTTACACTTTATTTGTCGATGTGTTGGTGGCTATTAAATGCCTGCTTTTGTTTTCTGTTTTCGTGATGTATCCATGACAATTGCGATGTCATTATGAAGATCCACAAAAACTTGAAAAAAAAATATCTTTTTAAAGAAAACTAACAATATTTTCTGTACTAGGGTAGCTCTGACAAGAGCCATTTTGTCGGTTGCGTGTATATGGCTACTACACATAAGACCAGATGCAGATTGTCAGGTTACATAGAAACACCATGCTCCCCTCATCTTTAAAGTGCACTCCATAATTTCTATACATTTCATGCATATCAAAACGCAAATTGTTGTTGTAGATATACACCCCATGCACTGGTCTCTGAGGAATGCAGAAATTGTTTTATTAACATGTTTCCTGAATTGGTCAATCTGTCAACAGAATTGATTTGATCACTTCCATTTCTGTCTTTGGCAAATATTAGAGTACACCAAGACAGTGTGACGGAAAAGCGACAGCAGTTCTGCAAAAGTTTATTTCATTAGGATTTCCAGGCCTACCCCAATCAATCTGCGAGGTGAAGAACTTGGGAATCCAGAATGAACTGATGAAACTTTGATCCCTGATCCTACTCTACTTCTCTGCAGCTTTCACCACTGTCTCCCACAGCACATTCACCACCAGACCACACGATGCAGGAATACAGGGAACCGCCATAGACTGGTTACGCTCCTTCCTCACCGGCAGAACCCAATGAATCAGACTGCCACCCTTCCTATTCAATACCCCAGGGATCATCGTTCAGCCCCATGCTCTTCAATATCTACATGAACCCCTGCACTGCCATTGTCACACAGCACAGACTCAGCATAGTATCCTATTGCTGATGACACCCAGCTCATCCTCTCCCCCACTAAGGACCCCATCACCACCAGGCTCAACTTCCAGGAAGGAATGAAAGACGTCACATCCTGGGTGAGCAACAGCTACCTGAAGCTCAACTCAGAGAAGATGGAGGTCTACATCTTCCGACCCTGAACCTCTGTATGGGACAACACCTAGTGGCCCACTGCCCACAGCATCCCTCTACCCCTACAGACCACACCCAAAACATCGGCATCATACTCGACTCCTCCCTCTCCATGACCCGACAGGTCAACACCGTCATCTACACCAGCTTCAACACCCTCTGTATCCTCTGAAAGACCTTCAAATGGATCCCCCCATATCAAGGAAGACCCTCACCCATGCTCTCATAACCAGCAGACTAGACTACAGAAACACCCTCTATGCCGGGATCAACAAGTCTCTGCTCCAAAAACTCCAGACCATACAGAACACCGCAGCCAGACTAGTTCTCAGCATTAGTCGACATGAATAACTTTTAAGATACTCACACACACCTACAGAAGCCTCCACCGCACCAGACCCCAATATCTCAACAATAGAATCTCTTTCATTATATACAAGAGAAACCTCTGATCCGCAAACCTCGCCCTCGCCGAACTCCCACACATCTGCAGAGATAGAATGGGTGGAAAAACCTTCTCCTACATCGTGGCCAAGACCTGGAATGAGCTCCCAAGCAACTTCAGACGCGCCCCCACCCTCTACATCTTCAGGTAGACCCTCAAGAGCTGTCTCTTCACCTGACCGGAGCTGCTTCCCCCGCAGCACCTTGAGAACCTCACGGGTGAGTAACATGCTTAAGAATTTCCTGATTTATTGAGTGATTGAACAAATCCTTTCTGGCCAAACCAAGTGATCCGCCCGTTTTGCAAACCCAAGTCTCTGTCAATACCTCTCTTTTTTGCAGCCTCTTCAGCCCAATAGATCTTAGCTGTGGCCCACTATCCATACTCTAAGCATTTGTAAGTGAAGGAGCAATAGCATTCAGGAGAAGGCTGGAGCTGAATAAGTGAGTTTTAAAAATAAAAACCAGTTAAAATTGAGTTTAAAAAAAAAAGATGTATTTCAATGGATGCTGTCATCATGACAGTGAATAAAATTGGTAGTGTGGTAGATGCCTTAGCAAGAAGTCCTAATATTCACTGTTGATTAAAGAAAGAAATGTAATACAGGCATTGATATTCTTTTGAATCTGTTGAGTAAGGCTCTCCTGCTGTATCTCATGTGGAGGCGCCATATTCCTTCTCGTTGCACTAGGTTGCTAGGAACACTGAAGTAAGAGTGCATTGAGGGGAAGGGTGTTAAAGAAACCAATTCTTTTTTTAAAAGCTGAGGAGTGGTGACACAATTTAAGTAATGAGAATTTGTAATTTCTAACTCAGGACTATGTAATACACTGTTGTATAGTAATCCATTTCTTTCTAAAATGAAGCTCGATACAGGTTTGAAATCCTATTTTTTAAGATACTGAGGAGCGATGACATAATTTAAATAATTGCCAATACTGTAACCTCAGTACAACACCTCTATTTGTTCGACATTGGAATTAAACTCAATGTGCAGACAAGACTTATAGTTCAGTCTGAATAAATCACTTTTTATGAATACATTTTCAAATTCATTTGTTGGTTCTGATTAACCGATTAGACATTGATAAGCTGCAACAATACACACAAAAATAACAATTTTATAATAAAAACTAGCACCAATTCATACTCTACTTTCATCCCCTGTTGATCAACAATCCAGTATACATTCTCACACTCTCACACATACCCGACTATCAAACTTTATATACAATTCAATTTGCATTAATACATTTAGTCATCACCATAGATAACAGTATTTTTATTTACATAACAACATTTTAAATTGGAATATGAGTTTTAAAGATCTTATGGTGTCGAAATAGCGGTCTAGGCGTTTCGAACTCCTATTTAGTGGGGAGTTCTCATCAGGACCTCATAGCTTGGATTGTCTGTAGCATGACCCGACGTCAAAACAATTGCCCGGTGTCTTTCTCGTGTGGTGGACTTTTATTAGTTCTTTCTCGCACGGAGGTTCTGGGAACGCTGTCTTCAGAACCTTCGAATAGCGCTGCAGCAGCCGTATACTCTGTCTTCCGAAAAAGCAGCATTTTCTTTGATCTACGCGGCTCCGAACTTTTAATTGTCTATCGCTTCCTGAGTCTCAGCTTAAACATGATTCTGCAGAAGATGTATCTTGGTATTGATTTAAAACCTAACACAGAAGAGCTCCCATTTTTAGGTTTTGAAATTCTCTTCAGGTAAAACTAAACATCTTCAGTGTGACTTGCAGGGATTGCCGGGGATGGCTGATCATTTGATTTACTTACAGACAATTTCATGATCTCTGAGTCTTTTAACAAGTCTTCAGATCTGCACACTGAGGTCATCCTAAAGACCATCACATAAAACTCAGCATATAGAAAATCTTGAGTACACCGAGAAGGAACTAACATTGCGAAAAAAGTTTAGTCATACATCAAAGAGTCAAACAATGTTATAACATATTTGTTGTTTAATGAACACAGGGCCTCACCTTTGAAGTTAAAGATGAAGGGATATGTTTGTACATTTCCCAGGGCCCAATTTATGCTTTTGAGTGTCTAGACTGGCTTCACTTCAATGATGTTTGTGAAGTAGGTGCACTGTTTTTATCACTGTGGTACATTACACGCAGGGATGTGAGGAGCCGCAGTGGATTGTGTTGTTGCCTCAAGCTGCTCTACTCACAAGCCTGCTCTCCTATGTAGTGCCCATTGATATGAAGCTTGCATGCTGTGTGCTCTCATCCTCAGATGCCAACCCAAATGTCTCAGGTTGTCCTAAGCACACAAGTGAGAGTTCCCAGAAGTTTTTAAAGTAAAAAAGGGACCAGTTAAGTCATTGTTTTCTTGGGCCCAGGGCCTATGGAACTCCCTGCCTAGGGAAATGTGGATACTAACTGATGAACTGCCATTCAGAAAAAAAGCTCAAAACCTGCTTCTTCCCTCATCTTTTATACATCCTCAGTCTAGTTTCTCTCAGCTCTTGGAAGCCCTTGGGCAGCTATGTGCTCCATAAATCCGTAAACATAAACAAAATGGAACATATGTCCATAGAGCCCTTTGGAGGCCAGCCACATTCATTGCGGCCGAGCTCCATCCCCCTTGTTGCCTTATTCTTATTGTCTGGTAAAGTGCTAGCCCTGAGTGAATTTATATATATTCTTCCTTTTGGGACAAAAACACATTCATGTTAGAATTCATCTCAACATTACGTCTTTATCTGGGATTGTCATTGCACAGAGGGTTGCTCACCTGCACCTTAGTCACTCCTTGTAATGATCTTCCCAAACATACAATATATTTTTCATCATTTACATTTGAATTGTGTATCCCTTGTTTTTGGCTTTTTGAAAATTGAAATATTTTTCTTTTTTTCTCTCACCGGACAAGATTATCACTTCTTTCTGTTAAATCTCTCTTGAAGTTTTACCTGCCTCAATGTAACAAGTGGCAATTAATTAGGAAACGGAGGCCTTTTCGTGCATGTATGCATTTGTCATATTCAGTAAATTACAAATATTGAATAAAAAATATCTTGTGACATATATGAACTGTCAAAAATGTCATCACTATCAAATTATCATGGAACAGAGTATCTAAGCTAAGAATATTGTGTTTCATGGTATACAATATTAAAAGAAAATATGTTATTATCATTTACTTTAAGCTAGTTGTCATAAATATAGTGTTTTCAATATTTTAATACATATTAGTCAGAATATTAATTTTATGTGTAATTTATGTTGGTATAATTGTTATTATCTCTTTAAGAAATAGCTTGAATTTTAAATGTGTAATTTGTTTAATTTACTGATTAGTAGAGGCCTGTTGGGTTTGTTGAAGAATATGGGGGGGCGTTGGAACACCCAGACATCCCCAGCAGACACTCTGACACTAACTTGATCCTCTGAAGGATCCTGTATTGTGCCACTGAGGGGTTAGATAAAGGAGATCTCACATCTTGAATATCCAATGAGAATCATGAATTGGACTACTGATTCACAACTTAAAATTACATTCATGTATATCACTCTCAGCACCATACCATATAAGTAAAGGAACATTACTGCTAGTCCGAACCTTCTCAAGAGGTTTACCCAGACTATAATCCTACAGTCTAATATTTCTGTTAAGGCAATACAAATTAATACCATTAGCACATGATGCTCATAACTTTCCACATACTGATCACTCACTGTCATTGATAAGTCTATTGGAAAGCACAATCAACTTATGGAGACAAGTCATGATAACAGATTCTATGGTTTAGTTAAAGGTTAATTTATCAAAGATATTAAAAGGGCAATACCGCCTTAATAAACATTTAAGAACTAAAGTGTACAGGACAGTCTAATTAGTTAGGCATTTCATGAAACGGAAAAGGATTTGGAGAGTTCGTCAAGAACATTTCCATGACAGCTCCACTGCAGAGTCTCATCAGGAAAGAGTTCATTACGGCACACACAGTGTATGCTTCAGCCAGGAGGGAGCAAATAAGATCTGCAAAAGTTCCTAAGGAGCAGTGTCCGGGATCCATCACGAAGAACAAGACAGAGGACGTAGAAAAGTAGTAGTCCATCTATTCATAAACTCAAAGTTTAATATATCCTCCAGTTCAACTGAAATGACATATAATTATTAGTATTATTATTATTAGTCAGATTTGTATTGCGCGTAGCTTCCCCAGCAACAGGGCATCCCAGCGCCACCAAAGACCAAAGACGAGAGCCAAAGAGGGAAAATAAAATTTAGACAGGAAAAAGCCAGGTCTTTATATCTTTACGGAAAGCGAGGTGGTTCTGGATCACTCTGATGGAAACAGGGAGAGAATTCCAGAGTTTCGCAGCAAGGCTGCAAAAAGAGTGACCCCCAGCTCTAGCTTTCATGACACGAGGGATGTTGACGATGCTTGGTCAGCGGATCTAAGGGCACCTTGGGAGGAAAGAAGCCTAACAAAGGTTTCAAACCTCTCAGGAGCCCAAAACAGACCCCTGCCACTGGTTACGACTGAATGTTGAAAGTCAGGCCTAGTCAAAGCACCCGCCCAGGTAATTCACAGCCTCCTTAGGCAGCGGGGTGGGTTTAAGACAATACGGCCAACACTGCTCGGACCACAGCTCCTGATCCATCCCGAACAATAGGACCTCAGACTTACTGGCGTTCAACTGCAAGCAGTTAGCCGCCATCTGGTCCACAACCACTAATAGGTCCGCTTTAAACTTGTCCAAATTGGCGCTACATTTCTTGGAGAAGGCAATCACCATTTGGGTGTCGTCGGCATACGACACCAGTGACAGTCCCCTATCTTTGGCTATGGAAGCCAGGGGTCGGACATAGATGTTGAACTGTACGGGGCTCAGGATTGAGCCCTGCGGCACTCGTTGTTGTAGCGCAAACTCCTGTGATTGAAAGGGTGGTACGGAGACCTAAAACGACCTTCCCATTCAGAAAGGAACAAAACCACTCCAAGGGCACATCCCTAATGCCGATTTCCTGAAGGCTTTTAAGCAGTATCTTGTGGGAAACGGTATTGAATGCAGCGCTTAAGTCCAAAAGGACTAGGCCGCAGAGTCACTGACATCCAGACTCCCCTGAATTGCGTCCGTCACTGCCAACGAGGCTGACTCGGTACTGTGACACGCTTGGAAACTGTCCAGGTTGTTATTCTGCTCGATGAACTCAGAAAGAGTGGAATTCACATGAGATTCCACCAGCATCGCCAGAAAAGGCAGCCGGGAAATTGGGTGATAATTGCCCAACTTGGCAGGATCCAAGGAAGGTTTCTTCAGCAGTGTAGTAACTTTAGCGTGTTTCCATGTCCTGAGTAGGGATGCTAAAGAAAATGAGAGGTTAACCAGATCAATGTTCACAATAGAAATAAGATCATGAAATTGGCGGAAAAGGGCTGGTGTCAGATGGTCAACTGGCGAGCCCAATTTGATTTTCACACCAAGGGAATCAAATTCCATGGAGGACAGGGGAGGAAAAGATGACAATATATTCTCCCCCAAGAAACTTATAGCCCCCGGAGCAGCCACCTCCGCCGGCAAGGCCACGGTGGGCAGGACACTGTAGATCTTCTCTACTTCATTCATGAAGTGCCTAACAAGCTCGTTACACTGCTAGTTCGAGGCAATCGGGGAAACCCAGTAGTTCCGGTGCTCTTCATGCCCTTACCCTTAAGCAAAGAGCAGATCATCTTGGCAGCGTTCAAACTAACCAAAATCGTAACGGCCAGGAACTCCGCTCGTGCTCTCTGAATATGTTTATGGTATTGCTTGATGGCCGCTCGATATTTACTTTTTGCAGCAACATCGTAAGAGCGTCTCCAGATGCGCTTAAGCTGTTTACAACCCTTCTTGGCTGTGGCTAGCGAGTCATTGAACCAGGGATTAGATGGCCCACGATTCTTGCCCCCAAAATTTGGCCGGGATACAACTATCCAGACCTAGCGTTAGCTATTCATAGAAGCGCAGGTTAGCCAGCTCCATGTCCAATGGCCACTGGGGCCTGTGGCTGGACAGAAAGGCAGAAAAAAGACCGGTGGCAAGTTTATGCCAGGGACGTTTTAGGACTGGGGCAGGACGGCTTGGGTCTGCCTTTCCCTGTTTCCGCAGCAAGAATGAGACCAAAAAATTGTCTGTCCAGGCCTGGGGAATTGGCGACAACACCTTTAATGAGCTTAGATTAGGGAATACGGGGTCCAGTAGGTGACCAGCCTTGTGCGTATGCTCACGGAACCACTGAGCCAGCTGGTAAGCCTCAAGCTCAGCCAAAAAGCTGGTGATCTCAGCCTTCAATAGCCTCAGCCTATCAAAGATGGTAAATAAAATATCATCCTATATTATCCTACATGATATGATTTAATCTATTCTACTGTACCTGCATACTTTTATGATGCAGTAATTAAGTTTGTTTACATGTGTTTCTCATGTTACTTTAACATATGGTTAGGACATGCTTATTCGTATGTTACTCAAAATGCTTTACTGTGGGTTGATGTGTCAGCCAAGGATTTTGATAGCATTTCAATTGTGATATGTGTTGTAGGTGAAATGTATTTACACAACTCCAATGTTGCATACATTATTTGAGTTGCACATTCAAAATTTACATTTGGAGGTAGAAGAGGTAATAAAGACATAAAAAAGGATGGTAGTTATATCACCCAAATCCAAAACAAGGTGCTCTATATTGTGACTCCTCTCCATCACATTACCATTAGCTAAGAAGGATGATGAAAGACAAGAACAGATGGCCAAGAACAACTGCATGTCACCAATTGAAGGCTTTTATGGCTTTATAATAGGGTAGGATGATGATAAACACACACAAATAGATTGACCTGAACAAAAGACTCTCACCAAAGTTCACAGGGAAAATCACCTTTGTACTTTAGGAAAGTGTACTTTTTCATCCTCTGATGAGTACTCACCATCCTTTTATTGTTGTGGGGTGGAGTAGGAGGCTGAGAGGTAAAGGCTGTTGTTTACATACCTCGTTCATCATTTTATGAAGATATACAGCCCATTTTCCCTACAACGTCAATGAATGCCAGTAAGGCTGCATGGTAATTTTATTTCAACACAAGGTTGTTGCTGTTGAAGAAGCTAGTTACTGATATGTAGGAGTCCATATTGTTCCATAGACTGGATTGATAAATTGATGGCTCCTTGCTGCTCTTGTACATCAGTAGTGTGAGATGTATAAGGATTTTGGTCTTTGTCCTGTATCATCATCACAACAGCAATTGCTGCTAAGAAGGCATCTATTCCATGTAGCAAAGATTGGGTGCCTCTTACAGTCTCTTCTAACCCTTTAACACTTTAGCTGCGTCGAACGTTCAGCACCCAGTGCTGAACGTTCGAATAACGAGCGCTGGTCCGTCGGCCAATGGTCGTGCGCAGCACCGGCAAGGTAGTGCTTGCGACGACCGTTGGCCGACGGCAGCGCTCAAGGGGTTAATACGGCCGAGACACTTGTGGACTACTTCAAGTGTGTTCAATATTTTTTCTGTCCCCAACTTTACAGTTTCCACCACACAGTGGTTGACCCCTACCACTCTCCTTTGAAACATGACTTGGGGGTCAACAGCATCAATTCTGCCAGTATGGTAATCCAGAGGATGACACACAGTCTGAGTAGGTTTATTTGGAGACCCAGCAACATCTTCTTTCCTTGTCTAGATTATGGGATGAGTGTGTATAGTATCCCAGAGTTGATGGTAGGTTTTTTTTATCTATCAGGACAGGGTAGGATCAAGGTCAGGTTGTTCATCATCAACAGGCTGCTGTACATAAGATGATATTTATTACGGGAGATGATGAGGTACATGTTACCATTTTTTATTTACTGATTGTCATTTTAAAGAACAGGCTTTTGGGAATAGCCCTCTTTGCGTCACCCCCAAACCTTCTGCCTTCTTCTTCCTGCTTTTTACTGAATTTATTTTTTGTTCTTAGGACTCTGAGCTCTTTACCTCTGATAAACAGTGATAACGTGCATGTGCTATCTCTTTAAAACATGGTATTTTTGTCTTACACCTGTTTGGCATATCTAATTAATTTGTAAGTCCCTTGTAGAATAATATACCATATACCCACGGCCTATAAATTAAATGCTACCAGTAAGCCTTCATCACGTATTGTGCCACCCGCTGCCACCCACCTAATTATCCCTCTAAAATGTACCCCAGGCATTGCCATTACTGCCTAAATGCAGTCTCACACTCCCATGTTGACATGGCATTTGAAAGCCCTTGCAATTTGTTAAACTCACCTTTTATTAACTATAAGTCACCCCCAATGTAGGCCCTGGGTAGCCCATAGTCCAAAGTGTAGTAAAATTGAAAGAAAGAGCATGTACATTTTAGTTTTAAATGTCAAGGTAGTGAAAAAATCCCAAACTTGTTTTGCACTACGGTGAGACCCTTAGGAATATATTGGGGATTCCGTATTACATTTAATAAGCTGTTATTCCTAATTGAGAGGGGTACATATTTCATGCTTTTTAACCTATAGAATTGCAATGCTAAACCATCTTTAATGGTGAAGTTCAATTTATCATTATACTTTTGAAAATGCCACTTTTAGAAAGATGGAATTTTTCTGTTCCTAGCCCTGTGTGCCTGCAGTCCATCTCTAATAGAGGGTTGGGGAGGAAGGCAGCTGGCATTTTTGTATTCCCTCTAATGAGCCACACACAAAGGGACCTTGAATGTGACTTGATGGGCCCTCATGGCAGGAGGAGATGGAGGTAGGAACTATCTTACTTATACCGGAATAGGCTGTGTCCTGTCCCCACAAAAAGGGCTACATACTCCCTGTAGTGAGTCTAGAGACAGAGCAGGAAGATAGGACCTATGGTCACTTCAAATACACTTCTTTGATGTCTCCATACCATCAAAGGCACCACTGTGTATGTGAACTGGACCTCAGACATTTCCACTTCAGTACACTTCTAGACCTGTGAATAGTCTGCCAGGAAGAAGGGCTGCTGTTCTGGAAGGACTCCCGCCCTGCAGGTCTGACCTGCTGCCTGCTTCCTTCCTTGCCTTGGTGAAAAGGACTGGACCTGAATCATTTGACTCCAGAAACCAAAATGACTCCAAGGGCTAGTAGGCTAGACTCCTGATCCGAAATCTCAAGGATATAAAAGACTTCTAACCACCCTGCTTCTGCACCTGGACTCTGTCATCTGTGAGCTTACCCTGCCAAGTGGTGCCACCCCAGTCCCAGACACTTGGAAGTGAGACTAAGGTACCTCTTCAGCACAAGCAATGCATCACAGTCACTGCAGAGTCCTGACGGCTCATCACCACTGCTACTTAGATCAGAGTGGACACATCTCCTTTGCAATTGCCACTCAGATGAGTCTTGCCCTGCAAGGTCCTTGCATCCTGAGTGACAATACATGAATGGATGTGTGGCCTGCCTCCCCTCCCACAGAATAAAGCAACCTAAACAACAAGCAACAGGAGATAACCCATAAACTCAGTCGAGTCCTAGGTTACAAGCATATGCAACAAACACAATTGTCTCAAAAGGTATTAATTCAAGGCAAGTGTAAGTATGCACACAATAGTTGTACGAGAGCAAGGGGATAAAAAAGGGAAGGAGACATCAATGGATTTGCAAACAAAGCTAAGAATGATTTTGTATTCAGAATTGGGTAAAACAAAGAAAAAAGATCTGTGTTACATTTATTGACATGTAACCTGTGCCACTTGTGCAAGTTTGTGCCCATGAAAAGAGTGAACAGCACAAAGTGGCAAGTGGCAAGTGTAAACCAGCGAGGGTCAGCGCAAAGGAACAGTGATATATTATATACAAAACATTAGTAAAGGTCAAATCTTGGTTAACAATCTCTAGGCAACTATTTAGAGGATTGAGAGACCAAAATAGAGATGAGCCTGCTGAATTGTGAGTCAATGACGTATTTGTAATTGTATTTATTAACTGTTCAATTAATTAAAATCATTACAGTAAAAAAATCAGCTTATAAAGCTAAAACCATGATCTAAAAACTTCTGTTTATCTTATGAAAAATGGTGCCCCCCACCCCTGGTGCGCTGGGGATGCCCAGACGTGGGTCCCAGGCACTCCACACCACTGGAGTCAAGCTAGCCGGGCTGATGAGAGGTGTTACCTCGAAACCGGTCCGGTCCTCGGATGCTTGATTCCGTTCTGGGAAGGACATGGCTTTTGTAGTTCGGACTGGACTGTTTCCATGGGGCACAGGGTCAGAGCTGATTTGCATATCGCCATTGTCTGACCCGGGGTGGTGTGGAGTGCCAAAAAACTATGGATTTTGGCCCAGATCTTCGGACTGGGTTGAGTGTGTGACATTGATCCACATTCGGTCCATCACCTGTTGTTTTTGCAAATTCCGCCCTAAGTGCGCTGGGGACGCCCAGACGTGGGTCCCAGGCACTCCACACCACTGGAGTCAAGCTAGCCGGGCTGATGAGAGGTGTTACCTCGAAACCGGTTCGGTCCTCGGATGCTTGATTCCGTTCTGGGAAGGACATGGCTTTTGTAGTTCGGACTGGACTGTTTCCATGGGGCACAGGGTCAGAGCTGATTTGCATATCGCCATTGTCTGACCCGGGGTGGTGTGGAGTGCAAAAAAACGATGGATTTTGGCCCAGATCTTCGGACTGGGTTGAGTGTGTGACATTGATCCACATTCGGTCCATCACCTGTTGTTTTTGCAAATTCCGCCCTAAGTGCGCTGGGGATGCCCAGACGTGGGTCCCAGGCACTCCACACCACTGGAGTCAAGCTAGCCGGGCTGATGAGAGGTGTTACCTCGAAACCGGTCCGTTCCTCGGATGCTTGATTCCGTTCTGGGAAGGACATGGCTTTTGTAGTTCGGACTGGACTGTTTCCATGGGGCACAGGGTCAGAGCTGATTTGCATATCGCCATTGTCTGACCCGGGGTGGTGTGGAGTGCAAAAAAACGATGGATTTTGGCCCAGATCTTTGGACTGGGTTGAGTGTGTGACATTGATCCACATTCGGTCCATCACCTGTTGTTTTTGCAAATTCCGCCCTAAGTGCGCAGGGGATGCCCAGACGTGGGTCCCAGGCACTCCACACCACTGGAGTCAAGCTAGCCGGGCTGATGAGAGGTGTTACCTCGAAACCGGTCCGGTCCTCGGATGCTTGATTCCGTTCTGGGAAGGACATGGCTTTTGTAGTTCAGACTGGACTGTTTCCATGGGGCACAGGGTCAGAGCTGATTTGCATATCGCCATTGTCTGACCCGGGGTGGTGTGGAGTGCAAAAAAAACGATGGATTTTGGCCCAGATCTTCGGACTGGGTTGAGTGTGTGACATTGATCCACATTCGGTCCATCACCTGTTGTTTTTGCAAACCCCACCCCTGTGCCAACATGATCGTCCCTCCCCGGGAGTTATAGTCTGTGCTATATTGCCTTACGCAAGTTCATGAAGTCCCCCGCCTCGCTGGGTAAACACCAGTACGGGATCATGGACATCACCTCTTTCATTTCTTTATGGCCTCACTGATGTTAGCGTTGTTGTTAAACTGGTGGGCTGGGGATGTTTAGGGCTGCTGAGCTTGCTTCCACTAAATTTGTGGTACCCTTCGCCAGAGCTTTCGTTAGCAGCTTTTATGGCAATCCTGATTTGATGGATGAATTCGGCCAGTCTCACTAGTGTTGTTGTGTCAGTGGTGGATAGGCACAACGCTGACGCTTTACTGCAGGTCTCTATTCCATTCATAATGCAGATTGTACGCAGGAGTCCCCAGCGGTCGTTGTTAAGGTGCGGGCAGCAGCAAAGGAGATGCAGCCAGGATTCTTTCCTATAGGGGCATAGTCTGCAGTTTGTAGATTCCCAATTGCGAACCCATGCAGGGTTGAAGACAGCAATTCCTAGTTAGCCTCATGTAGACTATTTTGTTTCGGGCCAATGGAGTAAGAGCCTCACTTAGGTAAGATTGTGCTTTGCCTGCTTTGTCGGAGTGATTCAGAGAATCTAGGTGGGCGCTTGAGCGGAGAGTTTTAATGTCCAGTTCAAAGGAGGTTCCACACACTTGCTGGTTTATAGATCTTTTCCAAGCGTTTAGAGGTATATCCAGCCGTGGCATGCTGTCTTCCTTGATCTTCAGTGTGTTAAGCGCTTTTCCTAGGCTAATGTGCCAGGCTGTGCGTGACCCCTCAAAGATTATTCTCAGGTGGTGTTTCAGGGAGTGGACCGGGGCTCTCAGTGTCCTTGAATATAATTTAATGATCTCCCTGTGGCATGTCAGTTCTGGACTTGCTAAGTCTAGCTCCAATCAAAGCCTTGCGTTCCTGGCTGACCTTGGAATATGGAACACATCTTAATGTGCATTTACTTGGGCTAAGTTAAGGGCGGCATCCAGTAGCCCGGGGAATGCCGGGTGTCCGTAGCTAATGGCTGGTAATAGAATAGCTTTCAGGACTGTTAGTATTGGCCCAGCTGTTGGGCTGATCAGATGATGGCTTAATTGTTTTAATAGGTGTGTGACCTTGCTGGCCTTGGAGCTCAGTTGTTTCAGGTGGGTCTTCTCCTTGGCCCGCTCCGTCAGCCAAACTCCTAAATAATTGTATAGATCCACGTGTTGATTTGTGGATTGCCCATTAGCCATTGTGTGTTCTTCTTCTGATGGTATGTCTCAAAAATGACCACATTGGTCTTTCCTTGATTATTTGTCAAGTTGTTGGTGTTATTAAAACAATTTAGTGCATTTAGGGCTCTTTGTCGGCCCACCCTTGTGTTATCCAGTATTGCTGTGTCATCAGCATATTGTAGCACCGGCAACCTAACACTTCCAAGTCTGGGAACTAATAGACTAGCTTCTTTTAGGGCCTCCCCTAGGTCTGCTGTGCATATAATGAACAGGATGGGGGCCAGCATGCATCCTTGCTTCAACCCACTCTCCATGTGTATTTTATTGGACAATGTGCTGGTTTTAATCCGTACCCATGTATCTTTGTAGAGGGATCCCCATAGTCAATTGCGGACCACTTTATTGAAGGCCGTGCTATAATCAACGAAACAGCAGAAAAGTAGTGGATGATTCTTCAGGGTTGCCTGAGATGATAAATAAGTCAGTGCCAGTACATTATCCAAAGTTGAAGATTGTGACCTAAAGCCGGTCTGGTAGAAGGATATTATGCTTTTCTCTTCGGCCCACTTCACGAAATCCTACAATAGTAGATGAGCGTATGCCTTAACTTCCAGGTCAAGCAGGGCTATAAACCTGTAATTTTATGGCTTGAGTCAATACCCTTTTTTGAAAATTGATACCAATTATGAGCCCTTCCAAGAATTGGGGGTAGCAGCTGTCAAGAAGATGTGGTTGTAGAGCAGAGTTAGAATTGCTGCCAAGAAATCGGATGCCCATTTGAAGACTGGAGCTGGGATCCCTTTGGGCCCTGGTGCCTTGTTGTTCTGTATATTTTGAATATTCTGAATGACCATTTGCGGGTTTGACCATCCAGCTCGCGTAAATTGAGCTGCAGCCTGGGATCGAACTTCCGTTGCCTGTTCTGAGAGTCATGTTGCCTGGCTTTGCACTGGCTAGCCCAACTCGTCCTTCTCCGCGGCTGGTCCCCTCTGTACTGGCCATATTAGTGGGTGTGATTACATATAGCTGCTTCACGTAAATCATCCAGTCTTTTTCGGCAATGCTAATTTCGCTCGGGCCCCTCGACTGCTGAGCTGGTTTATGTGTCTCCATAGTCCTGCAGGATTCTTTTGCTTAAGCAGGGAGAAAACTCTAAGCCACTCCCTTTCTATGTTAGCTTTTTCATGTTCCCATATTTTTTTCCTTAGGGCTGCCCTCAATGAAGCCACGGATGGGCCCTCTGATTGTTCACCCCCTTTTTTCTTTGTTGCGAGCGCCTTACGCAGGAGCCGTTTGCTGTCTTGTATGCCTTGTTTGACCAGATGCTTCCAGATCTTGTTTGCCCTTTAGCCCTGGTGCAATGGGACTGGGGGTTCCCGGACTTTGCTAGTAATTCCTCAGCAATGTTCTCCCAACCTTTTATGGAGAAACATGTAGGGGACAGACATCCTTCATTTTTTTGCCCCAGCCATGTTTGGAGAGTGTTCTCTATCCTGTTCACCATTTAATCCTCCTTAGGACAGTGTGTCTTTCATCCCCTAGTGATTCACCAATAAACTGGAAACCTTTGGCTGACAGCTGGGACACCACTCTTAGTGGCCTATGATCACTATCTGTCTGATCTTCAACTACAACATCTTTTAATCTGGCCGCAATCCCTTCGCTGGCCATAATGTAGTCCATCCTTGAGGAATCCTAGAAAGTGGGTAAGGGCTCCCATGTATTTGAACAGGCTTTTTTCCATGTGTGGGTTGAGGTCAGTTTATGATTGTTGTCAAGGTCTCGGAGGGGTGTTTCCATTTCTTGTCCCTAAAGGGAGTAGTCAGCTTGTCAAGGTCCTTCAGATGTAAGTCTCTGGCTAGAATGAGCTTGTGTGATGGATGCTTGAATAATAGTTAATCTATTTTCTGTGTCAGTATCCCCAACTGATTTTTGATCTGCGTGGGATTAATATAACAGTTTATTATCAATAGGCGCATTGGTTGTGAGTTCTGGACCAGGCCTCCGATCCGTAGGGCTTGCAGCCCTGGTAGGTTCAGTTTTATGTCTGTGGCTTCGAGGGCGCATTCGTGTTTGATAAAAACTGATAATCTACACTCCGGTCGGCCAAAGAGGTTTCTTTTTATAGCTGGAATGAAGTGCTCATAGAACCCAGCCAGTGGGGTACTAGACAGCGCCTATGTCTCTTGGAAGCGGAGTATGTCCCCGGTTTCCATGACCTGCTTCCGGTGTTGATTTCCATTGTTTTTGCTAATCCCCGATAAATTCCAAGAAAGTATTGTGAATTGCTGCTTGCTGGAGACTCCTCCCCATCCTCTCCCCTGCTGGGCCTGCGTTCTCGGCTGTTAGGAGTATTGTGACAGCCGTCCTGGTAATCTGGTGTGACCCGGGGTGGGGGAGACTGCACAAATATCATGATGGTTATTTCTGCATAAGATCTTAATGGCCATTAAATCCCTGGGGCCCGACTGACTGCCGCCCTGGGAACCTGCATTGTTTGTTCCGTGCAGGACCAACCAGGGTGTTTTGCCACAGTTGATTGATGCTAAGACGTATGGATATTTTGGATGCGGTGCCAGCTGGATGTCTATGTCCCACTTGGCAAGTTGTGTGGTGTTGTGCAGTATGGCTTGTTGAACTTCTTTGTACTTCCGGCCTACCACTTTTGAATCACCATGTGTGTCCCCCTTCATGCTCTGAAATTCCACCTATTCTACCTCCCCTGATTGAGTCTTTTCTAGATTTTCCAGATGTTTAAAGAGGCATAGAATGGTATTCCTGTTCAGGATATCATGCTGTCCCATACTGTGAAATCTTGGGGTGAGGACTACCTCGTAGACTGTTGTTGCTGTACACGATGGTTGGGCAGCGTTTCCCCTTCCCAAGGCAGGCTCTGTCACAGTTGTTCCTATGCTCGTACTTGGCTGATTGTAACTGATCCTGCTTGGAGCCAAGTGCTGTATCCTTGCTTATCCCTAGACCAAGACTGATGCCTAAGATGTGGCTGTAGTATGCTTGTAGCATCCGGCAACAATGAAGCTGTTACCGACTCTATCTGAGGGAGTGTGTCTGGAAGTACCAGGCTTGTTCCTGCAACTGCGTCGTTGTCTGTGTGCTGATTTGGCCTTGCAGGTGGCTTTTGGCCCATCGTACTAAGATTGATAGCCGGTGGGGTGAGCGTTGACTGGTTTCCCCGAATCCGAGGCCGCACAGGGTCCTTTCTCCCCCTGTTTTTGAATGTAAAAATTGGATATGGTGGAATCATTTTAGAGGCACCTTGTTGGGTTGGATGGTCAGTGTTCAGAAGCTGAAGATGTTTTCCTTTTGTCTTGGTCTTTTGTAATTGCTTCCTCAGCTTCTTTTTTGCATTCCTTGATAGATTAGCTCCATATGTAGCCATCTGTGGTGGGGGTATGGCTTTCCCCTCTACCCCCATTGTTGGAGCTTTCTGTGTCTTTGGCTGATTTTGAGGTGCTGGCAGGGTTCTTCACCGTGTGTGCCACGTCATTGCCCTGTTCAATTTTTTTCGTCTGTCCCGGTAGGTCCCCTGCTGTCTGTCTTGTCTCCAAGAGATGGCTGTTGTTCACCGCCCTGCCATCTGTGTTACTAGGCCTCCCTACGATCTTTAGCCATCGATTATAACTTTTAGCACCTCAGGGAGGGAGGCCCGTTTCTCCATCAGGGTAGAACAGCAGCAGGAGCAGACCCCTGGGTTGGAGGCCAGGTACTGGGAGAGCCTGTTGTCTAGGACCACTACTCTCTATCTTAGGTTGGCCAGGCGGCCTGCGATTGCCTGTAGAAGATCAATTTGTACTTCAATCTTAGTTGATTGCCATAGCAGAGCTTTATTTATGTCGCTGTTTGCCTCTTTTGGGGGCTTTTTCTCTGTTTCCACATGATCACTAATGTTGCAGTAATAATGGTCTGCTTTTGAGTTAGGGACCCATGGAGGTGCCGATGCTGGAGTTAATGTCCACAGGGGTTTCAGTATTAATTCAAGGTTTCTTTCGATCTTTTGGCCTAAATTGTGAAGGAACGAGCCTGTGAGCTCCCCCCACAAGTGTGACATTAGGCCGAGGTGGCTGGGTGAAACCGTGGACTCATGGACTTTGAGTCTATTATCTCTAATGGAGGCACAATGATCTCCTCTCTCTTAGTGACTAGGTCATAGATGTCAGATTGATAGAATTGCGCTGTAGTCACTATGATGGAGGCGTTTTTTATTGAGGCTGTGTCACTAGACTTGCTGGCTAGGGAGTTCTGCCCCTCGTTTATGGGTGAATGACTGTTCAGCCTTTTGGGGCTGCAGTCCTGGGCCCCGCTTAAGGCGTAATGTGATGCGTCCTGTAGGGTGCAGTGGTGGGTACTTAGTGAGTCATTCTTCCTGAAGAAGTGTTGTATTGACCCCCTTTGCTCTGTGCCTTGTGGCATTCCATTGGGGCAGTCCGTTAATGATTTACTCCTCATTGACCTAGTTGCCCTTTTATTGGAGGGGTAGGTGGTAAAGATTTCCTCCAGGATCAACTGTTGTCTACCATTTTTTTTTGGGACCCATTTACTTTTGTTGGAAGAAGTGGTGCTGAGTTTGGTCTTCCTAGGCTACTGCTCCAGGTCCCTTGTGACCCTATATCCCTTGTGAGCCTGCGTGGCTTACTCCTGCTTTTGCACTGGGGTAGTCGTTAAGGTGGCAAAATTGCAACACTCCTCTTTGGTTGATCTTTTGGTCAAGGGACACTGTTGTATTGGTGCCTTTCTGAAGCCTTCAAGGTTCCCCTGCAAATTGCCTTAAGTCATGTTGCTTGGACTTGCCTCAGGGCTTGAGCATGCTTGTATCCAATCCACCCCCTGCTACGTGGTTAGCTCCCCTCTGGGTAAGTTTGGGTCACCGGTGGGTAGGTAGCTGGAGGCAGGTGATTTTTTAGAGCTGGCGTAAACATGGCATAGCGATGGTGTAGAGATGAAAAGTAAAAGGTAAAAGAGGCAGGCGAATAAGGTGGGCGAGCAAATACAGGACGTGGCACCTCCACGAAACTGCTGCGGCTTTGCAAACTCACCCTTACTGCTGTCCGCTGCACTCCAGATACTCTTGATGCACCAGTGATGTTGCCTACCTGGCCAACCCGCGTGCCACCGCTGGATCCTCCTACGGCTACGGCAATGAAGCACCTCCGGCTAGGGCTCAGGCGGGCTCTGAAAGGACGTGCTCACTGGTGCGTCGGGCTCTGACTCTGCCTGCAGCCATCTTGTCTGTTTGCAGCCTTCTTGATAATGCTGCCCCCCCATGCGCTGTGGGAACCAGGTCAGAGCTCGGGCAAGAAACTGGTCCTGCGCCATACCCCCCAAGCACCCACACAGCGGGCGCAGGTGAGGAGGGGGGGAATGGCGTTGAGCGATGGGCATCCGCCCGGCATTCGATGCTGAGCTCTCTGCTGAAAACTGCAGTCAGCGTCAACAACGTTTCAACCTGATGATGAGCTGCATCAAATCAATTCAGTCCACATGTACTTTAAGATTAGGTAGGTCTTGGTTTCTGATAAAATGAGGTATGTAGTTTGCCAACACGGCGAGCTCTACTCCCCCACAAGATGGAATTGTCTGACCTTTTTGACACATCATCAGTGAGAAATATTTACTGGCATCAAGGAGGAAAGGAGATATGGTTATGTAAGGAATTGTATGATAGAACACTATTGTTATGGTTACTGTCTCTTTAATGGAGCTCTGTCTTCCTTACATCATTGTTAGAATGTTATGTTTCCTAATAGAAAGTCAGTTGCTGTAACCTGCTGTTGATGGTTGTACTAATAAACCTGCTCTTCCAATCTATCCTGCTTAAGAGCTTTTATCACTGGCAATGAGTGTCAAGGCTTGATTGGGGACAAGCATTTACAACCATCAATTCCCCTACAATTGAAATTTTGTCTTGGACTTGGTTTGGACAAATTTGGGATTTTGAACCAACCGCTGCACTTGGATACTCTACAGGTACAGGCTTTTATCAACTATGCGAAGGAAAAGTTAGTTTTGGAGTGGCAAATCTGTACATGTCACCTTTTTTTTAAGTTGACCATTATGAGGCATATTTACACAACTTAGGTCAATCCCACAGACAGGTTCAGCTACACTACAATGGTCTAAGGAGTTTAGCCCCATTAAAAGAAAGATTGACAGAAGGGGTATGCACACTCCTAAAAACCATTAAGTCAGATGCCATATGAGTTAGAAACATATAGCCAATCTTAACACAGCACAAGCAGTGATCATGTGCTGCCCATGCTGGACATCTGGACACATTATCTACTGCCCACATTGTGTCCACGTATGGTCGAGGCCCAACTGTAATATCCATTAGACATTAATTTATGACTCCAAATGGAGCAACTTACATTCTTTACCATGCAAGGTATGTAGGATTTTTTTTTTACCTACGATTAACTGTGTATAAGAAAGTCACAGGTTGATTGTAAATGGAGACAGTCCTCAGAAACTGTGCCTGTAACGGTTCTCCCAGCTACTATGATTAAGCAAACTACCTGTTCCGGTTTTGCCAAATGCCTCTTGTTTTTTCAAGGAATTTTATGTTCAAGTAACATTTTGGAGAGCCGCCATCGGAGCTGATTGGTACCTCAAACCCTTCTGCAGCCGAAGGAAGGGGAACGCATTCAGACGGTTTCGCATTTGTGAAGCGAGAAAAGTAAGCAGATACCTCAATCGACTGGAAGCTATGCTGAATACGCTGGGCAGAGGTAAGTCCTGAATCAGCCATCAGAGAGGGAAAGAGACTTCCTCAAAACCTAATTTAAAGAATCAGGTGGATAGTAACTATGGAGAAGCTTAAAAAGATAACGTGAGCACCCAGCCACTGACAGAATCTGGTATATTACCTATTTTTTTTATGTCCTAGCTGGGTTGTCGTAAGGCTGCCTCGGAGGCAATCCTTCAGAATTCATTGTTTTACATAGTCAGCATGCTAAAAACGTTGATTATTATCTGTATAACCTTTGATAACTCCCAGGACACTATTTTCGTGCCGGATGGGCTGAGTTAGCACCTCAGTCTAATTTTGTTTAGTTTAAAATGTTTTCTCATTGTGGTACCTGAAAGGAGTAAAAGGTATTAATTGCTTGGACCTCCGGGTATAACACAGATATTACACTTTTTCTGTTGGACATGACACAGATGGTCTGCTTAGAACCCTGGGTGTGATATAGATGGTATGAATGGACCCTTGGTGTGAAACAAGGCGTAATTCAAATTGTTTTGGACCTGAACTAGGTGTGACTTTTTACCTTTGTCCCGGAGCAGATATTGGCAGACTATCAGCCTCACTTAGTACTATGTACCGAGCAGAGATTCCCCTGTCCACAACTATCATGCACTATGAGCTGGCTAAAACATTTTTTGACAAAGCAATCATTTTTTTGTCAACAATTGTTAAGTTAGTTTTTGTACACTTGGTGTTCTGGTGCTGGGATTTATTGCAAACTGGGGGGCAGATTTACAAGCCCCTTGGACCTCATTTGCTCCACCGTTGCGTCACTTCTGTGACGAAGCAGCGGCGTAAACCATGTGCAACGTTGCATCCTATTTGCACCCTATTTGCAATGTGATGCATCTAGTAAGATGCCTCAAGTTGTAAAGCCCTGCACCACCTAAAACCTGCGCCAACCTTACGCTGACAGATGCAACATGCATATGTTTATCCTTGTGCCATGATGCTCCGAATTGTAAATGCGGAGCATCTGTGGTGGCGCAAGGGTAAACTTGCGTCAGGCATCTTTCCTGGCACATCCCTGCTGATTTGCAGGCATGCGCCAGGAAACGTAATTCTGCCCCCAAACGTTTTGCAAGAGTTGATCAGAGACGGTCTTAAATATTGCATTTTCGTGTCTATGTCCCAATGCTTGTTATGAGGGTACTGATATTTCTTTCAAGCTGTATTGGTGCAAAAAGTTGATATCATTCAGATTCTCTTTTTTACACTTGCAATTTGTACCCATGTTGCACCCTTCATTTGCATTGTCATCTGTGTTTATTGAATTGTTCAAGTTAAATTGTTTGATGCATCTGTGAATAATGATGAGTTCATACTTCATACAATTGTAAGAGTGCACCATGTCCGTTCTTTTCCCACGATTAGAACACACATAAACTTCCCAAAAGAGTTAAGTTGTATTTTGTCTATAAAACCACTGGGGATATCATGGATTCCTTAAAACACATGGAAACCTGGTTACCTACACAGGTACAACAACATAATACATTTTGCCAAGAATAGCACCCACACACAAAGGCAAACATATTTCCTTTGCATAATGAGTGCACATTTGACACTAAAGTAATAGAACATGGCAAAACTCACACAAAGTCTAAATATACAGGACGAAAGTGATATTAGCAAGAGGCCTTGCTAGAACTATAGGCCATCTATGAAGAAGCCTAGAGCAATAGCCCTACAATATAGGCAGCTTGTAAGACGTCAGCACCTCCCCTATCATATACAGGTATGGAGGTACTCACTGAAGCTACCCCCGCATTAGGATATTCCAATCTACCAGTAGTAGAAGCTGACCGTCGCCCCCCACTGAAAGATAGATAGTTAGGCCCAGGTACAAGGAACAAAAAAGCCGGCAGTCTTAGTGCTTGGGGAAGATCCCCGAATCCTTGACCCCATCTACCATGACCAACACGCAGGACCTCAACCCGTACATTTAGCCCCACTGGTTCAGGCGAGTATACATGAGTGACAGGGCGGTATGTGGTGGTTCTAGACAGCAATTCAGCGAATGGGGTTGAGAAAGGGAATTCTATGCTGCCAGGAACTTATGACAATGGTGGGACCTACATAATTTGCCCAGGTAGACGAGGAGACCACAGAGAGCAAGTTTGATGGTAAGTCTGGTCAAAAAGAACATCTTGTGGCTCAGAGAGAAGGAGACAAACTAGACAGGGTGAGGAAAAAAGATGTGAGCCAAGATTAGAGATAGAAAGAGCAAGCACCAAGAAAGTGCAGCGAGAAAATAGAGCAGAAAAAACTCATTGCATGAGAGAAGTAGGGACAAGAACAAAATACCAGTAAATGAATAATCAGAGGCAGAAATGGATGAGAGGCTTTTAGCAGGGATTGTACGACAAAGAAGAAAGTACAACCAGGAAATAAAAGACCAAGGCAGCCTATTACTAACCCTATTGAGATGCAAGAAGAATAAGATGGTGCCTTTGCATGTGCATGAGGGAAGCAGCAAAAAGGATATGCGCTGCACCAAGTGAGCACACAACAAAGAAAAGTTAACCTCAAGGGAGATATTAGCAAGAGAGGAAGGTGAGATGTTTGTGCCCCTGTTCTGCCACCTATTAGCCTACCGGACTTAGGAAAGCAACCAATATGATAAACCTTCAACCATGGAAGGATCATTCAAGCCAGTAGACATGGCTATAACGGAAGACTGAATTTGGCATGGAGAAGGAGATCCCAAGTGGAATTTCCCCTACATGCAGGAATGCCTCCACAGATTGGAGTGCCATGTTAGGAAGAAACCTGTAGAGTCACCTGAAATAACCATGTATCCACTACTACAGAGGGGAAAGGCAGGATTCATATATGTGCCATGGGCTCAGATGGATGAAAAATGGTCAAGGACAAAGTTATAGTAATTGCTGGAAGGAGCCTGCTTAGAAAAGAACACTGCAGGAATCACCCTAGAAATAGGTGGCATTAAATGTCTGCTAAGTAGCCTTATCAGAGAGCAGATAAAAGTGGTGTTTTCCTAGTCTTGCATCCCATCAATTATGCTAACAGACACCGCAAGACAGGCTGCATTTAATTTAAGCTACCCTGAGAGATATGTTCCCTGACCACCCTGGTGTAGGAGGTTTAATGGCAGAGGCTATGAAGCCAGAGGAGAGTATAACCGATTTATTGAACAGAATGAGCAAACAATGGGGACAAGAGACAAGCCACATTCTTCTACAATATTCTTAAGAAGGGTACCCATTGAGATATAGAGCAGGCTGGACAGCATGGCTGGGACAGACAACAAACTCTGGCAGGAGATACAAGCACATATGTTACATTATCACACATGGAAGCAAGAAAAGTACAGAAAAAAAGGGAGCAAGCCCAGAGAGAAACTGCTAAATTGGTCCAAAACAAACAGAAACAGGCCACCCTTGAGGGGGCCGCATTGAAGCCAGCCTCAAAAGTAGATCTACTGCAAAACACCAAAGGGTTTCATACCAGCTATGATGTAGAGGCCAGAGAGTTGACCGCAACCAAACCTAGGGAGTGCTGCTATTGCCATAGGATGGGCCACCTGGTAGACAGATGTCGGTTTAAGGCACACCATGAGCATATGTCGCTGGGCCAGGGTCAGCCACCAAAAAAAACCATGAATGACCATCCACAAAATCGAGCAAAGGAGATCAGGATGCACCCTGCACTCAGCCGTAGGGAGGTCCAACATCCACCGCACCCACGCAGCAGCCATCAGGTAGCTGTACAAACATGTAGCAGCAGCTGCCTCAGACAGGGAATTCAGTTCAACAGGGACCAGGCCACAACCCCAACAAGAAGGGATCACTGTCTGTCTAGGGAGCCAAAAAGATAAAACCCAAGCACAGTAGGAATACTTAGCACCCACTCACCCTCTTTCACAAACTCTGCAGCAAACCAAAAGAAGGACAAATGAGACAACATTGGAAATGCAATTTTTTACCAGCATCCAGGGATGCAAAGTGACTGAGAGCTGTGACTGCCGGGTATGCTCACTAATGTTCGACACCAATAGCGACACCACCAGTGAAATTGGCACGTTACCTCTGGGAGCCAAGTCCTCCCTATGCTGGTGATCCCCAGGGCTGGAATTGGCTGACCACACACCACGGTGGCAGTCTGATGAGAGGAGACACTCATATCCCTGTGTCCAAAAAATCAATTGGGAATTTTTTCAATCACCTAGTCAAAAGGTCTTTATTCTTGGGCATCCTTCCAGGGACCAATGTTGCCATCATGGCATTGTAGTCCCAACGAGCACCTCCAAAAAACTGGAGCCTCCACCCAATGGATGCCATCCCAGAATTGCCGAGGCAGTCTTGGTTTTTCACATTTTTTATTCCCAACCCTGTTATTCTGATTTATTTTTGCAATTCTCCAAGTTCTAACCACATTTACTTACCCTTCAAAAATACCGATCAAAGCAGGCCAGTTCATTAGGAGATCCTAGTCACAAGCTTGGGACAGCAGGCATACATTTGCTAAAAAGAAAGAAAGCATTATGTGGTCAGAGGGAAAGAGTGTTGCTTTGGTAAAGGCATCATCAATGTCTATTGCAACTCCAGATGAAGGTAGGACTTCGGATGTGATACCTCCATATCAAGCCTAGTGACTAAGAAATGATCCAAGCCTTACATGTGCCACCAGGGAAAGCAGTAAGCCTGACCTCAGACAACACAAGGGGCCACAAAGTGTTCTCTGCCTCATGAAAAATGAGGCTGCATATAACGCAAGACTTAGGTCAAAAGCCTAAAACTAAAGAAAAGCAGTTCAAAGTTAGCCCAAAGAATAGTTTCCAGGCAAAGGGCAGAGTTAAGATACCTGATGCCACAAGGGAGGGTCACATTGTTTGCCACATGCTGGGAACTAGGAGATACATACACACATAATTGTGGGGCATGTTGCAACCACAAACAACACTTAATAGTGACACACACCCTCATTGCATATTCATGGGCTGAAAGAAGCAACTATCACTGATGGTGCCCATGAAGCCCTTGCTAAAACACAATGTGATCCATCCCTATTCTAATGAGACCACCTCATAAATACAATGTTTGCTCTAATCTAAGCATCCAGTAAGTTACGGAGGGGGTTTTCTCAACAGCTGATAAGAGAGATTAATCCATCAAACATCCAATATTCTCCCTTACTCACCCTTAATGTCCTCAAAAAGATAGGGTCCAACTTCTTTTGGCTCGTTATAATTGGCTCACTACACTAGTGTAGTGTGGAGAAAACACCCAAAAGTAAAACACACGAACTTCAAAAACCATATACTGCCTTGCACAAGTAATGTTTCTGAGTTAACAAATGAACCATGTTGTTACCAAAGCAGGTCAACCTCAGAGTCTTCCATATCAAACACTCCAGCAAGGATAAGAAGTATAACTTTGAACTAACACTGCAAACTTTTTGTAGTAACCCATAAAGGAAGCTACAGTTACTGGAGGATCACAATGCCTCCCTGGGGACCCATACCAAGATTTGCAATTTCAAATGAGATTTTAAGTATGATTGTTTAGCTATGTACCCTCTGTCTACTGTGGGTGAAACCCCACATATTCACTGTTGAGGAACTGCCTATTTAAAGGGAGTCTATTTAAAAATCATCAGAGGGCTTGCATAGGGGTCTCACCCATGTCACCTACAATTACACTGAGCCAAACACTAGCATCCCACATGAACTACATATCACCCTTTTGAACAACATGTTATCAGCACGTGACCACAGTGGGTACCCCATCATCAGCCAGGTCATGTTACTTCTGTTTGTTGATTCCGCATGCAGTAGGCACAGGCAGACTTTACTTATCTCAAGAGTTAGCCTTCTAAAAAGCAAAATTTCGTATTCACCGATATCCATGAAGAATACGGGCAAATATACAACCCAATAACAGCTTTATGCCTATTAACTGATCCTAATAATATCCAAACTGAGCTGGACAGGATGCATAGATAGGACACCTAGAGGGAGGATTCTGTTTGGCCTCGAAGCTTCTCAGAGAAGATGTTCTTGGAGATAGCAAAACCCCCAACTCAATGCACAAACATGTTCACTCCTGCATCCTTTTGGTGACCCAGGGTAGTCTGTAGAGTATCCAGGATAGTCTTCTTTAACAACAATTTGTCCCATTACACAGGGCTATTGTGTGAGGATACAAAGTGGAATAAGTCACATGGAGGAGAGTTTCATGAGCGAATCACCACTCGATTTCAGGAAATCTGCAATAACGTAGTTGGTGAAAACACTTGGCTAGAAGAGAAGGAGCAACTCCTTATTGTGGGAAAAATTACACTGTATTCCTTATATTTGAAAGGTAAAGGAATACGTTCACTGGGCATGGATGTTAACTGCTGCACAATTTTTGACATACCGGATATGCAATGGGGCTCCTTCGCATTGATGGACAATTACTGGTGGTGGGGTGATTTGGGCTATATTCAGCTCATCCCAGGATAGTGGCAGACTTTGTTTCCTTATGACTATACACACCCAGACCCTAACCATTCCAGAAGAAGAACTATCAGACTTGTGTCAGCACCCTTTATTAAAGTGGACAACTTTGTTGCATCAAGCTTGTGAAAAAAGATCAGCATGCTATTTTGGCTAGGCTCGGGACAAGGAAATTCTAGAAGAATTCGGATTATTCACAGACACACAAGTATCGAAAGGAGGATCTATACCCTTCTTTACTCTACAGAAAAAAAGCTAATGCTCTTTAGCTACAGATAACCAGACGGGAGATGCTTAACATGATGTACAGCACTGAGCTCAACCTTAATTCTATCAAGAAAGAGCTGAGAACAATCTACCTTGTAGTGATGCAGCACCATTATGTCTTAGACATCAATGGAGGGAGGGGTGTTTGTTATGATCAGCACATCCTGCTGCACGTTCATCCCAGGTATTGATATTGAAAACAGAACATTGACTCTTGCCATCTAAGCACTGAATCATTTAAAAAGAGACATGCATGAAGAGGGAGGTGCCACTGACCAGGAGAGGTTTTCTAATTGATTCTCAGGCTCATTCAGTGGATCCCCGGTCTGTGCACATTGTTTTTGCTGGTTTTCATTGCACTTTTTTCATGTCTGTTCAATTGGGGATGACCTGCTGTTAAAACACAATCCTCAAACTGTGAAAATGGCAAGTTAATGGGAAGGTAGTAGTTATCAAAAGCAAGCACAAAGGACAACTGACCCCTAGTAAATTATCTGTCAAAAAGTATGGGTTAGATAGCATAGATGAAAACTCAACTACAGGAGGAATGTTAATAAGGAAAAAGTGATTTATGCAAATGAATTTGCATCTTTATTAATGAATTAATAATGAAATCACCCATTGTGAACTCCACATCAACCTGGACTCACAAATATGTTGTCAGACAATCCCTGAGACCTAGGCCTGAGGTTATTGATTGATAGGATATAGGTGGAGTGGCACAATTGATTGATAGGATATAGGTGGAGTGGCACGTAGTGGGAAGAAAAACTCACGGACAGGAAACTTTAGATCAAGATCACAGATTGCTGCAGGGACTCTATAATGGTCAAGGAAGATTAGCCCCAATAAAGCAAACAAGGCTGGAAGCGGTACGCGTGCTACTAAAACTCAATAAGTCAGATGCCACATAAGTTAGTAGCATGTTGCCAATCAGTACACAGCACACACAGCACATGCACTTATCACATGCTCCCCATGCCGGACTTCTTGACATGGTGCCCACTGGCCATATTGTGTTCATAAAAGGTCAAGTTCCGCCTGTTTTATCCATTAGACAATTAATTTATGACTCCAAGTCAGGGTGGTTTTCCTGACCTTTTAAATACGGAGCAGTAGGACATGCCACCAGTACGTCACAAAACTTTACATACTTTACAGGGGGCTTGTAAATCTGCCCCTACATTTTGATAATTCTGACATCTTGCCTCTTACCATATATTGTCTATGAGAACATTTTAAAGATTTGGGTTTTACATGGAGGTCAACAAAGATGACATGTTTGGGTTTGTGAACTACCAAAACTATTAAAACAACTCGTACTTTAAATTTTGAAGAAGTAATACAAAAACTAACTTTACAAATTCCTCCCCTTGGTACAATAAATGAAAAAAAATAAATAGATTCTTCCTTTCAAAAACATGGAAAAAAAAGGTGTTAAATGTATTAATCCATTCATTTTTTATTAAAATCTCATTCCATTTTTAACCGTCCAGTCTCTTTTTAACTAACCCCCATAATGTTGTCATAAATACTCATAGCTGGTCCAACATATTCAAGATTCCATATCATCACTGCAAAATGATAACATATCACCTCAGTGTGAACATATATTAGTTACTTTATTGACATATAATTCTAAACCTGCATTTATATATAAGCACCTGGTCAAATTTTCCACTTTTAGAGACAAATCTGCTCTATATGTACGATGGGAAAATGATTTGTATGTGCAGTGGTCCACCCAATTTTGGAATAAGATTTGGTCTAAGTTGCATATTTTGTATACATAATGTATTTTTTCACTCCTATCTTCCTAGATAAAATGAAGGTCCCTACGTATTACAATTGCTGGTCCTGCAATCCACCTCATTGTGATTTGTTACATGTGTTATTTGTTTGCCCTCACATTGCCACTTTTTGGCGAGAGGTTTGGGATCAGTCTACTAAGGAGTTTAAAATCAACATCCCATATACTATACATTATGTATTCTTAGGAGGCCATTCCCCAGTTTGATCACATCTAATGTGCCCTCCTCGCCTAATGGACACATTGACAGCTTTAGCCTTTCAATAAATATTCTCTAATTGGAAAAAACTAAACATTTGTTTGATATTAAGCCTGGTGGTATGCTGTTTTCTGCCATCATAGATCAGAAAGGGCCTATGTTCACCCAATTTCCTTAGCTTTTAAGGGACAACAAATATGGTCACCTTTAACAATGTTTCTCAATAGTTCAAGATAAAATAGTAAATTTGTTGATATTTTTGATTACAAGGTTCCCAAGCCATCCTGAATTATTCTTTGTTTTTCACTTATAGGATTATGGTGTATTAGGATTAGGAAAACACATTTAAATTGCTCACAATATCTTGTTTTATAATCTTCCTTTTCATTCATTTATCCAGTTTTAAATCATTCTTCTCTTTTTTCTTTTTCGATTTGAAATGTCTTATTGGAACTTTATCTCACTCATTTTACATGTTGCTTCTTTCTTTTTGATCATACGGATATAACTTGCACCATTATTGTATCATCCTTTACATTTTCAATAACATTATGTCATCATGCTACTATTTATGACTATCCTTTAAATAATACATGCTTAAACTAAAAAAGATGTGTTTGCTAAAACATCAAATCAATGTGTGTCCTGAGACATAATCCATAAGCACTAAAACACAATGCAGAAGGAAATGCTGAAATGTTATGTTTAAATCGCCAACCCCTCATCAGAGATTTTTATCTTTTAGATACATAATATCCACTGTCCACATCTGCAAAATCTAATTGGGTTGGGGATATCTGAGAGGGAATATTAATCTACAATAACACAGTTCCTTATGTCACAGGTATCATTAACTGTAAACCATGTGTGTCATCAATTGATATAAATCTAGATTTCTCTGAAATGTGTGTTACCCAGCCGTATGGTCTATAAAGCAAGCAGACCAGTGAAGAGCATTGGAAAATAATTTAGTACAACCTAGGGTTGATTTAGAAGAGTGTGCTTATGTAAATGAGCCTATATCAAGGTTTTATGAAACACAATCCCGCAGGGTATGCTGAAACACACTCTATAATGGAGAAAACTATTGAATGGTTGTGCTTAAATACTAATCTGGAATGGTATGATACATTATTCAGGATAAATATTCCCAAACCCGGTTTTTAGACCCCCTGCCGGATATATGATGTTAGCACGCACACTTTTACCACACATACCATTACCATGCATTTTTTACAACGCAATACCTTTACAACGCATAGTGCTTTGGGTGCTGGATAGTGAATAGTTTAATTTACTATTCCAACACCAGTCCCCGTGGACACTAGGGAAGGTTTTTGGATAGTAAATTAACCTATTCACTATCCTTTCCATATGTCAGATCGCCCCAAAGCGTTATGCGTTGTAATGGCATGCGTTGTTAAAGATGCGTGGTAATGGTAGTGCTTTGTAAAAAATGTGTGCTAAAGGTTGTATACCCCCCCTGCCACTAAGGACTTTGTCAATGTGCCAGCCTAGAGACAGCCAGAGACAGCAAGCCAGTTGAACTGCAGCTATAATTAGTAGACTTCAAATCCTCTTTTCTCATGGAGAAGCACATGCAAGGACACTAAAAACAAGGCGTGTATTTTAAAACCTTATTTCTCAAACTAAAATTGTAATCTTGTGCATGCAATATGAATGCCAACTATAAAAAAATCACTGATTACCAGAAGTGTGAAAAACAATTAATCTTGTAACTTTTTGGCAAATTCAGTAATCTTTGTTTATATCGATATTTGCAATCAAACAATAAAGCTAGTTAAATAGCAACATTTGCTAGTCTGATAAAAGGTGGGTGGCAGTCCAATAAGCCCTCCAAGTGAAAGCTAAGCGTGCCTCCTCGTAGCTTTCAGAGCATCGAAAACCAAAGTGTTGAATGGAATTCTTGAGTTATTGTCAAACCCTGGGGATCACTCAGGCTGCATCCCAGTCCATCATTTTGCTCACCATCCCACCTCAGTTTGGATCCAGCCATACAAAAATCATCCTTGATTTCATTACGAGAATTTCACTCACAGAATAACACTTCCACCTAAAAATGAACTGAAAGTATATAATATTGGTTTACCAATTCTAGTTAATAAATAAACTCTACATAAAATACTTACTAAATACTCAACTTCTGTCTATTAAATTCCTGCAGTCCTCAGATACTGCTTAGCTCATCTCAAAGACACCTGATTTGTATAATATGCGTTGCTTTCTCTACCTTGCACAGGAACGTTTTAGTAATGTTGCTGATTGTAAAATAGGTTTATGTCTTTTAAAACAAACATTATAGAGCAGACCATCTTAAAATAAAATGAGTACACTAATAAAAAGTGGCCTACATTCACAAGTGACAGAAATAGTAATTCTCACTCCCTGTCAGATTGCAAGGGAGAAGGAGACATGGCTTATAGTAGATGCACTGGTAAACATAATTTTTTTTTTAAATCACAAGCCCCCAACCTTATAGTGTACAAGTGTAGGAAAAATGAAAACAACCAGAACACAAATGTGTAGTTTGCGATAATTGTGTTTTTCATGCTTTTTGAAAGCACAAAATGATCTATTGAGTCACAAATTGATGCAAGGGCACATTGTATGCTAAAATATAGAGCTAAAGGACAGAAGTGCATTTTGCAAAATTACTCAATAATTTTCCCCACATTTAGCATAAGCAAATTACACAAATGATGCATATCCTTATTAAATAAGGTTTGCTGAACAGCAAAGCAATGAACGTGCTGGAACACCAAACTATAAGGTATGCGGAAGCCCAATGTTCTGTATATATAGTATGTTGTGAAAAAACTATTGAAATGGGTTTGCTGAAAAATGAAACCATATGATTTCCTGAAACATAATCCAGAATCCAGAAGGATGTGCTAAAACACTAAACAGGAGGATGTGCTGAAACACAAAACCACACGAGGAGGTGACACAGCAAACCATAGGATGTGATGCAGAAAGATCTACTGAAATGCCATAGGATCTAGTGAAATTACACAAAACTGCAAAGCAATAGATGTGATAAAATAATAAAATGTGCTGAAACCTATTCCAGAAGGATATGCCCAGTAAAGTTGTGTTAAAATCACAAGATGTAATGAAACATAATCTATAAGGCAGAAACAATTGATAGAAGAGTTTGAAAAATTAAATTCTGAATAAGATTGTGGGACACCCCCGCGCCGCACGGCCACCAGCTGCTGCGTGTGCCCCCAGTGCCTGCCTCTGCCTCAGCGCCGACCTCGCTGCCGCCTTGAGCGCTGCCCTTTGGTTTCAGCCCGTTTTTGTCTAAAATTTGTGCTTGTTTCTTTCTGTGGCCAAGATCGTTTTCCTACTGTTTTTTTCCCCCGTTTTGACCTGAATTGTTGCTTGTTTTTCTGTGCCGTTTTCTCTCCGTGTTTTGACCTGTATTGTAGCCTGTTTTTTTTCTGTTCCAATTACTCTTCGTGTTTTTGACCCCCATTGTGCCTGCCTCCTTCCTGCTTGCCCGCCTACCTCGCTGCCCTCCGCTCTCCCTCCCCGCTCCCGCTTCCCGCCACCGCCATTAGCCCCGCCCCTTTTTCTTCTGTACCCTCCCCGCTCCCGCCTCCCAGCTGCTCCGCCCACCCGCGCACTTGGCCTTAAATGGCGACCGTGCGACGCAGGTGAGTGTGACCCACTTGTGGGACACCCCCGCGCCGCACGGCCACCAGCTGCTGCGTGTGCCCCCAGTGCCTGCCTCTGCCTCAGCGCCGACCTCGCTGCCGCCTTGAGCGCTGCCCTTTGGTTTCAGCCCGTTTTTGTCTAAAATTTGTGCTTGTTTCTTTCTGTGGCCAAGATCGTTTTCCTACTGTTTTTTTCCCCCGTTTTGACCTGAATTGTTGCTTGTTTTTCTGTGCCGTTTTCTCTCCGTGTTTTGACCTGTATTGTAGCCTGTTTTTTTTCTGTTCCAATTACTCTTCGTGTTTTTGACCCCCATTGTGCCTGCCTCCTTCCTGCTTGCCCGCCTACCTCGCCGCCCTCCGCTCTCCCTCCCCGCTCCCGCTTCCCGCCACCGCCATTAGCCCCGCCCCTTTTTCTTCTGTACCCTCCCCGCTCCCGCCTCCCAGCTGCTCCGCCCACCCGCGCACTTGGCCTTAAATGGCGACCGTGCGACGCAGGTGAGTGTGACCCACTTGTGGGACACCCCCGCACCGCACGGCCACCAGCTGCTGCGTGTGCCCCCAGTGCCTGCCTCTGCCTCAGCGCCGACCTCGCTGCCGCCTTGAGCGCTGCCCTTTGGTTTCAGCCCGTTTTTGTCTAAAATTTGTGCTTGTTTCTTTCTGTGGCCAAGATCGTTTTCCTACTGTTTTTTTCCCCCGTTTTGACCTGAATTGTTGCTTGTTTTTCTGTGCCGTTTTCTCTCCGTGTTTTGACCTGTATTGTAGCCTGTTTTTTTTCTGTTCCAATTACTCTTCGTGTTTTTGACCCCCATTGTGCCTGCCTCCTTCCCGCCTACCTCGCCGCCCTCCGCTCTCCCTCCCCGCTTCCCGCCACCGCCATTAGCCCCGCCCCTTTTTCTTCTGTACCCTCCCCGCTCCCGCCTCCCAGCTGCTCCGCCCACCCGCGCACTTCGCCTTAAATGGCGACCGTGCGAACGCGCAGCGGTCACGCGCAGCGGGCGCGCCGATTGTGCGCCGAAGGCGCGCCAAAGGTAAGCCCGTCTGCGCCCGTCCGCGACCGGATCGCGCCCAGCGCCAGGACCCCTGGCCCCCGAAGAGCCCGACCGACCCGCCTGACGTACTCCGCCGCCACCCTCACCGCACTCAACACCGGCCGACTCCCAGAATGCCACCTAGCCGCTCCACGAGGTACCCACGGACCTTTCAGCTGCCACGCCTGCAAGTTCTCCTGCATCCGGACCAGCCTCGCACCAGCACCCGCCAAGACGAACACCAGCAGCACCCACCTCAAGTGCATCCTGCTCAACACCCGCTCCGTCCACAGACACGCCATCGAACTCTGGAACCTCCTAGACGCCACAGCCCCTGACGTTGCCTTCCTCAGGGAGACCTGGATGAACGCCTCTTCAGCTCCCGACATCGCCATCGCTATCCCAGAGGGCTACAAGATCGTCCGGAGGGACCGAAACGCCAACCAGATGGGAGGAGGCATCGCCATCATCCACAGGAGCACCATCCGTCTCACGACCAGCACCGACAACACCCTGACCAGCGCCGAACACCTGCATTTCCAGATCCACACCAACCCGAACACCACCCTCAGAGGCACCCTGATCTACCGACCCCCTGGACCACGCACGCAATTCAGCGAGGACATCACCGACTTCGTCAGCCCGCATGCCCTCCCCTCCGCCGACTACATCCTCCTGGGAGACCTCAACTTCCATCTGGAGAACAACAACGACCGCAACACCATCACCCTGCTCGACAACCTCGCCAACCTGGGACTCAAGCAACTGGTGTCCACCCCCACCCACCTCGCCGGACACACACTCGACGCAGTCTTCTCTTCCAGCACAGACATCAACTTCAGCCACGCCACAGAGCTTCAATGGACGGACCACAGCTGCGTCCACTTCACCTTCAAGAGAACGACGTCCCACCACCACCAGAAACAGGCCGCCCGCAGATGCTGGAACAAGATCACAGCAGACCAGCTCGCCACCTCCCTGAGCCAGCACCCTCCTGCCAGCTCAGCGAACCCCAGCCAGGCCGCAGACAACCTCACAAAGTGGATCAACAACTGCGCGGACGAACTCGCCCCACTGAGGACCCCGCCCAGCAGACCCGGCAGCAAGAAGGCCCCATGGTTCACCGACGAACTCAAGAGCTCCAAGAAGAACTGCCGAGCCCTCGAGAAAGTCTGGAGAAGGGAACCGACACCGGACAACAGGACCTCCTTCAAACTTGCCACCCGGAAACACCACCAGCTGATCCGCGCCGCCAAGAAAACAGCTTTCAAGGACCGGTTGGACAACAACGCACACAACTGCAAGGAACTCTTCAACATCGTGAAAGAGCTTTCCAACCCCAGCGCAGGAAACAACGACATCACCCCATCGCAAGACCTCTGCAACTCCCTCGCTTCATACTTCCACAACAAGATCGCCGACATACACAACAGCTTCAACAACCAACCAACGCACACTATGACCGAACAACCACCCCCCACCACCACCCTCCACGACTGGACCCCGATCAGCACCGAAGACACCATCCGCACGATGAACTCCATCCACTCCGGATCACCGACCGACCCCTGCCCTCACCACGTCTTCAACAAGGCCGACGCTGTCATCGCACCCCACCTGCGAGACATCATCAACACATCCTTCGACACCGCCACCTTCCCCGAGAGCTGGAAGCACGCCGAACTCAGCGCTCTTCTCAAGAAACCCACAGCGGACCCCACCGAACTCAAGAATTACCGCCCCATCTCGCTCCTCCCGTTTCCAGCCAAAGTCATCGAGAAGACCGTCAACAAGCAGATGGCCGCCTTCCTCGAGACGAACGGATCCCTCGACCCCTCACAGTCCGGCTTCAGAGCCAACCACAGCACCGAGACCGCCCTCATCGCCGCCACCGATGACATCCGAGCCCTGATGGACAATGGAGAAACAGCGGCCCTCATCCTCCTAGACCTCTCCGCGGCATTCGACACGGTCTGCCACCGCACCCTAGTACGGCGCCTCAGCAACATCGGCATCCAGGACAAGGCGCTGGAATGGATCATCTCCTTCCTCGACGGAAGAACACAGAGAGTCCGCCTACCACCGTACAAGTCAGAGGCCTCCGAAGTCATCTGCGGCGTCCCCCAAGGATCATCTCTGAGCCCCACCCTCTTCAACGTCTACATGAGCCCCCTCGCGGCCATCGTACGCAAACACAACCTCAGCATAATCTCCTACGCCGACGACACCCAGCTGATCCTCTCCCTGACCAACGACCCCGCCGCCGCCAGAGCCAACCTGCACGAAGGGATGAAAGAGGTAGCCGAGTGGATGACGACCAGCCGCCTGAAACTGAACTCGGACAAGACAGAGGTCTTCATCCTGGGCTCCTCACCCTCCGCCTGGGACGACTCCTGGTGGCCCCCCGCCCTGGGCACCGCACCCAAACCGACTGACCATGCACGAAACCTGGGCGTCATCCTGGACTCCTCCCTCTCCATGACCAGGCAAGTCAACAACGTCTCCTCGGCGTGCTTCAACATCCTACGCATGCTACGGAAGATCTTCTGGTGGATCCCCACCGAGACCAGGAAGACCGTCACCCAGGCCCTCGTCACCAGCCGACTGGACTACGGCAACGCCCTCTACGCCGGTACCACCGCCAAACTCCAGAAGAGACTCCAGCGGATCCAGAACGCTTCAGCCAGACTCATCCTCGACATCCCACGAACCAGTCACATCTCCGGACATCTGAAAGACCTTCACTGGCTCCCCGTCAACAAAAGAATCACCTTCCGCCTCCTCACCCACGCACACAAAGCCCTACACGACCAAGGCCCGAGCTACCTCAACAGCCGAGTCAACTTCTACGCTCCCAAACGCCACCTCCGATCAGCCAACCACGCCCTCGCCGCCGTCCCCCGCATCCGAAGAGTGACTACAGGAGGAAGGTCCTTCTCCTACCTGGCCGCCAAGACCTGGAACTCCCTCCCTCCCGACCTGCGCCTGACCCAAGACCACCTCTCCTTCAGGAAGAAGCTGAAGACCTGGCTGTTCGAGCAGTAGCGGCACCCCCCCCCCCCCCAGCGCCTTGAGACCCTACGGGTATGTAGCGCGCTTTATAAGTGTCAATGATTGATTGATTGATTGATTGAAGATGTATCTTGGAATTGATATGATTTCTCACATGGAAGAGTTTTGCAATTCTGTAATATAAAAATAAAACAAATATTCTGTGTTCTGCACATTCAATTCACCTGCAAAATATTTCTTCAGATCAGAACACTGAGTTCATCCTAAAGAGTATCACTTAGCACAGACAAAATTATGAGTACACCAAGAAATAACTAACGGAGCATAAAAGGTTAATATATACTCTAAACAGTGTACATCTTTGTTGTTTGATTAACAGAGTTTTGCATTTGAAGCTAAGATGAAGGGATCTGGGTTTCCCAGGGCCCACTGTATGCTTATGAATATTTAAGCTTGCTGCATTTGAATGATGTTTGAGAAGTAGGTGCTGTAAAACCAACTCACCAACAGTGGTGCAATATATGCAGTGATGTGAGGAGCCGCATTGGACTTCATCTTCGCCCCAAGCTTCTCAACTTACTGGCTTGCTTTTGTATGCCATGCCAGCTTATTTGAAGATTGTGCATAGTGTGCTCCCCTCCTCCAATGCCACCCCAGTTGTCTCAGATTGTTCATAACACACCAGTGAGAGTTCCCATAAGTTTTCGGGTAAAAGAGGAACCACTGAAGTCAACATGTTCTCAGTGATGAAGCCATTTATAGGCATGCCACCTTCACTTTGGTCAAGCTCCACCACCCTTGTTGGCTTATTTCTATTTCCTGGTAAAGTACTAGCCCTGACTGGATGAAGCCTCCCTGTGTATAGTCTTCTTTCTGGAACAAACAATCATTTATGCTAGAATATGGCTCAAAATTGCTTCATTTTTGTATTAATGTTATTGTGCAGATGACTGATCACCTGCACCTTACTCACTACTTCTAATTATTTTTCAAAGTTACAATACTCACAGGATTGCATTGATCTCAGAAGGTCCTTGGTTGTTATGTATATTATGTGCCCAAGTTCATCTTAACGTTTCAGATGATCCGTCTTGATTCATATCTACATAGGAACCTGTAATGAAAGTTACCAATTTCATTATGGATGAGTGTTCTCATAGCAGGTCATTTTGAGCATAACCTTGGATTGGCTCCAGAAGTTTCTTACAAACAAAGGGAAGCAAGTGAAGCTGGGTCAATTTACTCTTCAACTGCTGCTATTTGCTATTCAATTTCCTAGGGATCAACACGGTCTCTGTGTTAGTATTGTTAGTATACTTGTTATACTTGTTATTACCTTTTTAAAATTAGAGGCCAGTTGTACGACGGCTTTTAGCAGTCGCACATGGAGAATTGGACTATTTGCAATGGCTAAAATGGCTTGAGCAATGCACCAACCCTTTTTTGTGAGTTAGTAGCCTACTATTGACTTGCAAAATAGGGTTTGAGAGTCTCTATTAGGAAGGGGCAGGCCAAGGGCGTCCACTCCTAATAGCGAGTCACAAGGGCATGTACAATTGTTTTGCGACCGGAATGCAGTCGCAAAATAATCGCAGTTTACCACTTCAAGGAGGTAGTTATCCAGTCGCAATGGGGAAGGGATCCCCAGGGGACCCCATACCCTTTGTGACTGGCAGCAAAAACATTTGTTAATAGCAGGTAATGGACCCAGAAGTGTTTATTTTTTCTTTTTGATATGCATCTTGTTTTCCTTTAAGTTGCTTTATTTCAAAGCAAACACAGACATGGTGGTCTGCTGTCCCCAGCAGGCCACCATCCCTATGTTATTGCGCATTCCCAATGGGTCGCAAGATGTGACCTGCCTCTTAGATAATGACAAGGCAGGTAATTTGTGACCCCTTGGCATTCAATAAATGTGTCTGACACATTAGTACCTTTAATTTTCATCTAATTATGAGTTGCTAAAAATCACAATTATCAACTCGCAAAATGAAATGGTCGTACATCTAGCCCATAGTTTGCAATTTGAAATGTGCATTCTGATTAGTTTTGCTAGCAGTAGTGTGTTATTGAGTTATTGAGCTTGTAGAGGAAAGGTTTGGGAACTCAAACTATCTAGATATCCCCCTGCAGGCATTTGCAGCCACTCACTGTAGATGACTACAGTGCATATTTCTCCCTTACTTTTAATTGCAGGTCTAGTGACACCTAAAAATGAAAAACTAAGTGGCTGCTTCAAAAATCTTCTACCTTTTACTAGTTTGCTGCCATTAGGGCAAACATTTGTTTAAATCCCCTTGTTAAAGGTACACCAGGGGCACATTTAAATTGTGTGTCCTTTACATAATACTGTCTGTGGTTTATTTGCATTTATAACATATAGTGACTTAGTTGGAAGGGCTGTAGTAGCTTTTCCTTTGCAAAAACCTGTCCAATATTTGTATTAATTGAACCCCCATTGCATTTCAGGGAAGTCTCTTTGATTTTGAGGTCTCAATTGGCTCCTCACTTATTACTGCAGGGGGGATTGACCACCAAAGACTGGAATGGCCACATTAACATCCCTATCTCTTTACTCAGAATGCAGCCAACACACCAACGTCAACATGAAAGAGAAGACCACATCTTCAGATCTGTCAAAGACTTTTCTATAAATAACGTAATGCTTCAATTAATCTCTGACCCCATCAACTACTTTAATACATTTGTAATATTTATTTAATTTAGTATGGTCCTAGTCTGCCAATGGACCTTCCATCCAGTAGGCGGCGTACTAGTCATAGATTAATGAAACAACTGTTTCTGTGGTGTTTTTTTAATAGAAACATTATTTATCCAGGGATCACATTGGATTAAATTCATATTTTATTTTGGAAACAGTGTATAGATGGTTTAAATATATTTGATGCCTTTGGAGGATGTATGTTGTTGTAATTTGTTTTAGGCCAGTCATTTTGCATCTTAGCATTGCTGAACGAATGCTACTTTTTCTGCTACCATGTCTCACTGGTATGGCCTGTATGTGAGTGTGTTTGCCATAGGCCACTTGTCTTTGTTCCTCATGGCATGTGCTGGGAGGTATTTTTTGTGTAGTCTGTGTCCTTATGCCTGTATGTGTACTTTGTTTTCCATGCCTCTTGCTTGTTGTTGTTTGGCCACGTGGCTAGTGGCCATTTTGTGTAGGTATCCAAGGTGCTTTCCGTTATGCCACATGTGTTCTTTGTTGTGGTGATTCTTCATTGCTGATTGTTGTTGGTGTGATCATGTGGATGGCAGCCATTTTGTATACCCAGCCAGTGTGCTTTTGCCATAGGCCTGCATGTGTTCTTTGTTGTCCATACAATGTGCTTGTTGTTGTAAATACGTAGTGGGTGGACATTTTGTGTAGCCATCCACTGTGACTTTGCCATAGGCCCTCATGTGTTATTTGTTTTCCATGCCTCCTGCTTGTTGTTTGACCATGTTTCTGGTGGCCATTTTGTATAGCCAGCCAGTGTGCTTTTCTCATATGCCTGCATGTGTTCTTTGTCACCATGCCTCCTTGCTAATTGTTGTTTTTGCTGTGACCATGTGGCTGGAGGTCATTTTTCTGTAGCTAGTGAGTGTGCAGTGCTTTTGCCATAGGCCTGCTTGTGTTCTTTGTTTTCTAGGCCTACAGCATCATACAGCCAGCCAGTGTGCTTTTGACATAGGCATAAATGTGTTCTTTCTTTTCCATGCCTTCTGCTTGTCATTGTGACCATGTGGCTGGTGGGCATTTTGTGCAGCCAGCCACTATGCTTTTGCAATAGGCCTGCATGTGTTCTTTGTTATGGTGATGCCTCCTTGCTGGCTGTTATTGTTCATCATGTGGCTGGCGTCAATTTTGTGTTGCCAGGCAAAGTGCTTTTGCCGGAGGCCTGCGTGTCTTCTTTGTCCCAATGCCTTCCTGCTCAGTGTTGTTGACCATGTGGCACTGACTGACAGACATCCTGTGTGCATTTGCCATAGGCTTGCATGAATGGATGAGACATCAGGTTAATGATATGCTTGAGGATAATTGTAGTATGTACAAAAATAATATAGGATATGATTTTGATGAACAGTGCATTTTTTTTAACCTCAAATAGGGCATCCTCCCTTATAAACATCAGCAATTATTGTTTTATTAATAGATCTGAATTTTTGCTTTTGTCATTCTTTATTTTCTTTTTTATTTCACTTTTTTATTTTCATGTTTTAATATAATGTATTTTTTGAATCTTTATTTGATTTTATGATAATTATTTGATTATTATTAATTCAGTAATTTTCATTATGTATTATATGCTTTAAATGTTTTTTTTTAATTGTAACTTTTCTATTTGTTTTTTTCTTTGAAATGATTTTATTTTCCATTTGCCTTTGTTGATACATCATCTATCCATTCATCCACCATAGGCACACATCCGTGCAAAAGCATTCTTAGGTACATAATTCCATTTCCTCCTGGACACCCTGGCTGTGGTGCACATTAGAGTAGACATATTAGCATCATTTATTTGTGAAATGATGACGATCATTCCATTCCCTGGAGCACATTCCCTGCCATAGGTGCAAACTAACCTACATTTTTTAAAAGATTATTATTCCTTTTACCCATTTAGTGCCCTGAGTGCCACATGTGTCTGTTTCAGAATGTATGGACATAAAGGAAAGAGCTCTAGCATTCTGTATTTTGTGTGTTATTCCTATGGGGAATTTTAGTAGTGTGGTGTTGTTTGACTTTTAAGTTGTTACCTAAGTAAACAAACTAATCACAATAATATTGCCTTTGTCCAGGCTAATTCAAATTGCAAACAATTCCACGTTTCATAAAAAATGTTTTTTGTGTGTTTGCTTTTAGTTGCACAAAATAAGAGACGTCATCTGTAGTACTTCCAAACTGACGTCCTGTGCAGTCACACATCGGTCATCCAATCTCTTCCGCTTGTACAGCATAGTGCAACTGCCAACTGAGAACTGGAAGATAGGCCCAAAGAAAGATGCTTTCAAGAAAGTGGTCAGTGAGAAGAGGCATCTTCCCAACAGTGGCATGTTGCCCCAAATCTTTTTTAGACAACCATGCTGTGTCCTTGACACTCCAATCTTTGGGAAACAAGCTGAGAGCAACACTTCCGCATCAACAGCCGCACACCAGCATAAGCCCAAGACCATGTCTGTCAGTGAGGCGGTCACTGCCATTCTGATGACGCTGATTGAACAGTGACACTTAAGTAGATTTGTCCTTTTCACAAAGTAGTACACAATAATTTCAGGAATAGAGAACTGTGGACATCAGCTGTAGCCAGCAATAGTGCATTGTGTACTGACTGGGCAATTGTAAAGAGGTAGGTATGAGGAGAGAGGGAGAATTAAGAAGACAGACGAGGCAGTATAAAAAGAAGGGAGAGCATCAGGAAACACAGGTGACAATGAGAACAGAGGAAGACTCAGAGGAAAAGAAAGAGTATGAAAAGAAGCAGCACTATGAGAAAACTCAAGTGAGAATAAAAAAGATGGGAAATATCACAAAACAGGCGACAGTATAAGCGGAGAGAGGTAGACTGTGAGGACAAACAGGAGAGATTATTGAAAAAGGGGCAAGTATAATTCCTTAAGGTACACAGAAACTCAGTGTGATTCTAGACAAAAAGTTTTAAAACCACATATTTTACCAAAACACATTTACTACAGTAAAACGTTTAAGTGACTGAACACATTCCATGTACATAACTACTACCTTTCAGTGGACAGGCCTGACTCATTTTGCAAATACATTTCCAATTTGCTGCTCTCTCTTTCAAATAGGAAAGCAGTTTGCTATTGTAGTACGGGAACCACGAGGCTCCCGCCCTCCCCCAGCAAACAGCAGTGTCCTTGGGTTGGGCATCCTGGGACACTGCAGGAGCCGGCCCTGGGGGGTGGTGGTCTCCAGGGCCATCAAAAGCTCCAGAAGGGGTTCCACACGGCCCCCCTCCTAATAATAAAAAGTCACGGGGGTGGTGGTCCCCGGAGCTTGGGGGTCCATCACGGACCCCCCTATATTCAACATTAGAGCCCCGGGGAGGTGGCGGTCCCCGGGGCTGCGAGGGGACCATGAGCCCCCCGCAAAAATATAATTAAAGCCCCGGGGGGATGGGGTCCCCGTGGTTTATTAAAAATCAGTAATAGAGGCTATTTTTTTCTTACGATAAATTTACCGTGCGCGTACCATGCACGTACGTACGGTACAAAGTCTGTAAGTCGTCCCGTAAGCGTACCTAACCAAGAAAATAAAAATAATTTAACATTGCAGATCATTTTAAAACAGCACTAATAGGTCAGGAAGTCCTATAACAAACAGCAAACATTTCCTGTCAAACTACACACTATACCCACACACACATATACAAATAAAAAACAAAACACATTTATTCCCACATTAAATCAAAATAAAACTCAGTTTTCTGTTGCTTGAACTTTTGAACCCTTTCCAACTGACAAAACTTTCAAACCTTCCCCCATTCCACATTCTGCCAGTTACCATAGAAACACTTCAGGGAACACCTTACTGAGAACACAGGTGAAAAGTTCATCATACATTGTTACAAATCAAAACAGCCAGTGTGCTTGACTTGTCAATATACCAGATTATCTTAAGTTATGTTCTTTTCTACCACTTTTTTTTAACCAATAAAAAACAAGCTTTTAAAAAACAGAAAATTGCACCCTAGTTTTGCAGTTAATAACTTTTCAAACAACCAATCACTTCTTACCTTTTTTCAAAAGTCCACTTATCCACCATTTTAGAAAAAAAAAACTTCAAACTGCTCTTTCATTTACAGAGACCATCTGAGTGCATCCAGACCTCTCTTCGGCATGCTTAGAGTGTGGATTGTGGGACACAGCTATATTTTCTGGAGTTAAAGGTACGCAGAACAGAAAGGGATTCACAAAGACCTAACTTTACCAAATGTAGACAATAAATGGATTGGACAGAGAGGATTAAAATTGCACCAATTGATGCCATTGGTGAAATCTTTTATGCCTTTCCAACACCCTGACCTCATATTTGTGCACTGTGGTGGCAATGACCTAGGCACTTTGACTGGGGTAGGTCTGGAAATGCTTATGAAGGACACCTTTCAACAATTCATGACACTTTTCACCAAAACTGCCTTTGTCTACTCTAACATATGCCAAAGTCAAAAATGGAACAGGTCCAATCAATTTTGTCCACAGATTGAGAAAGCTAGGAAGCATGTGAATAAATCTGTTTCTGTGTTTCTCAGAGACTATAGAATGGGTTCCATTTACCATAACAATCTGCGCTTCAATATGCATGGCATCTATAGGAGAGATGGTGTTCATTTTACAGATGAGGGAAACAGAGTCGTCCTCTTGAACCTTATACTCTGCATCTGTACTTACTTGTAGGTACTAAAATATCCCAATAAACACAAGGGCTCTTTTTAGAGCCACCCAACATGTAATCACATGCACTTCATAAATATCTAAAAATATTTTAATTTTTCTTAGGTACAATTACCAGATGACTTACAGACGTCGTACCGTACGTCGTCCGTACGAGCATGGTACGCATACGGTAAATCTACTGTAAAAAAAAATTGCCTCTATTACAAATTTTGTATAAACCCGGGGGACCCTATCCCCGGGGCAACAATATAACGTTGGGGGCCGTGAGGGGAGCCCCAAAGCCCCCTCAGTCCCAGCCTGCTCCCCGCGTCCTTCGGGAGCCAGCATTGCTTTTTGTCAAGGAGAGCAGCTAACATGCTGCTGTCTCTGACGAAAAGCAATATGCTTTCCTACTTTAAAGAGAGAGCAGGAAACCTGCTCTCTCTTTCAAATAGGAAAGCAGTGTGCTATGGTAGGACGGGAGCCGCGAGGCTCCCGCCCTACCATACCAAACAGTAGTGTCCCGGGGGTAGGCACCCCGGGACACTGCAGGAGCCGGCCGTGGGGGTGGCGGTCCCCAGGGCCATCAAAGGCTCCAGAAGGGGGTCACATGGCCCCCTCCCAATATTGAAAAGCCCCAGGAGTGGTGGTCCCCGGGGCTGCAGAGGGGCCGACAGTCCCCCCGCATACAATTCAAAAAAGCCCCAGGGGGTGATGGTCCCCAGGGCAAAGGGGCCCCTCTGGGCCCCCCAATTTAAAAAAAATGCCCCCGGGATTTTACCCACCCGGGGGCCAATTAAGAAAAAAAGATTTTTTTTTTTCTTTTACACAGCGAACGAGTACCATAGGCGTACCCCGCGATTTAAAAAATATAATATTAATTTGGGGGCCTTGGGGGTCCTTGTAGGACCACCTAAGCAGGCCTAGGGGGTCAGGGTATGTCTACCCTGCCCCCTTTGCGTGTTTTGCATGTTTGTTTTCAGCTTTCTTGTGCCTCAGTTCTACCAAGGCACAAGATGGTTGCCAACACTTACTGGTTTGGAGTGTTGACAGACAGTTCACAGCCAATGAGCATGCAGCTCGTGCTCGTAATGGTGCACTTTACCGCACGCTTAACGTACGCGTACGGTAAGCGCCTCAAGATATATCTATGATTTTACTTTTGATTTTCTCAGAAACTGCTGAACGGATTTACACCATTTAACAATAAGGCTCATCTGCAAACAGAACTCTACCTTTTTGCCAAATTCGGTGTAATTCCGTTCAGCCGTTCAGGCCGTAGCCCTGGCTAAAGGTCCTATGGAAAATTGCATGGGGAAAACACATTTTGGGATCCCCTTTTTTCTCAGCCCCCACTTCATGAATCACCCCTAACCTTTCAGGGAAGGAGCGGAGCAGTCAATTTTCTTGGAGAAATTCACAAAGATTTGTCCGCCGGTGCCAAAGTTATTCCGAATAGAATGTTGCGGATTTCCTATGGAAACTAGTTCCTAACTATAACTACCTACTGGCGACCCCCAGTAGGTAATATATATAACATATTTAAACACAGAAAAACACAGTCACTGGATTATGTCATCAGTGATGTCATCAGTAATGTCATTTGAGATGTCATCAGTGATGTCACTGACCATGTCATGAATGATGTAATATGTGAGGTCATCAGCAGTTCATTGCAGTGGTGCGAGTTATAGTTAGCTGAACAAACAATAACTGCCACATTTCTCTGTTTTTATTCCGATTGAAATGTCCAACTAGCTATAACGTCCCTGAAACCTTTTTTTTGTCGGTGACTACATATATACTAGGCCAGGATGGTAAATTCCGTTCCGCTTGCGGAATTTGGGTAATTTCAAGTACGGCGGAGAACGCAAAATTTCCCAAAATTCTGCGTTCCACTACGTCGTGAAATTTTCGCTTGTTTGCGCTCTCAAAATGCGTGTTCGCAAGATATTTCCCCCCGAGCATGCAAACAGCGATTGCGAACAGTAAAAAAGCATCACGAACAAGCAATTAGGCGTGTTCACAGAATTTCTGCTTGTTTGCAGAGATGTTTTACTGTTTCGCAGAGATTTGCGTAACGCGATTACGCAAATTCCACCCACCCCTAATATATTCATACATACATACATACATACATACATATTTACATGCATACATACATACATAATATATACAGACATAATATATCAGCACACTTGAGTATGCAAAGCCCCCATATTGTCACTGTTTCTAATGAATAGTTTTCTACATTGCTTTATGCCACAGTATTACAACCTCTAAACACTCTAATGTCCACCCCTGATTGGAAGTCATGTCAGAAGAACAATGCCTTCATGGGCGATTAGTCCCAGCGCTTCTGGGGAGACACCGCCGATGGTCTCGCAGGCAGAAACAAGATTACTGCTGGCCTGTTTCCCTGGCTGCTTTGGCAGCAGCCCTGCTCCAACATCCTCATTGCTCAATTAAAGGAATTAATAATATTCCACTGAAACCAGGCCTTGTGATGTACCAACAATGCCCTTATCTAGATGGTGTGTGCATGGGGACATGTTATTTCTGAACAATCAGTGTGTGTGTAACCAGCACAGTGTCAACACAGCTTTGAGCATCAATGCCACCTGAGCGCCCACTCATGGACCGCCACACTCGCTGTATCTTTATCCTCAAGGTAGAGATGTTAAACAGCCTTCAGATGACGTGTGCACATACCCTACCTATCTGTTTCAGCTGCCTTCACCTGGACAGATAGAAGGGCACTGACTTAACACAGCAGACTACACCACAGGCCTCCTCAGTGTAGGGCCACCCAGGGGCTACTTACCCCATCTGTACCTACTTTTGTTCCAAACAACCCCTACCCATCAATGGAACATTTGCATTGGCCACCCTGGGGCCTACTGACCCCAACTTTGTGTCCTAAGAACTTCTACACACAATCTTGCCTTTCTGGTCAATTTTATCGCACATACACTTACTTTTATTCTCTCGTCTTTCTTCCACACCAGCTCACAGCAGCAGTGATTCTCATGGTCTCGTGGATCTGACACCCCCAACTACAAATACAAGTGTTGAAAGATACGTTTTCAAACTTGCACTGTCGAAAGCAGTGCTGCATTTGAAAGTGCAGGTACATTGACTACAGACCTTGCTGGTGTCTCTGGACATTTGCATAACTGTATATTTAAATCAATGCAGTAATAACTCCCAAAATACCCTTTTTGACATGAAGGTATTACAATGTTTTGGAATCATTTAGAAATTGGTGGATTTTGTGTTCATTTGTTTACATTTTATAAGTTTTGAAGATTGTCACTTATACAGAATACAACATTTAGGGTTAATTGGTGCAGAAAAATCAACTCATACTACGGGAGGACTCACACCAGCTCCCCTCTTAAAAGGTGTTTAGAAGAATGCTTGGAACCCCCATGTGATACCTGCTACCAATGTTGGGAGAATCCTATCTTCTGATCAACATCCTCCTAGAACACTGGGATTTGATTCAGATACTCAGCAATCTGTATTTATTTTTGCATCTTTAAAATTAGGAAAGTATTTTTAGTTGACTAAGCAGAGAGAGACCATGAAATGGAATGGCATTAGGTTCCGCCCAGTCAACTTCACGGCTCGCCTTCTGAACATTGAAAGGCGGCTTTGAGATATGCACTCAGGGAAATCACTTTTTTGGCTAACCATCGTCAACGTCAATCTGTCAACAAAGGCCGTAAGCCATGCAAGATCTGCAGTGAGTAAGCACAGACCAGAAAGAAACAGGACGTAGGTCCTGCTCAGAAACATATAAAACACAAGCTCGTCTCGAGGAGTACTGGACATACTTAGACGACTCAACCAGAAGCAGCGGTCCCTGTAACTGCACGTCAGTTTGTGGCAGAAATGGAAGAAGATTTGTCTATTCAAAGTATGCATGAGAAATATTACGACCCAAAGTTTATTCTCGAGACATACTATAAACCCCAGGGCCCATTTCTTGAAGACTTAATCATGCTGCCTCTGAAACAGTTGGAGAAAGCGTTTACCTCATGTGAGTATGCTTCTGTACAAGTGCACAGATTGACTTGAAGTCAGGCATTGTTATCATTAAATGCCCTTCTTTCTGTCCCTTTAATGGAACTTTACTGCTTATCTTCCTGCAAAAGAAACATTTTGCTGCATGAAAACGTTTTATGAGGTGCACTGACGAAAAATGTAAGCTAGCAGGAAGTTTGAAATGTACATTTGGGAGGATCATGCTGAATTGCTAAACAGGGTGCAAACTTTGATGGTTAGTATTAGTTTTTGATGGTAATGAATACATTGTTTGCTGATATTCTTTTCTGGTGGAAGGCTTTGCATTATATTTCATCTGTCAAATCAAGCATTGGTGGAATTGGAGACACATGTTCCAAGGTCTGGATGGCGTATCAAAGGGAAACAGAAGGTCTCACTGAAGCATCAATGGGTGCCCATTCAGGAGCACGGGTTAAAATATAAAGAAAAGAAAAAAAATCATTGAGGCACAGGCTGTGTGCAAAACAAAGGCCCATATTTATTACTTTTCCACACCACACAGCAAACCACCTTGCTGCGCTACATTGCGTGAAAGGGCAGGAATGCAAAGTATTTAACATTATACAGCACATTACTATCCTTTTCTAGCACTGGCGCACTTTTGGCTGCCTAGCGCAGGCACCCTTGCATCATGGTGCAAGTGTGCCTGTATTGTAGGCAGGATCGTTATTGTGCAGGAAGGGAGAATGCACCACACGTAGAAAGAGGAACAAAACAAGGAGAAATAAAGATATTTATCCTCATTATGCCTCACCTGAGAAGGAGCAGAATTTTGACGCATTGCCAGGTCTACCACCAATATCTGTGAATGTGTCAAAATCCATAGGTGGGTGAGTGGGAACACCCACGCTCCACCCACGCTCCACCCACACTCCACCCATGCTCCACCCACGCTCCACCCATGCTCCACCCACGCTCCACCCACGAACACATCCAGTGGGCAGAGGAGCAGCGGTTTTTGCTGCCTTGCTTTACTCCAGATTTATAAAGCCGTGCAGCACCATGCACGGTGGCATTGCATAGCTCGATAAATCTCACTTAGATTTTGCATCACCCTTGCGCCCCTTTGGGTGGCTCAAGTATGATGCAAAACCTTGCTTAGCCTTGCCCAAAGAATGTCAAAAAGGCATATAACAATCCATAAAATAAGATGTAGCACATCAGAAATAAGTATGCAGAACGGTTTCCATAACATGTCTTTAGCGTCAACACTTAAGGCCCAATTATGAGTCTGGCGGTCCGAGGACTGCAAGACTCATGGTGGTGCGGTGGTGGCGGGCTTCTGATTGCTACATTTCAACCCTAGTGGTCGTGCCACTTTGGGTCCACCAACTCAGCCAAGAGAAATTTATACGGTGGTACCGCCAAGCACATTATTACTTTTATCACTTCCATTTATTTCATGGAGGTCTTTTCTCCATGAAAACAGTGGTTATGAGGAAAAAAATGCTGTGTTGATGCACACGGGAGGCGCAACATGTGCCCCATTGTGTGCATACATAGAAGTTCCATCATGGCATAGACTTTAAAGTACAGGCTGTGCTGCAACTTTCTTCGATGTTCCCAATGTGGTGCCTATTTTATAGGTACCGCCATGGGAACTGCAATGGAAATACCCACCAATGAAAAAAAAAGTCATTATTTGGTGGACGGTCCTCATGTGGGTTTGGCGGTGGGGCGGTCCTGCAGTCACACTGTCCAACCCATAGCTGGGCCCGCACTGTAGCGGATGAATGAATGTCTTGAAGACATTGAGGATGAATTACGAAATCATCATGTAACAGATCTTAATAGTAGTGAATCTCCACAAAATCCCCTATGTCCACTTCCCACCTTCCACCACCCCAACCCTTCTTTCTGACCTCCCTAAAAGTAAAGCACATCTATACAACTAGTGAAGTGGTGCTATACAAAAATAATGTAAAATAACAATATACCAAAAATCGAGCTAAAAGACAAGTCAAAAGTGTAAATATATTGGTCGTATGTGGAGGTTTGATTCAAAGGAAATTCTATCTTTATCTGTAGAATTTTTGGGTGGCAAAATGCCAGGCAACTTCAAGCTGCATCCAACATAAGAAGCAGAACATATGGGCATAAGATTTTAAGAACTGACACACTTTGTAGGGGTGAGAGTAAACACTTGGCAGGTGCATCTGGGCATGAGGCCTTGGATGCTATAAATGGCTTCAATCAGATGGTGTCCCTCTTGTCATTACTTTCGAGGTAAAATCACTTCTTAGCTTAAAGGTGGGACATGGGTCCCAAGTGACACTACATGGCCTTTGACAGGCAACAGTGGAAACGTCTGGACACCGGTGGTTCTATGTACAGGCCCTCTGTTTGAGCTCCAGAAGTGAATCTTGAAAGCAGTCTTCAAGAGTATTCATTTTCAATAGGCACTATACTCCCATAGGCAGTGATACTGCCTCTCAGTCACCAGTAAGGCACAGGCTTTCTTCCTCAGGAGCTTAAAATGCAAGCATGTGTTTATTTCTCTGTCCACCAGGACTCTATAGTTATTAGAATATGGACTTCCGAGCAACAGACAATCCATAAAGAAGAAAAAGATGATAGTATGATAGTCAGCAGTTTCTCTGAGTATTTTTGAGACAATCATTCTCTTCTTCTCCAAAAGTGCTCAGAGGTTTGAGGAAGAAGCTTGAATTTTTATATGGAAATGGGAAATAGTATTATTGTATTGTTTTGTAGTGTATTTTGCAAACATTTACAGAGTTCTTCATATCTAGGAGGAGGCAATTAAGTATGCCTCATTCACGTACATGTCCCTCATCAATGGCTTACAAAAGTCAGCTTTGTCCTTAAAATATGTCAGCTTTGGCTCTACCCTAGGAAACTCCCAAAAATCCTCAATAAACTACAGTAACTTTTTTACAGATTGCTAACTTAGGCATCAAACCTTCAATAGAAATTAAAGTGGAAAAACAAAGAGATTTAGGACCAGATGTATGAAAGCATTTTTCATTCGTAAATGGTGTAAATCGCAGTCACATTACCTAAATTGCAAGTGTAAATAGGGAATTGCAATTTGCGAATCCCTAATGCATATGTAAGAAACTTTTTCTAAATGTAAACATTTAGGAAATGCTAATTACCATCAACTTCAAGTTGATGATAACCATGTGCGAATTATTAACAATGCACAAAAATGCATTTGTCAAAGTGCCATGTTGCGGACACATGCCCCTATGGAATTTGTGCACCCTTGGATTTGCATTCACTAATCTGCGATTACCAAATAGGTAAACACAGATTAGCAAAGGCAATTCCATTTGCCCCTAAGGTCCTTTTGGCCCATAGGAATAAATTGAGTCGTATTACCTAATAGCGAATCGCTATTTACCGAATCACTATTAGGTAATAGTAAAGAGTGGCTAAAATGTTACTAATTCTCACTTACAAAGCATTTTGCAAATTCCAAAATGGCGATTCAGTAAAAATCGCTATTTAGGAATCGTAAAATGCCCGTTTGATACATCTGGCCTTAAGAGATTTAGGGGCATATTGTTTTAGCTTTCATGCAGCACAGTGCAGCAAGTCACCTTGTTGCATTGCGTGATAGGCAGGTAGTCTCTGTTTTTAACAGAATGACCCATTTCTGTCCCTTCCTTGTGCTGGAGCCCTGTAACTGCCTAGTGCTAGCGCAGGCACCCTTGTGCCGTGGTGCAATGGTACCTGCTTTGTAGAAAGGATTGTCTTTGTGAAGGAAGGGACACCTTCCTGCACCAAAACAATCCTCTGAGGCGTTTTCCACTTTCTATGTGTGCTGCAGAATGCAGCAGATGTAGAAAGAGGAAATAAAAAGAGAAATAAACAATTGTTTCCCCGTTACACTTCCCCTGGGGAGATGTAGCATTTTGACCAATTCCCAGGTTAACCAGTGTTGGTAAATCTAGTAGTGGGCAAAAATCCAGGAGTGGATGCATGGAATGCCTCCCTTGGGCAGAGTTACTCTGGATTTATCAAGCCATGCCGGGCCATGCCAGATAGCCTTGGATGGCCTGCAAAATCCGACTTAGGTGTTGTGTCACACTTACACATTCTTTTGCAAGGGTGTTGCAGAACCTTCATAAATATGCCCCACAATGTTTGCCTTTCTTTTGGTCGAACAACTTGAGCTCGCTATATTGTTGTCCAAACCCTGATATGGCCGTAAGGTCTTCTTTATGCATTTCACAAACTCATTTGGGGCCAGATGTACGCCCATAAATAGCATGCGCAAAGGGGACAATATTACAGGGTCATGAACAATTCATATTTAGCGAGTCACAATTTATTTGTAACTTGCTAATTAGGAATTGTAAGTTGCTAGTAGGAAGGGGCGTTCCAAGGGTGTTCCTTCTTAGTAGCGAGTGTCTACCCTATGTAAGAATGTTTTGCGACCACAATTGTCGGTCGCAAAACACTCGCACATTACCACCTTTTTCAAGAGGGTGTTAATGGAGTTGCAAATGAAAAGGGGTCCCCAGGGGACCCCTTCCCCTTTGTAACTGTGTCCAAAAATATTTTTAAGGGCAGGCAGTGGTTCCTGGGACCACTACCAGCCCTTAGAAAATGAAACAAAAATGTTTCATTTTTTCATTTTTTTTAAATGCATCCTGTTTTCTTGAAAAGCAGTGGGAGACATGGAGGTCTGCTGAGCCCAGCCGGCCATCATCCCTGGTAGGTCCAGCCATTCCCAATGGGGTAGCAAATTGTGAGTCGTCCCGACGCAGCCACATCACACCCCACCTGATAGGCCTGCATTGGCTCCCCATCAACAAGAGGATCACCTTCAAACTCCTCGTCCACGCACACAAATCCCTACAGAACACCGGTCCTACATACCTCAACAACCGACTCAGCTTCCACACCCCCACCCGAAGCCTCCGCTCAGCCAACCTCGCCCTCAGAACAGTTGCTCGTATCCGGAAAACCACTGCCGGAACGGACGGGGGATACTCGAGCCACTGTTGAAAAGCACCTCGGTTTTCCCTGCATTGAACTGGAGTGAATTATTCTTCAGCCACCTTGATTTCTCCCGCAGGCAATTGTGTAGGATCTCTATGAAGATAGAGTCCTCTCCTTCCAGGGAGAGGATCATCTGCGTGACATCAGCGTAATTAATGGTTTTGATGCCGAAGCTTTTGATCAGAAGAATAAGTGGCCTTAGGTAAATATTAAAAAGTATTGGGCTAATGGCAGAGCCCTGTGGGACTCCGTGCGTTACCGGGGAGAAAACAGATTGGAAAGGAGGTAGAGATACTGCTTGTTGCCTGTCCAGCAAAAAAGAGTGGAACCAGTGCAGTGCCGTATCCCTCACTTCTGCCTCCCATAGGCGTCTCAGTAAGATCTTGTGATTCACCGTGTCAAAGGCGGCAGACATATCGAGCAGTATCAAAAATGATGCCTGACTTCTGTCTGCTTGCCTTTGAAGTTCGTTCATGGCGATAATAAGGGCAGTTTCGGTTCCATGAGCAGGCCGGAAACCGAATTGGTCCCCATCCAGTAGTAGATGATGTTCCAGGTGGTTGGAAAGGGTGTTACTGACCACCCGTTCCACTATCTTGGCAGGGAACGGCAACAGTGAGATGGGCCTGTAACTTTTTGAGCAGTCCGGGTCCAGGGAAGGTTTCTTCAGCAAAGGGGAGACTAGCGCTCGTTTCCAGTGGGCAGGAACAGTGCCGGTCAGCAAGGATTGCTGACAGATTAGATGGAGCGGGGGTAAGAGTTCTGCTTCAAATTCTTTCCAGATTTTAGGGGGTACTGGGTCCAGTGGACACCCAGACATGATCCCTCTAGCTACCTTAGTGAAGAGTTCGAGAGTAAGCGGTGGCCACCTGCAAAGGAATTCTTCTGGAGGCACAGCTAAGTTAGGTGCTTGATTCTCCAGAGTAATAGTGTTCAAGGAAAGGAGATTTCCAGCAGTCAAAGGAGTGTCCAGATCTTTAATGATAAGTTCAATTTTCTCCTTGAAGAATATGGCCAGGTTTTTACAGAGGTCTTGGGATGGGACGATCGCATTTTTACAAGACTCCGGGTTAGTGACGCTATTTAGGATGCTAAAAATGCTCCTGGAATTGTTGGTAGTATTACAGATCAAGGAGGAGTAGTGATCGGCTTTAGATTTTTGATGAGAGTTTTATACGCGTGGACCTTAGTTTTCCACGTGTCTTTGCAAGTTTTATTATAATCCTGTCTCCACCTTCTCTCTGCTTGTTTACATTCAAGTTTTAGCAGTTTTAGGTCGACGTTGAACCAAGGGCCAGAGTCTTTACCCCTGCAGGTCCGATTTTTGAGGGGGGCAAGGGTGTCGACCACCCTAGAGATACTGGAGACAAGGGAATTGTAATTGTCGTCTGTGCTTTTGTTCACATCAAAAAGTTGGTGCAAATGGAAAATTTCGCCCGAAGGATGTGCGCGTGAGAGCGCCCTCCAGTCTCTGCATTTAATTTCCTTGGTCGGTGCCGGGGCCTTGTAAGGGCCAGTCGTCTTGTGAAGAAAGAATTTAACCAATGAGTGATCAGTCCAATCCATTGGAAGAATTTCTCCCATTACCACCAAGTCAGGTCCTGCAAAGATCAGGTCAAGCAGATGACCTGCTTTGTGAGTGACCTTGGAGGTCAGCTGAGAGAGGCCAGAACTGTCACAGGTAGAGTGGTTTTGACATAGGCAATTTTAAAGTTGCCTCACTACATTTTGGGCCCTTGTATGTCGCGGGTACTTGGGCCTCCCACACAAGTGAGGTCCCATTTTTATCGGGAGACCTGGGGGAACGCTGGCTCATAAGACATTTGTGTGAGCCCAGTGATGCCTGCTTTTCCACTCAAATATGTGTGAAAAAACTGATTTTTTAAGCTAAAAGTGAGGTTTGCAAGGGATTCTGGGTAAGGGAACTGTGGGGGATCCACGCAAGCCATACCTCCTTGGAAGCCCCCGGGTGTCTACCTTTCAGAAATGTGTGGGTTTGGTAGGGTTCCGTAGATGGCTGTCGAGCACGGAGCCAAAAACGCAGGTGACCTCCCTAGCAAAAGCAGGTGGTTTTGACATAGGCAATTTTGAAGTCGCCTCACTACGTTTTGGGCCTTTGCCTTTGTGGATACACACAGAATCCAGAACTTTCCACCACAGAAATGTGGGGAAGATTTTTTTTGTTTGTCAAGTTTTTACGTTTGCAAGGGATTCTGGGTAACAGAACCTGGTGGGAGGCAATCAAGTCACCCCATCCTAGATTCCCCTGGGTGTCTAGTTTTCAAAAATGTATAGGTTTGCTAGGTTTCCCTAGGTGCCGGCAGAGCTAGGGTTAAAAAACTACAGCTAGGCACTTTGCCAAATGAAGGTCATTTTTCACTGGGAAATTGAGGTGTGACCTCATTGCGTTTTGCGCCGTTTACTGTCGCAGGCACTAGGCCGACCCACACAAGTGGGGTAACATTTGTCTTGGAAGACTTTGGGGAACGCAGGGTGGAAGGAAATTTGTGAATACACACAGATTCCAGAACTTTCCATCACAGAAATGTGTAGAAAATGTGTTTTTTTTGTCAATTATTTAGGTGTGCAAGGGATTCTGGGTAACAAAACCTGGTGGGAGGCAGTCAAGTCACCCCATCTTCGATTCCCCTGGGTGTCTAGTATTTAAAAATGTATAGGTTTTCTAGCTTTCCCTAGGTGCCGGCAGAGCTAGGGTTCAACAACTTCAGCTAGGCACTTTGCCAAATAAAGGTCATTTTTTACTGCAAAATTGAGGTGTGACCACGTTGCATTTTGTGCCGTTTCTTGTCGCAGGCATTAGGCCGACCCACACAAGTGGGGTACCATTTTTCTTGGAAGACTTTAGGGAATGCAGAGTGGAAGAAAATGTGTGGATCCCCACGGATTCCAGAACTTTCAACCACAGAAATGTGGAGAAAATGGGTTTTTTGTCATTTTTTTAGGTTTGCAAGAGAATCTGGGTAACAGAACCTGGAGGGAGGCAGTCAAGTCACCCCATCCTAGATTTCCCTGGGTGTCTAGTTTTCAAAAATGTATAGGTTTGCTAGGTTTCCCTAGGTGCCAGCAGAGCTAGGGTTCAACAACTACATCTAGGCACTTTGCCAAATAAAGGTAATTTTTCACTGCAAAATTGAGGTGTGACCACGTTGCGTTTTGCGCCGTTTCTTGTCGCAGGCACTAGGCCGTCCCACACAAGTGGGGTAACATTTTTCTTGGAAGACTTTGGGGAACTCAGGGTAGAAGGACATTTGTGGATACTCGCAGATTCCAGAACTTTCCATCACAGAAATGTGGGGAAGATTTGTTTTGTTTGTCAATTTTTTAAGTTTGCAAGGGATTCTGGGTAACATAACCTGGTAGGAGGCAATAAAGTCAACCCATCCTGGATTCCCTTGGGTATCTAGTTTTAAAAAATGTATAGGTTTGCTAGGTTTCCTTAGGTGCCGGCAGAGCTAGGGTTCAAAAACTACAGCTAGGCACTTTGCCAAATAAAGGTCAATTTTTACTGCGAAATTGAGGTGTGACCATATTTATTATTTATTTATTTATTTATTTATTTTTAATATTTATAAAGCGCTACTATTACCCGTAGGCGTCTTTGCGCTGATAAACCAGTTATTTGAGACTGACTCTGAGCGTGGAGTGATTATTGAGTGAACAGCCAGGTTTTCAACAGTTTACGGAATTGAAGAAGAGTGGGGCTTTATCTGATGTTAAGTGGCAGGGTGTTCCATAGCTTGGGGGCAGCCACCAAGAAACGCCGATCGCCCCAGGTGACAGTTTTAGTGCAGGGAGTGGCTAGTTGATTGAGGGTGGCCGACCTTAAGGCCCAGGAGGGTTTGTGTAATTGTAATTGATCTTTTAGAAACTGGGGTCCTTGATTGTTGAGTGCTTTGAATACAATACAGAGGGATTTGAATTGGATTCTTTTCTGCACAGTGAGCCAGTGAAAGTCCTTTATGTTGTTGGAGATAGATTCAAATTTAGTTTTGCCAGCGAGCAGGCGAGCTGCCGCATTTTGGAAAGTCTGCAGTTTGGCGATGACTCTGGATTGAGCGTTAAGGAAAAGACCATTGCAATAATCCAGGGCGGACAGGACAAGAGAGGTGACCAGTGTCTTGATGGCTGAATCAGGAAGTAAAGGGCGTATTTTCCTGATCATCTTGAGTTTCAGGTGTGCTGAGGACACCGTTTTGTTGGCATGGTCCATAAAATTTAGGGCATCATCAAAGATGATGCCAAGGTTCCTGACTTTGGCGGTAGGAGTAGGAGGGGTGCCAAAGGTCTCTGGCCACCAGCTTGAGGGCCAGGCTGGCAGGAGTGTTCCAAAAATGAGTACCTCGGTTTTCTCAGAATTCAACTTTAAACAGTTGGTGGACATCCAATCTCCTATGTCTAAGAGCCCTTTCTTAAATTTTTCGGCCACTTGATCTCCATCCCCTTTGATTGCCAACACTAGTTGGGTGTCATCGGCGTAGGAGGTTAGGCTCATCCCGTGTGCTTTGATGGTTTTAGCAAGGTCCGACACATAGATATTAAACAGTGTCGGACTCAGGGATGAGCCTTGAGGAACGCCGCATGGAGCTGAGAGTTGGGCCGATTGAAAGGGTCCTAGGATGACAGCCTGCGTTCTTTTGGCAAGAAAGGACCCAATTAAGTTTTTGGCGGTGTGGCAAATGCCAAATCCCTCGACACGGTCGTCCAAGATGGTGTGGTCGACCGTGTCGAAGGCTGCTGAAAAGTCTAGCAGAACTAGAATGGCTGTGCCTCCTTGGTCCCTAATTACCCTGATGTCATCAGCAGCCTTAATCAGGGCTGTCTCTGTCCCATGGAATTTCCTAAATCCGAATTGCGTATTGTCCAGGAGATGATGTTTTTCGATAAATTCGGAAATCTGGGAATTCATATTCCCAGATATTGTGTTTTGCGCTGTTTCCTGTCGCAGGCACTAGGCCGAACCACACAAGTGGGGTACCATTTTTCTTGAAAGACTTTGGGGAACGCAGGGTGGAAGGCAATTTGTGAATACACACAGATTCCAGAACTTTCCACCACAGAAATGTGGAGAAAATGTGGGTTTTTTTGTCAATTATTTAGGTTTGCAAGGGATTCTGGGTAACAAAACCTGGTGGGAGGCCGTCAAGTCACCCCTTTTTCGATTCCCCTGGGTGTCTAGATTTCAAAGATGTATAGGTTTGCTAGGTTTCCCTAGATGCCGGCAGAGCTAGGGTTAAAAAACTACAGCTAGGCACTTTGCCAAATAAAGGTAATTTTTCACTGCGAAATTGAGGTGTCACCACTTTGCGTTTTGCCCCGTTTTCTGTCGCAGGCACTAGGCCGACCCACACAAGTGGAGTACCATTTTTCTTAGAAGACTTTGGGGAACGCAGGGTGAAAGGAAATTTGTGAATACACACAGATTCCAGAACTTTCCACCACACAAATGTGGGTGAAAAATGTGTTTTTTGTCAATTATTTAGGTTTGCAAGGGATTCTGGGTAACAAAACCTGGTGGGAGGCAGTCAAGTCACCCTATCCTCGATTCCCCTCGGTGTCTAGTTTTTAAAATTGTATAGGTTTTCTAGGTTTCCCTAGGTGCGGGCAGAGCTGGGGTTAAAAAACTACAGCTAGGTACTTTTGCACAAAAAAGGTCATTTTTCACTGCAAAATTGAGGTGTGACCACATTGTGTTTTGTGCCGTTTCCTGTCGAAGGTACTAGACCGACCCACACTAGTGGTGTACCATTTTTCTTGGAAGACTTTGAGGAAATCAGGCTGAAAGGATATTAGTGGATTCCCGCAGATTCCAGAACTTTCCACCACAGAAATGTGGAGAAAATGTGTTTTTTTGGTCAATTTTTTAGGTTTGCAAGGGATTCTGGGTAACATAACCTGGTGGGAGGCAGTCAAGTCATCTCATCCTAGATTCCCCTGGGTGTCTAGTTATCACAAATGTATAGGTTTGCTAGGTTTCCCTAGGGGCAGGCAGAGCTAGGGTTAAAAAACTACAGCTAGGCACTTTGCCAAAAAAGGGTAATTTTTCACTGCAAAATTGAGGTTTGACCATGTTGCGTTTTGTGCTGTTTCCTGTCAGAGGTACTATGCCGACCCACACAAGGGGGGTACTATTTTTCTCGGTAGACTTTGGGGAACACAGGGTAGTAGGAAATGTGTGGATACACGCAGATTCCAGAACTTTCCACCACAGAAATGTGGGGAAGATTATTTCTGTTTGTCAATTTTTTAAGTTTGCAAGGTAGTCTGGGTAACAGAACCTGGTGGGAGGCAATCATGTCACCCCATCCTGGATTCCCCTGGGTATCTAGTTTTCAAAAATATATAGGTTTGCTAGGTTTCCCTAAGTGCCGGCAGAACTAGGGTTCAAAAACTACAGCTAGTCACTTTGCCAAATAAAGGTCAATTTTCACTGCGAAATTGAGGTGTGACTAAGGAGGGGTATAAAACCCGTTTCAAGGGCGAATTCACGAAATCGCGGTAAAATCCGCGAATCAGCGCGGACGAATTTTCAGCCAAGCAAGGGTTACAGCAGCAGGTGCAAAAGTTGAACCTAATTTCTTTGTAACCTTTTACAAAAGGGTTACAAACAAATTACCTTCAACTTGGACACCTGCTGCTAATTTCTTCCTGGCGCCTCGTTGCCTACTTGCAACTATTCTCTGACCCTGCTTCAAGGGTCAGAGCAGGGTCAGAGAATAGTTGCAAGTAGGCAACGAGGCACCTGTCCAAGGAATTAAACCTCATCAGGAAGCACTTACAGATATAAAAAACAGGAAGAAGGGAGAGGATGGCAAATACACCCATTTTGAGTTGTCAGGAGGGGTTAAACTAAAAGAGACCTTTACAGCACTATTTTCATATGCATTTTGCTAAAAATAAAAAGCTGTATGTTCTGTAGGGGCAACTCATGAATCTGGCCCTTCATAGATCCGGCCTCTCTTTCTTTCTCTCGTTCTCTCTATCCCTCTCTCTTTCCCTCTCTTTCTCTCTCTTTCAATCTATCTATCTATCTATCTATCTATCTATCTATCTATCTATCTATCTATCTATCTATCTATCTATCTATCTATCTATCTATCTATCTCTCTCTCCTCTCCCATAAACGACTGCATGAGTAACTTTGCTATGCAAGCGGCTCGCGAAGACGCAAAAAGCCCAGCGAACTCGCAAAAAACCTTGCGAACACGCAAAAAACCCCAGAAAAACGCAAAAAACAAAAATCCGCAAATTCGCACAAATTCGCGAATTTTGCGGATCGTGAATTGGCAAATCTGCAAATTTGTGGATCACGAATTCGCAAAATTCGCCCATGCTTAGGTGTGACCACATTGTGTTTTGCGCCGTTTCCTGTCGCAGGCACTAGGTCGACCCACACAAGTGGGGTACCATTTTTCTTGGAAGACTTTGGGGAACGCAGGGTGGAAGGAAATTTGTGAATACACACAGATTTCAGAACTTTCCACCACAGAAATGTGGTAAAAATGTGTTTTTTTGTCAAATATTTAAGTTTGCAAGGGATTCTGGGTAACAAAACCTGGTGGGAGGCAGTTGTGTCACCCCATCCTCGATTTCCCTGGGTGTCTAGTTTTTAAAAATGTATAGGTTTGCTAGGTTTCCCTAGATTTCGGCAGAGCTAGGGTTCCAAAACTACAGCTAGGCACTTTGCCAAATAAAGGTAATTTTTCACTGCAAAATTGAGGTGTGACCATGTTGCGTTTTGCGCCATTTCCTGTCGCAGGCACTAGGCCGACCCACACAAGTGGGGTACCATTTTTCTTGAAAGACTTTGGGGAATACAGGGTGGAAGGACATTTGTGGATTCCCGCAGATTCCAGAACTTTCCACCACAGAAATGTGGAGAAAATGTGTTTTTTGTCATTTATTTAGGTTCCCAAGAGATTCTGTCTGGGTAACATAACCTGGTGGGAGGCAGTCAAGTCACCCCATCCTAGAGTTCCCTGGGTGTCTAGTTTTCAAAAATGTATAGGTTTCCTGGTTTCCCTGGGTGGCAGCAGAGCTAGCGTTAAAAAACTACAGCTAGGCACTTTGGCAAAAGAAGGTCATTTTTCGCAATTGAGGTGTGACCACGTTGTGTTTTGCGCCGTTTCCTGTCGAAGGTAATAGGCCGACCCACACTAGTGGGGTACCATTTTTCTCTGAAGACTTTGGGGAATGCAGGGTAGAAGGAACTTTGTGGATACAAGCAGATTCCAGAACTTTCCACCAGAGCAATGTGAAGAAAATGTGTTTTTTGGTCAATTGTTTAGGTTTGCAAGGGATTCTGGGTAACATAACCTGGTGGGAGGCAGTAAAGTCACCCCATCCTGGATTCCCCTGGGTGTCTAGTTATCAAAAATGTATAGGTTTGCTAGGTTTGCCTAAGTGCAGGCAGAGCTAGGTTTAAAAAACTACAGCTAGGCACTTTGCCAAAAAAAGTGTAATTTTTTACTGCGAAATTGAGGTGTGACCATGTTGCGTTTTGCGCCGTTTCCTGTCGCAGGCACTAGGCCGACCCACACAAGGGGGGTACTATTTTTCTTGGAAGACTTTGAGGAATAAAGGGTGGAAAGAAATATGTGGATACATGCAGATTCAAGAACTTTCCACCACAGAAATGTGGAGAAAATTTGTTTTTTTGGACAATTTTTTAGGTTTGCAAGGGATTATGGGCAACAAAACATGGTGGGAGGCAGTCAATTCACCTCATCCTAGATTCCCCTGTGTGTCTAGTTTTTAAAAATGTATAGGTTTGCTAAGTTTCCCTAGGTGCCGGCAGAGCTAGGGTTCAAAAACTACAGCTAGGCACTTTGCCAAAAAAGGATCATTTTTCACTCTGAAATTGAGTTGTGACCACGTTGCGTTTTGTGCCGTTTCCAGTCGCAGGCACTAGGCCTACCCACACAAGTGGGGTACCATTTTTCTCGGTAGACTGTTGGGAATGTAGAGTGGAAGGACATTTGTGGATACACGCAGATTCCAAAGCTTTCCACCACAAAAATTCGGAAAAAAATTGTTTTTTTTGGCAATTTCCTAGGTTTGTAAGGGATTCTGGGTAACAGAACCTGTTGGGTGGCAGTCAAGTCAACCTATCCTGGATTCCCCTGGGAGTCTATTGTTTAAAAATATATAGGTTTTCTAGGTTTCTCTAGGTGCCCGCAGAGCTAGGGTTCAAAAACTACAGCTAGGCACTTTGCCAAAAAAAGGGTCATTTTTCACTGCGAAATTGAGGTGTGACCACGTTGCGTTTTGCGCCGTTTCCTGTCGCTGACACTAAGCCGACCCACACAAGGGGGGTAATATTTTTTTCGGCAGACTTTGGGGAACACAGGGTGGAAGGAAATATGTGGATACATGTAGATTCCAGAACTTTCCACCACAGAAATGTGGAGAAAATTTGTATTTTTTGGACGATTTTTTAGGTTTGCAAGGGATTATGGGTAACATAACATGGTGGGAGGCAGTCAAGTCACCCCATCCTGGATTCCGCTGGGAGTCTAGTGTTTAAAAATGTATAGGTTTGCTAGGTTTCCTTAGGTGCCGACAGAGCTAGGGCTAAAAAACTACAGCTAGGCACTTTGCCAAAAAGGGGTCATTTTTTACTGCAAAATGGAGGTGTGACCACGTTGGGCTTTGTGCCGTTTCCTGTCGAAGGTACTTGGCCGACCCACACTAGTGGGGTACCATTTTTCTCTGAAGACTTTGGGGAATGCAGGGTAGAAGGAACTTTGTGGATACAAGCAGATTCCAGAACTTCCCACCACAGAAATGTGGAGAAAATGTGTTTTTTTTTGTCAATTTTTTAGGTTTGCGAAGGAATTCTGGGTAACATAACCTGGTGGGAGGCCGTCAAGTCACCCGATCCAGGATTCCCCAGGGTGTCTAGTTATAAAAATGTATAGGTTTGCAAGATTTTTCTAGGTGCAGGCAGAGCTAGGGTTAAAAAACTACAGCTAGGCACTTTGCCAAAAAAGGCTAATTTTTCACTGCGAAATTGAGGTGCGACCACTTTGCGTTTTGCGCCGTTTCCTGTCGCAGGCACTAGGCTGACCCACACAAGGGGGGTACTATTTTTCTCGGCAGACTATGGGGAACACAGGGTGGAAGGAAATATGTGGATACACGCAGATTCCAGAACTTTCCACCACAGAAATGTGGAGAAAATGTGTATTTTTGGACGATTTTTTTGGTTTGCAAGGGATTATGGGTAACATAACATGGTGGGAGGCAGTCAAGTCACCCCATCCTGGATTCCCCTTTGTGTCTAGTTTTGAAAATGTATAGGTTTGCTAGGTTTCCCTTGGTGTCAGCAGAGCTAGTGTTCAAAAACTACAGCTAGGCACTTTGCCAAAAAAGGGTCATTTTTCACTCCGAAATTGAGGTGTGACCACGTTGCGTGTAGCACCGTTTCCAGTCGCAGGCACTAGGCCTACCCACAAAAGTGGGGTACGATTTTTCTCGTAAGACTGTTGGGAATGTAGAGTGGAAGGACATTTGTGGATACACGCAGATTCCAAAACTTTCCACCACAGAAATGTAGAGATAATTTGATTTTTTTTGTCATTTTTTTTAGGTTTGCAAGGGATTCTGGGTAACAGAACCTGTTGGGAGGCAGTCAAGTCACCCCATCCTGGATCCCCCTGGGAGTCTAGTGTTTAAAAATGTATAGGTTTGCTAGATTTCCCTAGGTGCCGACAGAGCTAGGGTTCAAAAACTACAGCTAGGCACTTTGGCAAAAAGGGGCCATTTTTTACTGCAAAATTGAGGTGTGACCACGTTGCGTTTTGCGCCGTTTCCTGTCGCAGGCACTTGGCCGACCCACACAAGGGGGGTAATATTTTTCTCTGCAGACTTTGGGGAACACAGGGTGGAAGGAAATATGTGGATACACGCAGATTCCAGAACTTTCCACCACAGAAATGTGGAGAAAATGTGTATTTTTGGACGATTTTTTAGGTTTGCAAGGGATTATGGGTAACTTAACATGGTGGGAGGCAGTCAAGTCACCCCATCCTGAATTCCGCTGGGAGTCTAGTGTTTAACAATGTATAGGTTTGCTAGGTTTCCTTAGGTGCCAACAGAGCTAGGGTTTAAAAACTACAGCAAGGCACTTTTCCAAAAAGGGGTCATTTTTTACTGCAAAGTTGAGGTGTGACCACGTTGGGCTTTGCGCCGTTTCCTGTCGCAGGCACTAGGCCTACCCACACAAGTGGGGTACCTTTTTTCTTGGAAGACTTTCGGGAACGTGGGGTTGAAGGAAATTTGTGGATCCACTCAGATTCCCGAACTTTCCACCACAGAAATGTGGAGAAAATGTAGTTTTTTTGACAAATTTTTAAGTTTGCACGGGTTTCTGGGTAACAGAATATGGAGGGAGGCATTCAAGTCACCCCATTCTGGATTCCCCTGAGTCATTCGTTTTTAAAAATGTATAGGTTTGCTAGGTTTCCCTAGGTGCCGGCAGAGCTAGGGTTAAAAAATTACAGCTAGACACTTTGCAAAAAAAAAGGCAATTTTTCACTGCGAAATTGAGGTGCAACCACATTGAATTTTGCGCTGTTTCCTTTCGCAGGCACTAGGCTGACCCACACAAGTGAGTTATCATTTTTCTCAGAAGACTTTGGGGAACGTGTGGTGGTTGTACATTTATGGATCCACACAGATTCCAGAACTTTCTACCACAGAAATGTGGGGAAAATGTGTTTATTTGTCATTTTTTTCGGTTTGCAAGGGATTCTGGGTAACATAAGCTGGTGGGAGGCAGTCAAGTCACTGCATACTGGATTCCCCTTGGTATCTAGTTTTCAAAAATGTATAGGTTTGCTAGGGTTTCCCTAGGTGCCGGCAGAGCTAGGGTTCAAAAACTACAGCAAGGCAATCCGCCAAAAAAGGATAATTTTTCACTGCAAGATCGATGGGTAACCACGTTGCGTTTTGCACCGTTTCTTGTCGGGGGCACACGGTCGATCCATACAAGTGAGGTTCCATTTTTATCGGGAGACTTAGGGTAATTCAGATTTGTAAATTAACTTTTATTACCTATTGATTTTTTATGCATTTCTCCCTTCCAAATGAAAGACATTGTGTAAAAAAGAAGTCATTTTGAAAAATGACCAACAATTCTAATGCTAGTATGAGTATTCCCAATTTTGAAAATGTTTAAATATATACTGTTTCTAAACTATATAATTTGTACCCAATTCAGAAATACATAGGTGTCTTTCATACCGATTTTTCCATGTATACATTTTCCCAGAATAAATGCGCTTTACCGGGTACATAATAAAATACCATGCCAAGTTGCTGCTCAGTTTTTGCCTCTGGGTTCATGGGGTTCTTGGTGAACTTACAAGTCATATATATCCCCACAACCAGGAATATCCAGCGGATCTAACGGTATATTGCTTTCAAAGAGCTGTCATAATTACAAGAAGTTACAGGTGAAAACGTTGAGACAAAAGGCTGGTTTTTTTCAACTAATTTTCAATTTTCCAAAATGTTACTGTTAGTTTCTATAAAGAAACCTTCATGGATTTAGACAAATGACCCATTTCTAAATTCAGAATTTTGTCTACTTTTCTAAAATGTATAGATGTCCAGAATCCACTATTGCTTTCATACTCATATTTACCATTAACTGAAAGGAGGTTGAAAGCACTAAAAATAGCAAAAATAGGCTATGTCCCAGAAAAATGCCAAAACTGTGTGAAAAATGTTGATTCTCTGACAAAAGACTGTCAAAACCCTTTTTTGATAACATTTGCAGGGAAAACCCCAGAGGCTTTCATTTGCAGCCCGTTTTTCCCATGTTTCTGAAAAAAACAACAATTCTACTGTACTTTGCTTAATTTCTGGGACCCCTCCGAAGGAATCCACAAACCTTGGGTATCTTTACAATCCCCATGATGCTGGAAGAAAAGGACGCAAAATTGGCGTGGATACCCTATGTGGTCAAAGGGTTACAGGGGTCTAAGCGCGCACTACCCCAAATAGCCAAAAAAAGGCTTAGCACAGTAGGGGAAAAGGCCTAGCAGTGAAGGGGTTAAAGTCCTTGATACCAAGAAGAAGAATATAAGAATAGAGCTGCTGGACGTATTAGAAACATCCATGATGTGATCTATTTAAAGCAGGGCCGGACTGGCTACCGGGCAGTTTAGAAAGCTGCCGAGCTAAGGGCTGATTTCACTGCATTGGGGGCTGATTTCGTTCATTGAGACCTGCGTGTGCTTCGAAATATTTAATGCAAAACGAATTTCGTTTAGCACACGCAGGTCTCCATGAACGAAATCACCCCTCAGCTCAGCAGCATTCCAAACTGCCCGGTAGCCAGTCCGGCCCTGCTTCAAAGGACTTACAATTGGAGCCCATATTTATCCATCTAACGTAATGGCACTGCTTTTGAATTACGTTGTGCTTGGGCTCTCTCAGCAATGCAAGCCGTGTTGTTTGATAGTGTATTATATGTAGGCATCTTAGTCCTTTTGCTTTAACTGATGCCCAATCTACTAGACCTTAGGTTTGCAGGTTTAAGGGAATAGCATATTCTCTAAAAGCAGAAAACTATCCAACACTTATTTTTGCCTTCGGGAAACAACCCTAAACTGCTGGTTAACTTAATCCCTCTCAATAGCATTAGGATCATCTCTCACCTCCTTGGTTAGAAGGTTAGTCTAAATTAAGGTAGAAGTGATGTGTTGATCCTCGATCAAGGGTCCCTAAATGCAGGCACAAAGTAGTGAGATTGTATTTAGGAGTTTGTGCCGACCTGTATATACTTATATTCACAATATTATGGTACTCAGCTTTCTGAATATAGGTCCAGATTTACACTTAAATCATACAACACATTGCAGCAAGTGAAGTAACTGTGCTGTGTTGTATGAACAAGAGAGCGCAGAACAGAGACATATCAACAAAGATGTGGCACTGTTCCACTGTTCTACTGTCTCTCTGTGCTTATGTACATTATGCAGCCATGTGCAAATGCAAACACCCTTGCACCATGGTGTTTCTGTTGTGATCAGCATAGTTTTTTGTGCAGCGTGGGGTCCCTTCCCAAACGGAAACTATAATGAAAGGCAATTTCTGTTTGTTTGGGAAGCACGCAAGCACAGTGGAAAGCATGAGGAAAAATATTTCTCATCCTGCTGCTGGCCTCAGGAATTCACAGGAGTTTGGTGCAAATCCATGTATCCAAGTCTATGTAGAAATGGATTTGCATCACAATTCATGGATGAATGCACAAAAACATCCATGCATCACCCATGGACAGCATCCTTAATTTACAAAAAGAAAGCAAGGGAACACATTGTTGTGCTTTGTGATTGCTTTGTCCTACCATTCATCTTAAATCATGATTTGCATAGGATTGTACATACCAACACAACACTTTGCGTTGTGTCTGTGTTAAAAAAAGTACAACAAACCTGATGCAAAGTGTTTGGAAATCTAGGCCTTAATGTTTGACAAGACAGTACTTAAAACTCGATATGGTAATAGAAGCCCCACCTTTGCTGACTGTATTGTTATGTCTGGATTCATGAAATGCTAAATTGTATGTGTTGCTTGAGGAACATCTATGGTTGGGGCACAATAACTATCCTCCTTAAACGTTGTAATTCAGGTGATGTGAAGAGAGATCTTCTGATTGGACTGTCCGTACCTCCCATTATTCACCAATACCTGCCAGCTTGTGAAACATTCCGCGAGGTCATTGTTGCCCAGTACACTGAAAATAGCCTTCAGGAAATCAAGAAATGGTGGAAAAAGGAACCTGGAGCATTTGATTGGGCACAACTTCTAAATCTTTCATTTGAGGCTGAGGATGACAGGTACTGTACTAATACACATTTTGCATCTGTTGGTATTGCATCACTTACTCTTGGTTTTAAGTGGTCCATTTACTAGCTTTCTAAGTAACTAAATATAATATAAATGTATAGAAATTCTTCTGGTCGCTGTGATTTTTCTGATAATGTTCCCATTTGATATAATGAGGGCATTTTTTTAGGCAGAGGTTGGGGCAGAGGGCGCAGGCGAAAGCGAGGCAACGCCTCCGAGAAGAAAGTGCAGTGGGAGGACGCACGTCCCCACGGAATGGACACCCGGAGCACGAACAGGTCAGGGCCAAAATGAGCCTCGTGGTCAACCTCTCGGATCGCATTTTGACCGAGAATGAGGAACAAGTCCTCCAAAGAGGACTGGGCTTTGGCCCTACACCAAGGATCGACCTGTTTAACCAAACCAGGGAGATACAATCTTTCTTCAGAAAGGTCAGACTTAAGGCTTTCTTTGAGGGTAAAGCCCCAGAACCAGCACAAGACTCAGGACTGCACAACCCTTCTACATTTACACCCCACAATGGGATGGTTCCCAACGAGGTCCTGACCTTTGAACAGGCGGTACTGAAAGACATTGACACTCTGGATAGACAAAAAAACCATTCTAACATCTCCCGCAAAGAAATGGAGGTGCTAAAATCATTGGCAGACGACCCGCTCATCACCATAAAACAGGCTGATAAAGGCGGGGCCACTGTTTTAATGAACACCAAAGACTATGAGCTTGAATGTCTGAGACAACTCAATGATGATCGTTACTACACCCCCATTCCAGGTGACCCGACCCCACGCCTACAAACAACTATCACAGGCCTGGTGGAAACTGCCGAATGTGAGCGATGGATAAGTAAAAAGGAGGCTGAATTTCTGAACCAAAAAAATCCTAGGGTCCCCTACTTCTACACACTACCGAAAAGTCATAAGGGAACAAGACCAGTCCCAGGGAGACCTATAGTTTCCGGTATCGACTCCGTACTAGAACCTCTGTCCAAATTTTGCGATCATTTCCTCCAGCCCTTGGTTAGACGCATCCCTTCTTACATTCAGGACACTGCCGATACCTTACGGCATCTTAACTCAGTCGAGAATGCAAGCCATATTGACCTTTTGATTACCCTAGATGTTGAAGCCCTTTATACCAACATCCCACAAAGGGCCACACTAGAGGTAATCGAGTCACGCCTGAGAATGGAGGAATGGGACTCTAACACTCCGCCTTCATTCATTATGGAATGCGCGACACTGGCACTCACTGAAAACTTCTTTGAGTTTAAGGGACAATTCTTCCATCAGACCCAAGGGACCTCGATGGGCAGCACCTTTGCCCCGTCGGTGGCATGTCTCTATATGGCCGACTTCGAGGACAGATTCATCCACCACCAATCCAACCCATTCTTGGCCAATATCACAATGTGGAAGCGCTTCATTGACGATATCCTCATCCTATGGTCAGGTCGCCCTAACTCACATGAGGCCTTCTTCGTATGGGTTAACTCACTCAACCCATATCTTCGGTTCACCATGTCCTCCTCACGCAAAGAGATTGCCTTTCTCGACCTAACAGTACAATTGTTAGATGGTAGACTCCAGACAACAATGTTCAGGAAACCAACAGACCGAAATAGTCTCCTACATTTCGAGAGCCATCATCCTAAAGCCTTACGGTCCAATTTACCATTTGGACAATTCCTCCGAATCAGACGGAATTGTAGTAACATTGCAGACTACAAAAAAGAATCCACCATCTTGTCAAGAAATATACTAGACAGAGGCTATCCCAAAGGAGAGGTTATGAAAGCAAAAAAACGGGCGAGAAATAATAACAGAGAGGCACTCCTGGAGAGACGGGACAAACCACCCATCGAAAACCAACCGATCACCTGTGTCACGACTTTCACCCCACTATCAACCAAGATCAAAAACACAATTAAACGCCATTGGGGAATCCTGAACACAGGCGATTTGACTTTTGAACTACCAAGGTTTGCTTTCAAAAGGTCACAAAATGTGAAGGACATATTGATCCACACTAGACCGAAGACCACCAAAAAAAGTTCCCAGCAGACATTATGGAACCTGCCACCGGTCACCGGCCACTACCCATGCGGTAACTGTGGGGTTTGTAAATACACTACCCCCCAGAAAACAATACAGCTCACTGACACCTTTAAATGGGTTATCCAGGGCCCCACAAACTGCAACACTACCCACTGCATTTATATGCTGACTTGCCCATGTGGTCTCAAATACATTGGGATGACTACACGTACAATTAAGACAAGGATCACTGAACACCGTAGTAATTTCCGGTGCAAGAAATCGCACACCAAGATGTGCAAACACTATCTTGAGAAACAGCACAGCGCCGACTGCATACGGTGGGTGATACTTGAGGCAAGTCCAAATTGCCCTAAAAATGCCCTGTTCCGCAAAGAACAAAGGTGGGTACACCGCCTCTCCACAGACAGACAAGGGCTGAATGAGGACATTCCCTGGAATTCTCTGTAAACATCCAACCCTATGTCACAGTATCTATCCACGTCAGGCCAAACACTAGTTACACCACTCCATCATGGCCGTAATTACCTAGGTTACCACGTGACCCGCACAGAGGGCGTTAACCGACGCAACCTTATGACGCGTTCACCTATAAATAGCCCACGCCCCCGTAGTTCATTACCTATTCGAGCTCGGCGGTGATGGGAAGGTGACTCAGCACGGACACGGATAACTTGAGGTAAGATCAGACAACTCCCTAGGTGCCCTATACGGGGTGGAACGATACCAAGAATTTCGATAACCTTAGTTCTCTCTCCCTAGCCTGAACTATAGGCAATTCCTGTTGTACCGACCCGCCGGTAACTCAGGTGGCTATTAGTCCAAGACCTTTAGGTGAGTTTGTAACTAACCACGTCACGGTTTGCCATCTCCTGATTCGGGTTCTCTCCCTGAGATAACAGTTGCGTTTTTTAACTACTGTTTTTAGATCACAACGCACCCACCACGAACATAGGTATAAGAGTGTTCACTACACTATACACTCTTTATACATCACAGGCATGTTCGTATGTGTGACACCGCACACACCACCACCACTTCACTGCACTGATATGCTAGATTGGCTGTTACAATTGTTGATATTGAACATGATACCTGCTCTAATGTTTCCTTTTTGTCTCCATACTTCAGGCATAGGATTTCCCCTGAGGTAAAGCACACGAGGTTCATGACACTAGCATGTCCCTTTTTTAACCCTTCACCCACAATCTCACCAGGTCCTGACGAATCGCGGGAAATCCCCAAGCGAGAAACATGTTGACCGACCTTTACATTAGTCTAGTTTGAAACACGGCACGTAACTCTCCGTGACCCAACAAACTAAGCTACACCTTTTAATGATAGTAGGAGGACCTCCAGAATAAAGTCTTTTCCGGGACCCTATACTATGTTTTAAACTTCACCCTTCCAAATTCAGGATACTATTGCCCTGGCCCACACACCCGCACTTCACCAACAGGCAGCTGGACAAAAAGATCTCCGCCAAAGAGCCCCTCTTTGAGGTGAGCCCGTCGGGGATTGCACCGCCTCCCCGACGAGGAGCAACCGCCGATGATGAAGCATGACATCCCTCGGGGTGTGTGAGGCAAACATGTCCAACTTAATGGATGCCCAAGAGTGTTAATATACACCTTCGGTACAGCTAGTCTCCCCTTTCCTGTCAGGAACAGTTCAGCAACCCCCGCTTGTTGTTTAGGCATTTTTTTGTGAGACCAGAATATTATTAGGCCAGGTCAAATTTTTATGTATGACGGAGTAATCTGAATACATTTGCACTACTATTATAACATGAAATTACTGAAAATTAATCAATTTTATCCGCTATGGACTGCATGAACCATAGCAAAGCGAGGATTCTCACATCAGTCTTTTAATCCACCATTATACAATCTGTATAAAGGGTTGCATCATCTTGTGGCAAGTACAGTTCTAGAGGCATTTCTTTCAACATCACCCTATATGAAACTTATACATCTTACACCCAAAGTTTATTTGGAATGAATTGCCAAGCCTTTAAAGCCATTTAGGGATTTACCTGAGAGGGAACATTTGCTGATGCAATAAAAATGCTAGCAAAGGATTCTGAAAGCTTAAAGAATACGGTGAACAAAATGCCAATTAATGTATGACTCCTTCAGTCACCATGCATTCATATTGTTGCTTGTTTTGAGAGCCATTATTGTAATACTAATGAATCTATTGGATAAAAACAGCAATTGTCTTTTATTCTTATACTAAGAGCCTAGCAATTGCCAGGCCCATCTCTCAACCTACCTCTGAGTGGCCTCCAGGCCAACTCCAGGATCTGGGTTCTCCTGCTTATCCTTCAGACCTTTTCCCTTCTGCTGCATTCTTCTTCGATTTCAATTTCTGCCTCGTATTTTACTACAGTTCTCCTATTATTGTTTTTTACTTTCTCTTCTCCCACTTTGCCTCTTGTTGGTTGCCCCTCTTTCTCTCCCTTTTGCCTTTACGCTCTCCTTTCCCATCCTTTCCTACTGCATCTGCCAATTGTTCTCTCCTTTTTACACTTTCTGCCTCTTGCATCATTCTCACCTTTCCTTTTGGGTTTGGTACTCCTATTTTCAAGCTCTGCTCACTACAGCCTCCTTTCATCTTATCCCTCTTTCTCATTGAGATCAGTCTGATGAGGGGTGATACCCAAAACTGGTCCCAGGATGCTTACTTTCTGGTCCAGGAAGTACCTGGCCAAGCATTTCGGGCTGGACTGTTCCCATGGGAAGTAGGGTCAAGACTGATTTGCATATAGCTGGGTCCAAAGTGGAATTGAGCTGTGAGAAAAACAAATTGGATTTAACCCAGATCTGTGACTGGGGTGAATGTTTAAATTATTCAACATTACATCCATCATCTGTTCTTTTTGCATTCTGATAACTCGCCATCGAGGACTGGGATCTAATCAACACTCTCACTCGATTCGAGTCCCTTCTCGTTCAAAGACTAAAGACCATCCAGAATGCTGCAGGAAGACTCGTACTTGATATCTCTCATCGCTATCAGCTACCACCTGAGAGAACCTTCAAAAATGTTCCCTTCTGCTGAATTCTTCTTCGATTTCCATTTCTGCCTTGTATTTTACTGCAATTATCCTAATATTGTTTTTTACTTTCTCTTCTCCCACTTTGCCTCTTGTTGGTTGCCCCTCTTTCTCTCCCTTTTCCCTTTACGCTCTCCTTTCCCATCCTTTCCTACTGCTTCTGCCAATTGTTCTCTCCTTTTTACACTTTCTGCCTCTTGCATCATTCTCACCTTTCCTTTTGGGTTTGGTACTCTTATTGGGTCCAAACTGGAATTGAGCTGTCAGTAAAAAAACATTGGGTTTAACCCAGATCTGTGACTGAGGTGAAGGTTTAACTTGATCAGAATTATGTCCATCTTCTGTTTTTTTTGCACTCTGCAAACACGCCACCGAGGACTGGGATCTAATCAACATTCTCATCGATTAGAGTCTCTTCTCGTTCAAAGAATACAGACCATAAAGAATGTTCCAGCAAGACTTGTACATGATCTTTCTCATCACATCGCTATCAGACCACACCTAAGAGAACTCCACTGGCTCCCTGTACACAGGAGATGCCAGTTCACGCTGCCCGACTCTGTACTCGCCTACATCAACCATCACCTGATATTTCACAAACCCTCCAGACACCACCACACTGCCTTCATGGTGCTTACTCACAACCCCTGCATTTATATAAATTGCCCATTGATTCCCCACACAGATCGAAATCTTATAAAAATAATAACCTTGTATTTTTATTGATATATTAATTTTTTATTTTGGCTGTTTTGCATAGCGCGAACAAGACCCTTGCGGGTATCAGAGCGCTTTACAGATCAAATATAGGTAATGGCATATAAAACACATGTAAATATAAATACATTGGCATATATGAATACAGTAAGTACTGGGAACAATTAAGGATTAGCACATAGCTGCTGTGGTGTATAGGACAAGTTCAAGTGAATTTGGCCATGAGAATTGATTTCACTTCTTTTTTGAAATAGGTTGTACATGGGTTAAGTCTCGTTTCTGGAGGAAGAGCGTTCCATATCCTAGTTGCCATTCCTGAGAAGGTACGATTGTATGTTTTTTTCTCGGTGAAACGTTGTGGTTTCAGAAGAAGATTGTTAGAGCTCCTGGTAGACCTGTTGCCGCCTGAGAGTACTAGTTTCTCAGCTAGGTATCTAGGGGTTTTGTGATGAAGTGCCTTATGTGTCATACAGGCAATTTTTAGCTGGATTCTGGCCTCAAAAGGTTGCCAGTTGAGGGCCAGAAGGTCCGGGGAAATTTGGCAGTTGCATTTCGTGCCTGTGACGAGTCTAGTGGCTGTATTGAAAGAAGCACTGAGAGGAGCGGTTGCTGATTTGGGTAGACCACAAAGTGCAACACTCCCATAATCAATTCTGGGAATTACTAGCGAGTAAACTGCCTGTTTGAAGTCATTTGTGGGAACAAAGGGTTTCAGTTTTCTTAGTGTGTTAATTTGAAAATGTGCACCCTTTGTTGCAACGCTGATATGTTTCTGCATGTTTAGTTTATCATCTAGGGTTATTCCCAGAGATTTTGCGGAATTGATGATGAGAGGTTGACCATCTAGTGCCGTTAGGTGTTCCATCCATTCGCTGATGATCGTTGTTTGGTTGGGAGGGGCGATTAAAAGGAATTCTGTTTTTAGTGTGTTTAGTTTTAAATGGTTCATAGCTAGCCAGATCTGTGTATCTTGGAGCGTTGAGTTAAGGGACTTGATGTCTTCAAGAGATTTGACCTTAATATAGAGTTGTGTATCGTCTGCGCACATGTGATATTGGATATTTGCGGAGTTGAGAAGCTCTGTGAGTGGTTCCATGAACAGATTGAAGAGTGTTGGGGAGAGAGAAGATCCTTGAGGTACTCCCAGAGTGACAGGGGTGGACTTAGATAATGATTGGTTGATCTTGAATCTTTGTGTTCTGTTTTGGAGGAAAGAGGTGAACCATTTGAATACTGTTCCAGATAGCCCCATTCTATGCTTCAGGAGGTTCAGTAGTTTGACTTTATTGAAGGCTGAGGAGAGGTCAAGGAGGATTAGCAGGCAGGCTTTGTTTTGATCCAATATTTGTAGTGCATCATCAATTATGGGGGTCGTAGCTGATTCAGTGCTGTGTCCTGAACGAAAGCCTGATTGGAATTGGTCTAGAAGGTTGAAGCGGTCTATGTGGAGGCTAAGCTGCATGTGGACACACTTTTCAAACAGTTTGGCAAGGGTTGAGATGTTAGATATTGGGCAATAGTTATTTAAGTCAGATGGGGCAGCTGATACTTTCTTAGGGATGGGTGATACCTGACCAGCTTTGAGGATGTCAGTTATGGTTCCTTGCATGAAGGAGGAATTTATGATCCTCGTCCATAGGGGCACTAGCAGTGGCATAAAGGTCTTTAGGTGTGATGCTGGGAGGAGGTCAATTAAATGGTTAGAAGGATTCAGAGAACTGAGTGTGTTGAGGATAGATTCTTCGTTGCAGAGGTTGAAGGTGGACCAGGAGGCATTGTTTTTGAGGTCGGGTGTTGTGACGCTGTTGTACGAGGACCCCACTGTGGTCCGAGAGGAGATTGTGGGTGTAACAGGAAGTGATACTAGATCTTAAGTAGGTATGCCTTTAGTTTTTCAGCCTTTGTTGTGAAAAAGGGGGCACAATCCTCACATTTGGGAGGTATATCCGGGTTGGTTTGGGGGGAATAGTGGACACCCTTAGACTGGGCTTTGATTATTTCGAAGATTTTTTGTGAGGCAATTCTTAGCTTGGTCTAGTTGAGTGCGTATGTAATCCACTTTAGATCGTCTAATCCTTCTGTAGTAGGCATTTCTGGTGCTCCTTAGTAATTTCAGGTGGGCAGTGGATGGGGCTGCTCTCCATTGTCTTTCAATAGCTCTCAATGATCTCCTCTCTTCATTTAGTCTACCATCATACCAGGGTTTTGAGTTCTTTGTGTTCAGTCTTTTTAGTTGTAGGGGGGCTATGGTGTCAATAATCTTGTTCATCGAGTGGAAGTAGTGATTTGTCAAAGCCTGAACATCGTTGGATCTATCAGGTGGAGGCACGAGGGTGTGACTAGCTGATGAAACATAGACCGGATTGATGTTTTCTAGGTTCCTCTTCCAGGTTTGTGTTCTCGTGGGTTGGACAGAGAGTAATTTGACTGCTTCCTTGATATGAAAAGTGATAATGTGATGGTCGGACCAGTCGCACGGGAGGATCGATTCCAGTTGGGTAGAGTTTGATTTGGAAATTATTAGATCAAGGATTGATCCTTTTTCGTGCGTGGGGCTGTCACAAATTTGGATCAGATTGAGGTCGGATAGGAAAGCTTTGAGGCTATTGACATCTGGGTCGTCAAGATCGTTCAAGTGAAGATTGAGGTCCCCCAGGAAGATCTGTGTATTTTGTTGCCCTACGTTTGTCGCTAAAATATCCATCAAATGTTCGATGAAGGTGAGGTTGTTGCCAGGAGGATGGTAGAAAGAGTGTAGTGTGCATATTGGCTTGCTATTGCTAGTAATGAGTAGGCAAAGGTATTCACAGGAGGAGAACATTGGAGTGTTAGAGCGGTTCACAGAGATGTTGTTCTTGTGAATGCAGGCAATACCACCACCAATCTTGCCGGGTTTGTCTAGTCTTGTGATGTAGTAGTTTGGGGGAACTAATATGTCTAGAATGGGTGTGGGTGACTCAGTTAGACAGGTTTCCGTTAAAATTATAAGGTCGGGTTCATTGGTTATAATAAGGTCAGCTATGACCGAGGCATGACGTGCAGCCGATCTACAATTTAATAAAATGCATTTTAACTGGGCTTTGGTCGAGGTGGTATTTTGGTCATGGGAGATGGGTACTCTTGTGAGGTTGCTTTCAACAATACCTCTGGGAGTGTGTCTTGTCCTTCTAGAGGCCTTGGGAAGGATGGGTTGGATTAAGGACATTTTCTGAGTCATCTCTAAGTGAACTCGCCCACCCGGTAGGGTTGGAGGTTCGTAGAAGTTAAGTAGTGAAATAAGGACCTTAGGTGATAGTGCTCTCATTTCCCTTGCTGGCCTGGATGAAGCATTGGGGTAAGGTACTGTTTTCCATTTGGGGGCTTCCTGAAGCGAGGGAATAGAGCGAGGCTGCTGAGTGGGTTTCACTTTGGGCTTGGGTTGTTGCCTTATCAGATTGTGCAGAGTTTGGATGTCTTCTTTTATTTGTCGTAAGGATAGTATTATCTCGTCTAGTTTGGGTTCAGGTGTTAAGGTTGTCATATTGCTGGCCTGGACTGTCGTTAAGATGGGCGGAGTTGTGGCTTGTGTGGTGTCCTTGGGTGGGACTTGTGTTGGATCGACGGGTGGTGGGTTTGCAGTGCCCCGTCCCATGGCGAAGGGAGGGGAGGAGAGTGCTTTAGGAGTGTCTGAATTTGTGTGTGGTATTGTGGGAGGGGAGACACTAGGTAGGGGGAGAGTGAACTGTGGAAGTGCAGGTGTGATGTTGTTGTGTGCTGTGGGGGGACTGATGTTGAGATTTAGATTGCGGGGTGCGAGGGGGGCTGCAGCCATAACGTGATTGACTGTGTAGGGAGAGATTGGGGTAGAAACTGGAATATAGTTGAAGGGAGGGGTGAGGGTGGGGGGTGAGGTGGAGAAGAAATGGGTGAGGAGTAAGGGTGGGCATAAAATCTGTTTCGCGGGCGAATTTGCGGATTTTCCACGATTTCGCGATCCGCGAATCTCGCGAAATCGTGGTAAAATCTGCGAATCAGCATGGACGAATTTTCGGCCAAGCAAGGGTTACAGCAGCAGGTGCAAAAGTTGCACCTAATTTCTTTGTAACCTTTTACAAAAGGGTTACAAACAAATTAACTTCAACTTGGAAACCTGCTGCTAATTGCTTCCTGGCGCCTCTTTGCCTACTTGCAACTATTCTCTGACCCTGCTCTGACCCTTGAAGCAGGGTCAGAGAATAGTTACAAGTAGGCAACACAGCACCTGTCCAAGGAATTAAACTAAGCCTGGGCGTAGTTCGCGTAGCCGCACTCCTCTGAGTTACGCGAAGATGCACTTGCACTCCGCGAACTACGCATAACTCCGCGAACATGCGTAGTAGCTTGCTTGAACCGTTCGCGAGCCGTTTTTCGACTTCGGGAGCGCCGTGGAACTCTGGAACCTGCTCGACACCACATCTCCAGACGTCGCCTTCCTCAGGGAAACATGGATGAATGCCTCCTCAGCGCCCAACATCGCCGTCGCCGTCCCGGACGGATACAAGATCACCCGGAGAGACCGTGTCAACCAGACAGGAGGAGGCATCGCCATCGTCCACAAGCACACCATCCGCATCACAACCAACTCAGACGACACCCTCACAGCCGCCGAACATCTTCACTTCCAGATACACACCGACCCCAAGACCACACTCAGAGGCACCATCATCTACAGACCCCCAGGACCTCGCACACAATTCAGCGAAGACATCGCAGACTTCATCAGCCCGCACGCCCTCGCCTCTGCTGACTACATCCTCCTAGGGGACCTCAACTTCCACCTGGAGAACAACAATGACAACACCACCACCACCCTGCTGGACAACCTCGTCAACCTCGGACTCATGCAACTGGTGAACACCCCCACCCACTATGCTGGACACACGCTTGACCCAGTCTTTTCCTCCAGCAAGTACATCTCCTTCAGCCACTCCACCGGACTCCACTGGACAGACCACAGCTGCGTCCACTTCAGCTTCAGAAAGACCACGACTCACCACCACCCGCAACAGTTTCCCCACAGGAACTGGAACAAGATCACCACCGACCAGCTCACCACTTCACTGAGCCAGAACCCTCCCGCCAGCTCAACGGACCCCAACCAAGCAGCCAACAACCTCACACAGTGGATCACCAATTGCGCTCGCCCAACCAGCCTCGACCACTCGCAGTCCGGCTTCCGTGCCAACCACAGCACCGAGACCGCCCTCATCGCAGCCACTGACGACATCCGAGCCCTGCTCGACAACTGGGAAACAGCGGCCCTTATCCTCCTGGACCTCTCCGCAGCATTCGATACGGCACTCCACACCACTGGAGTCAAGCTAGCCGGGCTGATGAGAGGTGTTACCTCGAAACCGGTCCGGTCCTCGGATGCTTGATTCCGTTCTGGGAAGGACATGGTGTTTGTAGTTCGTAGTTCGGACTGGACTGTTCCCATGGGGCACAGGGTCAGAGCTGATTTGCATATCACCATTGTCTAACCCAGGGTGGTGTGGAGTGCAAAAAAAACGATGGATTTGGGCCCAGATCTTTGGACTGGGGTGAGTGTGTGACATTGATCCACATTTGGTCCATCACCTGTTGTTTTTGCATATTCCGCCCTAAGTGCGCTGGGGATGCCCAGACGTGGGTCCCAGGCACTCCACACCACTGGAGTCAAGCTAGCCGGGCTGATGAGAGGTGTTACCTCGAAACCGGTCCGGTCCTCGGATGCTTGATTCCGTTCTGGGAAGGACATGGCTTTTGTAGTTCGGACTGGACTGTTCCCATGGGGCACAGGGTCAGAGCTGATTTGCATATCGCCATTGTCTAACCCAGGGTGGTGTGGAGTGCAAAAAAACAATGGATTTGGGCCCAGATCTTTGGACTGGGGTGAGTGTGTGACATTGATCCACATTCGGTCCATCACCTGTTGTTTTTGCATATTCCGCCCTAAGTGCGCTGGGGATGCCCAGACGTGGGTCCCAGGCACTCCACACCACTGGAGTCAAGCTAGCTGGGCGGATGAGAGGTGTAACCTCGAAACCGGTCCGGTCCTCGGATGCTTAATTCCGTTCTGGGTAGGTCATGGCTTTTGTAGTTCGGACTGGACTGTTCCCATGGGGCACAGGGTCAGAGCTGATTTGCATATCGCCATTGTCTAACCCAGGGTGGTGTGGAGTGCAAAAAAATGATGGATTTGGGCCCAGATCTTTGGACTGGGGTGAGTGTGTGACATTGATCCACATTCGGTCCATCACCTGTTGTTTTTGCATATTCCGCCCTAAGTGCGCTGGGGATGCCCAGACGTGGGTCCCAGGCACTCCACACCACTGGAGTCAAGCTAGCCGGGCTGATGAGAGTTGTTACCTCGAAACCGGTCCGGTCCTCGGGTGCTTGATTCCGTTCTGGGAAGGACATGGCTTTTGTAGTTCGGACTGGACTGTTCCCATGGGGCACAGGGTCAGAGCTGATTTGCATATCGCCATTGTCTAACCCAGGGTGGTGTGGAGTGCAAAAAAACAATGGATTTGGGCCCAGATCTTTGGACTGGGGTGAGTGTGTGACATTGATCCACATTCGGTCCATCACCTGTTGTTTTTGCATATACCACACCCTAGTGCAGCACCTCAGCACCATCGGAATCCAAGAGAAGGCACTGGAGTGGATCATCACGTTCCTCACCGGAAGAACCCAGAGAGTCAGCCTCCCCCCGTACAGATCCAAGGCCATCGAAGTCATATGCGGCGTACCACAAGGATCATCACTCAGCCCCACCCTCTTCAACGTCTACATGAGCCCCCTCTCAGCCATCGTACGCCAACACAACCTCAACATCATCTCCTACGCCGACGACACCCAGCTGATCCTCTCCCTCACCAACGACCCAGGAACCGCCAGAACCAACCTACACGAAGGGATGAAAGACGTAGTCGAGTGGATGAGGAACAGCCGCCTGAAACTGAACTCAGACAAGACGGAAGTCCTCATCCTTGGATCATCACCCTCCACCTGGAACGACTCCTGGTGGCCCCCTGCCCTGGGCAGCGCACCCAAACCAACGGACCACCCACGCAACCTGGGCTTCATCCTGGACTCCTCCCTCTCGATGACCCCACAAGTCAACGCCGTCTCATCATCATGTTTCAACATCCTACGCATGCTCCGAAAGATCTTCCGATGGCTCGCCACCGAAACCAGGAAGACGGTCACACAGGCACTCGTCACCAGCCGACTGGACTACGGAAACACCCTCTATACCGGAACCACAGCCAAACTCCAGAAAAGACTCTAACACATCCAGAACGCCTCCGCACGACTCATCTTGGACATCCCCCGACACAGCCACATCTCCGGACACCTGAGAGACCTTCACTGGCTCCCCGTCAGCAAGAGAATCACGTTCCAACTCCTCACCCACGCACACAAGGCCCTCCACGACCTGGGCCCCAGGTACCTCAACAACCGCCTGACCTTCTATACTCCCACCCGCCCGTTACGATCGACCAGCCACGCCCTCGCCGCCGTGCCACGCATCCGAAGATCCACCATGGGAGGAAGATCCTTCTCCTACCTGGCAGCCAAGACTTGGAACTCCCTCCCTATCCACCTCCGCCTGACCCAAGACCAACTCTGCTTCAGGACGCAACTCAAGACATGGCTGTTCGAGCAGTAGCGGATCCCCCTCCCCCAAGCGCCTTGAGACCCTCTGGGTGAGTAGCGCGCTATACAAATATCCTGATTGATTGATTGATTGCCTGCATGCTCGGGATGTGTAGCGCGCGAAGTTACCCATGAGGTTTGTCCCGCCCGCTCGCGTCCCCTTATTTCCGGTCACTACTAATGTGTTTGCGAGTTATTCTGTGCCAGATTGCAGTTTCTGCGTGTTCGGCAACTCGATCTTACCGACAAGCATCCTCGCGCACGCGAAAATGCTATTGAGCGCGCGAGAACTACGCTACGCAGCAGTTTGCGGAGTATTCAACAACTTCGCGTTCTCCGCGGAGCGCGGAGTTGCCGAAACTCTGCAAACTCCGCAAATGGAGCGTAGTTCTTCGCCCAGGTCTAAATTAAACCTCATCAGGAAGCACTTACAGATATAAAAAACAGGAAATACACCCATTTTGAGTTGTCAGGAGGGGTTAAACTAAAAGAGACCTTTACAGCACAATTTTCATATGCATTTTGCTAAAAATAAAAAGCTGTACGTTCTGTAGGGGCAACTCAGGAATCTGGCCCTTCAGAGATCCGGCTCTCTTTCTTTCTCCCTCTCTCTTTCCCTCTCTTTCTCTCTCTATCTATCTATCTATCTATCTATCTATCTATCTATCTATCTATCTATCTATCTATCTATCTATCTATCTATCTCTCTCTCCCTCTCCCATAAACGACTGCATGGGTAACTTCGCTATGCAAGCGGCTCGCGAAGACGCAAAAACCCCGCGAACACGCAAAAAACCCAGCGAACACGCAAAAAAACAAAAATCCGCAAATTCGCACAAATTCGTGAATTTTGCAGATCGCGAATTTGCAAATCCGCAAATTCGCGGATCGCGAATTCGCTAAATTCTCCCATGCTTAGTGAGGAGATGGGGAGTGGTAGTGAAGGGCGAGGGAGTGTGTGGGAAGGCCACGGGTGATGTGATACTAGTGTGAGGCAAAATGGAAGTAGTAGGAATATTGGTGTTATTGGGGGGTGCATATATACTGAGTATTATTCATAGGGGAGACAGTTGGCCTTGTGGTGGATGTATTTGTGCTATGGGATAGCGAGGGAGAGTGCCAGGAGGGGGGATTAGATAGAGAGACCCTCTGATGATTAGGAGAGGTGGGATGGGGTCTTGTAGCCTTAGCTTTGATGATTGGGAAGATATTGTCAAGTAGATTAAGGTTATGGTCTGATGCCTGCATGAGGATGATCCCATTGTGATAAATGGTAATTGTGGCCGTTGCGTCGTAGAACGGGGAGGGGATGATGGATAGTGTAATACCGTTTGCAGTTTTCTTAGTAGATTCTCCTGCCCCCATATCTCAGGGAATTTATGTAATGAGGGGAACGCTGTATATTGTCTTCACCCAAAATGTTTTATCACCTATCATTGTATAGGTAGGCTGAGGCAAACTTTTTATTACACCTAAGTATTCAGAGTAATTTTGATAATTTTGCATTACTCTTTAGATGCACAACTACTGGAATATTTGCAATTAGGCCTGTTGACGTGATGATGAGTAATTGGGCACACAAATCCGACCACAGGAGCAGAGGAACAATGTACTTAGCTAGCCAGAGCACCTTCTGACTGCTGGCTGCTGGTGTTTGTGTTCTGTTACATTTAGCAATATTTTCTTAGCCCAAAATGGATCATAGCATCCACTTTAGACACAAGGAGGCCTTTTGCAATAAGTAAATAGCTCTAAACGATAGATGCATGGTCCTTGCATAATTCCTCATATTCAAACTATGATATTTTGCTGTAATGCTGCATAATCACTTGAGTTATGTCCATCCCTATGTCAAAGGTGAACCTGAATCTACCATCAACATCAGTTTTTTGCCCTCAACTTTGATCTCACATGTAGGCATTATTATGGGTTCTCAGTCAACTCCCTTGTCTTCCCTTATGCTCAAAGTTCGCTTTTTCCAATTGTCAAACAGTTTAAGTTATGCATTTTCTCACCACAACGTATTCATGCATAATGGCTTCTTATTATACATTTCTTACGTGTCCCTGAACTGACAAAACACCAGAGACCATAATAAAGAAGACCCTCTCGTTAACACCTGTAACATGTTTTGTGTTGTTCCAACAATCTTTGTTGGAAGATTTATCATAATCATCGCCAGATACATGAGCAATCAAAAGCTGCAATCTCATTCACAGACTTACTAATTCAATTTACATATTTGATCCTGTATTCTCTTGCATACCCAAGAGGAGGTGTTTTCCAGTCTCTTAATTATATCCAAAGCCTTGTTAACTTCAGTTATCCTAATAACAAGCAAGATACTTTTCCTTCACTTATTGGCTATTGATACATCTCACTCATTGATCCCTGATTAACAAATCAATTGTGTTCCTACCTTTTCAGACTTCGCCTGGACTCCTGTGAATTTATGATGCTCCAAAACTATATTTATCTGTGTCCCTAAATGTTTTTCAAGCATCTGAACAGATATCTAATGTAAGACATTGAGTTGTTCTTCAGCATTGCTTATAGGAGTCCACACATTCATGAATACTCCTGCCTTCCACACCCAAATTGTCAAGTAAACAGCATATTTCCTGGCTGCAGAACATTCTTCCCTACTAATTAGCACAAGAGTCTCATCAATTAATATTTTGCAAAGTTTCAAAGCTGTCAAGTATGTGGATGATGGAACATCCTAGCAGCAGCCATTAGTTGAATAGGCTTTCCAGTCCATTATATGTTTGATGAAATAAGTCAAAACATTTTATAAATGCAATGCCTGAGGTCTTGCTGGGTAGACAAAAATATGGGCCTCAGACACAGTAAATGTTCATCAAGTCTAAATGTGTGTTGAAATGCTTGTAAACCAGTAGTATGATTTTTTTAAATACCTTCGCCATATCAGAGCAGATTTTGGCTAATTGGTGCCATCCCTCTTTAACCTGTTTTTTTTAAATAGCCTAGAGAATTATTATTTCATTTCAATGCTAAGTTTAAATATGGAAAGTCATCCTGTGCTTTGCCAACCACTGCAATGAAAGAAGGTCACAACGTAGAAAGTTATGCATGTGATGTCACCACATATATGTGTGATGTCTACGGTGTGCAGTGGGACTGGCAAGATGATGACATACATCTGCTGTGTCACCTACCACTTTTCATAAAAGGAGGGTACCCTTCCTCTTTGAGAATTGGCCATGTCTTGCACTCCCTCTTACAGTGCTCATCGTAAAAACAAAGCAGAGTGGCTGTGTCTTGTTCTGACTGCTATCTTTTAAAAACAAAGAAGAACAGCACTTTACATATTGACCTTTCCTCGCCCTGCTTCTCCTTAAAGGATCTTGTACGTTCTTCTCAATAATGAATACTTTGCCCTATAGAAAAGCAGAGAAATTACCAATTGTCTGTTGACCTTTTCACCAATCACAAGATCCAAGATGCTACAAGCTGGTGAAACAATGATCCCACACAGAGAAAGAAGTTGCTGGTTCTTCAACAGGAAAAAGTCAGTTGTCCACGATGGTCAAACACTTGTGGTTGTGCTATGCTTGTCTTGATGAACAGATGAATACGTTAATTTCCTATTTGACGAAAATGAGAATTGGGTTTACCCATGAGTAAAGTATTCCTGAAGTTGAGCATGAATATGATTTGTGATTAAACCAATGTTTTAATGTCAAAACCTCGTATCTGGGCTTAAACTCCTCAAATAAATGTAAGTTAGTACTGGGAGACCTTTGCTGTGACATTTGTATGTCTTTGCATCCATGTATGTGTGTTTGCATATGTGTGTTTTGTTTTTAACTTGTGAGAAGAAGATACTCCATAATATGGGGTTTTCAGTCCCGTACTCTGAGCGAGTGTAGTCAATCTTGAAGTGGGATCAAATAAACCATTTGTATACAAAATAGATTAATAAATGATGATGAGATGTTTTATTTCATATGGGAAAAGTCATCCTGGATTCAATGTCTGTAAGAGTCTGCTCTAGCATTGATATACCTTTTGTGGACAATGATGTTCGGAGTAGTTGTGTCTCATCTACATATCGATTATAATTTATTTTAAAGTGATTAAGAAGCATGGTAAAAGATGTTAGTACAGATTAAAGAGTGCATTAACAGAAAGGGCTTCATAGAACCACCAGAACTAGAGCCGAATCTCTGAAAGTTTATTGCGCTACTTTAATTGTTCAGATCAGTTTTCAATTAATGTAGATAATGCATCATTCATGCCCATTCTATTGTTGAGTGTGCTAAGTCTTTTAGTGGCTCTACCTAGATCCTGCTCGATGGTGCAAGCTTCACTGATTGCCCATTGAAAAGCGCATTCAATTCAAGGTATTGTGCATTTCTTTTAAAATCTTGATGCACCAAGCCCCTGATGGGCTATCTTATCTACTGATGCCCTATGTGCCCAGGCGCGCATTGAGGTCCGCCAATCGTGCGCTTGTCTGTGTCCCTCGAGTTTGGAGAGCGAGGGCAGGAGGCTGTTCATTCGGCCTTCTAGCGGCAAAACTTTGGAACTCCCTCCCAGCGAACATTAGAGGTATTTCTAATCTCTTGATGTTTCGAAAAACCATAAAAACCTGGCTGTTCCCACTATCTGACGTTTAGGTGCTTGGTGGTCTCTGCTTTTGTCTCTGGTTTCTGGTTGCGCTGTGACGCCTTGTTGCTGAGGCAGCCATGCACACTACAAATCCTTAATAGATAAATAAATGAGTAGGGTGCTATGGTTTAGCATTCAAACAGTGATGGGCATGCTGAAGCCACTTTTTATCCAGTAAATATAGTGTATCAACAATTTGCCGGATGGTTGCTTCAGTGCTTGTGGACTGGGCTGCTGGACCAGGGGTGGAAGACGTACCAGGTTGTGGGTCAGGAACGAGAGTAACACCAGGTCGTGGGGTTAAAGATGGTTTTATTGGAATTCCCCGATTGGACTTTAACATTAAAGTTCTCCTCGTTCGGAAAGTAAGTCTCTCTTTAGCAAATTGACTGAAATCCGTTTTGGCGTTCGGGTGTTCGTCTTCTTCGTATGGACGTGATGCACCTCCCGGTCTGGTCAGAAGGCAGTCGCTTGGCTCCGGTTCCCATGCAAAAGAGACCAACAGAAAGGGAGCCGTTAGTTCTCCTGTCTACTGGGGGTTGCACCAAAGGGGCCGTGTGAAGTGAGGGAGGGTATCACCGGTGACTTCGTATCTCAAGTACAGTGGAGTGGTTTGGGTTTTTACAGACAGTGAGGGTTAAACGCGGGGTAAAGGAAACATAAGGTGGGGGTAAACGAGGGAACACACACACGGGTTCTGTACACTTTATACACGCTTGCTTCCCACCCAAGCCGCCATACGCTGCCGTACCTGGGCTAGCCACGCTCCTCCCCCGGGATAGTGGCACGGCGTCTCACGGGATCGTTGGCCTCCTGGCTCTCCATGGGACTCCTCTTCAGCTTTTCCTCCGGGATGTTCTTCGGTCCTTCCTCGTACTCCTTCGCTGCTACAAACTTCTCTCGCCCGTTCTCCAACACCGCTCCTCACCTGCTCCTCCGGGGTTATGTCACACGCCGTGTAGAGCACTTCCTGGGCTTTAACCAATCCTGTATCTCTGACGTATGCAGAGGGATCTTCTTCCTCCGCCGTGTATGTCCAGTTAAAGGTGCCGTGTTCTTCCTCCTCGAGTCCGTCCTGACCTGCGCCCCATGTGTCCGTCTGCAAGGAAGGAGGAATTATGGAGTCATTTCTGGGTGTCCACCACTCCTCAGATCCTGTCAACCTCACCCCGTTACAGTGCTACATCCAACTTCACGACCCAGTGGCTTGCATGGTGGGAATATTTGCCACTCTATAATCTATATACTTCATATTGTTAGCATTATCAATAAAATAAATTGAGTCTTCAGTTAGCTCCCTTTTAATTTAAGGCTAATAGTATCTTCTGTCCCCAGAAAGATTTCTTGGAGTGTGTAGAGTGTCATGAATCAGATAACATATGATCTACATGATTCTAAATCTATTCCTAAGAAACAGAGGGCTATGGTTAAGACCCTAAAAGATAAACAGAAATAGACGATCTATGTCACACACTGTTTCCAGTAAGAAGAAGACAACATGCTAACTTTAATGTCTTAGTATACTTTAGAGAGAAGGTACGATCTCTAGTGAGAGAGATCAGATATCGCTGATAGAGTACATATTTTTGGAGCATTTTGTCCCCTTAGTCCAGTGGTTGATACCTCTTAAAACAGCTTGCGGGGAAAAATAGGACAGTTTTAGTGTTATTATTTATATTTATTTATTTAACATAATTCTACAGTGTTCTCATAGCCACAAAGCAGCAGAGCTGTCTACCAATAATGGAGTGGTAATTATTCATTGAATAGGGAAGGGAATGAAAGAGGGGTTCGTCAGTGAAGTAATTCCAGAAGAAGTCTGTGTTGATTTTTTTCTGGAACGCAATCAGGTCTGGATTTCGACAGGTGTAGTCTAGAAAAGAGTACAATAATCTTGTAACTAGGCAGAACAATGTTTTGCTGTGTTAATTTTTTTATATTTAGAGTTTCTTAAATTAGGCCAATTTATGATACTGGTAATTTGCTGCACACCAATGAATTGTAGTTTGTTCTTCATATAGGTCTGTAATGGTATTATGGAAAAAGTCAATGATAATATGGAAAATTATACATGTATTTATGAGAATGAAATCACATCCTTGTTGACTAAATCACCCGGTGTAAACTCCACATGAGCCCCAACTCACAAATGCATAGTCAGGCAAGTCCTGATAACTAGGCCCAGGGTTACTGATGAATAGGTCACGGGTGGGATGGCACATAGCTGGAGGATAAACGGACAAGCAGAAAACCTTAGATCAATCCCAGAGATAGGCGCAGCAACATTTCAATGGTCAAGGGAGTTTAATCACACATGACCGAGGGGGTAGGTCTGCTCTTAAAACACCATGAAGTCAGATGTCAAAGAAGTTAGGAACCTATAGCCAATCAGTGCACAGCACGCACGGTGATCACACACTCTCCATGTCGGACACCTAGACTTGTTACACACTGGCTGCATTGTGTCCACACAAGATCGAGGCCCATCTGTATTTACCATTAGACAATTTAATCCAAAAGCAGTAACCTACATTCCTCACCATATACGGATCAACAGAAACCTTTATCACCTACGATGAACTGTATAAAAGAAGGCCACAGGCCAATTGTAAATTGAGCCATCTTCAAACCTTGTGCCTGTAACTGCTATCCCGACCTCTGTATTAAATAAATAAACTGCTCCTGTTTTGCAAAACTCCTCTTGTCTCTTGTTTTTTGAAAGGTATTTTGTGTGCATGTAACATTTTGGCAAACCATCCAGAAGCTGATTGGTACTTTGAAACTGACTGCACCTAATTGAAGGACACCCTGCCTGGATGGACTCACACTTGTGCAACAGTTCAGGAAGGATGGAGGTCCGTCATAAAGAAGCCGTCACAGAGGATAAGAGACTACATCAGAAAATAATTTAAAGCATTTTATGTATGGTAAACTCGGAGAGAAAAAAGATAACCTGAGCACCCTGCCACTGACAGAATCTGATATATTGCCTATTGTGCATGTCCTAGCTGAGAAGTCATAAGGCACCTTCACATACAATTCAGGGGAATTTTACGATAGTCAGCATGCTTCGAAAGGCAAACATTTATTGTATAGTCCTTGATAACTCAGAAAATGCTATTTTTGTGATAAAGTTACCCTGATTGGGAAGAGTTGGCACCTCAATTTGTATTTGTATTTGTATGTTGGATTTATATCGCGCCAATCACCTACAGGTCTCTAGGCGCTTGGAAATCGATGGAATTAATACCGATGGAATTTGTACCATAACTACATACAACACAGAAGGTTAATACAACAGCCTATACTGCACCCAAAGCCTTCCCAAACAACCATGTCTTTAAAGACTTTCTGAACCTTAGGAGGTTTACCTCTCTGCACAGTGCCTCTGGCAGCTTATTCCATAAGTGAGGGACCAACACAGAGAAGGCTCTCCCTCCCTTAGTCACCAATCTGTACTGAGGACAGATCAGCAGCTGAGAAGCAGAGGATCTAAGTGTTCTTTTTGGGTTATACACGGCCAAACGGTCTTTAATATAGGCCGGTGCATGGCCATAAATTACTTTATGAGCCGTGCATAGACTCTTGAACTCAACCCTCTCTTTTATGGGGAGCCAATGTAAGCTCTGCAATAGGGGAGAAGCGTTAGTCCTTCTTGGAGTCCAAAAATCAATTGTGCCGCTTCGTTCATCACGACCTGCAATCTGTTAGTAAGAGTTTTTGGGAGGCCTAGGTAAAGGGCATTCCAATAATCTAATCTAGAGATAATGGTTGCCGTTACGATTGTTCGCAGCATGTCCTGAGAAAGGACTGGGGCTAACTTCCGTAGCTGCCTAATGATGTTCGTACAGCTCCCAACAACAGAAGAAATTTGGCTGCCCATTGACAAATCGCAGTCCAACTTAATCCCCAAACTCTTTACGGCTGCACTCGGCTTCGGAGTTGGACCTAACTCCGGTGGCTGTTAAAGATTGCTCCAAGGTGAGGTGGCCGATGGAATTACCAATCCCTCAGTCTTATCTGTATTGATCTTCAGCAGATTTCCCGTCATCCACCCAACCGTATACCTCAGAATGTTCTGTACTTGGGACTGCGCGGCCTCAGTATTATCGATAATCAGAACAAGCTGAGTGTCATCCGCATAATTAAAAACTCTGCAACCCATGCTGGCCAGAGACACAATCAGAGGCTGAAGATATAAATTAAACAGCAATGGGGACAGCGCGGAGCCTTGGGGCACTCCACACCCTAAAGTCCCCATATCTGATGTCATTCGCATAGATGTTTAGTCAAAAAGGTTTTCTCAGTGCTATTGGTTTCTTGGCACTGTTGGTATCTGAAAGGAAGAGAAAGGAGAGAAAGATGTTGGTTGCTTAGATCACTGAGTGTGACACAAACGGTATCATTGGACCACTGGGCATGACAAATATTTTATGCCTGACGCCTGTGTGTGACACAGGGTGTGAGTCAGACTTTAGAGAAAACAATGTGGACCTGGGAAACTAGGTATAATGTGTCCGCCAAAAGTGGCCAGTGGTTCGCAAGTTATTCCTTTTTCTGCATCTTTTATGTATGCCTTTGCAACAGAAATTATATTGGCAGACAATCAAGCTCAGTTAGTACTGTGTACCAAGCATAGCTTCCCCTGTTTAGAGGATAGCATAGTTTAGGAGTGGGCTAAAAAATCTTTGACAAAGCAATTATATTTTTCCTCTGTCAAACTTTGTTGATACGTACTCAGCATTGTCATTTACATTTGGCATTGTGGACGCCACCCAGCTGATCCTCTCCCTCACCAACGAACCCACAGCAGCCAAAATCAACTTCCACAGCGGGATGAAGGCCATTGCAATCTGGATGAAAGACAGCTGCCTCAAACTCAACTCGTAAAAAGCCACAGTACTCATCATGGGACCCATCCCCTCAGATTACAATGATTCCTTTTGGCCTGCCACATTGGTAACACCCCCCACCCCCACGGACCACACACGTAACCTCGACATCATACTGTACTCCTCGCTCACAGTAAACCACCATATCAACACAGTATCCCTATCATGCATCCTCACACTCCGCCTGCTTCGACAGACATTCAGATGGATCCCCACTGAATCTGAAAAAGATGGTAATCCACGCACTGGTCGGAAGCAGACTCACCTATGGCAACACACTCCACACCAGCTTCACCCAGAAACTCCTCAGGAAACTACAGAGACCCACATGCATCAAGCAAAATCGGTCACAAACGGGCAGATTCTCAAAATATGTCCCTTTGCGACCTGTATTTTTGCATTTGGGATGCATCATCCCAAATGCAAAAATCACAATGTAAGTAATCTTTAAATTGCGATTATTTAGATTGCGAGTGCATTTAAGGAATCTCAAATTGAGATTCCTTAATTGCAATGCATTAAGTAAAAAAAAATAGTGAGTTTGCTAATAGGGGGAGCAAATTAACCTGAAGTTGAACTTCATGGTAATTTGCAAAAACTTTGAAAAATGCACTAAAGTGCATTTTTCAAAGTTCCATTTTACACACACATGCCCATGGGTGCAGCAGAGTGTCCCTTTGACACCCTGGCACCCTAGAAATTGCATTCTCAATTTGCGATTCTGTAATGTCTTCCCTTTCATTCCTATGGGCCTCTAGGCATATAATAACGAATGGGGAGGCATTTGTTAATTGCGACTCACAATTTGCAAGTCACAATTAATGAATGTTTAGAAATCGCTACTTTTTAAGCGATTTCTAAATGCATAGCCTTTTGCTATTCCTTATTAGCGAATCCTTGTTTTTTCACTAATAAGGAATCGCAAATGGCATGCATGTGCCAGATAATGTTTAAAACACCACAACCTGCCTGGCCCTCACAATCTCTCACTGCAGCCACATCACCAAACACCTTTGAGAACTACACTGCGTCCCAATCAACAAATGAATCACTTTCAAACTCCTCACACATGCCTACAACGCCCTCTCATTCCAAAATACCTGCCAGACACCTACACTCCACCTAACTGGCCCTGGCCGCCATCCCAAGGATCCACTAAAGGAAGATCCTTCTCATACCTCACCACCAAGTCCTGGAATACCTCTTCACCTATTCATTACCTCCTTATCCATCTTCCTCACCACATAAATAACCATTGAGCATTCAGAAACTCCAAGTAGCATTTGCACACTAGTCTCCCTAGCCCTCCAATATGGCCCCCAGTGGCAACAACTAAACATATAAGAGGATACAGAAGTCAGAGCACAACCTGTTTTTTTTTGTTTCTGCACTGGTCCGAGTGCTGTTCAGGTTCATGATAAGCAGGTAAATTGGGGAAGAGGTCCTGCTCTAGCGGACTCATGGGCCCCATTAAGGGAGTTTGTACTCTTTGTCACCGCCTTATTTTGGCACTTTTGGCATTCTTCCTCGGTCATGCACTAGTTGACACTCAGAGGTGCCGTGCCTGGAACTGCCTTCATTTGTAGTGAAGTAGTGTGGCTCACTGGTTAGAGGCGGCAGACTCGAGAGCAGAGGACGGCCCAGGACCAGGGTTCGATTCCCGGCGCGGCAGGTTTCTGGACCAGGGTCAGCGGACTCGATAATTCTCTTGCCTCGGTGCCCACTCTGATCAGCGATCACACTCAGCAACTCTGGGCATTAGCTTGCCTCATCTTCACTAACGGCCCCACCAGACCGCCGGGGATGCCTGGTCTCACCCTGGAGATACCCATTAAGGGACCATCTCTCAGGGAAGCCAGGAAGGGTTTCGCAGCGGTCGAAGCGCCTTGGGACCCTACGGGTAAGTAGTGCGCTATATAAATGCCAATACATTTACATTTACATTTACATTTACATTTGCTCCTCCAAGTCCTGCTATAGTGGACTTAACAGGTCTAGTGTGAGGCTATGTTAACACTGACTCCCTGTGGGATTAGGAAGGACGCCGCTGTTTCCGCATGGCTCCCTCCTCCCCCGTATCTTACCGGCTTCCGGGGGACAGCGGCTGGGTCTTCTGCACTGGTCGATGGCCTATCAATCAATCAATCAATCAATCAAACAATCGATAATTCAGTGAACTTGTAAAGCGCACTACTTACCCGTGAGGGTCTCAAAGCGCTGAGGGGGGGGGTGCTGCTACTGCTCGAAGAGTCAGGTCTTGAGGAGCCTTCTGAAGTTGCGCGGGTCTTGGGTCTGTCGCAGATGGGTGAGGAGGGAGTTCCAGGTCTTGGCGACGAGGAAGGAGAAGAATATGTCGATGGTGGAGGTTTGTTGGATGCGTGGTATGGCCAGCCAAACAAAGCTCGTTAATAGACATAACGTCAGACAAATCAACTTCTAACAACTTAAGAAGCGACCCTACGGCTAATGCAAAAAGGAGCAAAAAAACAAACCAATCTTCATACCAACCCAAAATCTATACAAAATTCTGTTTCCTAAAAAACGCAGGGGACACTTTATTCTCAAAGATCAACGAGGAATTAGAATTACAATTGCCCCTGGAGCCATCACAGAGATCCCCGCTTTTCCAGTTTGGGGGCACACAGCTACAACAGGATAAGGACACGGACAAGACCAAAGGAAAAAACAGCATAATGTCTATTTCCTTACCTCAAACAACATCAACACCCCAGCGAAAGATCGGGTCGGTGGGACCCAGTACCGGAAAAAAACTAACTATAGATTCCAACTTAGTTCAAGTACATTGGCCTAATAACGCAACGGACAGGCCACTAAGAACACCTGACAATAGCATACTCAACATCAGCGACAACGCTAAGGATGGAAACATGAGGAACAACATAAGGTCAGAGGTTATAAGCCTCTTGGAGGAAACTATAAACAAGAATGAAGCTGGAAGCGGAATTGAACGCGGTGAAGAGAAGGACTTGTCCATGATAGTCCTGGAAACTTCTCACAAACAACAAGAGCTTGGTGATAAAATGACGGACAGGACTTCCAGCAAAGAAGAAAGACAAACAAACTCAGGGTCAGAGGTAATAGAAATATCCTCTTACTTGGGGAAGGAAGAGTGGGAAGAACTTGTAACTGCATACCCCCAAGACCAGAACAGCAGCGGAAAGAATACACATACACGGGCCATGAGAATTGAAGGTGCACAGGAAAAACAAGAGGAATCAAGCTTCCCAGAAGGAGCAGTAAATTTTAAGGGACAACCGGGACGTCAAGAAAAAATCCCAAAACATCACGGGCAGGAAAGCGCCTGGCCCAGTCTCCTAAACACAGTACAACTCTTGGTGAACACATTACACTACCAATCGGAGAAAATGGATGCCCAACTAACGCTGTTAGACACTTTAGCTGTGTTTGTGGTTGCCATAGATGGGAAAATGGGTGCATTAAATACGCTTCTCCAGAGCAAATTGGGTCATCTACAAGATACAAAGAGGAGCACCAGCGGTGGGTGCAAATGCGGCCCAATCATTGACAAGCTATCCACCCTCCCAACATTACTAACAGACCTGTGCTCACAACTCAAAAGATCTCCCCAGGAAAACAATACGCCACGCAACGAGATACGGGATCACCCATCAAAAAAAGACATCAAAATTGCTATCCACACACAAACAGAAGTGGTCGCTAAAGAAAAATCTGGTGAAGATATAGAAGTCGTTAGAAAGATCGAACAGACTAGCACAGGCTCTCAGGCACAACCTAGAAAAAACGAACCAAGTAACTGCCCAGTGGATAAAGATTCGGGCCCAAAGTGCCCTTCACCAACGGACACCATAGATGAAGACGTCAGTGACACAAAATCGAACGCGAAACAGAGACGAGCAAAAAAACGTAAAGGCAGAAAACATAAGCTCTGCTCAAAACGTGAAGGATTTAGGCAACTCTTTGGTCGATCTATCACAATGGAGCAAAACAAATCACAATCTGGGGAAGAGAAAACGTCAAGCCAAAAATCCATTGCAACAGGCCAAACATCTGAAATTCTGGAGAATCCAGCTAACTTCGGATTAGACGAACAAAACAAACACCTTCAAAATGGCAAACCAGCACCTGAGCAACCAACAAGGAACCCCCCAAAGTCTGCTGACATCGGCTCGTCAAATGAGCTGATAAACAACACAAAGATCAGCTACAACCTCCTGCAAAATACAGAACAAGGTCTCACCACGGTTAGAACTGACAAAAGAGTAGAAAGTCAAGGAACATGCATAGGACCGACGGAAAGCCAAATATACGATATCAATCAAGCAACTGCGACATTACATACACGGGGTGACCACATAACAATAGAATCGGCACCAGTAAATTGGACAAGCAACGTGCACTTACTGGGCGGAAGGGGGAGTCACACAGATCCCGAAATTCTTGTGCCCCACCAAAGCGCAACTGACCGAGCCTTAAGCGGAACAACTAATACTGACACTTACATGGTAAAAACAAGATCGACAGATTATGTAGATCTGGAAACACCCACAGTCAGCTATAATAGAGTGGGGCGCATAAATGAACAAGGGAATACCCCAGAGGCCATATGGCTTATCCCAGAATACATCTCCAAAGGACGACATGATATCCTAAACAGAACAAATATATTACGACTATTATCTCACATCCCCCCACTGGCAAACGTATCAAGTACAGACCTGTTATCCATTGAATTTGAAGACTTGGAAGGCACAGGAAGGGAAGCGACAAAGACGACTTGGGCCTCGGGAAAAACAACGCAGAGAATTCTATCCGAAGCAGAGGTATTTAAGAACTGGGGAATCACGATAAAACCAAATACAAAACCAAGATACCCAGATATTCTGTTCCCAGAAGCAAAGCGGGAGCCCAGGGACAACGCTTCCAGTAATAGAATCTCGGTCCTTAGAGGCGCGGCAGGGCCATGTAGAACAGGTAGTAATGAGAACACTGAAAGCACCTGCTGGTTAGGAGTAGACAGGGCAGTTCTAACTGAGTTGAAAGATCTAAGACGGATTGTGAGAACTATAAAAAACAGCAACTGACAACCCGACCAAAACTCCCGGGAGCACACGCCAAACCAACTGCGCATATGCTCCTGGAACATCAATGGGCTATCAACTAAAATGCTGGACTTAGAATTTTTAGCTTACATAAGATCTTTCGACATAGTGGCCCTGCAGGAGACATGGCTAGCCGAACCTCCACATCTCCAAGGATACTTACGATTTTTTACAGAAGCCAAAAGGTCAGCCAAGTACGGGCACCTGAAAGGTGGATTAGTGATTTACGTAGCAGTTACTAGTTTTGTCAGGATAGAAGAAATAGGCTCCTCTTCGGAAGCCAATCTTGCAATTAAGCTAGACCTAGCACCCCAAGATGAGGAGAAAGTCAATTGTGACTGCTTGTTCATCAACGCCTATATCCATCCTAAAGGAAAAAAAAAAGCAGTCAAGGAATTATACAATTTCTTGGAGGAATGTCTTACGGAAAGGTCAATAACTAACATTGTGCTTACAGGGGATTTCAATCTTAACCTGATGGGTATGCCACAAGAAGAGGAAATCCTAGTTCAAAACATATCTTGGGTACTACCACTACAAGAAAAATTTCAAATAACCAAGCAAACACAATTAGGAGCGAAGACACTTGAAGAATTGGAACATTTTAACATCAGAGCCCTAAATGGTAGATTCGCGGGAGACAGTCCGCCAGCTCCAACTTATCATTCTACAAGATCAAACAGCATTTTAGATTATACCTTTGTTTCACCGCCTCTTTTTCATTATATAACCTCGTTCCAGATAGGGAAAAAAATTGATAGTGACCATTGCCCTCAGGAAATGGCTTTGAATATAGTGAAACCTACACTTGAGCGATCCAACGCTCCAAAAGAGTCCATCCATACTGTCAATTTTAAAAAAATCAAGTACTCGGCAGCAATGGGCGAGGTGTTAATAGGAAGTGCACAACAACACTTTTTGGAGCGGACCGGATTAAACAAGGTTACAAAATGGGAACAATTTACAATCACGATGTCGAACTACGCAACACAGCCCAAAGCAGCTGCAAAGATCGGCAAAATTGACACCCTGTCACGAGAGTACAGAGAAAAAATCAAGGAAGCAAAAAACATAATATACCACTTAATGAGGGAAATACAACTAGACCCAAAAGAAATAGCAAAGCAAAACCACCTTCGGACACTGAAATCCAATCTAAAAAAGTTGAAATGGGAAGCAACCAAATCAACAGAGGAGGACTTGTGGGCAAAATTACACTCAGACATTAAACAGAATGATGGGGCGAGATTTTGGAAAACCATTAACTCGCTGATATGTCCAGCACACCTGGGGGTCGCATCAAACATCACAGAGGAAATATGGGCATCCTATCTTGACATGCACTTTAATCAAGAACCTCCTAAAAACAAGGTCCTATTTACATTAGATAACAGAATAGTCAACAATGCCAACATTGCAAAACAAACCCAATTGCGTGCCGAAACCAAAGCCATATACGAACCTAACAACATCTCCAAGCTCCAAAACAGCATCGAATGTCAAATTAAAAAAGGTAGAAGGGAAGGAGCTCCGGGACCTAACGGAATCCCCCCAATCCTCTTCAAGCAAGATGTGGGCTACTGGGCAGCAGCTCTCGAACCCCTTTTTCTGGAAATCAGGTGCTCGAACATCCTGCCAGATTCCTGGAAGGGCTCTATTATAACCCCAATATACAAAGCAGGGGACAGGGCTCTTCCTCAAAATTTCCGACTAGTGGCCCTAATAGACAATGAGGCGAAGTACTTCGCAGGATTACTGCTGGAGGAACTACAGGAATGGGCTGCAAAGAAATCGCTGATACCAGTTTATCAGACAGGTTTTGTCAAAACAGTGGGCACGATGACTAATATCCTAACCATGGGCCTACTAATAGACAAGGCAGAGACGAAAAAACTGCCACTACATCTCTGCTACATAGATTACAAAGCGGCTTTCGATAACGTCAATCGGAATCTCCTGTGGTCTAAACTAAAGAATTGGGGGATCTCAAAACCGCTGCTGGACCTGTTAATAAACCTGCACACGGAGACCTGGATACGAATAAAGGTGGGGGACGGCTCATTGCTGTCCAGGCGCATACCGACAAACAATGGCCTCAAGCAGGGTTGCGTCCTGGCCCCAACATTGTTCAACCTGTTCTTGGGTGACCTGGCGCCAAATCTGATTGACTGCAACTCACACGCCCCCAAACTAGGAGGGCTTAGTATACCATGCCTCTTATATGCGGACGACATTGTTCTCATAAGCCATACTAAAGTAGGGCTTCAAAGACTCCTGAACATCACTCAGAGCTATTCTGAGGCAAATGATCTAATAGTTAACCTTGAGAAAACTCAATCTATGACCATCAGTAAAAGAAAAAGAAAAACCTTCACGTGGCTCTGGAACAAATCTCGCATTAAAGATACGTCAATATATAAATATCTAGGCGTGAAAATTGACAACGGCGGCCGATTCACTGCACAAAGGTCTTGCATCAAAGGCAAAGGGATAGCTCTAGCAATTGCTTTAAAAACCTTGAATAACAAGCTATCTGGTCCATCATTAACCCCACTGGTACAAGCTATCCGAGCAAAACTTCTGCCAACAATCACTTATGGAAGTGAGGTTTTACGAGGCAGAGATGCAATAATACTTGACAATACAATCACAGCCGCATATAGAATCATCTTTAGTCTTCCTAAGTGGACCTCCCCATCACAGATTAGGCTGGAGTTTGGCATTCAACAACAGCTCCTGGGACGCCAGGGGGCCTACATCTGTGTATGGGACAAAGTGAGGAAATCTGCACAGGGAACCTTGAACGATCATCTATGGAGGGAAATAGAGCAGACTTCGACCTCGCCTGCAGCCAAATATCTTGCAAAAAGTCTTGTAAACACCGGGCTGGAACAGCTCTGGGCATCCTCCTTAGACCATAAAACCTTCAACAAACTGGTTAAGAAATCTATCAAACACCAGTCGTGGGTACAAGACAAAACAGTTTTTGCAAAAAGAACGCATGCTTGGATGATTTTGAATTCTTACTCGGCAAAAGCTCCTCAGAACTATTTGGGCTTGGGCTATGCAAAAAAGACAAAAATGAGCTTCTTAAAATACAGATTTGGGCTGCTGCCCTGCATCCAGCATTTCCCGCACTGGTTAAAAAAGAAAGCAGGTTTGTCATGCCGGCTATGCGGTCATAGAGACGAAGACATGATTCACTTACTATGCTCTTGCGAGAAATTGTTGGATGAGAGGAAATCCCTTTTAAAACAACACTTTATTCGGCTTGGGATACGTACACGAAGGAGCGCAGTACTAACATGCTTTTCATCTCAGGACCCTCAATTGAGCTGCAGCCTGGTAAAATTTTTGAAGGCTGTGGGGGACAAAATGCCAGGTCCAGAATATTGAATTGACTTGGTTCCAACTTGTCTTGTAATACAAATCATACTTAATATCAAATACTGAGAGATAACTGAATGGCTGATATGATTTTAAAATTACTAAGAAAAGAACATAAATGTTCATACAATGATGGTTTTAAACATATGTGATTTTACATTGTGCTTCAATTTTTATGATTTGTATTGCATTGCATTGGTTTTAATTAACTGTGCAAATAAAAATTACTTACTTACTTACTTGCGTGGTATGGCGGCAAGGGCGAGGCTGGTGGAGCGGAGCTGGCAGGCGGGGGTGTAGAAGTTGAGTCTGTCGTTCAGGTAGGCTGGTACTGTATTGTGGAGTGCTTTGTGTGCGTGGGTGAGGAGCTTGAAGGTGATCCACTTGTAGATGGGGAGCCAGTGCAGATCTCTGAGGTGGGGGTGATGTGACTGCAGCGGGGGACGTTGAGGGTCAGTTGGGCGGAGGCGGTTTGGATGCTTTGTAGTCGTTGCAGGTGTTTGGCCGGGATTCCTGCATAGAGTGCGTTGCCATAGTCCAGCCTGCTGCTGACGAGGGCTTGAGTCACTGTTCTTCTGGTTTCGGTCGGGATCCACTTGTAGATCCTGCATAGCATGCGAAGGGTGTTGTAGCAGGAGGATGAGATGGCGTTGACCTGCTTTGTCATGGAGAGTGAGGAGTCGAGGATGAATCCTAGGTTCCGTGTGTGGTCCGTGGGGGTCAGTGCTGTTCCCAGTGTGGTCGGCCACCAGGAGTCATCCCACGCAGAGGGGTTGGGGCGAGGATGAGGACCTCAGTATTGACTGAGTTCAGCTTCAGGCGGCTGCTCCTCATCCAGTCGGCGACAGCCTTTATTATCTCGTGGATGTTGGTCTTGGTGGTGTGAGGGTCCTTGGTGAGGGAGAGGATGAGCTGGGTGTCATTGGCGTAAGAGATGATGTTCAGGTCATGCTGGCGGGCCACTTGTGCGAGGGGGGGCCATATAGACGTTGAACAGGGTCGGGCTGAGGGGTGAGCCCTGGGGTACGCCGCAGATGATGTCGGTGGCTTCAGATCTGTAGGGTGGGAGGCAAACTCACTGGGTTCTGCAGGAGAGGAAGGACGTGGTCCAGTCCAGGGCTTTCTCCTGTATTCTGACTTCTTGGAGGTGTGTTCTTAGTGTGTGGTGGCATACCGTGTTGAAGGCAGCCGACAGATCCAGGAGGGTGAGAGCTGATGTTTCGCCGTTGTCCAGTTGGGTCCTGATGTCGTCTGTGGTGGCGATGAGGGCTTCCATCTGAATCCGGACTGGGATGGGTCTAGGATGTTGTTGTCCTCGAAGTGGTGGGTCAGCTGTGAGTTGGCGATTTTTTCGATGACCTTCACTGGGAAGGTGGGAGGGAGATAGGCCGGAAGTTCTTGAAGTCTTTAGGGTCACCTTGGACTTCTTCAGGAGGGCGTTGATTTCGGCCAGCTTCCAGCTTTCCGGGAATGTTGCTGTGTCGAAGGATATGTTGATGACCTTCCGTTGTTGGGGGGCGATGGTTGCGTCTTCTTTGTTGAAAATGTGGTGTGGGCAGGGGTCTGATGGTGATCCTGAGTGGATAGAGTTCATGACCTTCCGTGTCTCGTCATCGTTTACGTGGGACCAGGAGGTCAGCTGGATGGCGCAGGTGGTTTTCAGGGCGGCGTCTGTAGCGGTCGGGGTGGATGGGGTGTTGGAGCTGTCGTGAATGGAAGAAGGTGGCTAGTGAGTGGCATAGATCTTGTGCGGGCGGGGCTTCGTTGGTGTTGGCGCTAGGGTTGGAGAGTTCCTTCATTATGATGAAAAGTTCTTTGCTGTTGTGTGCGTTGTAGTCCAGGCGGGCTTTGAAGGAGGATCTCTTGGTTGTTCTGATGAGGTGGTGATGTCTGCGGATGGCGTCCTTGTGGGCTATGTGGCTGTCTGGTGTGCAGTTGTGGAGCCATTTCTTCTCCAACTTCCGGCACATACGTTTGGAGGCCTGGAGTTCTTCGGTGAACCAGGCGGATTTCTTGCTGGAGTGGTTGGTGGATGGTTTCTTGAGCTGGGCGAGGGTGTTGGTCGGTGGGCTGGTTCTGGGTGAAGGTGGAGGTCAGCTGGTCTTCGGTGACTTTGCTCCAGCAGCGGCAGGGGAGCTGTTGGGTGCGGTGGTGCGTGGTTGGTTTCTTGAAGGTGAAGTGGATGCAGCGGTGGTCAGTCCAGCGGAGATCGGTGGTGTAGTTGAAGGCGATGTGGGTGCTTGTCGAGAAGACGGGGTCGAGCGTGTGGCCGGCGGCATGGGTTGGTTCGGTGACGAGTTGTCGGAGGCCGAGGTTGGCGAGGTTGTCGATCAGGGTGGCGGAGTTGGTGTCATTGTTGTTCTCGGGGTGGAAGTTCAGGTCTCCGAGAAGGAAGTAGTCCGAAGAGGCGAGTGTGTGGGTGCTGGCGAGGTTGGCAATGGAGTTGCTGAAGGGGGCCCTGGGGTCTGGGGGTCCGTATATGAGTGTTCCTCTGAGGTTGTTGTTTGGGTCGGTGTGGATCCGGAAGCAGAGGTGTTCGGTGGTGTAAAGGCAGTCTGCAAGAGTGTGGACCTGGAGGGTGGACTTGTGGACAATGGATATTCCTCCTCCCATTCCGTTGGTGCGGTCTCTGCAGGAGATCTTGCAGCTGTCCAGGATGGCTATGGCAATGTCAGGTGCCGAGGAGTCATTCCACCAGGTCTCGGTCAGGAAGTCCATGTCAGGGGCGGACTCGGGAGGTGTTGAGTAGGTCCGAGAGCTCAACGGCATGTTTGCGTGTGGAGCGGGTGTTGAGGAGTTTGCAGCAGAGGTGGTTGGGTCCGGTCCTTGGAGGTTTGGAGGTGTTGAGGGCAAGGAGGGTGTTGGCGTCGTATCGGAGTCTGGTATATTAGCGTACGCGAGTCCAGGGGTTCTGACGTTGGGTTCGGTCCAGGCACGGACGGGCGCATACGGGCTAGCCTTTGGCACGCCCGCTGCACGTGTCCGCTGCACGTCCAGGCGCGGGCCATCATTTGAGGTGGGAAGGGGGGGAGGGAGGAGCAGCTGGGAGGCTGGAGTGGGATGGCATGGCCTCTGGGGGCTGCAGCAGGAACTGCTAGCAGAAGACAAGAAAAGGGGGGTGGGGGAGTGGACTGGGCAACAGTGAATACAGTGCTAGTGGACAAACTAAATTGCAACAGCAGAAAATAAAACAGGTTTAAAAGTGAACCAAAATGCCAACGGCAGACCGGGGCACAAAGGAAGTGAGCATGCGGAAGGAGCGGCAGCAGTGTAGCGAGCAGGCACAGGTGGTGCTGCTCAGCAGTTGGGAGTCTACCTGGCCTTAGCAGGATAAGGGGTCACCCTATGGGGGGCGTGGCTTCATGCCGGCTCCTAGCTGGTCGGCACATTTGTTACAGCGCCTTACACATGGGAAAATTAATGTGCCCACAATTTACACATTAACCAAAGTGCACAAGAATCCACTGAAATCGCCAGGACGCCCTATCATATCGGGATGCAGGTCTCTCTTGGAACCCATATGTAATTATGTGGATATTTTCCTGAAACCACTAGCCGAGACTAAGGCAACGTATGTGAGGGAAACGATGCAAGTGATCAACTTGGTGGACAAAAAGGCTTTCGACAAGGACAAGCAAATACTGGTAACAATGGATATTGTCTCGCTCTATTCGAGCATTCCACAGTGCCCTGCACTTGAATCGATGAAAAGAGCTTTACAAAGGAGACCTCAACCCGCTGCCTTGCCTACGGAATTCATAATAGAACTGCTAGAAGTAGCCATGACAAAGAACTTTTTTGTTTTCCAAAATGATTTCTTCATTCAAAGTAAGGGTGTGGCTATGGGGGCAGCTTCTTCCCCAGATATGGCTTTTTTGTTTATGGATGATTATGAACAGAGCTGCATTCTATCACCCCTTAACCCATACAGGAATAACATCACCGAATGGTGAAGGTATATCGATAACGTGCTAATGATATGGACAGGAGACAAACAAGACCTCGCATCTTTTCTTCAATGGCTGAATTCTCAATCAGAAAATATCAAGTTCACCATGCACTCGAATTGAGAAACCATAGACTTTCTGGACATCAGCATTTAAGTCAAGGAGGACCACTTATACACTATACTGTATAGAAAGCCGGCGGAAAGGAACATGTTACTGAGGGATAAAAGCCACCACACGAGAGGACTCTGGGACAATAACTTTTTGGGCAGTTCCTCCGGATCAGGAGGAACTGCTCCCTGAGAGAAGACTTCTTTAAGGAATCTGATGAACTCATTTCCCACCTTTTGGTGAGAGGATATCCCAAAAGACTAGTTAAAAGAGCCAGAAAGAGGGCCTGGTATAACAATAGAGAGAATCTTCTGACACCTAAGAACGCACCACTGGACAGGACAGAATGATATGTGTAACTACTCATTGTACAAAAAGTAATTATATAAAAAGGACAATTAACAAGTATTGGGACCTGATTGCTGACACCATTGAGCTGCCCGAACCTCCGATGCACGCGTTTGAAAAAAGCGAAGAAACATCAGCGACCATGTAGTTCGCTCATTGCTGGAAACACCACCCGCCCCAACGATTCAGACACTATGGAACCTACCTGAGGTAGTGGGACACTACAGATGCACAAGATGCAAAGCCTGCTCAATATGTCTAGAAATAAACACTCTGAAATACAGGAACCACGTTATCAATTTGAAGTCACATACCAATTGGAACACCAGTGAAGTGATATATGCCATTCTCTGCCCATGTGACCTCATGTACATAGGCCAAACTAAACAAAGGGTGAAAAAACGAATCCTGCAACACTGCAGTCGGATCAGATGCCAGACAGCGGGAGCACCTCTGCTCGAGCATTTCTGCGGCAAAAATCACACCCCAGAATCAATGAAATGGCTGGTGCTTGAAAAAATAACTTTGGGTCCAAGGGGAGGTGACATGAGCCCAATCATGAACACCGGCGAATGCAAATGGATGCAGCTATTGGACACAGTGGACAATGGTCTCAACTAACTGAATGCCACCTATGCCCAAATGGCGGGCCTAGAACCAGAATAAGCACATTCAGGTCATGACACTACACCTAATTAGTCGCACAAGACCAGATGAACATCTAAGACACATAACCATGAACCTAGAATATTTGATGTCAAAAAAGACCAGGTCTCATTAGGCCACATTATGAGGAGAGAAAAGCCCAAGGTCTGACAGATTTTTTGGGGATTTTGTGGAATATGATGCCTGTCGGTTGCACATGTCATGTATTGTACTAATATATTTTTGTCACTAATAATATATTTTTGTCACTACTTCAATTATACAAACGTGTGGATATTGACTTTTACTCCATGTTAATAACTAAATGCTTTATCCATGCAACAATTTGTTTGCACATGGATCAATATCTTTCCATAATGTGCGTTTCGCTATGACACACTAGTTATATCCTAGCACTGAGCCAACAATGTATGTATGTGTATTAATAACATGGCCAATATTGGCCTATACGTGCAATTAAAATAAACACCAACTAGCAATTTTTCTTGACCGTCTCACAATACGAGCATGTTAACTTATTTGCACTTGGATCAATATCATTAACCAGGAAACCATTGAATATCGTGATGAACATCTAAGATCGTTTTCCACGTTACATTGACTATCTTTGTTTTGGGCGTCTCTCTAGTACGCCCATCTCTGTAAAGAACCACCCGTCATGTTTGGTAGGTAACCGATTTCCACGGTTATGTGCAGTAGGCTTACATTGGCTGCCGCACTGACACGCCCCCAACAAGCATCCAGCGACGGCACCGCGTGATGCAGCCGCACCGCCGGGTTTTGCTTTTAAACAGGGTTTTCGAAAGCACTCATCTTGCTATTCGGAACGCAGAAGGGGAGCAAGGTAAGAGACCGATTGGGTCCCTCTTCTGTTTAAAACCGTAGCTATCCGTTGACAAAATGCTAACACTGGCCCCACTGGGGAGCCTTTTTTGATAAATTATCCGTTGTGATTTTCTTCGCAGCTCAGCAGTATCTGGCCATGTATATTTTGAAGCAGACTCTTACTTACAACACGCTTTCAGAGCGTGGGGCTAGCATCTTATGTAATTACCTGAAAAGGCCTTTTTCACACACCAACGCCCAAGGACATAGTCAAAACCACCAACGGGCGTCCCGGTGAACGGGCTGAGTCTTTTCCTGGTTTCCATGGCAATAGTACACTTTTTAATTATTTTAGCTTGCTGTTGTGGTTTAGTCTGGCATTTTTGGTTGTGTCATGATGGAGGAAGGTGCTGAGTTGCCTTCTGCTCACACTGGGGAGTCTTCTGGGTTTATGGACGTGGTCCATTCCCTGGCTATGATCCAACAATTGAAAGAGTCATTGCCGCTCAACTCCTCTGTCTTGAACATTTTGGAAACTGAATTGAGGGATGTGGATAAGAGTAACTTTCCCAGGCTTTTGGCCAAACGGTATCCGTTACAGGACTTTATGGTGAAATATCCGGCCTCAGTGTAGGTGGATTTTTTGATGGCTGGCATGTCTTTTCAGGGTACTGTTACTTCTGAGGATGCTTGCCCGGCAGATCCTGTTGATAAAAAGATGGATGTGGCAGTGAAACACAATTTTTCTGCTGTCAATTTTTCCACTAGGGCTGCTACCTATTCATCCTATGTCATGCAGACTTTGGCTGACATGTTGGGCGAGGACGTTTCTCCCACTCTGGCACTGATGGAATAACAGGTGCAGCTGCTTTCTGACATTTCTTTGGATTCTGTGGGTGCAGCAGCTTTTACAGCTGGGTCTTCTGTGGCAGCTCATTGCCAGTTGTGGTTACATTCTTGGAAAGCTGATGCTGCGCAGAAGGGTTTACTCATGAAAATCTCATTTTCTGGAGTTTAACTGTTTGGTGCTCCCTTGGAGTATCTGGTAAAGAAGTCTGCTGAACATCGTAAACTGTTGGCTCAAGAGAGAGCAGGGCTCTCATGCTTTTTGGGGAGTTATACGGCCTTTGGTCCTACTCATCAAGGATGGGCTCCTCAGCCCTTTCGCCAATGGTGACTTGGCCGGAGTGCTCCTTCCTTTGACAAATCCAGGTTCTTTTCCAACTCTTCCTCTTCTTCTGCTCCCACCAAGTCCTGACTTGGATGTTCCAGGAGTGGGTCCTGTGGGGGTCGACTGTCTCTCTTTTTGTACAACAGGAGGTGAACTGTGTCGGATAAATGGGTTCTTTAGGTGGTGTTGAAAGGTCACTCCTTGCCCAAGGAACTATCTAAAGAAGGTGGCTCTGTTGGAAGGCATCCATTGTCTTGTGGAAAAGAGCGCTGTTGTTCCGGTGTTGTGGATCATCAGGGGATGGGAGTGAACTTTATTCTCTACCTGGTTGAGAAACATAACAGGGACCCTCACACCTGTGTTGGATCTGAAGTGGTTGAATTAGTTCATTCCTCCCATAACATTCAAGATGGTGTCCTTACAGGTGATCCTCCCTCTGATCACTCAGGGGAATTCCATCGACCTGCAGAATGCTTATCTCCATGCACTGGTCCATCTAAACTCTCAGAAGTTTCTCCGATTCTATGTTATGGGCAAGATTTTTCAGTTCAAGGTATTGCCCTTTGACCTGGGAGGGGTATTAAGATCTTTCCTTACATGGATGATGGGTTAATTTCGGCTTCTTCTTTTTCTAAGGCGGAGCTCTATGTACAGGAAATTTGTCAGGTCCTGGAGGGTCAAGGAATTCTGGTGAATCGAAAGAAGTCCTGCCGGGTTCCTTCTCAGGATCTGACGTACATTGGGGCTCACTTCAGGACACAGTTGGTGTTGATGTTCCTGCCCCTGCATGAAAATTGACTGTCAGAGATTCAGTCCCTGTTGTCCGGGACTTGCCCGCCAGTGAGAATGTGGATGAGGGTCCAGGTTCTGATGTCCTCCTCATTGTTGGTGGTTCTGTAGGCTCATCTCCATTTCTATAATGTGGTGAACCATGTTTTGTCTCATTGGTGCCCCTGTGGTCAAGAATTCAATCAGGGGGTTCCTGTGTCAGCCAGGTGAGGAACAATATGGGTTGGTGGTTGACCAACAATCATCTGTCCAGGGTTGTCCGTTTCTAATTGTTTCCTCTTGAGTGGTCACTACAGATGCCAGCTTGTTCATCTGGGGGGCTACACTGAATGATGCTTCAGTGCAGGGCAAGGAGTTGGAGGCTCTGATGTCTTGTTCCGCCAAATACTATATAAATTCTATGACTTGACTTGACTTGACTTGTACATCAATCATCAAGGGGGATGCAGGGTTCATTCCCTCAGTTGCCTTAGTCGCCTGATTTGTTCTTGGGCGAAATCGAAATTGGCGTCCCTGTCAGCAATTTATCTCCCGAGACGGGAGAATATAGTAGCAGATTGTCGTAACAGGGTCTTTCCCTCCACGGGTCTTTGTCTCCGACCCAGTTGATGTTTCAGATGTTGCAGAGACAGTTTGGGTGTCCGGTGGTGGACTTGTTTGCGTCTCCGGACAATGCCAAGATCCATTGTTTCTGCACAATTATGTCTTGTCCAGATGCTCGGAGAGTGGATGTGATGTCCTTCCTGTGGCCTAGGGGCCTGTTGCATGCTTTTATGCCAGTTCCCCTGATTCCGGCGGTGTTGCAGAAGATCAAGACGGATGGGGCATTGCTGCTTATGGTGGTCCCGGGTTTGTGTTTCCGCCCGTGGTTTCCAATATTGTTGGGGTTGGCGTTACTGTTCCATCCGTATCCCTTGAGGGGCCCTCTGGTTCCTCTTGCAGTGTTCCGGTCCATGGGTCTGCAGGCTTGGCTCTTGAATGATGTTCTCTGATCCAGAGTGGTGTTCTGTGGAGGTTGCAAGTCTTATCCAGCAGTCCAGGTGCCCCTCGACTTTGAAGTTTTATGCTAAGCATTGGGATAGATTTGCTAGTTGGTGTCTTTGTCATGGTTGGTCTGTTGAGGATTTGGATCCTGCTTGGGTCCTGGATTTTTGAAGGAAGGTTTTGATTTGGGCTTGGCCCTTTCTACCCTCCATGTCAAGTGGGCTGCCATTTGTGCTTTTCCTAGACTCCCTTTTATGTCTGTGGAGCCCTTGGCTGCTCATCTTGTCAAATCTCTGGCTTTTCAACACCCTTGTCTGGTGTTGTCTCCTCCCCTTTGGGACCTTCCATTGGTGTTGCGGGCCTTGAAAGGGGTTCCCTTTGAGCCTTTATAGTCAGTGGACATGAGGTTTTTGACACTTAAGGTGGTGTTTTTGGTGGCTATTGCCTCTGCCAGACGTGTCGCGGAATTGGGGTCCGCTCCTTTTTTTGGATTTTTGAAGATAGAGTGGTCTTGCTGGCTTATCCTTTTTTTTTGCCCCTAAGGTGGACTCATTTTTTCATCGGAAGTGGTGATCCCAGTCTTCTTTCCTGTTCCTTCATCGGCCGAGGAGTCTCTATTGCACCTTTTGGATATTAAGCATAGTTTGATGATTTATTTGTCTTGCACAGCTTCCTTTTGTAAGGTGGACAATTTCTTTGTCACTTTTGGTCTGGCTCAGTGCTGCCTCAAGCTGCCTCTTTCCACTCTCAGTCGATGGATAAAGGAGACTATTCTTTTGGCGTATGATACACACTCTGTGTTTCCCTCTCATCCTATTCTGGGGCATCCTACTTGATCTGTTGCTGTTTCTTGGGCCGCCTTTAAAGGTGGTTCCATTGAGGAATTTTGGAGGGCGGCACTCGGCCTTCTCCTCATAACTTCATGTTTCATTACCGGCTAGAGATTGGGGGTGGGGCTTCTGTTGCCTTTGCCTCTTCGATCCTGGACTCTGTGGTTTCTTCAGATGTGTGTCTCTCTCCATTGTTATCAATACATTCTGTTTTGTACTGTTCTCCATATGTGGGCTGTGTTTCTATCCATGAAGCTGATACAGCTTTGGTATCTGCTCAATGGTTATTACTGTGGTAAGGAAGACGGGTGAGGAGGTAGTGCTCGGTTACTTACTGGTAATCTTTATTGCTCCTAGTCTTAGTCTTCCTTGCCAGAGTATAGTTTCCCTTCTCTTCCGGCCCTTCATTGTGGCTTCATGTCTACGGCTTTGTTTACAGTTTGTGCTCTGACTTTTGTGTCCTTTTATATGATTGGTTGTTGCCTTGGGGGCCATATTGGAGAGATAGGGTGACTAGTATGTAAGTTTTACTTGGAGTTTCTGTGGGAGCAGAATGCTCACTGGTTATTACTATTGGGAGGAAGACTAAGACTCGGAGTAATGAACCACATTTTCCACATATTATGTCTATGGGGATTTTTCATTTTTGAACCCTACTACAGCTCGAACCGCTGAACGGAATTACATAAAATTTGGATGAAAGATAGATGTCGGTCCAGAAAGTGGGCTTTTTGTGATTTGTTGTAAATCTATTCCACAGTTTCAGAGATATCTAAGTTTAATAATATTGATATCTGGGTGCCCAAAATCCTACTGAAACCCTACTGAAATTTGATTGACTGCCAACACTTCAACATGGAAGGTTTGACAGCCATGTTGGGACTCAATTGAACCAAGTCCCCCCAAAAATATTTAAAAAGAAAAGGGGCAGGGTAGATACACCCTGACACCTATGCCTCTTAGTTTTTTTACATTTTCTTCGGAATATGCGGATCCAACCGAAAACCTTAAAAAAAAGTGTGGGCTCCTGCGGTTCATTCATTATTGGTCCTCAGTTGAGCCAGGTCCCGGGGACGTTATGCAGATATAGGAGGTGATACACATGGACCCCCTCTGGAGCTAACTAATGCCCTAGGGACCTCCCCATGGTTTCACATTTTAAAACTGTGCTTGTAGACAGAATGTTCATCAGCTCACTCTGTTCAAAATCAATGCCAGCTTTCGCAGGAGGTGGGGAGTCGACAGGGACTTCAGGGGTATTCAGTCTCCCCCAAGGTTCTTCAGGCTCCCCCATGGTACCCAATAAAGTACCTTGTTGCCCTGGCTAGAGTCTGCTATTAATGGAATTACACTGAATAGGACAGGTGTTTTCCTTAACTTTGCAAAATGAGCAACAACTTGAAAAATTGTGTGTTCTGGGAGTGTTTTCTCCTAAAGGAGGTGTCTACAATGGAGTACTGGTTAACACAAATAAGTACATCCACGGAATGGCAGACAAAGCGAATAGAGCTTTGTCCGGTGCCCCCATCAATCGTGACTTTATTTTCCTTACAGGGCGGGGTCTCCTATGCCTGAGTGAGGTGAGCAAAATAACAATGGATTAAACCCCGATCTGTGACTGAGAGTGAATGTTTTGCCAATATGCAACATTCCGTCCATCACCTTGTGTGTTTTGCTGTTCACCCTATGTGGGAAGGGAATGCCCAGACGTGGGTCCCGTGCAACGTGCAACCTGCGCCACTGGAGTCAAGCTATCCTGGCTGAAGATGGCTGAAGATGGCTGATAGCCAGAAACCGGTCCTAGGATGCTTTATTCTGGTCCAGGGAAGACATCGCTTGGCAGTTCGGTTTGGACTTTTCCCATGAGGCACAGGGTCAAGACTTTATTTGCATATGGTCATATCTGAACTGGGATGGCGTGGTGAGCAAAATAACAATGGATTAAACCCAGATCTGTGACTGGGGGGAATGTTTTGCCAATGTGCAACATTCCGTCCATCACCTTGTGTGTTTTGCTGCTCACCCTATGTGGGAAGGGTATGCCCAGACGTGGGTCCCGTGCTCACTAAGCCACTGGAGTCAAGCTATCCTGGCTAAAGATGGCTGATAGCCAGAAACCGGTCCTAGAATGCTTGATTCCGGTCTAGGGAAGACATGGCTTGGCAGTTTGGTCTGGACTGTTCCCATAAGGCACAGGGTCAAGACTGATTTCCATATGGTCATGTCTGAACTGGGGTGGTGTGGTGAGCAAAATAACAATGGATTAAACCCACATATGTGACTGGGGTTGAATGTTTTGCCAATGTGCAACATTCCGTCCATCACCTTGTGTGTTTTGATGTAATCAATAATGCCATCAATTATTTTATTTGAGATGTCACCAGTAATGTTACTAATAATGAATGAATGAATGAATATTGGATTTATAGAGCGCAAACGTAGCCCCAAGGTGTCATGGCGATGCAGGAGAGACAATTTTACATAATTAAGATAATATACTCAGACTGATATCTACGTAAAGAGCCAGGTCTTCAGAGCCCTGCATAAGAGGGACTGGGAAACTTGTCCCAACAGATCATCTGGAAGGGAGTTCCACAGCCTAGCAGCGGCAACGGAAAAGGCCCTGCCTCCCCACAGCCTTCTTGAACCTTGAAACTAGCAGCAGATTTTTACTCACTGACCTAAGCTGCTTGATAATAACATAGTGCTGAAACAGCCCTTTGATAGAGTCAGGGCCTAGGCCATAGAAGGCATTGTGCATAATAGGGTAGAGCATGTCACAAGTGATGTCTTATGTGAGGTTCCTTGCTCGCTGTGATACTGGATTAAATCCTGCCTGTCTGATGAGTGGTGATACCCCACAACCGGTCCCAGGATGGTTGTTTCCGTTCCAGGGAGGGCCTGCCAATGTGGGCTAGACTGTTCCCTTGGGGAACAGGGTCAAGACTGATTTGCATATAGCTGGGCCTAAACTGGAGTGCTGTAGTGAGCAAAATAACAATAGATGAACCCCAGATCTGTGACTGGGGGTGAGTGTTTCAACACTCTGTCCATCATTTTATTTTGAGATGCTAAAATGTGAGGTCATAAGCAGTGCATAGGGGCACATAATAGATAGGTATGCTAACTATGACTGGGGAATGTTTATGAATTTTTAGATCAAAATATTAATGTTGTCACTGGCATATTGACGTAACTGTAAACTTAATTGAAGCTTTATTTTGTTTCAAAGGATTCCTAATATTTTTTTTTTACCTTTGATGTTTTCTGTGAATATATATTAACATGTTGGTATACACAGTTCTTCTAATAATAAAATGTTCCTTTAAAAACTGAAAGCACTGTGAAAATTAACCAGCTATTAACTTTGTTATTTTTTTTGCAGGAAAAAGTGGGTTGAAAAAGAAGAGATGCTGAAAAGAATGATCAAATGTCTTCTAACATTTGATGTGGTTCAAAGTAATCCATTAGCTCCAGGGGTGTTTCCGGAAGCAGATTGTATTCTTGCTTTCCATTGTTTGGAATATCTTTGCCTCAGCAAGGAAAACTATTGTTGTGCTCTGAAAAATATTTCATCACTCGTGAAAACAGAAGGGTTCCTTGTAATGATTGGGGTACTTGGAAGCACTTTTCGCTTGACTGGAACACGCAAGCTTCCAGTTCTATGCATGGATGAAGAATTTTTGCGATGTGCTATTAGAGATGCTGGTTATGTAATTAAATCATTGGAAGTTAATGAACGTGTCGAAAAAAATCTATTTTCAGTGTCAGATGCAAATGCAGTTTTTCTGCTTATTGCATCTAAACGAAATGATAAGCATTTGTCTCCTGGAGTAAATGAAGTATCAACATAACATAACTAGGACAATGCCTAAAAAGGAAGAGAGTTCCTATGACATACCATGTTTCTAATCCTGTAGCCTCTATTTCTATTCATATTGTTGTAGTGAAGGCAGGGCCCTGCTTGCGCACATTGCTATGTTAGCATAGGTTTATTAGAAGTTTAAACACAATTTTACCTTTTTGCTGCTTTTGCACATAACACTACATGTAACTGTTGTTGTAAGTTAGGCTCCATGAATTTCTTAAGATGAGAATAGCTTGTTTTCAACGTCCCTAGACTTACATTTTGACCTTAGTCTGCACAGTGAGTGCTGAAGCCTCCAATGTTAGGTGTTGTTCGGGCTGATTGGCTCGTGCTCTAGACACAACATGCACACAGCTGCAGCTAGCTGAAATTCTAGCGCCTTTAATATTGCACTGTATGCATGATTGTAAACACTTGGAGAAAATCTGTTTCCAGAGAGAGAGAGAGAGCTTTTGCAGATCCTTATGTGATTCGCCTCTGCTGATCTTGGCGGTATTGGGTTCCCCATTCAAGCCTAAGAGACCTTCTAATATTATATAAAACATACAGGCATAAGCATCAACGAATTTTGGGATCGCAAACGGTGCAAATCGCAAAAATAGGCCGTTTGCGATCGAAAAATCTGCTTTTGGAATGCAGGAAGGCTGAAGGCACTCGCAATTTGCGAATTCTCAAATTGCGATTGCATTTAAGGAATAGTATTTTGCGATTCCTTAAATGCAATGCATGAAACTTTAAAAAAAAGAGGTTGAACCTCATGGTAATTTGCAAAAACTTTGAAAAATTTACTTTTGTGCATTATTCAAAGTTTCATGTTGTGCACAGATTGATTTCAGGGGTGCAACAGAGTGTCCTTTGGACACCCCTGCACCCTTGAAATCGCATTCTCAATTTGCGATTCGCTATTTGCAAATCGCAAATTTAGAATGTCTTCCCATTCATTCCTGAATGGGCAGGTATTCCTTAATTGCGATTCGCAATTTGCGAGTCGCAATTAAGGAATGCTAAGAAATCACAAATTTTTCAGTGATTTCTTCATGCATAGGCTTTTGCGATTTCTTAATTGCGATTCCTTACAAATCGCAATTAATAAATCACAAAAGCCAACAATGATGCATATGCCTGATAGTTCCTAGCTAGGGAAGGTGGCATACAAGGCACTATGGGACCTGTTTCTACTATCATTATAATATGATTTCTCCTTTCGTATATTATGGAATTGTAACAATGCTGATTGTATTATTTTTAATCATATGCCTGCTTATGTTAGCGAAAATACTGCATCTTACTGCACGTTGTTAAAATAAACATTTTAAGCTTTACTGTGTCTCTTTTTACCGTCGTACTGGACTGGTATGAGAATAAAATGAAAGAGTGTTCTTGATTCCCACCATTACTGAGTGTATCCTAAGTCACTTGTTCTGGGTTGTCTACTCATTGGTACCTTTGCTATAGGACGAAGAGCTAATGAGACACTGATGATAGTCGGTTAGGGGTTCTAGGTAGTGAGGTGAGTTTTTGGTCCACCACAATTCACTGAGGTCCTGGGTCTCTGTGCACAGTTCTGTGTATGAGCAGAATCCCTGCCAAATTGTACATGTACCAATATATTGCCTCCATGTTTATATGGTTAGTTTCCATATGTTAGTACTGTGCCTTAGTTGCTGCTTTTTCTGCGAAACAAAAAAATATATACTTGCAATCAGCAATGAATAATGTCATTCATCAATTTTATATTTTATATAATCTATTATAAGAGAGATTAATGGCTAGTAGTGGGTTTTCTGCAGCAGCATTACATATTGAAGAGAAGTTGATAATTATTACTTTACTGCATTAATCTGTTGATCAGTTAGTCATTTCTAATAAAAGTAACATGATCATCACAGGTTTCTTCTTCAAAACCTGCCATGCCCAGGTGCTTTTAGTTTTGTTTGCATTCTATAAGGTGCCCTATTACAGGGAATAATATTACTTCTGTGCAGTCATGCCTCTGTAGTGATACTTAATACCCCTTTCCAATTTTCAACAGTTTATACTAAACTAGGAAAAGATGTTTTAGTTCACTTTCTTTGAAGTGGACACATTCTCATATTTTTTTTTTCTTTTTTGTGCTCTGAAGTGCTCCTTTTTTTTTTTTTTTTTACTTGGGTGGATGGCACAAAACAAATGCCATGTTGAACCTTAAGCTTACATGACCCTGCCAGCTCCCAGACCAGTCGACACAGCCTTTTTTTCCTAAGCATGGGAGATAGATTTCCAGTGTTCTGCTCTCTGCCCTCCTCCAGACAAGGGTAGTGGGATGCTCAGGCGACAGGTGCATGACTGACTGTATAAGTGAGTGATTAAACTTGTCTTACTGAATGCATAGATTAGTGACTAAACTGTATGAATGTCTGTATCAGTCTGTGTGTAAGCAGCTGCATGGGTTGGTGAGTACCTTCATGAGCGTCTAAATGGGTTATTGATTGATCGTCTGAGTATCTGTCTTGGTTGCCTGAGTGTCTGTGTGAGTGGGAGGGGTGTGTGTGACTGTGCATAGATGTGTGAGCGGGTGATTCACTGGGTGTATGGGTTAAAGAGTGCATCTGTGAAGGGCTGTATGCATCGGTGAGTGTTTGTATGGGTGTATTGATGAGTGTTTCAATGTGTCAGTGTTACATGTGTGAGTAACTACATATGTGAAAGGCAGTATATATGACTGTTGGACTAAATAAATGACTATATGTGAGAGTAATTGATTGTGAGAGTGGATGTATGGATGAGTATGTGCTTGTGTCAGTGGTTGTATAAGAGAGTAAGTATGTATTAGTATCTGTAGGAATAGGTGAGGTGGTGCGTGAATATTTGTGTATGTGAGTAAATGGGAGTGTGATTGATTCTTTGCATGACTGACTATGTGTGTAAGTAACTCTATGGGTGAGTGGCAGTGTGTGAGTGTCTGTATAGGTGTATGAGTGCATATGATAGTGCTGAGTGACTACATGTATGAATAACTGTATGGGTGAATAAGTAGATGTGTATAGACCTAGGAATCAATGAGTGGGTATATAGTAACTGGAATTTGTGTGCCTTTGGTTTTGAAATGGTAGTCTGTAGTTTAGAGTGTGCATATCAAAAGTTATATTAGGGTGTGAGGAGGTGCATCAGATTATCACATGGATGATGTCATCAGTGATGTCATAAGTGATGTGTCATCAGTGATGTCACAGACCATGTCATGAGTGATCTAAAATGTGACATCATCAGCAGTGCATTGTGGGGGCGCAAGCTATAGTTACCTCAACTAACTATAACGACAAAATATCTCTGGTTTTCTACAACTGAAATGTACAACTAACTATAACATCCCTGAAACCTGTGTTTTTTTCAGTGAATTTCTACTGTTTTTAAATGCTAATTTCTAACTAAAACGTCTATGAAACCTATGTTTTTTTCTGCGAATTTCAAAGGTTTGTAAAATGCTAATTTCTATCTATGCCCACATAGGTAGGACATATGGAGAAAGAGGAAGAAAGGCGCAGACAGCAGTAAGAGAAATGCAGAATGAGGCAACAGAAGTCTAGAAAGACGAAGAAAAAGTACAGAAGGAAGCAATAGAAATACAAAAAGAACTAACAGAGGTGCACAAAGAGGCCTTGTTGCAAAGTCATCCTGTGCCCCTGTTACAGCCATAGTTTCATGGTAATTTCTGAATACAAAACCTCATCTACCTCTAATTTACCACTGAAATGGTATTGGGCCCTTGACACCATGTATTACCTTCAAGAGACTTTACATAAACATGAACAGTCAAAAATTAAATCATTATTTAAGCCAATGAAGAGAGTTTTTGAGTATTTTAAAGTGTTTTATTTTCCAGTAAAAAAATAAGTTTTTCTCTAACCCTTTATTCATTATTCAAATAACAATCAGGTTACAGAATTTTGAAAAACATGAAAAATAGCATTAATACAGAACATATTACAGTCTGCATATAAGCATCACACGTAGCAAAGGAAATGTGGTGCAAATGTCAGTCAAAACTCTTAATGCGTTTCTAAAAAAAGAGTGAGTCTTGCAAGGCTAATTAATAATTAATAATAGGCAGAAATTTCCCATAAAGAAAAATAAATGCATAAGACAAATACATCTTTTCAAAACTAAATAATTAGTCAAAGCATAAACCTAGAATTTTTGCATCTAAACCTGTTTTAATCAGCTGCACTCTCTGCTCTGGTGATGCTCAATCTGTCTCTCTGCCTCTCCATCATCTTACAGAAAGGCTGCTCCTTGAAAAAGACCCTCCTTCACAAGTCCTCAGAGGAATGTGATCTGCCTTGCCAAAAATATGACGTGGAAGGACTTCTCTGAAAAAATATGAGCAAAGGCCCCCCACCTCTCTCTGTCTCTCCTCGGATGTAATCTTCACCCAGGCTGCACCTGCGACGATCACGTACTTAACCCATATGATGTCTGATCTCATCTGCTGCCTCTCCTCTCTCCTCCCTCTCAGACAGAGGCCCCCTGGCTTAAAAAGAAAAGCCCACACGCCCCCTAAGAGGTCATTGTACTCTAATTCTTGGCAGACTACACAAAAATGTTTCATATTCAAAAAAGCTTGTAGCTGATTGGTTAGCCAAGATGGAATGAGGGTCTCACTATTCTGATCTCACTGCAAATTCTAAACCATCCCGGTTTTAACAAAATAATCATTAATGATTAATACATTTATATGTTTTAGCAACATTTATCAGGAAAAATGTTTCATTCTGTTTTCCTCCTTCCTGTCACATCACAGGCAGGAAGGATACTTTAACTAACACTGGTACATTGGCCCAATACCAAGAATGTACATTTCACAGTGGTCTTGACTCCTTCTTTAATTGAGGCAAGCTGGTATAATCTGCGCATGCTCTCTTCTTTTTAATGCAAGTCACAGCCTTGCTGGATTCACAGGCAGCCATTTTATCTTAGGCCCGAAAACAAAAAAAAACATAAGAATAACTTTATGTAAATAAACACATTATGTTTTTTCACCCCACATTAATACCCTTCATAAATGATTACCTAGCAAAGCTATTAGTTTAATGCAGCTTTTCTTATTGTTTGTGCAAAACATGCAAACAAATTAATACATACTCATAGCAACATGCTTTAATATTTTAGATAGCTTTTCATGGAAAAAGCATTTTGCCCACGGGTAGTGTTTAGTGCATTGTTAATTGACACACATTATAAAAAATAGGTGTTATAAACTGAACATGTTTATCCAAATATGCAACAAAGCCAAAGTCAATTAAGAAAGGAATAGTGAATGTAGATTGCAAGGAAAATTAGCTGGGAAGAGACAACACATTCTATTAGTATCTTCAAAGCTAAAAAAACTACCTAAATCACAAGTTTTTCTCTGCACTGCAAAAACACAATTCAATTCATTTTATTATGATTTGAAATTCCAAGGAATTCCACATAACATTACTATAAAACATGATTCATAAAAAACAGTATTAAAAAGCACAAAGAGTTACACCCTTAAAATCATATCTATGGGAGATAAATATTAAATGAAAGCAGCAGCAGGATTTTTATAAAGTGCCGTATAAAGTGCACATGCCATCTACAATATGCAAACGTAAAGAAACCATAATCCTTATCCAGGCCTAATACCTGAATCAACCCTTTTAGCTTAGCCCAAGATTACTAAAATCATATACATTTGTGCAATTATTATCCAATATACAGGCAGTAGTTAACAAAAGCAATTAAAATATTTCTTCTGTCGAGGACAGAGAACAGTGTTAACAGCAGATGATTTATGCAAGATGATACTAAAAGTGCAAATATATCAAGATAAAGTGCTAGTGCATTGACACCCTAATCCAGGACATAACTCAGGATGATTATCTAGCAACAATTTAGCTGTGTTAACTCGGAACAAAGAACCGAAAAATTTGAGTAGCAAACAAAATTGTTAGAACAAACTACTAAACAATGATACTTATCCGATGTTGCAAGTATTAAAATTCTTGAAAGTGCTTGAAAAGTGCTAAGACAAGGGAAGTTATACAAGGTACTACATGAACCACTGTTGCCCCTACTTCTTGACTTTCTCATATACATTTAAAAATTGTTCAAAAAAACAGAAAATCTTAAAACATATCTGTTCGGACGGGGGATGCAGAAGAAAGTTGCGTGCCTGATCTGCTGTTGAAATATTATAATGTAAAAAATCAGGACTTAGAAATTTGCGTCGCATTGAATTAAGTGCTGGGCACACAATCAAAACATGATTAAAATCTTGGATACCTCCATTGCATAAATCACAAATTCTTTCATTTTTGGGGATAACCTCCCAAGCTCCTGTTACTATCCTCAGCGGCAACAAATTCATTCTTAGGAGTAAAATCACTCTGCGTACACCATGTTTCAAGTTCCAAAGAACATACGGCTGAGGATTTTTTACAATTGAACTCTCCGCTAAGCAATCCAGTTTTCCATTCCCTCGGCATATTTCTAGATCTCTTTCTCGTGAGATCACATATATGGTTTTTTTAATTAAGTGCTTTAATTCTAATTTGTTTAAACCTGCTGCCCCTGTTATGTCCAAACCAAAAGTACTTAAAGCTTTTAAATAGTTTCTAAAAATTACACTTTTACACAATAAATTATCAAAAATTTCCTTGTGCAGAGCTAGCCTTAATAGATTTTCTTGACCATTTATCAAAGCATTACACCACCTTAAAGACCCTGCCAATGACAAAACATATGTTGAGAGGTGGCCAAATTCGAGCCTAAGAGCCGCAATTAATGCGGCGTGACTCAGGTTACATATTTGGCACCAGATTTTGCCTTCCACTTTGTCGAACTTAGCCCACTCACATTCGTCAATTGTTTCACTAGCATAATTCAAGGTCGGCGGAATCTTTTTTTGTACACTGCAATAGTATGTGATAAGTGTCTTTTCCTGCATTGCTTATAGAAGCGGTTAATTGACGAAGCTTGTGAAATAGCTTTACTTTTGCAGTGATATAAATGTCTGATAGCAGAGCACTTATTAGTAAAATGTTTTCCTGAATAAGGATAAAATGTCACTATTTCCATATTTTCATCTCCCAAATACCATTTCAGATTTGGTCTAACCTTACAGCCTTTCTGACTAAAAATCATCACCTTACTCTTAGAAGTGTTTATTTTAAAAAAATATTCTTTAGTGTACCTAACCAGCTCCGTCAAACGTCTTTGCAACCCAATTGGAGTTAGGTCCATGATGATTGCATCGTCAGCATACAGTAAACAACTTAATTTTAGATCACCCACTTGTGGAGGGTCCCCTTTACTCTCCCCTACCCGGCTAGGGAGGTCATTTATGTAGATTGAGAAGAGTAAAGGGGCCAAGAGGCACCCCTGCTTCAGCCCATTGTGGGTAGGGATTTTCCCTACCCACCTTGAGTCCCCCCCAACAGAACTTGAGTCCACGTAGGGGAGTGGAGAGCAATTATTACTCTTAACAAATTCCCTGGGATCCCCATTCTTATCAATTTCCTCCACAGCGTCCCCCGGTCTACCCTATCAAACGCTGTGGAGAAGTCAATGAATGCTGTATACAGTGGTATCCTCCGCCCCGCAGGATATTTATCAATTAAGGTTTGCAAGACAGAGAAGTTGTCTAGGGTGCCACTATTCTTCCAAGGGGAATCAAGTTACTACTGAATACCCACTCTTGCAAGTGGACAAGGATGCTTTTTGCAAACAGTTTTCCTGTTGCGTCCAAAAGGGACATTTGCCTATAGCTTGCAGGTGAATTTTTAGGGCCTTTTTTTATATAGAGGTACTATTATACTGCCCTTCCAGGAATTAGGGATATCCCCGAGCTTATAATAATGGACGAACAGGGGATGCAACACCTTTGCCCAATCGCAGCGGACTTTTTTTATTATCGCTACAGGGACATCATCCGGCCCCATTGCCCCGGAGTATCTCGCCTCCTTAATGTATCCCTCAAGTTCGCTCATTACAGGTGCTTCTACCTCTTCTACGAATGATACAATCCCATTAAACCCCTCAACCCCATCATTTGTAGGATTGGGGGCGTACAATAGGGATATTTAAGTAGACCATTCAGATTCAGAGATCAACATGGGCTGGGATTTGACTCTACTGTCACAGTATTTGGCAATCAGTGCCCAGTACTTTCTGGTATCCCCCGAGGCTGCAACTTCCCGAAGGTTAACCCATTTTTCGTCTTCAGAGGCCCTGCGAACTGCAGCTATTTTCCTTTTCCGGGCCTGTTTTAATCTGTATATCTCTTTTTGTCTTGATGGCCATGGGTCTATAAATTGCGATCTAAGCAACCCATTTATCTTATTATTAAGAGTTTTAATTTCATTAGGAGGAATTACTCTAGGGGCGGCACTCCCACTTTTCATCTTTCTTCCCAGCTTTCTGACAGCAGTCATGATTCTTCCATACCTCACAATCGAGTTCTCCCAGATTAAACTGAACGCAATGTTCTTAAATACCCAATGTAGATTCGGAAGGTTCTTGTGTGACCAACAAGTGCGACCATAACTTCGAGAGTATGATACTATCTCTTTCCTCTGGTTCCATAGTTCGGGTTTCTCGAAGTTTAAAGAAATATTAACAGCCAATATATTGTGGTCACTCAAATTAGTAGGGAGAACCTTAAACTGGGAGCATGCCCCGAACATTTGAAATGACACTGCCATATAATCGAGAAGGGTATTTCCATGTGACCCGTGAAAGGTGAAGGCTGCAGGAGAGTCCTCTGGGAATCTGCCATTTAATACTATAAGGTCAAGATTTCTTAAGTGTTTCAACAGTAAAAGGCCACGTTTATCAGATCTTACATTGGGAGGGAATACTGTCTTTGGGATAAATCAAACCTCCTCCTGGTCCAGATTGGAAAAGGATGCGATTGAGCTATTATTGATTTTGGCATTAAAATATCCTACCATCAGGATACGAACTCTTTCATCATTGCCACATAACTTTTTCACAAAAGTGCAAATTGAATCAACCAATGGTGTGGACGCCTTCCCTGGAGGAATATATACATTTACCACATACAGAAACGATGCTGATTCCAAGTTGCCTTGTTCTAATTTTAACTTTGCACAGATACAACAATTTGATGGATGAATGAATATCTCAGGGCCCCATACTAACTCGCAGCTTAACAGAATGGCTAATCCTCCACTTGCATGCCCCTTTGTAGATTTTTTAGCTGCACTACAATACATGTAGTAGTTCTTTAACTGGAACTCTTCAGTTGCCCACGTCTCTTGGAGGCAGATTATCTTGGGGTCTAGGTGTGCTAGGGAAGTAAGCTTAATATTTCCTTTTCCTAGCCCCGCCAAATTCCAGGACACGATTGTTCCTAGTAGGCTACCTCCGCTCTATGGGGATGGTAGTAGAAGATTTAGCCCCATTCTAGGTGCCTGCGATCCAGCTCCATTTTGACACCTCATTTCCACTATTAATGCCAAGGACCTCATGACCCTCGGGTGCTACTACCTTTATTTTTCTAGTACCTAATCCCCTCCCAACTGTAATTTCCAAACTCTCAAATTTAGTGGTCATATTCACACCCTCATGATCATTTACTTCTCCCTCTTGCCGAGCATAAGAAGTTTCGAGACGCTTCAACGAAGCACCCTGGGTAGTGGCGCAAACAATAACATCTATTCCTCTTTTCATAAAGCCATCCATATTTGCTAACACGATGGAAGACACCACCCCTGAAGTAAAAATTGCTTTGGTGACCTGAGGTTTGTGCCTCCAATCTAAGAGGACCAGTTCTATATCTTTAGAAGAAATTAACTTTAGATCATTTATTTCCGATAGAATTCCAAGAAGGGCCCTTCTATTCAAAGTCATAGGCTCAGCATCAAAAAGAGGGATAAAAAATAAGGCATTATTCCCATGCCCAGTGCCTAACTCTGGGAGCCTTAATACAATTGTGTCATAAGATCTCCTCGAAAAATCGGTGGAGTTACCCCCTTTAATGTTATTAACTGACATAGTCATATTTCGACTAACTCCCCCACCATTACTTACTTCAGGCTTCATGCAAATAAGGGGTGGACCTACTGATTCACATGCGGTCCTACTTAGTTCTATCCTCGGGGCTGGTACGAAGGTTTTTATAATATTCTCCGTCACTCCTATGCTACTCTCCAGCTTGAAATCCCTTACTTTCCAGGCCTCACCCAACCCATTTTCATTCTGGGAAGTACTCGACCTATTAATCAGACTAATCGGCTGGGGGACATCATCTTGCTCCTCAATTTCACTCGAATTCATCCTCTGTTTAGCCACTGTTGATGTGTTATTTTCATCGTTAGGTGCAATATTAGAATGATCTGATTGTACTACACTTTGGAACCGCAGTTTTCTCAATTTACGTTTTGGAAACCAGCGATTTCTCACCTTCCTTTTCCTCCTACAATGGGTTTTAACACTTCCCTCTCTTACTGATAAGTGTTCCCCCACCCCAAAGACTTCTAAAATATTAATTATTTCAGCTCAATCATGAGGTTTGGGTTTTTTAGGCTTGCTCCTATTAAAGATTGGGAAGACACGCACTGTATCTAACACTGGAGATACCTTTACATTTACACTTCTCTCCTCAGCGGTGTCCTTTGCAAAGTTATTAACAACAATTTGGGAAGGGCTGGGGTTTGATTTCTTACAGGCGGCAAACATCCAACGTTCACCAGCGGATTATTTGGTTCCCCTAACTCTGAGCCATTAGCAGTATTATGTAGTCTGTTATTAATTTGAGAACGATAATTACGTATAGGGGAGGCACACTTCGCACATACTTGGCTATGATGTTTAAGATCTAAAACCCCTCCCAGAATGGGCGTTAGGACTTTGAGGATATGGTCCGAGTTAGAGGCGTTCTTCTCCATCAGGGACAAAATTGCAGCAACATTTTTTTCCAATTTAATAAATGTATACATTAGCCCCCCAGTATCTTCAGACTCATTTTTAGACAATGAAAACACAGAATTCCCTGCCCGATTATCACAGGGCATAAATGAATCATGAAATTCTGATGTCAAAGAGGATTTAGTAGGTGTACTGCTATACATAATTGGCATGTGTAAGTGAACTCCTGCTTGAGGGGACAGTATTTCCTCATTCGGATGGGGATTGATAGCCAAAAATTGAGCACCCAATTTTTCTAACTGCTTCACTCGTTCAGCGTTCTTTTCCAATAGAATGGCAATATCCGCAAGAGTGAGGTCTTCTGTTTTTGCCTTCCCATTAAGTTCACTATGGGCATTCTGATGTTCCCTTTTAGGAGAAGGTTCACTTCTTTTTATTGAAAAGCAGTCCGGTGAACTCCTTTGAGATACACTTACATTGTCGTGTACTTTTTCAAGGAGAGTTATCAAATCTGCTAGTGGGGAGGAAGGAGTGACATCCTCACTTACACCACCCTTACTCTGCGTGGAAACTGGTGCCTCATTCCTAGATAGAACCAATTCCATCTCTGAGCCCAAAATTTTCTCCACACCTTCATAAGATGACACAACAGCTTGACTCACAATAGACGGAGGCACTGCATTGCCTACTTCCCCATTAGATTTTTGTATTATTATTACAGGAAAGAGTGCTTCTGGTCTTGATATATGGCTACCCAAACCATTCTGAGCTGATATTTCGGAGTCCATTTTCACCTCCACCTCCATTGAATTCTCCTCATTTCCCACAGCTCCAAGTTCTTCACTGTTTTGCCCTATTCCGCTCTTATAACTTCTTCCCTTTTTTAAGAACATTGATGATATTGATGGGTAAGATTTTAAAAGAGTTAGGTGAGCACCAACTCTCCGTCTACGTATTAACTTTTGTGGATTTGGGGGACTCCACAAATTCTTACCACTCTTATCACTCTTGACGCTATGGTCAATGGTTTCTAGAGGGTTTACAGATTTTACTTTGGACTGAGAGCGCAATCGCCATAACAAAAAGAGATTATACCTCTTAAACTTAAAGATCCTCCAGCTAGAAATTAGACAAGATTTGCAGGAGAGAACAATTCGTTTCAAGAGAAAGAATAAGTGAATGATAACGTAAGCACCGCCTTAGGACAGCCTGCAGGTGGCGTTATATCTGCCAAAGAGTGATCTAGATTATTCCGCAGAGCCCCACGGGTTTTCACATGACACCTTACCCGAGGCCTGGGCGATTCAGCAGTAGCCCAATCAGAACCTACACGCCGACCCCCGTCTGGCAACTAGGGCTATGGTGACTGTGGTGACCGTGGTTGACTTCATAGGATGGAGGAAGCACCTGGATATATGAATATAACCAGCGTACACCAGTGCATACCCCCCTAAATACCGTACAAGGCTTATATCTGGACTTTAGCTGCGATTAATCAATCAATACCTACTCCCAGAGTCCAGAATCCAGAATCCAGAGTCCAGAGTCCAACTGGCAAATCATGTAACTCGTAGAAACCCTGAGTCACCTAGGCCCAAGGTGCAGGGTCCCCAAGTCCACAGTCCATGGTCCTTGTTTTTCTCGCACTCTCAGACTCTTAGTCACTCTTAGTCTCTCTTAGTCTCTCTCACGCACAGCGCCTTCACACAGGGGGAGCAGACTGGAGCGCGGCGGCAACCGCACAATGCCGCCGGGACCCCCTCCAACCCCCCGCTGAGCCCCCAGACCCCTGCTCCTCTTTCTGCCGGTACTCACTGTTCTGCTCTGCTCCCCAGTTTTCGACACCTTGTGCCACTCCTCGCACTGTGCTGCTGTGTGTAATGGACTGGCAGCGACAGGCGACGGGGGCGGCAGACAGAGTCACAGGCTCAGGGGCTCAGGGGGCAGTTGGCAGCAGGACTCGGACGGTTTCAGTAGTACTATATTCAGTAGTACTGTACTGTACGGGGGGGTTTTCGGGGACTTCTTTGCTTCCTGTTTCCAACAACTCAGCCAAGCTCAGCCAAACTCCACTGCGCCACCACAGCAGCTGCAGCTGCTCAACTCTCAGCTCTCTCTAGACACTTGACTCGCCTCCCGTGTATCGGGGAGGGCTGAGAGGAAGCAGGAGGCTGCAGGCTAAATGCTGAATGCTGGAGGCAGAGGCTGAGGCAGTATGCTCCAATGCACTGGTTCAATGTGCCTCGCACGCCCTGCCTCACTGCCATACCCCCGCCGCTGTTATTTGTTGTTTCTTTACCGGGAAAAGACTTAATCGGGCCTCTGGCACGGTTGGCACTGTGGAGATATCGACACGGCGTCCTGCTTGGCGTCCTCGCTCGCTCGCCCGTTTCTGCAAACTGCTCTCCGTTCGCTCGTAGCTCACTGCTGCTCTCTGCTGGCTCAATGACAGTATGACATCTGTAAGCACAAGCACTTCAGACTGACTAGGCCTCATTTCATATTTTCACGTGCCATGTGTTTTCAATTGCACCAAAATGTGTGTGTCAATTCATGCAGTCTGTCTGAAGCACCCCCAACTTTTTGACTCTGACTAGCCAGGTCTTGAGCCAGTGCTATGTGCTAAAAAACACTAAGAATACAGTGAAAATACCTACATATACTAGGATAAACTCTGGGTTGGGGTACCCTGGTGATTGTCATGACCTCCCCTGTTAGGCCCTAGTACAGAACAGGGGGGAAGCTACCTCTAAGTCAGAGGTGCAGAAAGAAGCAAGAGCAGTGCAGAAAGAACCAACAAAGGTGCAGAAAAAGCCAAGAGAGATACATAAAGAGGCAAAAAAGTACAAAAAGAAGCAATAGACGTACAGAAAGAGGCAAGAGAGGTATAGGAAGTGGCTGGAGAGGTGCACAAAGAGGCAAACGTGGTACAGAAAGAGGGGTCAGAAAATAGCCAGAAAAGTGCCGAAAGAAGCAATAGAAGTACAGAAAGAAGCAACAGAGGTGCCAAAGAGGCAAATGAGGTGCAGGAATAGGCAAGAAAGGTACATAAAGAGGGAACATTGGTGCCAAAAGAGGTAAGATGGATACATAAATTTGCAAAAGAGGTACAACAAGAAGCAAGAGAAGTGCAGATAGAAGCAGGAGAAGTACCAAAAGAAGCAAGAGAGGTAGAGAAATAGGGAAGAGGGGTGCAGAAAGAGGCATGAGGGATGCATACATTTTCAAAAGAGGAGTAGAAGGAGCAAGAGTGGTGCAAAATGAACTAACAGAGGTGTAAAAAGAGGTAGGAGAGATGCACAAATTGGCCAGAGAGGTACAGAAGGAGGCAAGAGGGGTACAGAAAGAAGGAAGAGTAGTGCAGAAAGAAGCAACAGAGGTGCTGAAGAGGCACAAAGGGTGCAGAAAGAGGCAAGATGAGTGCAGAAAGAAGCAACAGAGATTAAGAAAGAAGAAAGAGAGGTACATAAACAGACAGGAAAGGTGCAGAAAAAGGGAACACGGGTATAAAAAGAAGCAAGAGAGGTATAGAAAGAGGGAAGAGGGGTACAAAAAGAGGCAAGAGGGATGCAGAAAGAAGCAAGTGAGGTACAGAAAGATGCAACAGAGGTACAGAAAGACAAAAGAGAGGTCCAGAAACAAGCAAGAGAAGTCCAGAAAGAGGAAAGAGAATTACTGAAAGAAGCATCAGGGGTGTGGAAAGAAGCAAGAGAAGTGCAGACAGAGGCAAGTAAGGTGCAGAAAGAGGCAAGAGATGTGCAGAAAATGGCAGCAGAACAGCAGAAAGAGGCAAGAGGGATGCAGAAAAGGGACGAAGGGGGCAGAACGGAGAAAGAGAGGTGCAGAAAGAAGCAAAAGAAATGCTGAATGAAGCGAGCGAGGTGCAGAAACACAGAAGACAAGTGCAGAATTAGACAACGGGGTAAAGAAAGAGACATCAGGGGTGCAGAAAGAAACAAGAGAGGTGCAGCAAGAGGCAATTGAAGTGCAGAAAGAGGCAAGTGAGGTGCAGAAGGAGGCAAGAGAACTGTAGAAAGAGGCAAGAGAGGTGCAGGAACAGGCAACAGGGGTGCGCAAAGAGGGAACAGGTGTGTAAAAAGAAGCAACAGAGGTAGAAAAAGAGGTAAGAGGGGTACATAAAGTAGAGATACATGTACATAAATAGCAAAAGAGGTGAAAAGAGAGGCAAGAGCAGTGCAGAAAAGGGAAGAAGGGAGCAGAAACAAGCAAGACAAGTGCAGAAAGTGAGGTACAGAAGGAGGCAAGAGAACTGCAGAAAGAGGCAAGAGAGTTACAAAAACAGGCAAAAGGGGTACAGAAAGATCGAACAGGTGTGCAGACAGAGGCAAGAGATGTGCAGAAAAAGACAGAGGGTTTCTGAAAGAAGCAAGAGTGAACCAGAAATATGCAACATAGATGCAGAAAGAAGCAAGAGCAGTGCAGAAAGAACCAACAGAGGTGCAGAAAGAGGCAAGAGGGATACCGAAAGAGACAAGAAAAATGCAGAAAGAAGCAAAAGAGGTGCAGAAATAGGCAAGAGAACTGCAGAAAAAGGTGAGAGAGGTGCAGAAGGAGGCAGGAGAGGTGCACAAGAGGCAAGAGGGGTACCAAGATAACAGACAGAGGTGCTTAAAGAGTCAAGAGGGGTACAGAAAGAGGCAAAAGAAGTGCTGAAAGAAGCAACAGATGTGCCAAAAGAGTCAAGAGAGGTGCAACAACAGGCAAGAAATGTGCAGAGAGAGGAAACATGGTGCAGACATGTATAAGAGAGGTACAGAAAGAAGCAATAGCATTACAAAACAAGAATCAGAAGCAACAGAGGTGCAATAAAAAGCAAGAGGAGTAAAGAAAGAAGAGTTAGAAGTGCAGTAAAAAGCAAAAGTGGTGCAGAAAGAGGCAGGAAGGGTGCAGAAAGAGGAAGAAGAACTGCAGAAACAACCAAGAGATGTGCTGCAAGAGACGAGAGAGATATAGAAAGAGGCAATAGATGTGTAGAAAGAGGCAAGAGAGTTGCAGAAACAGGCAAAAGGGGTGCTGAACGAGGGAACAGGTATGTAGGCAGAGGCAAGAGAGATAAGGAAAGAGGGAAAAGGGGTATGGATAGAAGCAATAGAGAAGCAGAAATTAGCAACAGATGTACAGAAAGAAGGAAGAGCAGTGCATTAAGAACAAACAGAGGTACAGAAAGAGACAAGAGGGGTACAGAAAAATGCAAGAAAAGTGCAGAAAGAAGCAACAGAGGTGCCGTAAGAGTCAAGAGAGGTGCAGAAACAGGCAAGAAAGGTGCAGAAATGTACAAGAGAGGTACAGAAAGAATCAAGCGCAGTGCAAAAGAACCAACAGAATCACAGTTAGAGGCAAGTGGGATGCAGAAAGAAGCAAGAGAAGTGCAGAAAAATGCAAGTGAGGTGCAGTAGGAGGCAAGTGAGGTACAGAAAAAGGCAAAAACACTGCAGAAAGAAGCAATAGAGTTGCATAGATAGGCAAAAGGGATGCAGAAGAGGGAACAGGTGTGCAGACAGAAACAATAGATGTGCAGAAAGAGGCAAACAAAGTGCAGAAAGAAGCAACAGAGGTGCAGAAAGAGGCAAGGGGGTGCAGAAAGAAGAGATAGAAGTGCAGAAAAAAGTAAAAGAGGTGGAGAAAGGCAAGAAGGGTATAGAAAGAAGCAGGAGCAGTGCAGAAAGAACCAAGAGATATGCAGAAAGAGGCACAAGAGATGTAGAATGAGGCAAGTGATGTGCAGAAAAGGGAAGAAGAGTACAGAAAAAGCAAGAGAAGTGCAGAAAGAGGCATGTGAGGTACAGAAGGAGGCAAGATAACTGCAGATAGACGCAAGAGAGTTGCAGAAACAGGCACAACGGGTACAGAAAGAGGGAACAGGTGTGCAGACAGAGTCGAGAGAGGTGCAGAAAGATGCAAGAGGTGTACATATTGAGGCAATAGTGAAGCAGACATTTGCAACAGAGGTGCAGAAAGAAGCAAGAGCAGTACCAAAAGAACCAACACAGGTGCAGAAAGAGGCAAAAGGGGTACAGAAAGATACAAGAAAAGTACAGGCATGAAAGTTGCAGAGAGAGGGAACAGAGGTACAAAAATTTACAAGAGAAGTACAAAAAGGAGCAAGAGCAGTGCAAAAGAACCAACAGAAGTGGAGAAATGTGCAAGAGGTGTACATATTAAGGCAATAGTGAAGCAGACATTTGCAACAGAGGTGCAGAAAGAAGCAAGAGCAGTATCAAAAGAACCAACACAGGTGCACAAAGAGGCAAAAGGGGTACAGCAAGAGGGAAGACAGGTGTAGAGAGAGCTAGGAGCGTTGCAAAAAGAGGGAAGAAAGGTGAAGAATGAGGCAAGAGGGGTGCAGAAAGAGGCAAAAGAGATGCAGAAAGAAGCAAGAGAACTGTAGAAAGAAGCAACATAGGTAAAGAAAGAGGGTACAGAAACAGACAGGAAATGTGAACAAAGAAGGAACAGGGGTACAGAAAGAGGCAAAAGAGGTGCAGAAAGAGGGAAGAAGGGTGCTGAAAGAGGCAAGAGGGGTACAGAAAGATGAAGGTGAGGTGCAGACAGAGGCACAAGAGGTACAGAAACAGGCAGGAAATGTGTAGAAAGTAGTAACAGGGTTATAGAAAGAAGCAAAATAGGTGCAGAAAGATGGAAGAAGGGTGCAGAAAGAGGCAAGAGGGGTACAGAAAGATGCAGGTGAGGAGCAGAAAGAGGAAACAAAGGTGCAAAAAGAGGCAAGAGAGGTACAGAAAGAGGCAAGAGAGGTGCAGAAAGTGGAAGAGTGGTTTGTTTTGTACACCATTAGTACCAATTTAATTCCCACATTTAGCAATACGTAACAGGTGATATTTCTAGGTTTGCAAAGGGCCTTCCACCATGCTGTAACATTTGAGCCGTTTGAGCTAGAAACAAGGTTTTTTTTGTTCAAATCTGCAGATTATTCAGCAGATGATAGATTATGTAGAAAATGTATATTTGTGCAAAAGTCGGTATAGCCAAACAGTCGCACAAATCCAGTGGTCGTGTTTTTACCTCTTACTAGGTCCAAAAGTGCTCCTCAGTGGTTCCTTCCTTTTTTGTTTCATTGAGTTTATAGAGTGGCTTCTATGGAAATGAGGAAGAATAAACCTGAGGATACCACTCCACAACACAAGTCAAGTCAAGTCAAGCCAGGAGATTTGTATAGAGCGCTACATACCCGGAGGGTCTCAAGGCGCTTGAAGAAGGGAGGGGAATTACTTGTCAAATATCCAAGTTTTAAGTTGCTTTCTGAATGCTAGGTGGTTCTGAGTGAGACGAAGGTGAGTGGGGAGTGAGTTCCAGGTTTTAGCTGCGAGGTAGGAGAAGGATCTACCTCCCATGGTGGTTTTATTGATGCGAGGAACGGTAGCAAGGGCTTGGTTGGAAGATCGTAGCTGTCGAGAGGGGGTGTAGAAGGAAAGTCGTGTGTTGAGGCATTCGGGTCCAAGTTCGTAGAGTGCTTTGTGAGCATGGGTTAGGAGGCAGAAAGTAATCCTCTTATTGACGGGGAGCCAGTGGAGGTTTTTCAGGTGGCTAGAGATGTGGTCTTTACGCGGAATGTCTAGTATGAGCCTGGCTGATGCGTTCTGGATGCGTTGGAGTTTTTTCTGGAGTTTTGCGGTGATACCGGCGTATAGGGTGTTTCCGTAGTCCAGGCGACTTGTAACCAGTGCATGGGTGACTGTTTTTCTGGTTTCAGTGGGGATCCAGCGAAATGAATACCATACCACATAATTACTCTTCACAACACATAATCCCACTGTACATAATTCCTATACACGAAATACCACATACTTTCTATCCACATCAAAGTCAAAGTCTATCCACGTAATTTCATTGCACATCATACCACATAATTCCACTACGCACAACCTACATTCACTCCGCTCAGAGAAACATTAGTAAAACACTTTTACATTTACAACTCCAATAGCTCTAACTCTCGCGAATGTGAAACCTATTACATTGCAAGTACTTCGTTTACTAGTAGTCACGTTTGCATAATGGTGGAGAAAGCAGGATTGGCCTCCCACCAGCACTTAGAAATTCTACTCTGTTCAACTTTTAGGAGGTACCAGGATGGCTTCTTGGCCCCCAAAGTCCCTCAGGAGTAAATTGGACTTCATCCCCTTCCCGTAGTCTGCCAGGAGGCGCGTTTTCAGAATGGTGGAGAAAGGCGGGCATGGCCTTCAAAGACGTCTTATCAATCCCACTGTTTGGGACTTCCTGGAGGTAACAAGAGGGGTAGTTTGCCTTGGGGGCCAACTACCCCTCCTAGTATCTCCAGTAAGTCCCACACAGCAGGAATGCTAAGTTCTCATTAGAGGTCACTCCCCTTTTGCCCACCACTCTGCAAAAGAGCTCCCTGGTATGCTCTTGGATGAGGCTTGGAGTCCGCTTCACTGCTGGGGGTCCTTAGGGGCCAACTAGCCAACCTCTTACCTCCCATGGATTGCTAAGAGGTAGACACGCTACACCCCCTTTCTCCACCACCCTGCAAACGTACCTTCTGGTGCCCTCTTGGTTGGGGATGAAGTCCCTTTTCCTCCTGAGGGACCCTGAGGGCCAACTAGCCCTCCTGTTACCTCCAGTAAGCCCCAAACAGCTAGATTGCTGAGAGTGCTCAGAGGTCATGCTTCTTTTTACACCACTCTGCAAACGTGAATCCTTGTGCACTGGTGCTCCGGGGATGAAGTCCACTTTAGTCCTCAGGACACAGAAGACCTCATCATCCCACCAGCAATGCGCCAAGAGGTACATTTTCAGAGTGGTGTAAAAAGGAGCATGGCCTCAGACCACTTCTCAGCAATCCCACTGAGTGGGGCTTACTGGAGTTACCTGGTGGGCTAGTTGGTCCTTAAGGACCCATAAGCTTCTAAGGACTTCCTCCTCAACCCAAAACACACCAGGAGGCATGTTTGCAGAGTGGTACAGGGAGGGGGCGGGACCTCCGGCAAGATTCTGGCATACAGTTTTTTTTTGCTAGAAGGGTGGCTGTGTGGCCCCCTTCTCTTAAAATTTGTTGGGCCCTGGGGACCCCAGAACCTCAGCATTTTATTATTAACAAAAATGGGTTGGGGGCATGGTGGTCCTCCTTCTCTGGGCCACTATTAGAAGAGGTGTTCCCTGGTGCTTGGGGGGGATGTGAGGCACCCCACATGTATTAACTCAGTGCCCTGGGGAGGGTGGCTGTCCCAAGACTTGGGGGCCTGCAAGGACCTCCCGCCCTTAACCATGAACACCCCGGGGATGTATCGGTCCCCGGGTCTGCGAGAGGGGGTAGGAGCCCCCTACACTTTGAAAGAAAAATAATAATAATGAAGTCACCGGTAGGTTGTGGACCCCAAGGCTGCGGGGGCCCCCATGGGCCACTGCGTGCCCTTGTTAATTAATTTGAACTTGCCCTGGGACCTGGCCAAAATGATAGTAGGGCTTTGCATAGGGCTGTATGTCAAGTGCACATCTTTAATGGTCTCTTAGTGAGGATTATTTGCTGTGACAAATGTAGCTAGATTTTGTCTGAATCACTTTGCACACAGAAGTGATTTATTGCTATCAAATGTAATGCAATTATGTTATTTATTATTTTATAACTTAGAATCCACATGCTTTGCTGTCCAATACGATTGAGTTCACCTTTTCTTTAAAAATGTGTCTTTCTATAATATTGCTTTTTTTAAAGTCCTTGATAACAAGAAGAAGAACATAGAATAGAGCTGCTGGACGTGTTAGAATCATCCATGATGTAATCTCTTCAAAGGACTTATAATTGGAAGCTAAATGTATTCATCTAAATGTAGTGGCACAGCCTTTGAATTACTTTGTGCATGTGCTGTCTCAGCAATGCAAGCAGTGTTGTTTGATAGTGTATTATATGTGGGCATCTAAGTCTTTTTGCTTTGCCATCACTTATTTTTGCCTTTGAGAACCACCCCAAAACTGCTGGCTAACTTAATCCCTCTCAATAGCATTAGAATCATCTCTCAGCTCCTCGGTTAGAAGGTTAGTCTTTACTAAGGTAGAAATCATGCAACACAGCACTGCAATTAAGTAACTGTGCTTTGTTATATGAACATGAGAGAGCAGAACAGAGACATATCAACAAAAAGGTGGCACTGTTCTACTGTCTCTCTGTGCTTATGTACGTTATGCTGCTGTTGGACTTGGCCCTTTTTTGCAGGGTCATCCCTGAAACTTTTTTCCTTCCTCCTAGCCGTTTTTCTGACATGGTGTTGGTGGCTTTAGGACTCTGGGCACTTTAGCGCAGCTGTCCAGAATAAAGTGATATTGCTCTCTTTGATAAATATGGTAAGATTGGTCTACACCTTTTTGGATTATTTAATTTACCTGTCAGTCCCTTGTGAAGTTGTATCTCATGCACCCGGGGCTGGTGAATTAAATGCTACTGGTGGGCTTGCAGCGTTGATTGCGCCAGCCACCAAAGTAGCCTTTCAAACCTGTCTCAGGCCTGTGCCATGGCAGGGCCTGAACACGCAGTTTTACCCCTACTGTGGCATTGCGCCTAAAGTGTGTGCCATGTCGGGGATCCCCCTTTTACTGCATGTCAGTCACCCTTAAGGAAGGCCCTAACTAGCCCTACGGGCAGGGTGCATTGTGGATAAAAGGTGGGACATGTACCTTAAGTTTGTAACATGTCCTGGTAGTGACAAACAGCCATTTTGGTTTCTCACTACTCTGAGGCTGCCCTCCCATAGGAATGCATTGGAGATTCCCTGAATAGTTTCAGTTGTAACTCCTTATATGAGAGGAGCAGCGTGGTCAAGTTTGGTATATTTGTAATAGTGAAAATAAATGCTACGCAAAGGTGTGCACGGATTTATTATTCCTATTTTAGAAATGCCACTTTCAGAAGTTGGCATTCCTCTGTGCTATGTGTCTGCCTGCCTTATGCGGATTGCATGTCTGGCTTTGGATTGACTGGGGCTGGTGAGGTGTGTGTGGCTCCAGGGAGGGCAGGGTGAGTCAGAGCTAGGCTGAATAGGGAATCTGCATTTGGAGTAGTCCCCTGACCCTGAATAGGGCTGTGCTTGCTCGGTGAATGCTGGTTCTTCCCACCTGTGGCGTGTTTGATGACTGAACCCCCACCTGACAATAGGGGAGAGGAGCCTTGTCTACAAAGTGCCCCAAACCCCCCGAGGAACCTGTTCAGGCTGGTTCCTCCAATCCCTGTGCCATGGCAGACAGGGAACATATTGGTATATATATTGGGGCTGTGACCCCGTGAGTGGTGCTTTTTGGTGCTGCCTGGTGACCTACTGCTGCTGGGCCCCAGTTGAAACTGCAACAAGGGACTGCCTCCCTGCTGGGGGGCCTTGTGAGCTGGCCTGCCTGGGCCCAGCCTTTGACCTGGACATTTTTGGGGCATAGGACCTCGTGAGCACTATATCTTTAATTCCAGTAGGGAATCCTGGTGCTCCGCAGTGCTGTGCTCATTCTGAGGGAACCCCACGTTGGGATTCCCCCGAGTTGCTGGAGGAAGCAGGAGCCTACCCCACATGGTGGGTGCATCTGCAGCAGAGCGGGAGCCCACCTGCACTGCCGCTGCTGAGTATAGAGGGTGCCTACCCCAGACTTGTTTTTTATTTGGCTAGTGGGTGCCCACCCTGCATGTGTGCAAAACCAAAGTGGGAGCCCATATTGTATCTGCCCGGAGAAAGGAGCCTCCGTAAGGCGCTGTATAGCGCACTACTCACCCGCAAGGGTCACAAGGCGCTTGTACGAATACCGATGTGGAACCCATCCTGGCTTTCCCTGTGAGGCGTCCACTCCTGGGCACCCCCAATGTGGAGGCCAGGCATCCTTAGCGTTGTGGGGGCTGTTGTGGAGATTAAGCAAGCTATTGCCCAGAGTTGCAGAGTGGGACTCCATGATTGGAATAGGCACTGAGGCAAGAATTATCAGGTCAAGTGGAATTTTGAGCCCAAGTCCCGCCGAGTTGGGGAATTGAACCCTGGTCCCGAGCTAGACCTCTGCATCAGGGTCTGCCGCTCAAATCATTGAGCCACACTTCTCCAGTGGTACAGTGGTGCCAGGCCTAATTTCCAGCTGCACAACAAGAGAGAGAGCAGGCAGCTGCAACCCGGGGGCATTTTGTTTACCTAGTGAGTTGCACCCCACACCCCCAACGCATTGCGCACTGCGATTTTGCTGCATTTGGCAGCTACACCCTGACTTTCTGGAGATAAGGCATTGGAGCCCCAGTTAAAGGGCGGTTGGCCTAGGGTCATTGCAGTGTTTAGGCCAAAGGTACTGTGTTTTAGGCTAATGTGATTTATGCCCTGGATAATTATGCTTCTGTTGTTTAGGATAGTGTGTATGCCGGTGATTTATTCCATAATATTTTTATGCTGGTCATTCATTTCATAAGGTGGTTTATTCCTAATATGTTTTATGTCTAAGGTAATGCAGACATAATGCGTTTATGTCACCCATGCTAATGCTGAGTACAGTATTCTACCAGTAGTTACTAGTTGTTTTTTATGTGTGCTACTAGTGCTACTAGTGCTTTCTAAAGGTTCTGACAGTGGCCCAAATTGCCCCGTCAGGTGTATATAGTCCCCTGTAAATATTGTCTGGTGCCAGTTGGCACAGTGTATATTGTGTGATTATGATCTAATAGGTTTTGGATAATACAAAGGCTATTTTTTTATAACTTTGTAAGGACTTTTTTGTAGTGTGCCTAGTTTGTTGCTGCTGTATGTGTCTGTTGCGCAAATGCTTTGCACATTGCCTCTGAGATAAGCCTGACAGCTCGTGCCAAGCTGCCAAGGGAGTGATCTGGGGTTATATTCAGTGTGTAACTCCCTTGCTCTGACTAGAATAGTGGTTTCTGCCTGGCTTAGGCGCGCATCCTAACCAACCAGAAATGCCATTTCTCACAGCTGACATGCACTAATGCAAACACCCTTGCACCTTGGTGTTTCTGTTATGATCAGTTTTTTGTGCTGCAAGGGGTCACTTCCCAAACAGAAATTATACTCAAAGGCAATTTACCTCTTTGTAGTTGATTTCCTCTTTGTGCAGCATGCAAGCACAGAGGAAAACATGAGGAAAATAAAACTATTTCTCATCCTTCTGCAAGCAATAACAATAACCAAGAGCAATTTGGGGAAAAAAAACGTCAGATGCAAAGTACAGCTTTGTCAACAGTAAGTGCACCGATTATGACACTAATGTTGGTATTAAGGTGTTGGTAATTTACTCCTCCTCACTCGAAAGAGAAAATGGCTTCAAGACACACATGGAGGTTGCAGAGGGCAGCCTAGAAATCGTAAAACTGCACTATATCACGCTACTGAAAACCATGATTCTTGTAATAGTCTGCTGTGACCTTGGTATCAGTTTGTAGATCATATATTATTGTTTTGTTCAAGAGGTTGCCCCCTGATGAAGGGACAGGGAGTCCTGAAATGCAATTGGCTTCTCAGTAATGATGTTGTAATATTATGTACATAACTACATGACTACTGAAAGAATTGTTAAAATGTTATATGTGGCAATGTAAAAACAAACGCAATGAAATGTGTATGAAAAGCAATACAGGTTTGAATATAAAGAGTTTGGAAACCAATAAATTATATATGAAGTATTAATCCCCCAATGCTGTGCACGTATGAGTCCAAGTAGCCACATGGTAATTGGCCCCTCACACATACTATAACACATGTCAGGCAGACATCAGTCATAAGTAGCATGCAAATCAGTTAAACAATATTGCAAATTAGGTTAGAGCAACATATTAATACAGGAGTACACAATCTACCACGATTAACGTTCTAAAAAGTTACAACTGAAAGTTACAACTTACTAGATATAATAATTACACGAATGCTATCCTTTTGGAGAGGTAGGTCTTGCCATAGGGAAAAACTAATTTTAAAGCTTTTTACTGGTAAGATATATAAAATTAAAAGAACATGTCCAACTTTTAAAATACAATGCACCCTGCTCTATGGTATGTTTAGAACGTGACCTAGGGGTGACTTATATGTATTAAAAAGGAAATATTAGGTCTGGCAAAAAGGTTTATTGTGCCAGGTCACAAATGCTGTTTGAAATGTGCAAAGGGGCTGCAATAGCAGGCCTGAGACATATTTAAAGTGTTACTTAGGAGGGTGGTACAATATGTGCTGCAGGCCCACTAGTAGCATTTAATTTACAGGTTGTGGGTACATGTAGTACCACTTTACAGTGCCATTCGGTTGTTCCGCAATTTTCCAAAGGTATAGCAGAGAGAACAAGCAAATTAGCACTGGTTAGTAGTGGTGAAAAGCACAAGAAACGGGACGGTGAAGGGAAAAAGTTTGTGGATGGCCATGCAGAGAGGATCGAAGTCAAACAGGTAAGTTTAGGGTCCTATATTTGTGTTTATCGAGAAGCATACACCCCAGCAACATCATATCCAGGCAACGTCTCTTCAACTGCCTAAAAAGTACACCCAATAGAATTAGAAGCACATGACGTCCAGGATTCCTAGCTACAGTGTAGCAGCATCACAATATTAGACATGCCAAAAATCCATAACACTGTTCCCTCCCCTAAAATATTAAACTTTAAAGTGCTTAAAAAAATTATCACAAATAAAAAGCAGGAGACAAAGTAACAATAACTAACCTTAACAGGCAAGAAATTTCATATTAAATCTTGTACAGATGCAACGAGAGAACGATTGTCCCATTACAAACTAATTTTGTCAATTAGTCTGCTGTTGGTTCCTTCTCTTCAGATTTTCAAATAAATCAGTGTTGCTTCTCAAAATAGAGCTGCCATTCTTTGTTAAGGTTCCATAAACAAGTTTCTCTGAGCATCATTAAACTTCACTAACCTGGACATACTCCAAACATCATCATAGTCCACAACAGCTACATTTTCTTTACCTTGCTTCTGCCAAGGGTGCCATGAATCTTGATAGCTCTTTCTTTATTAGCCAAGGTCTTTTCACCATAACCACATCAACAACCTTCCACTGCTCTCTCACCACTGAATTATGTTCATCATACCTAGACCTATATTGTTTTTGATATTCTATTATATCTTCATAACTCATTCTTTCTAACTTCAACCATGCAAGACTACATTTAAGGGTTTGGCCTTTAGAGAGAAACATTGAGATTGTAAGAAAACACTGTTAGGTCTGTTATTGTGTACCCAACAGGTTTCCACAAAAACACATTTAGTGGAATTCTGCTGGCAATTAACCTTTCGGTACAACTCTTTACAAGTCTATTCAAATGTTATGCTAGAATATTTTCTTGTGACAAATATAGTCCTGTTTTCAAATTTGCTATTGAGACACTTCACCAAACTCACATATTCTTTGCAAAACAATTACTGCCCATTGCCTGTGACAGTGTAACTTGGACTATGTGTTTGAGAAAATGTCAATTTGAGGAACTCAATCACAGGTCTTGTGTTTACTGGGTGAAACACTCAGTAACCACCCAATTGGATGTTTAATCAACCAGAAATAAACGTAATGTTTATTTTGAGATCAAATGTGCCAATGATATCTATTCTAAATGATATCCATGTCTCAGAAGGAATTTCTACTGATGTAAGAGGGGTGGTGATTGTGGCTTTACTCTTATCACTGTTTTCAGACTTCCAGCAGGCTCTTACTTGGCAATCCACCCAATCATTTCAAGTGTCTCAGACATATTTGCAAATGAAGGCGATCTACCCAAAAATACTTATTCAAATCATGCAGATCGACACACATTCTTAGTTCTTTCATCCATCATTAAGTGCTAAAACCATTAGGGCAAACCATTTCAAATTTCTCAAGAAACGTGGTCTTCTTTGAGTAGTCTAACTACATGTGTGGACTTCCTTCATTTTATGGAAACAAGGTACCACATTTTTCTTCAAGATAATGTTCTGCTCCAAACATTTAAGCAATCCTATTTATCAACAAATACTTTGGAGAACTCTGACCAAATATCACTAACCAGTATTGAGTTGGTCAAGAAAAGGTCTAATTAAAATGAATTGTGATTCAAAGTTTTCCCTACTTCAACTTGATTTCATGACCCAAGCATCTTGTTACCACACCTGGCAACATACAAATTGCACATTATTTCCCTATACTGAAATTGAAAACGTATAAAATAATAACCGTGTTTTTTTATTTTCCTGCCCATATCTCAGGGAATTTATGTCAAGAGGGGACAGCTGTATATTTTCTTCACCCAAAATATGTTGTCACCTATCATTGTATAGGTAGGCTGGGGCAAACGTTTTATTACACCTAAGTATTCAGAGTCATTTTGATAATTTTGCATTACTCTTTAGATGCAAAATTACTGAACATTTTGCAATTATACCTGTTGACGTAATGATGAGAAATTGGGCACACAAATCCTACCATAGGAACAGAGAAACAATGAACTTAGCTAACCACAGTGCCTGCTGGCTACTGGCTACGGGGTCCTGCAGTTTGTGTTTTGTTACATTTAGCACTATTTTCTTAGCACAAAATGGATCATAGTGTCCACTTTGGAGACAAGGAGGCTTCTTGCACTAAATAAATAGCTGTAAATACTGGATGCATGGTCCTTGCATGATTCCTCTTATTTATACTATTATATTTTGCTGTAATGTTGGATAATTTAATGAGTAATGACCATCCCTATGTCAAAGGTGTACCTGAATCCACCAACAACATCCGTTTTTTGCCCTCAACTTTGATCTCACATGTAGGTATTATTATGGGTTCTCAGTCAACTCCCTTGTCTTTCCTTATGCTCAAAGTTCCCTTTTTCCAAATGTCAAACAGTTTTTTTTTTTAAGTTTGATTTTATTGAAGACAAAAGAACAGGGAAGGGGGATGAAAGGAAGAAACAGCAAGAAGAATATGGCAATAATTTACAACTTAAGGGAAGTCACAATAGCTTATTACAATAAAATATCATAAGGAGGGGAAAAATCACAATAACTATTACAATAAAATCTCAAAAAAGGCAGATAAAATGAGCATGAAATGACATGAGCAGAAATATAAAGAAAAGCTCAAATGTACTATATGATAATACAAGGAATAAAATGTAAGCAAAAGGTACAGAAATTCATGGTGGTTTGCGGACTTCAACAACATCAGGATCCATGGAGGAGCACACTGGAGCAGTGGAGGAAAGATAAGTTACTAAAGGAAGCCAGATAAGGTCTCGTTTAATAGCCAAGGAAACTGGAGATACAAAATTGGTGTCTAGCCGGTGATGGAAACAGACTGCATTCCACCAAGAACGATAAGACACGTTTGCAGCTTGTTTCCAGTTCGACGTAATAGTGTGCAAAGCAACAGCGAGTAAGAGGTCAAGGAGTTGGTAATGTCTAGGAGACTGAGGGAGGTCAGGTGAAATGGAACCTAGAAAAACAAGAGCTGGGGGGAAGGGGACCTTAAAATGGAAAATATTTTGAATTTGGGCCTATACTGAATTCCAGAATTTAGAGATATGTGGGCATCCAAAAAGCATATGTTTGAGGTCTGCTGAGGGAAAAGGGCAAGACCAACAGGTAGGGGGCATCTCTGATGAGAAACGGGACAGGGAAAGTGGGGTAAACAAAACTCTGTTATAAATAAAGTATAACGTTTGGGTAGTATTAGCAGCTCTAGAGGTCTTATGAAGTTTGGTCCAAATCTTATCCCAAAGAAGAACAGACCAGTCTGAGAAAAATCAGACTCCCAAGCAATTTCAAGTTTAGATTTCACTCGATCAATTGTATAACGGAAGGAATGATAAAGGGAAGAAGCGGAGGGAGTAGATTCCAGTAAGGAAGTAGTGGCTTTACGGTCTGAAGGGATATCATTGGATATCGGCAATGATTGGAGATAAGAGTTGAGAGCAGGTAAAAGCAAGTTATATTGTGAGCTGGCACTGGGGGTAACTGAAAAGAGGACTGAAGTTCCGAGAAGGACAGAGGGACATTATGGGAAAGTAATTCAGAGATCCAGCATAATCCTCGAGAATGCCAGACCCTTCAATAAATAGTACGATTACGAATTGTAAGATGGAAATTAAACCAGATAGGTTGTTCATGGAAAGAAAGAAGAGAAGGATATGAAGAAGATAAAAAGGGAAGAAGAAGAGCACGACAATGAGATATAATATGGGGTATGAAGACGAGCGGGGTAAGACGCGAAGGACATAAGTTCACGGAAAGTGAAAGGAGAAATAAAGGAAGATTCCATAGTCAACCATAAGGGAGAGTAAAAAGGAGGATCAGTCAAAAGCCATCGGGTTGATTGTTTCTTAGAAAAGGCGCGATGATATTCTCTAAAATCAGGGAAGCGCACACCAGCGTGAGCTTTATCTTTCCGAAGAGTAGCAATGGCTATCCTAGGACGCTTGCCATGCCAAAGAAATTTGAAAAGCATAGAACTCATTTTTTTTAAATACGAAACCGGGATACGCAGTGGGAGCATAGAAAGGGTATAGAGAAGGAGGGGAGAGAGCATCATCTTCATAGAATTAAGTCGACCCCCCCAGGATAAAAAGAGCAGGTGCAATGGGTGTGAGAAGTTGGCCTGGTATATAATGCTCACTAGTTCTAGTGATCACTTTGTACCATGCCAAGCAACCCTTATGATGATGGTTGTAATTCAACCTTGTAGACCAGTTATCCTAGTGGTAACGTGGACAAAGCAGTCTTAGGCTAAACTCTGAAAGGCATGTGAAGCCAGCTGTTATACCATACACAACCCCCTTGAATACCAAATGAAAGGGACACCACACAGATATATATTGAAAATATATATTGATTTATTAACTATAAAATCCCCTGGACTCTTTATGAGCACAGAAGCACAAGCGTTAAATCACAAGACAGTTTAAAATACACAAAAGTTGCACAATATGGATGAGCCCTAGGGGCCACCTAAACCATATACTAAGAAAGTGGTATAAGAGATACCAGGAGGAAAGTGAAGAGGCCTAGGGCCTTGGGAATCGCTGGAGCTATTCGAGACTGGAGTTAACTAAGTCGGGAGAGGCCCACGGGACTCGGGTGCAGTGTTCAAAGTGCACACACTTTCCAATACAAAGTCTATGGTGCGTAAAAAGTACAAAGTTAGAAAGTTAGGAACCTTCCGAGTGACCTACGGAGCTGAAACTTAAACACAGGCCCTTGGGATGTGTACCAGTGCAGGAGCACCGGCGGAGCTGAGTTACCTCACCCACAGGAAGCGGGTGCACAGGGTCGAAGTTGTGTCGGGTTTCGTCACGCTGGTCGATGGTGCTTGGAGCTGAAGATGCTGCAGGCGGCTCGATGAGAAGGGTTCCGGTGGATCCAAGGGTGGATCTGAAGATGTGAAGACCTGAAAGCAGAGGGGACAGTGTTCAAAGTCACTAGCCAGTGACTACCGTGGAACCAGATTGGAACCAGGCGATGTCGGGTGCAAACAGGCGTTGTCGGGTAGCTTCTTTCTGCAGCCACGTGGATACCCGGGGTCGAGGACGTCCAGGAGTCGGTCACGAGCTGTCCCACGTAGGCTTCTCGCTGTTGGCGGTGTCGGCGACCTGATCAGAGCAAACAGGCCTTGGCAAATGCAAGCCATGCAGAAGTTGAAAGATGCTGTTCACTCGGACCAGCAAGGTCAGAGCGGGTGCTCCTTTTCACAGGAGCTTGGGTAGGTCTAGAGCAACCAGACCTGCTGTTTAAATCTTCGGGTTCGTTGCCAAGATGGCCGCTGGCCGCGTGGCTAGTGGCCGGGATGGCGCGTCGAGTGGCACAATGCAAAAGGGCCCCACACAGATCGTGGAGATGCTGGAGGGCTGATCTTCGGTGCAAGGGCTGCTCGGTGGTGGGGGTTCTCAATCCCCAAAGCACAACGTCGAGGATGCCTCAGAAGCTGCGCAGTCAGCTTTTCAGGTGTCTTTCAAGAGGTCCGGTCCCACGTCACTCGGTGCCTCCACGGGTCCCTTCTTTGCAGGGACTGTGGATCGGGCTCTGAGAGGTCTGGGAATCTGGTTCTTGTCGGGCTCTGGGCTCGGGCTCCGGCGGGAGGCGGCGGCAAAGCAGACGTCGAGTTGCTGGTTGGTACCTGTGTTCACAGGGTGGTCACTCCTTGGCCACAAGGGAGATTCTTCTTCAGTCTTCTGTGCAGCAGAATGTCGAAGTCCAGTCTTCTTCTTAGTTTTAAGTTGATTTCGGGATGATCTGCTGTGCAATGGCACTGCTCCCTCTCTTATTCCCATCTGAGGGGTGGATCTCCTGCTAGGTCCCTCCCCTATGGGTGGGACCAGGAAGGGGGGTGGTTACACCCCCTCTCCTTTGTCCAGCTCCTCGCCAGGACTGGGGCTGGAAAGCCCCAGAACCGGTTTGGGCTGGCTTATGCACAGGGACACCTTGTGTGCCCCAGGCATGTCTCAATCTATTCAGCCCTGTCCTACCCAATACACAAAACCCTGTCTGGGGTGGTGCTCGCACCTCCCCAGGCAGGAAACCCTTTGTCCAGGCCCTCCTCGCTGGAAGGACTCCCAGCAGCAGGAGGTCAGACATGTGTCTGTGGTGGCAGCATCCATTTTGTGATGCTGAGGCTCTGTTTAACTTTAACCGGGGTTAAGGCTACACACATGTCGTGTCCCTCTAGAAGGGTGGAATGCTATCCCCGTCGCCAGAACTGGCGAGGGGATAGTATTCCAATTCGTATGACACCTTACTCGACATGTTTTGATAAAGCCAAACCAAAGATAGCATTTAACCGCGAGGATTATAATGCACTTAAGAGTATATGGTATGGCAATATCCCGGAACAGCTTAGGGAGTGGTTCCCGACAGCTGCAGACAGGCTCAGCTCATGCTAGAGCACCATCTCACATATTTCCAAGCACTCTGCCTCCAGGATTGATGAGGCCTTCCATAGGAGTGGCTGATAGGAACATATGTGTCCAGTTTAGGGTTAGGCACAGGCATACTGTACCTAAGTAAGAGGTGATTACACCAACTTACCCCAGCTGAGTGATCAGCCAGTTGTGTCAAATATGGAGGCCAGGCCAGGGGTGGCACAATACATGCTGCAGCCCCTGGTAGGCCTTGGCTACACCTATGCCCTGGGTACCTATGGTACACTGTTACAGGGGCCTATAAGGTGAACCAATTCCAATTGTGTTATGCACCTAAGGTACATGGAGTCCATTTTAAGGAGAGAGCAATCAGCCTGGGGCCCTGAATAGCAGGATCCCAGGCCAACTAAGTCAAAAACCAGCTAAACACCAGGCAAAAAGTTTGGGGGTAACCATAGTCAGATATCCACCTTCCTACATAACCCCCCCCCCCAAACGAAAGGAGATAAGGCTATCCTTGACCAGGTAAGCCTATATTGCCTAAGTGGCCATATAAGGAAGTACCAGCTCTGGCTTGGTAACCCCCTGTCTCATGGTCCACTAAGCAATCCCTCACCTTAAGGGTATCTGAGGGTCTCCACCATAGGGAATCTCTACCTGTGGTGTGTCTTTGCAAAGTCAAAGGCTGGTGTTGAGATGGAGTACTGAAGTGAGTTTCCTCTGTAGGGCTCAGCTTCCTCCAATCACTCTCCACCATGTGTGCCTTTCTTTCTCTGACTGAGTTGCACTGTGCTCTCAGGGTCAATCTCTGGCTACCTAAAGCTGGAGGTTGGGTCCCTCTGTTTGGCTTACTGGAGGGACAGGTCAGGTTTGGGGCCTTTTGGTCCCAGGTTTGGCTGTGCCCAACAATATCCATCTGGGGGAGGTCCCTAACTACTTTTAAGGGGGATCCCTCAGGAGTTTTTAAAGTTTTCACCTCACTAGGGCTACTAGTTTCGGTGCCCCTAATCTGTTGATGGGGGTGCTTTATTTGACAGGGGGCCCTTTGGGTCTCACTGTCCTTCTTGTCCTCTGCAGCCCTGGGCTGAGTAAGGCAAGGTAGAGAGGGGCAGGTTACCTGCTCCAGACTGGGTCCCTCCTGAGAAGGGTCCACTGCCATCAGAGGCTCTGTCAGGCCAGGCCTAACAACCTCTGGGACAGTTCCTTCATCAGGGGTAAGATCAGTTCCCTGAGGAGGCTGATCCTTTCCTAAAGTCTGGTGGGAGGGAGATTTCTCTTCCTCCTCAATGCTCTCTGTTTGGGTGGAGTGATCCATCATTTCAGGCTTCACTACCCATGTATCAGTTTGAGTTTGGGCTGTGGCCATCACAGCCCCACCAACCTTTTCAGGAGGAGACTCAGTTTGGGTATGGGCTGTTATCAGTACAGCCCTGCTACTCTCTTCAGGAGGGAAGTTATCTAAAGATGGGGCTGAGGTTTGCTCAGCCCTCCCAACCTTTTCAGGAAGGACATCTTGAATTGGGGCTGTAGCCATCACAGCCCCACTAACCTTTCCATGGAGATTTACCATTCTAGAATGGGTTTGCTGTTCAACCTCAGCCCAGGCTGAGATTTCCAAATCATTACCCAGTAGGCAATCTACAGGCAAGTTTGCTGACACTGCCACTCTCTTTGGGCCAGTGACACCTCCCCAGCTAAGATTGACTACTGCCATGGGATGATTGGTTTCTATGCCATCAATGTTTGTCACCTGATATCTGGCATCAGGTAAAAGTTGCCTTGAGGGGACTAGACATTCAGCCACCATGGTGATGCTAGCCCCTGTGTCTCTGAAGGCCTCAACTTTCAAGCCATTGATGAGGGGCTCCTGTCTATACTTGCTCAAAGTGTTTGGGCAAGCAGTGAAATTGGCAAACCCCATGCCAGTCTCATAGACAAGAGTATCTGAGTTAGGGGACCTGGATAGGCCAGAGTCCACCTGTCCTCCAAAAGTAAACCCACCCAAATTCTTGGGGGTGCTCCCACCACCTGGGGGACCACTGCTAACAGTGACAGGAGGTGTTGGAGCCTTACCTGGAGGTATATTCTCCTTATTGCCATTCTTGGGACAACAGCTATCTGTTTTGTAATGCCCCACCTGTTTACAGGTATGACAATAAGGCTTTTTCTGGGATGTAGAAGTGTCTTGGGACCCACCCCCATTCTTGGAGTTTTGGGGCCCTGGGGAAGTCTTTTCCTTACTTTTATCCCCACCCTTCTCTTGAGGCTTGGTAGTCTCTTTCTTTTGGTCACCACCCTGGTTCTTAGGCCTGATCCTGGTTCTGACCCATTTGTCTGCCCTCCTACCCAATTCTTGTGGGTTGGTCAGATCAGAGTCAACCAGGTGCTGATGTAGAAGCTGATTTTGACAATTACTTAAGATTTGCTCTCTCATAATTAAATTATACAATCCTGTATAGTCAGTAACCTTACTTCCCAGCAACCAGCCCTCCAGAGCCTTAGTGGCACATTCAACAAATTCAGACCAGTCCTGAGTCTGTGTCTTCTGGGTATCTCTGAACATTAACCTGTACTGTTCAGTGGTTAAGCCTAACCCATCAATCAGAGCACTCTTCAGGACCATGTAGTTTCTGGAATCCTCATCACTAACTGTGAGGAGTCTGTCTCTGCCTCTGCCTTCAAAGGAGAGCCACAAGATTGCTGCCCACTGCTCCTGAGGGATCTGCTGTACCATGCAGGCCCTCTCAAGTGCAGTCATCCATTTGTGGATATCATCCCCAGCTTTGTAGGGGGGCACAATCTTACTCAGGTTTCTTGTATCAAAAGACCTGTCTTTATCCTTCTGGATAGTGCTGCCACCAGTGGATCCTAATCCACTCTCTCTAGGCTGTCTTGCTCTAGCAAGTTTCTCCTTAGCCAGGGCAACCTCTAACTCTTGCCTCTGGATCCTAAGCTCAGCCTCTCTCATCTTGGCCTCATGTTCCCTTCTCTGAGGGCTAGTCATCTCCCTTCTGGAGTGACCATGAGAACCTCTAGAAGCATGGGAGTTGTTAGAGTCACCTGAGTGAGTCCTTCTCCTCCTAGGCTTCTGGTTAAGTCCACCTGGGGGTCTGAATGGGTTGTTACCTGATTCATTCCCAAGTAAGCTTAAGTTAGCCTGGTTCAGTCTACTGACCAGCACCTGACTATCTCTGTCATCATCTGACTCACTGCTTTCCACCTCCTCCTCCTCTTCTTCTTCCTCTTCCTCTACATCTACTTGAGGAGCTCCAGTGGTGGAGGCTTCCTCATCTACTAGGATGATAGGGGCAGGGGTGTCTACAGTGTCATCCTCTGAAGGATGGCCTCCTTCAGCATTCCCTGTGGGGTTTGCTTTAGAGGTCTTTAGAGCCTCAGACTGATCCAAGAGCTCTCTTAGGTGGTCTGTAGTAGGGGAAGGCCCTGTCTTCAGACCCCTTAAGACACAAAGCTGTCTTAATTCCTTAAAGGGAAAAATAGCAAACTGGGATGGTGCCCTTGGAGGGTCACTCTCAACAGGAGTAAGTCCACTGGACCCCTCTGTTCCAGACATTGCTCTAGTGTGGGTGGATGTGTTGCAATCTACCTACACTGGTGTTTACCTACTAAACCTATCTAGTAGTTGTAGCTAGGGTGTGCTACTCCCTTTGCTCTACAACAACTAAGTTCAGTAGAACTTAAGTATACTAGTCTTGTTTTATATGTACCTAGCAGGTACCTGTGTGATCTTTCAGATGATAATCTCAAAGATTGTAATGGTAAAACAACAGCAAGCTCAGATCCCAATCCGCTGCTCACCAATGTGAGAAGTTGGCCTGGTATATAATGCTCACTAGTTCTAGTGATCACTTTGTACCATGCCAAGCAACCCTTATGATGATGGTTGTAATTCAACCTTGTAGACCAGTTATCCTAGTGGTAACGTGGACAAAGCAGTCTTAGGCTAAACTCTGAAAGGCATGTGAAGCCAGCTGTTATACCATACACAACCCCCTTGAATACCAAATGAAAGGGACACCACACAGATATATATTGAAAATATATATTGATTTATTAACTATAAAATCCCCTGGACTCTTTATGAGCACAGAAGCACAAGCGTTAAATCACAAGACAGTTTAAAATACACAAAAGTTGCACAATATGGATGAGCCCTAGGGGCCACCTAAACCATATACTAAGAAAGTGGTATAAGAGATACCAGGAGGAAAGTGAAGAGGCCTAGGGCCTTGGGAATCGCTGGAGCTATTCGAGACTGGAGTTAACTAAGTCGGGAGAGGCCCACGGGACTCGGGTGCAGTGTTCAAAGTGCACGCACTTTCCAATACAAAGTCTATGGTGCGTAAAAAGTACAAAGTTAGAAAGTTAGGAACCTTCCGAGTGACCTACGGAGCTGAAACTTAAAACACAGGCCCTTGGGATGTGTACCAGTGCAGGAGCACCGTCGGAGCTGAGTTACCTCACCCACAGGAAGCGGGTGCACAGGGTCGAAGTTGTGTCGGGTTTCGTCACGCTGGTCGATGGTGCTTGGAGCTGAAGATGCTGCAGGCGGCTCGATGAGAAGGGTTCCGGTGGATCCAAGGGTGGATCTGAAGATGTGAAGACCTGAAAGCAGAGGGGACAGTGTTCAAAGTCACTAGCCAGTGACTACCGTGGAACCAGATTGGAACCAGGCAATGTCGGGTGCAAACAGGCGTTGTCGGGTAGCTTCTTTCTGCAGCCACGTGGATACCCGGGGTCGAGGACGTCCAGGAGTCGGTCACGAGCTGTCCCATGTATGCTTCTCGCTGTTGGCGGTGTCGGCGACCTGATCGGAGCAAACAGGCCTTGGCAAATGCAAGCCACGCAGAAGTTGAAAGATGCTGTTCACTCGGACCAGCAAGGTCAGAGCGGGTGCTCCTTTTCACAGGAGCTTGGGTAGGTCTGGAGCAACCAGACCTGCTGTTTAAATCTTCGGGTTCGTCGCCAAGATGGCCGCTGGCCGCGTGGCTAGTGGCCGGGATGGCGCGTCGAGTGGCACAATGCAAAAGGGCCCCACGCAGATCGTGGAGATGCTGGAGGGCTGATCTTCGGTGCAAGGGCTGCTCGGTGGTGGGGGTTCTCAATCCCCAAAGCACAACGTCGAGGATGCCTCAGAAGCTGCGCAGTCAGCTTTTCGGGTGTCTTTCAAGAGGTCCGGTCCCACGTCACTCGGTGCCTCCACGGGTCCCTTCTTTGCAGGGACTGTGGATCGGGCTCTGAGAGGTCTGGGAATCTGGTTCTTGTTGGGCTCTGGGCTCGGGCTCCGGCGGGAGGCGGCGGCAAAGCAGACGTCGAGTTGCTGGTTGGTACCTGTGTTCACAGGGTGGTCACTCCTTGGCCACAAGGGAGATTCTTCTTCAGTCTTCTGTGCAGAAGAATGTCGAAGTCCAGTCTTCTTCTTAGTTTTAAGTTGATTTCGGGATGATCTGCTGTGCAATGGCACTGCTCCCTCTCTTATTCCCATCTGAGGGGTGGATCTCCTGCTAGGTCCCTCCCCTATGGGTGGGACCAGGAAGGGGGGTGGTTACACCCCCTCTCCTTTGTCCAGCTCCTCGCCAGGACTGGGGCTGGAAAGCCCCAGAACCGGTTTGGGCTGGCTTATGCACAGGGACACCTTGTGTGCCCCAGGCATGTCTCAATCTATTCAGCCCTGTCCTACCCAATACACAAAACCCTGTCTGGGGTGGTGCTCGCACCTCCCCAGGCAGGAAACCCTTTGTCCAGGCCCTCCTCGCTGGAAGGACTCCCAGCAGCAGGAGGTCAGGCATGTGTCTGTGGTGGCAGCATCCATTTTGTGATGCTGAGGCTCTGTTTAACTTTAACCGGGGTTAAGGCTACACACATGTCGTGTCCCTCTAGAAGGGTGGAATGCTATCCCCGTCGCCAGAACTGGCGAGGGGATAGTATTCCAATTCGTATGACACCTTACTCGACATGTTTTGATAAAGCCAAACCAAAGATAGCATTTAACCGCGAGGATTATAATGCACTTAAGAGTATATGGTATGGCAATATCCCGGAACAGCTTAGGGAGTGGTTCCCGACAGCTGCAGACAGGCTCAGCTCATGCTAGAGCACCATCTCACATATTTCCAAGCACTCTGCCTCCAGGATTGATGAGGCCTTCCATAGGAGTGGCTGATAGGAACATATGTGTCCAGTTTAGGGTTAGGCACAGGCATACTGTACCTAAGTAAGAGGTGATTACACCAACTTACCCCAGCTGAGTGATCAGCCAGTTGTGTCAAATATGGAGGCCAGGCCAGGGGTGGCACAATACATGCTGCAGCCCCTGGTAGGCCTTGGCTACACCTATGCCCTGGGTACCTATGGTACACTGTTACAGGGGCCTATAAGGTGAACCAATTCCAATTGTGTTATGCACCTAAGGTACATGGAGTCCATTTTAAGGAGAGAGCAATCAGCCTGGGGCCCTGAATAGCAGGATCCCAGGCCAATTAAGTCAAAAACCAGCTAAACACCAGGCAAAAAGTTTGGGGGTAACCATAGTCAGATATCCACCTTCCTACAATGGGCAATGGCCGTTTCCATCTTTTTAGAAACATACGCTAAATTCAATTTGTCAGATAGATTAGGCGCAAACAAAACACCCAGATATTTAATTTTGGATGACTGCCGAGAGAAACCAGATTGAGCAAACTGATGTTGCTGACAGAGAGGATTCAAAGGAAGGACTTCACATTTATCGACATTTAGGCGATAACCAGAGACGGCGGAAAAAGAGAAGACTTGTTGCAAAAAGGGAGACAAAGATGAAAGAGGGTCGGAGCAATAAAAGAGGATTTCATCCGCATAGACCGAAAGTTTAACTTGATGGGAACCAAAATGAAACCCAGATATTTTATCATCCGGATGTATCTTAGTAAGAAAAGGTTCTAAAGCCAAAACAAATAATAGAGGGGAAAGTGGACAGCTTTGACGTACACCTCTATGTAGGGAGAAATATTCTGAAGTCAACCCATTAACAAAAATAGAAGCTTGGGGGTTAGAATAGAGTAAGGAGATAAGAGAAATAAATTTAGAAGAGAAGCCAAACCAACGAAGAGCTTGAAACATAAAATCTCACCCAATCCGATCAAAAGTTTTTCCGCATCTAAAGAGATAGCTGCGAAAGGGAGGTCTAACTGCGAAGCTCTGCTAAGAATATTAAGAAAGACTCACAAGTTATCTGAGGAAAGACGGCCCTTAACAAACCCGGATTGTTCAGGACTAATTAGGTCTGGCAAGAGGGGATCCATTCGCAGAGCTAGGACCTTAGCTAGTATCTTATAGTCAGTGTTGACCAGAGAGATAGGCCCAGATCCTTGTACTGGGGTGAATGTAAGACATTGATCTACATTCTGTCCATCAAATTGTTTTTTGTAATTTTCTCCCTGAGTGTACTGGGGTAGCTCAGACGTGGGTCCCAGAGCCTTCACACCACTGGAGTCAAGCTAGCCGGGCTGATGAGAGGTGTTACCTCGAAACCGGTCCGGTCCTCGGATGCTTGATTCTGGTCTGGGAAAGATATGGCTGTTGTATTTCGGACTGGACTGTTCCCATGGGGCACAGGGTCAGAGCTGATTTGCATAAAGCCATTATCTGACCCAGGGTGGTGTGGAGTGCAAAAAACTATGGATTTAGGCCCAGATCCTTGTACTGGGGTGAATGTAAGACATTGATCTACATTCTGTCCATCAAATTGTTTTTTGTAATTTTCTCCCTGAGTGTACTGGGGTAGCTCTGACGTGGGTCCCAGAGCCTCCACACCACTGGAGTCAAGCTAGCCGGGCTGATGAGAGGTGTTACCTCGAAACCGGTCCGGTCCTCGGATGCTTGATTCCAGTCTGGGAAAGATATGGCTGTTGTAGTTCGGACTGGACTGTTCCCATGGGGCACAGGGTCAGAGCTGATTTGCATAAAGCCATTATCTGACCCAGGGTGGTGTGGAGTGCAAACAACGATGGATTTAGGCCCAGATCCTTGTACTGGGGTGAATGTAAGACATTGATCTACATTCTGTCCATCAAATTGTTTTTTGTAATTTTCTCCCTGAGTGTACTGGGGTAGCTCAGACGTGGGTCCCAGAGCCTCCACACCACTGGAGTCAAGCTAGCCGGGCTGATGAAAGGTGTTACCTCGAAACCGGTCCGGTCCTCGGATGCTTGATTCCGGTCTGGGAAAGATATGGCTTATGTAGTTCGGACTGGACTGTTCCCATGGGGCACAGGGTCAGAGCTGATTTGCATAAAGCCATTATCTGACCCAGGGTGGTGTGGAGTGCAAAAAACGATGGATTTAGGCCCAGATCCTTGTACTGGGGTGAATGTAAGACATTGATCTACATTCTGTCCATCAAAAAGTTTTTTGTAATTTTCTCCCTGAGTGTACTGGGGTAGCTCAGACGTGGGTCCCAGAGCCTCCACACCACTGGAGTCAAGCTAGCCGGGCTGATGATAGGTGTTACCTCGAAACCGGTCCGGTCCTCGGACGCTTGATTCCGGTCTGGGAAAGATATGGCTGTTGTAGTTCAGACTGGACTGTTCCCATGGGGCACAGGGTCAGAGCTGATTTGCATAAAGCCATTATCTGACCCAGGGTGGTGTGGAGTGTAAAAAACGATGGATTTAGGCCCAGATCCTTGTACTGGGGTGAATGTAAGACATTGATCTACATTCTGTCCATCAAATTGTTTTTTGTAATTTTCTCCCAGAGAGATCGGGCGAAAATTCTTGCAAAGAGAATGGTCTTTAACCTCTTTGGGAATTAAGCAGATTAAAGCCTGTTGGAAGGAACCGCTCGAAGACCCTGCTGTAATAAAGGATTGAAATAGAATTAGAAGCTTAGGAAGGAGGAGATTGGCAAAATGACTATAGAATTAGATGGTGAAGCCATCAGGACCAGGAGCCTTCCCATGTCTTAGTTTAGATACTGCAATAGAGATCTCCGAAAGTGAAATATCAAGATCCAAGGAATCTAAATCCACATGGGACGTTGGGGGTGATGGAAGGATTGGAAGTAGGAAATAAGATCTGAGGAAATGGGAATCAATTCAGGGGTGTACAGAGTATCATAGAATGTGACAAATTCAGAAAGAATGTCTTTGTCTTTAAAACAAGATTCACCTAAGGAGGTCCGTATAGAGTCAATCTTCGTACACGCTCGTCTTATTTTTAAATAGTTAGCGAGAAGCTTTCCTATCTTGTTTTTGCCACCATAATATCGGGAATTGCATTTTAATAGAAGATTAGAGGCTGCTTCATTTGTAAATTTATTGAAGGAGATTTTTGCCTCAATGAGTTTTTTAAGAGAAGTGTCCGAATTAGAGGAGTAATAGTCATGTTCTTGACGTTTAATCTCAGCCAGGATTCGAGATGACTCGGCTTCCCTACACTTCTTCCGTCTTGCCACAAAATTGATAACAAAACCTCTAGAGGCTGCTTTGAATGAGTCCCAAACCATGACAAATGAGCAATCAGGAGTGTGATTAATAAGGAAGAATTCGGTGGCAAAAGTAGAAAATTCAGAACAAAAAGTGGGATCTTGGAGCAGAGTATTATTGAATCTCCATCTGCCTGAGGGAGGAGAGAACGGAAGGAGATCTAAATCTACAAACACAGGGGCATGGTCAGAGAGTAGAATGGAGCCTTTTTCAGAACGAATGGCATGCTGGGAGAGGGATTTTCTAAGGAAAATGTGGTCAATGCGAGATTGGGATTGGTGAGGGGGGGAGAAAAAACTGTACTCTCGAAGGTCCGGGTTGCATAATCTCCAGATATCTACCAGAGCATTATTCTGGGAAGTTTTGACAAATTGAGAGTGCATCTTGGAGGATACAATTCTGACTTTAGAATGGCGATCGAGAAAGGGATCCATGATTTGATTACAGTCCCCACCAAACACAATGTAATCCCCGGAAAGGGAGGCTAGCTTGTCAGAGATAGAGGGCCAAAAGGATCTGTCAATTCCAGTAGGTGCGTATACATTAAAAAGAATAAGGGGGATATTACCAATAAGTAAATTAATAATGACCCAACGGCCGTTAACATCACATTCGTGAGAAACTGAGGTAATATTTAACTTTTTATGCAACAAAATCACAACACCATTCTTCTTATCAACAGTGGGGGAGCAGAAAACATGACCCACCCAGCAACGTTTAAGCTTTAAAGCCTCAGCCTCCGAGATGTGAGATTCCTGAAGGAGGGCAACATCCGTATTAAGTCTAGCAAGGTGTGATAATACCCTTTGCCTTTTAATGGGAATATTTAATCCCTTAATGTTCCATGTTGTGACTCGGAATGAAACGATACACAAAATCAATTAACAACAACATGCTCATTAAATGCAAAAATCTAGAAGAAACTGGTGAAGTGATGAAAGGAAGAGATGATAGAAATATTAGAGGAATAAAAAGAGAAGAAAAATTAGACCAGAAAGAACTGAAAAGTGAGATAGTGGAGAAGAAAAGAAAAAAGAAGGAAGGAGGTGAATGAAGGAGTTCAGAGAATGAGAAGAGAAGAAAAAGGACAGGGACAAAATAAATCAAGAAGACAGTACACGTCCATAACGAACGACTGAAAGACATACTTACGAGAACGAAAAACGCAAACAAAGACGGGGGTGGAGGCGTTGAAAAGATGACGGCGGCAACACCAAGAACGGATGCCAGACCACAAAATCACAGGTCCAAAGGGTAGCATACAAACAGAATGGGTACATCGGGAAGGAAGAGAAGAAGAGAGCAGCATCTGTAAATATAACAGAAGAAAACAGGGTAAATGCATAATGCATGAGTGAGACATGACGCAAGGCAGGAGTAAACAGAGATAAAATATACAGAGGGGTAAATTGACAACAGTAAAAGAGACATGAAGTACGAAGAATGGTAGCAGAGTGGAAGAAGGTATAAGTTATAAGTTCATTCAAGGCGGTCTGGAGATGTCCATAACATCAGAGCCATGCTGACAAAGGAATTCTTGAAGGACAGCAGGGTCTTCATCGGTGGTAGTTTTGTCCTTGTAAGTAACCTTGAAAAGACATGGGTGAAGAACTCCATATCATGCATTGAGAACTCTGAGTTGCGGGCGCATATCTAGGAACTTTTTTCGCTTGTCCGCAGTGACCTTGGAGACATCTTTAGACAGATAGAGGCGGTGGCCTTGCCATATGATTTCTTTTTTAACTTTTGCAGCTGAGAGAACTTGCAGGAGATCGGTATACTGAAGGAACAGGATGATGACACCTCTAGGTTTAGAAGAGACTCTAGGGCCAAGGCGGTGAGCTCTCTGTATGTTAATGGAGGCCAGGGCCGGAGCATATAATATTTTTGAGAGGAAAGTTTGATAGAAAGTAGTAGGGTTGGACCCCTCCTTTAGTTCAGGAAGTCCGTAAAGGTGGAGGTTGTTCCTACGAATCCTGTTTTCCAAATCCTCTGTCTGTTTCTTAAGCAGAAGAACCTTAGCCTCTAATGAAGAGATGTGAGAACAAGAGGAGTGAAGAGATTCTGAAGACTGTTCCAGGAGAAGAACACAGAAGTCTAGAGAGGTCCATTTGTCTTGCATAGCTTGCATGTTTTGAGTGGTAGCTTCCATGAAGGGAGAAGGTCGGTCTTTCTTAAGACGTTTGGTAGAGGTTAAAGCGGAGGGTGTCTTCCCGCCACTTTGAGACGTAGGGATGGCCCCATGTGTGCATCAGATTTTGACATTGTGGCTGTGTCCAAATCCTGAAGGGGAGAATCAGAATCTGAACCAGAGGGCAGCTTAGTGAGCATGGCAAGTTTCAAGTTGCGAAGTTTCTCCATAGAAGAACTCAGCACAGCAGTGAAATGAAACAGGAAGCACCTGAGCAAAAGGACGGGGCAGTTTGATCAGCAATGAACGTGGATGGGGTGAACTGGAAGCATGAACCCCAATGGAGCACCTAAAAGGGCAAAAGACTCCCAACCAATATACCAAAAAGGGCTCATTATTGTGAGTGAAGCACTCTAATCCAGAAGAGAACTTGAGGAAAGCAAAAAGACATGAGAGCACCTTCCACAGCAGCCAACCTGCGGTACCAAGAGAGATGTTGAAGGTGGAAATTCAAGACATGTGTAGAAAATCCAAAAACCATGGAGGCATATTGACAGGAGCAGCAGCAGGCGATGAGAGGGAGGTGACAGGGCTGTATGAATTCGGTTGAGGTAAAGAAAAATTTCAAAAGCACGCAGGGACATGCAGAAGCGAAAAACGATCTTCAATCATCATTTAACACTGGAGCGTAGTCAAGAAGTCAAAGCCAAGGAGACCAAGAGAAAGCTGCATTGCAGAGGTACAAAGTATCAGCGCATTACAAAATGGCGGTGGAAAAAGCAGGTTTAAATTTGTCATCGAAAGAAGAGGAAATGAGGCACATAGCAAACAGTTCCCAGCATAGCAGACTCACCGCTTGAAGAAATGCGCATTTTCAGCCAAGCAGCATGGCCAGAGGCACAATGGACAGCGCTGACACCTCAGGCAGGGAATTGCGCGTCGCACACAAATGGCGGCCGGGACCAAATCGCCCGGCCGAAACGAGCAGATCCACCAAAACGGGTGGAAATTCTACAAGTGTGAGGGCGCTGGGCTCACCTCACATTCCGTTGGCAGGAAAAGTGTGTGGCTGGAGTGAATTGGTCCGAATAATGCCGCAAATCTCGTTAGAAGAAGGGCCGGCTCCGGAGCTCCGGAATCCCGCCGCCATCTTCATCGGCGCGTAAGCCTCGCCCCCCCAAATGTCAGTTTAAATTATGCATTTTCTCACTACGACATTTCATACATGTCGCCAAACTGACAAAACACCAGAGACCATAATAAAGATGACCCTCTCGTTCACACCTGTAACATGTGTTGTGTTGTTCCAACAATCTTTGTTTTATGATGTATCGTAATCATTGCCAGATATCTGGGCAATTAAAAGCTGCAATCTCATTGACAGATTTACTCCGTTAATTTACATATTTGGTCCTGTAGTCACTCGCACACCCAAGAGGAAGTGTTTTCCAGTATGTCAATCATAGCCAAAGCCTCTTTAAGATCAGTAATCCTCATAACAAGCAAGATGCTTTTGCTTCACTTTCTGGCTATTGATACATCTCACTTATTGACCCCTGATCAACAAAGCAACGAGAGTACGGAAATCACATGTGCTAGTAAATATTGTCCCAGATGTCACTTGTGTTCCTACCTTTTCAGACTTCGCCTGGACTCCTGTGTATTTATGATGCTCCAAAACTATATTGATCTGTGTCCCTAAATGTTTTTCAAGCATCTGAACAGATATCTAATGTAAGAAATTGAGTTATTCTTCAGCATTGCTTATAGGAGTTCACACATTCATTAATATTCCAGCCTTCCACATTTGCAATTTCTCAATCGGGCAACCATTTCTAACTTCATAAGCGTAACCACTGATTTCAACTGCATACAACAAATCATTGGTCTGTTAATAACTCTCTTCATTAAAGAGAGGCTCAGTACTTGAACTGTGTTTCCATTCCCCTAAGAAAATATCACAAAAATTAATTTGTTTAATTAATCTTTTCCTCTTACTTTTGGCCTTCTATTAAATGGATTGGTTTATCTAGTGATCAAATTCTCTTTAAAACTAACATGAATAATTTCCTCTTTACTTCAAAAGCCTTTTCAACAATGAATTCAATAGGTTTCTTCTTTTTTTAAAATAGTGTTCTCATTCTACATTTCCTTGTATGTTTCTTTTCTTTTACTGTTAGTTGTATCCTTTGTATGTACATTGCCTTTTTTCCTTTCCTATTCATGTCACTTTTTTGTGTTTCGAACATTTTCACTGCTTTGCACATTTCAATTTTTTTCTGGATCTAATAATATTTTTTATGAAATTGTTTGTGCTCTTACCAGAAATGTTTCTCTTTTGAGACACATTATGTTGGTCTTCCAATACTTGTGGTTGAGTTTTTTTCAAGTAAGTATCCTTCTTCTGAGCTTTTCTTCTTCTTTTTTTCTCTGGCATGATAACTTTTTTTAATGATGATAAACAGTATCTGTAAAAAATAATCATACATAAGTATTTATTAATAACTGTAAAATTCTACTTTTTTATTACTATACAAACACATCCCATATACATTCTAACTAAGACATTTTAAGCCTGAAGCACTGTGAAGTTGATAAGAGCAGTACATACATAATACATACCAGTTTAACCCCTTCGATGCAGGCGCTTTTTTTCCCGTGTGCGGCCGCCGGCCGAACACGGGCGGGCCATGACGAACCCCAGCCGTCATCAGCACACGAGCACCGTAGTGCATGAGGGCTGGGGTTCATCACCAGCATTGAAGGGGTTAAATAGCCTAAAGAATTATTTTTTCATTGCAATGCAAAGTTTAAATATGGAAAGTAATCCATTTAAATGAAAGAAGGTCGTAGCGTAGAAAGTTATGCATGTGATGTCACCACATATATGTGTGATGTCTATGGTGTTCAGTGGGACTGGCAAAATTATGACATCCCTCTGCTGTGTCACCTAGCACTTTTCATAAAAGCAGAGAACACTTCCTCTTTGAGAATTGGCCATGTCTTGCACTCCCTCTTACAGTGCTCATTGTGAAAACAAAGCAGAGTATCTGTATCCTTGCTCCGACTGCCATCTTTTGAAAACAAAGAAGAACAGCACTTTACATATTGACCTTTTCCTCGCCCTGCTTCCCCTTAAAGGATTTTGCACATTCTTCTCAATAACAAATAATCTGCCCTGTAGAGAGGCAGAGAAATTACCATACGTCCGTGGAATTTTTCACCATTCACAAGATCGAAGATGCTGCAAGCTGATGCAGCAAGGATGCCACACATTGAAAGAAGTAGTGGTTTCTTCAAAAGGAAATAGTCAGAGGTCCACAACAGTCCAAGTCAGACACTTGTGGCTGTGTAATGCTTGCCTTAATAATTAGATAAATAAGTTAAGTCCCTATTTGACAAAAAAGAGAATTGGGTACTGTGTTTTACGCATTTTACTTCTAGGACCTTTTTTCGATAGTTAGCATGCTTCTAAAGGTGAATATTAATTGTATTGTCCTTGATAACTCTGAGGATGTTATTTTTGTGATGAAGTTACCCTGATTGGGAAGAGTTGGTACCTCAATCTCATTGTTGTTTAGTCAAGAAGGTTTTCTCTGTGCTACTGGTTTCTTGGCACTGTTGATATCTGAAAGGAGAGAAAGATGTTGGTTGCTGAGATCATTGGGTGTGACACAGATGGTACACTTGGACCACTGGAAATTACACAGATTGTATTCCTGACCCCTGGGTGTGACACAGGGTGTGATTCAGACTTTAGAGAAAAATATGTGTACCTGGGAAATTAGGAGTAACATGTGCGGCCAAGAGGGGCCTGTGGTTCTCAAGTTATTCCATTTTCTTTAACATTTACTTATACCTTTGTAACAGAGCTGATGTTGGCAGAAAATCAAGCTCAGTTAGTACTGTGTACCAAGCAGGATATCATGGTTTAGGAGCGGGAAAAGAAATCTTTGACAAAGCAATTACTTTTTTTCTTCTGTCAACCTTTGTTAATACGTACCCAACATTGTCTCTTATGCGGACCTCACCCAGCTGATCCTCTCCCTCACCAATGAACCCAAAGCAGCCTGAAACAACTTCCACAGCGGGATGAAGGCCATTGCAACCTGGATGAAAGACAGCTGCCTCAAACTCAACTCGTAAAAGACCGAAGTACTCATCATTTGACCTAACCCCTCAGCTTACGACAACTGATTGTGGCCTGCCACACTGGGAACACCCCCACCCCATGGATCACATATGTAACCTCAGCATCATACTGTACCTCTCACTCACAATGAACCACCATATAAACACAATATCCCCATCATACTTCTACACACTCCGCCTGCCTCGACAGACATTCAGTGGATCCCCACTGAATCTGAAAAAGACGGTAATCCACACACTGGACAGAAGCAGACTCGACTATGGCAAAACACTACACTGGCATCGCCAGGAAACTCCTCAGAAAACTACAGAATGTTTAAAACACCACAGCCAGCCTGGCCCTCACCATACCCCACTGTGGCCACATCACTGAACACCTTCAAAAACTACACTGGCTCCCAATCAACAAAAGATTCACTTTCAAACTCCTCACACATGCCTACAAAGCCCTCTCATTCCATGCTCCTGCCAGACACCTTCACTCCACCTAACCGGCCCTGACCGCCATCCCAAGGATCCACTAGATGAATATTCTTTTCATACCTCGCCGCCAAGACCAGGAACACCTCCTCACCTCAGGCATTACCTCCTTGTCCATCGTACTCGCCACAGTAATAACCATTGAGCATTCTGCTCCTATAGAAACTCCAAGTAAAAGTTATATACTAGTCTCCCTAACCCTCCAATATGGCCCCCACTGGCAACATCCAATCATATAAAAGGACACACAAGTCAGAGCAAGACCTGTAAACAAATCCGTAAACATGAAGCCACAATAGAATGCCGGGAGGGAAGGGAAACTAAACTGGGTCAAGGAAGACTAGGACTCGGAGTAATGAAGATTACAGGTAAGTAACCAGGGTACTACCTCCTCGTCCATCTTCCTCGCCACAGTAATAACCATTGAGCAGATACCAAAGCAATATCAGCTTTGTGGATAGGAAACACAGCCACACATGGAAGGCAGTAAAAAACAAACTTTATTGATGACAATGAAAAGAGACATACATCTCTGGAAACCAGGATCAAATAGGCTAAGGCAACAGAAGCCCCACCCCAATCTCAAGCCGGTAATGAGACATGAAGGTATGAGGAGAAGCCCAGGTGGCCGCGTTGCAAATATCCTCCATGGAGATACCTTGAGAGGTGGCCAAGAAACAGCAACAAATCGAGTAGGGTGCCCAGAATAGGATGCGAATGAACCACAGACTGGACATCATACGCCTAAAGAATAATCTCCTTAATCCATCTACTGAGAGTGGAAAAGACGGCTTGAGCCCCCGCCGAGCCAGACCAAAAGTGACAAACAAATTGTCCACCTTACAAAAGGAAGCTGTGCTCAATGGTTATTACTGTGGCGAGGAAGATTACCGGTAAGTAACCGGGCCGATCCCTGTTGTTAACCCAATTCAGGAAAGATCTCAAGACCTGGCTCTTTGATTGAACCCCAGTGCCCAGACAGATCAGTGAATGAGCCTTGAGACCCTAAACTGAGAAAAATCCTAACTTTAAGACTTTCCGTATTCACAGACGGCATTTAGGAGTCCTAAAGTTAGGAGTCCTAATTTTACTACTCCTAAACTGCGAAAAATCCTAACTGTAAGACTTTTGGAATTCAGAGAAGGCATTTAGAACTCCTAAAGTTAGGACTCCTAACTTCTGTGAATACCGAAATTAGTAAGTGCCTTCTTTGAATAGGAGTCCTAATTTTACTACTCCTAAACTGCGAAAAATCCTAACTGTAAGACTTTCGGAATTTAGAGAAGGCATTTAGAACTCCTAAAGTTAGGACTCCTAACTTCTGTGAATACCGAAATTAGTAAGTGCCTTCTGTGAATACTAAAAATGAGTAAGTGCCTTCTGTGAATACCAAAATGGCAGTAAGTTTAGGATTGTGTCTTAGGTTAGTTCTGTGAATCGGGCCCCCAGTTTTTTTTTTTTTGTCTTTGTCCCGGCTTGTGCATTAGGAAAGAATGGTGGCATACGGGAGACGGAGGCCCATTTAATGCAGACGGCCATCACCGGAAAAGATAACCGCCTCGTATTTACACTGCAATCCCATAAAGTCTAATAGTGGGTAGTACCATGAGGGGAGCACGTGTAGAGGGATAATTGCCTAGAAGCAATTCGGTATACTATAGTAGTTCTTCTGACTCATGAGCTTCATGTGGTTCTTGGTTCATACACAGTGTTGTTGTAATTATCACTATCTTCACTATTTTTCCATTTTTCTTTAGTTTTGCACCTGGTGGTGAACCTGGTGGTGAACCCGTAGCTGTGTCCTTGGCTTTAGTGGCACAAACCCAGCGCACTATGTGTAAGATATAGGATAGATGTGGATACTCTATGTTTATGTTAATACATTTTTCTATGAATATTTTAGATTGGTCTTATTGCCCTTGTCCTTAGGAAGCCAGAAGAAATTGACGGCTGAAACGCATCTGCGTCGACAGCTTTGTATAGAGGAGTCACTATTAATTCTAAATATTGTTGAATCGACCAGAAGCACATACAGTGAAAGGATAGAGAGGTGCTTTATCTCAGGTGCTATAAGGACTACCTCTGAGTATATCACCCAGATTTAATGAGTGAACACTAGCTATTAAATTACTTGTTGGGGTATTGGAGATATGGAGTGTTGTACATATATATATGTTTTTTTTTTCTTGTGCCATTGTACATATATTATTGTATGTTTTTTGTATTAACGTATTTTGGAATGATTTATGGTCGGAGATTGGACCCATAGCATGTATGTGTGTTAGAATAATTTGAACAATGGTCCATGTAGAAGTATAAACTAACGTTAGTGTAATTAATTGTGCCCTACATTGAAAATAAATTGGATATTTATCCCTCCTTACTTTCTTTGTCATTGTGTTTGTATCTTATCAAGCATAGTGACTAACAAATTCAGCATACCTTGCAGCCTCCAACAACAGAAAGCAGTCGGCCTGACCTGAGACACCGCAAGGTGGCATAGGTAGGGATAAATGGGGCCGCAGAGTATCCTCTGACCCCCACCCCGCATGACGAATGAAGCAGTAAATTACGTGAGACTTAGGGATACGCCCAAAACTAAAGGAAAAGCACACAAAGTGCACCCAAAAAGATGCTTCCAGATTAAAGGCGGGGACAAGACCAGCTGATGCCAAATAGCTGGTGCACAAGGAAGGGGCAAGTGGCATGCCACATGCCATGAGCTGAGAGATCCGTACACACTTGATCTCGCCAGCAGAACTAAAAAAGTGCCCGTGTCTCCTCCCCTCTGCTCGCTTTGCTGACTGGCGCTTTAAACACGACTCGCGGCCCCTGCTCCGTGGGAGCCGCTCGCAGTCGGTTTGGGACCAGGTTACTCAGCCTGCCCGTGTTGGAGGAGAATTGTGCTTGGATTATTGTTCACCGCCAGAGACCAGGACTGCGAGGCCCACCAGGCTGTGCGTTTGAACATCCCGCACACCTGCCGCTTCTTCCTGTGTCTCCTCCCCTCTGCTCGCTTTGCTGACTGGCGCTTTAAACACGACTTACAGCCCCTGCTCCGCGGGGGCCGCTCGCAGTCGGTTTGGGACCTTGTTACTCAGCCTGCCCGTATTGGAGGAGAACTGTGCTTGGATTATTGGTCACCGCCGAGACCGGGACTGCGAGGCCCACCAGGATGTGCGTATGAACATCCTGCACACCTGCTGCCTCTTCCCGTGTCTCCTCTCCTCTGATCACTTTGCTGACTGGTGCATTAAACATGACTCGTGGCCCCCGCTCCGCGGGAGCCGCTCGCAGTCGGTTTGGGACCTTGTTACTCAGCCTGCCCGTGTTGGAGGAGAACTGTGCTTGGATTATTGGTCACCGCCGGAGACCGGGACTGCGAGGCCCACCAGGCTGTGCGTTTGAACATCCCGCACACCTGCCGCCTCTTCCCGTGTCTCCTCCCCTTCAGCCTGCGCCCTATATCATAGGTGGCTCTTCCACGCGTGAGCGGGACGTGGATATGGGACGAAGGCCGGGACGAAGCCCGGACAAAGGGCGGACCCTCTGAGGCCCTCCGAGGCCTGCAGAGCCTGGGCTGGGCCAGTCCCCCTGCCCTTTATTTTATCTTTGTTTCTCTTCCCGTTTCTGCTTTAATTTATACTTTTGCTTTATTGGTAGTATTCCTGCAGCTGTTATCCCCTCTGTGCTCTTAGTTTTTTCTATTTAATGTTACTTATTGTTAGGCATTGCTAATAGAACGGCACTTGTTACCTGCTCCTTCGTAATTCTCTCATCAGTAGTTTGAGTTGTTGATTAACATGTCTGCTCGTGAAACCCGAAGCCAGACAGCGGCAATTGCTAAATCCAAAAAATTAACTGCCACTTTAGATAATTTTATTCTCCTCACCAATTCTTTAATTGACCAGGGAATAATACTTGTGGAAAGGAGGGTTTCGATGGACCTTGCCCAAGCCAAAAGATATTCTTTAGGCAATATAGCCCTAGTACGCTCCCAGATCAAAGCTTTAAACAGCTCTGATCCTCACCCTATACAGTTAGATACTAGACCGCACACCCCAACCAGTTCCCTAACACTACCCCTTGATCCTCCACCTGTGAGTGCACCAATCCCAGCTGCCCCTTTACTAACCTTATTATTATGAATACAAGTTGAAGTCCATCATGAGAATAACTGCTCCCAAAGGGGCAGTTTGGAAGGTGCAGTTCCAAAAAAAAACCAAACGTCCCACAAGGTAAATATCATCAATCCAATCCCACAAGACACGTTGGGACATTTCGACGGCAAGACTGGTGCAAGTGTACCCGTCAAAGTAGGGAGGGACCTATTGGGTAACAATGATAATGTAGGGAGTGATAAGGTTGAACTTGTTGCCCATCCCCTACCTTTGGGTATTCCAGATGACACAATCTCCGATAGCAGTTTGGCTAGTATTTCAGATGTTAGCAGTAGTGTTGAATCCTCAATCGACCAAGAGGATAGGAATGCCTTCTTTATGAATTCCCTGTCCGACCTTATCAAATCATTACTTCTGCCCCTAGAATCCAGATTACAGAGCATGAAACATCAGCTTGAGGCTATTCTCTTGGCTCAAAAGTTATTCCTGCCTCTAATGCCCCCACTGTACCACCCTCTTCTCGTAATCATGTGTCCATTCTCAAGAAGCACCCTACAGGGGATAACCCCGCCCCCAAGACCCGCCCGCCCAAAATACCAATCCCTGCGAGTATAAAAGCCTGTACTAACCAGCCAACCACTACTGCTCCCACTCATATTCAGAGCGGTACTGGCCCTATTACCCCAGCCTCCAAATCCTCCTTACCCCACCATGAGAAGCCAAACCAACTCCGGAACATCAGTTTACCACCAGACGCCTGTCCATATGTGATAGTTCTGACTGGCGTCCCTGAACTTGCCCCCGCCATTTTTGAACCATTCTAGGCACTTAAAAATAAAATTTGTCACTGGTTAGACAGAAACTATCCTCCACCTCCTGGAAAAAACAACAAAATGCTCATGGTGGAGAGAGCCCCTTGGGTGAGCGGAAAAAAGAAAAGCTTAAAGGGAGATTGCGTTGTCGTCACATTTGAGGACCCACGTTTGGTGAAATATATTTGTTCCGTTCCTCCATGTGACAATAACACTACGATTATGGCTAAACCCCTGTCATATTTCTATATGCATAAGGAGCATTCTGACAATAGGTGGAGTTGGCTGAGGTCGTCCAATATGGAGAGAGGGAGAAACAGGAGGGAGAATTTCAACTATCAGATTCCCCCCAAGTGGGGTGGGAATGAAGAGGAAGAATGGAATCTAGTTGGAAGGAGAGGAGGGAGACCCTATTTGGGTGATCGACAGCCAAATGGAGATTGGCTGGGTCCCCAACTTAACCATACTTTATTCCCCTGTTACAACCGTTTTAGTGGTTTAGAAGGGGTAGACTGACTTCCAACACAGTCCCTTGGATGATCTGGGGAGAGAGTGGTGCCTGCTTCTCCGGGGGTACGAGTTAATCATATTAGTAGGGATGTTTCAATTCATATGGCTACCATCAATCCAGGTAGAGCAGAAAAGGAATCTAGCTCATTGTTCTCATCAAAGGAACTATCTACAGCCCATACCTCAATTAATATCTTGTCTTGGAACATAGCAGGTCTAAAAAAAATCCTTGATAACCCTGATTGGAATGATTTCATAAACACCTTCCACATATGCATGTTCCAAGAAACCTGGGGTCCCCTGCCACAATATATAAACGGATATTCAACCTTCTATACTCTTGCAGTTTCGACTGGGAAAGGACGTCCCTCTGGAGGTCTACACATCTGGGTAAAGTTAAATTTGAACTGCGTCGTCACTACCCACAATACAAACTCAAATGACATTCTGCATATCTCTATAAAAAGCCCCTCCGGAAACAATATATTAGAACTCTTTTGTATATATGCAAGAGGCTTACCGGGTGGAAACACTTCACCTATATTAGAGTTGCTAGATAGTAAGTTATCATCCCTCCCTTTGAGATCTAAAATATTGGTGGGGGGTGACTTTAACGGTACCTTTGAGCCTCTGGACGATGAAGATTCGATCAGCTTAAATATTGAGGATAGGAGCCAGACTATACCACCATTAGCCCTCACTCCCATTAAGAAATGGACTGCGAGAGCAATCCAGTTAAATGCTTTGCTTTTGGAACACAACCTACAGGCTCTAAATGGGCGAACTGTCTCCGACCGTGATGGAGCAATGACCTTTAATAGGCTAGGTTGCCCATCACGGATTGATTATATCCTCCTGGATATTCAGTCATGGGTTAATCTAGTGGATATGAAGGTCAGACAAAGAACAGCTAGTGACCACAACCCTTTATGTATGATAATTCATTGGGGAGATGAGATCAGTAAAAGGGGAACTTTAGAGATGACCACTAAAGAAGTTTTTCCCTCTAACTGCAATCGAAAGCTTAGGTGGAATGCAGTTAGGTGTGAAGAAGGAAAACTTGACAGTATCAAAGAGCTAGTTATGGCCGAATCCTGTGGCTTGGCATCTGTTCCTTTAGTGGCCCCTCATCCCTCGGGGTCAAACCTACCAGCTACGTATAAGAACTTAACAGATAAAATTGGACAGTTCTTTACCAAAAAAACTAAGGGGAGGTCATTGATACACCATAAACCAAATAAGGGCAACCTCTGGTAAACAGTTAACTGTAGGAGGAAGAGGAAAGCCATTACTTTGGCCATAAAAAGCAAGGACCCTTTAGCAGTAAGAATTGCTAGACAAGATTACCATAAAAGCATAGCGACAGCCAAAAAGGACTGGGAGGAGGAGCATTGGCAGGCGCTCAAGCATGCTGCCTATGGGAAGACTCCCACTCTTTTTTGGAAATTAATTAATACTCTTGATAAGCGAGGGGCAGAGCATATTTTAAACCACATAACCGAGCACCAATGGTACTCTCCTGCTTTGGGTACTGTGAGTAAGATTAGTACAGAGCATGGCGTTAATGAAGAGTTTTTCTCACCCCGTGAAGTTCAAGACGCCATCCTTAAAATAATCCCTGGCAAGGCGCCTGGCCCTGATGGCCTTCCGGGGGACCTACTGTTGTATGAACCTGAATTATGGGCAGACCTCATATCTATGTTTAGCGAGGTTTCGACGTCGATTGGGGACTTGTTCATGGTTAAACTAAATACCAAGGGAAACAAAAACCTTGACAAGCGTCAGGGCAAATCAGGCTGGTACTCGTTGGAGTGCCGTGCTGGAAAGAGAGCCCTAATTCTGGCAGTAAAGAGTGGTGATGCAACATCAATAGCTACCAAACGCAAGTCCTACAAATCTGTGCTAAAGGCAGCAAGAGAGACTGGGAAGATGCCTTTTGGCAGGAACTTCGTGTCGCCAGCATAGAAAAAAATGCTAAAGATTTTTGGGACTTGTTGCGAAAGAAAAACAGACCTTTAGACACTGTCATCACATGCAATATAACCGAAGATCTGTGGTATTCACACTTCTCAAAACTGTATACAGCATCTGCAGTAGAAGCGATGGACTTCCCACTACCACAGATCCTTCGAGGTGATGGGAGCTATGAGGAGAGTCTATTCACCAGGAAAGAAGCTGAAATCGCCATAAAATCTCTGGTCCCTCGCAAAGCAGCTGGACCTGATGGCCTTCCTGGCGACCTTCTCCGCATGGACACCGGCGAATGGGGTATGCTAATTGCATCGCTACTGAACGCTGCTATGGCAGGGGCCCCCCTCCCTGCTTCTTGGATGGCAACCGAGGTGGTCCCCCTGCACAAGAAAGGCTCAAGAGACGACCCAGCTAATTACAGGCCGATCAGCCTGATAGATTGTTCCCAAAAAGTAGCGGGCAAGGTCCTCTTATCTAGGGTTCAGCAGTGGGCAGACGAAAACAAGATACTCTCGGACTTCCAGGCTGGGTTCAGAGCCGGCACAGGAACAATAGAACAATCGCTAAGGCTGCTCATGATCCACTGGAAGGTCGTCACGATTGGGAAGGGTACCCTATACCTGGCCTTCATCGACCTCCGGACGGCTTTTGATTTGGTGCCCAGAAACAACCTATGGAAGGTACTGTGCGACCTCGGTATGCCACCCTACTTGCTTCACTTGATCATGAGGTTCCATGAAAATAACTACGCCCAAATACGCTGGGGGCCAAATGGTCAAAAGACCTCAAGAATAGAGGTGAATAGAGGTGTGCGGCAAGGTTGCGTACTTGCCCCAACCCTATTCTCCCTCTATGTAAATGGGGTGGTGGACTTCCTGACCCAGATACCAGCAGATGCGCCCCGTCTGGCAGGTCGCCTAATCCCTACCCTGCTCTTTGCTGACGATACTTTACTTCTGTCAAAAACTCCAATGGGCCTCCAGCAGCTTCTCTCCGGTTTTGACGATTTCTGCAAGCAGAGAGGTCTCTGTATTAATACAGACAAAACAAAGTATCTCATTTTGAACCCCCCACAAAAACTCGGCCCCCCTCCAACATTGGGGTCCGTTGCACTGGAAAGAACCAAGACGTTCGACTACCTGGGCATCCGCCTGGTGGACTCCATGAAATGGGACTGTCACTTGACCAAAATGTTGTTGAGCCTGAAAAGAGTGACTGGGGCCCTGCTGAAAGAGCAGAGAGCAGCTTCCACAAAACCAATAGCGGCAGTAATGGACCTTTACTCGGCCAGAGGAGTGAGTGCAGCACTTTATGGGGCAGAGCTCTGGGGGATGTCAAACATGAAAGAGCTAACCCGAGCCGAGAATACCTTCCTGAGAAGTCTAATTTCTCTCGGTCCATCTGTCCCCATCCTACCATTGCAACTGGACATGGGCTGTCGGGCGATTGAAGATCAAGCGAAGTTACGCCCCCTGCTACTGTGGGCCCGCATCTGGAGAGTGCCAGAGCTCTCAAGTTATGCGGATGGCCTACGGGAGATAATCAAATCCACAGGTTGGGCAAAAATCAAATGGCTAAGGGATATTAAGGCTCTACTTGTCAACCTGGGGCTGGAAGAAGCATGGCACCAACAGTCAGCCCCGCCCAAATCTACGTTAAAACAACTCTATTGGTCATGGGTGGCAAACAAAAGAAACTCTTCTTCAACGACCTGCAAGTCGACTAGAAACTTCGTGGAGTTCAAAGATGTCCCCATCAGAGAACTGTATTTGGACATTATCTCTGCCCCATGGGAAAGATCCCTGTATTTTAAATTTAGAGTAGGCCTTCTCCCTGTAATGGAGCTCACATGCCACTGGAAAATCCCTTATCAGACTGCTCCATGGTGCCCCTTCTGCCCTCAGCGCCGTGAATCTGTCCCTCATCTGTTATTCGAGTGCCCTGCCTACAAGGTTCCTCGTATGAAATGGATTAAACCAATGTGTCTCACCTTGGGCACCAGACATTGCAACGTGGCACTAAGAATATTACTTACAGACACTCGTACATTTTTCGCATGCGCCACCTCGAAATACCTAGGGTGGGCATGGCGGATTCGGTCAAAAAGACTTAGGCACATTGTTTAATCATGATTTTAAACTTATGGTCTGTTTTCGGCCTATCTTTTTTAGCTAATTTAAATAATTCCCCCTCTAGAAATTGTAGGAAAAAAACGTTGATTCCTAGTATGTAAGGGTTTTTTATGCTTTTTATCTAGTAATGTTTAAAATTGAATTTACCATGTATGTATGCTTTTTAAGATATTTTTTATGTCGAAATAAAGCCTATTTGACTCTGACTCTGACTCATATCTATGATTATGAATCTAATCCAGTCTGGCCACCCAGTACCCGAATCCTGGAAAGGTGCAGAGGTCAATACCATATTTAAAAAAGGTGATAGAGAGGACCCTGCCAACTACAGACCAATTAGTTTAATTGATACCTTCCAAAAAGTAGTTGGCAGGGTCATCATAAACCGGACAGAGATGTGGTTAATGGAAAATGATATTTTGACCCACTTCCAGGCCGGATTTAGACTCAATGTAGGCGCCATGGACCAGGTCTTTAGATTTTGTGCGGTCTATTGGAAGTCTGTGTCTATAGCCAGGGGGAGTTTATACCTGGCTTTTATGGATCTGAAAACGGCTTTCGACGTTATCCCACGTGCTAAACTCTGGGAGGTCCTCCTGGATTTGGGATTCCCTAGTTATTTGTTACAGTTCATAATTAGTCTCCATGAAGGAAATTATGCAGGGATCCGTTGGGGGGATCAGGGGCAACTAACCAGGAGGATCCCCATCAGCAGAAGGGTGCGGCAAGGTTGTGTGATGGCCCCAACTTTGTTTACTCTTTTTATAAACGGGGTGGTGGATCACCTGAGAGAGGACCCAGCGGATGCCCCTGTCCTTGCTGGGGAGAAAACACCCACACTCCTCTTTGCTGATGATACCCTCCTGTTGTCCAAAACCCTCAAAGGCCTGCAAAAACTCCTTGATCGTTTTAATGTGTTCTGCAAAGACCGTGGGTTAACGGTAAATTCTGCAAAAACGAAGCTGGTGGTCAAGTCTGTAAAAAGAAACCATAGAAAGGTCTATCTCTCCTTGAATGGGTCCCCTCTAGAGGTAGTGGATGAATTTGATTATCTTGGGGTTAGAATTGGTCACAAAATGAATTGGGAATCCCACATGTGTAAAATGGTTTTAAATCTTAAAAGGGTTTCCTGTGCTATCCTAAAGAATCAACGTCTATCAGTTAGTAGACCTATAGCCCCTGCCTTAGCAGTCTATGAGGGAAAGGCGTTAGCCTCTGCAGTCTATGGATCTGAATTATGGGGCACTGAGAATATTAAAGCACTGGTGGTGGCAGAGAACAAGTTTATGAGAGACTTAGTCTCGCTCCCTCTCTCAACCCCTTTAAAACCTTTATTTGCTGATTTGGGTAAGAGATCTATTTCTGAAATAGTCCAACTCCGACCACTACTATTTTGGGTGCACCTAAGAAGGACCCCGGAATTAGCAAAATATGCTTTAGTGCTGGATGAGCTAATTAGCCTGAATGTTTCAAATAAAATAAAGTGGCTAAACAATCTAAAGAAGCTTGTGGTATCTTTGGGATTGAGCAAATCCTGGGCCTCCCAATCCCCCCCACCAAAACAAACAGTGAAAATACTATACTGGGAGTGGATAGAGGCCAAGGTTCTGCTCAACCCAAATTGGGGTCCCTTAACAGAGTAATTTTTCGAACACAAGCTTGTTGTAAAGTTAGAACCCTTCTTGGATTTCATACAGACCCCTCGTGACAGAACTTTATTTCTGAAACTTAGATATGGCATTTTACCTCTTAAAAATGTTATGGCAGGATGGAAAGATAGGAGGGAAGAGGATTTGAAATGCCCAGGTTGTCCCTGCCCGGAAGAATCCCTGGGTCATTTCTTTTTTGCATGTAAAGCATTTAAAAAGGCCAGAGATAAATGGTTGAAGCCAGTCTGTAGGAAGTTAGGAGTTAGGGACTATAGATCAGCCCTTCAAATTATTCTTTCCAACACTACCTGCATGGTTATTGTTTGCGGGGTCGCTAAGTTTTTGGCCAGCGCCTGGATTATCCAGTTAAGGATGTTGTCTCACTCGTGTACAGACCACGACTCAGTATGAATTTTAATTATGTTATTTCCCCCCAGTTTTAACTGTTTGTAATGATGCAACACTTTTATGAGGATTGTAATACTTGAAATCTATGTATGTATGTATTTTTATGTTTGTACTTTTACGATACATGTATCGAATAAAGTATTACTACTACTACTAAAAAAGTGGCATGCCCCCTCATCACATATTCCCTCGCACATGCAGACCAAAAGACTCAATTTACATCAACAGCACCTCCATGCACACACCAGACTAGAAACGTTCTTGTAAAACTAGGGACGCCGATGGAACCCCTGATTAAAAATTGTGTTATCTATCCCTATTCTCTTGTGACCACTCCACAAATGTATTCTGTATTAATCTAAGCATCCCGTTAGGAATGGAGGGGGAGCTCAAACACCTGCATTGTTTACTAGCAATGGGGAGGTGGCTGTCCCCGGGGATACATCCAACTTATTTCAATATAGCCCAGGGGAGTTGTTGGTTCCAAAGGCTGGAGGGGGGGCTGTGTCCCCACAAGCATATTAATGATAATTAAGCCCTGTGGAGGTGGTAGTCCCTGTGGCTGTGGGGGACAAGTGACCCCACACTTCAAACTATAAGCCCCAGGAAGGTGATAGTCCCCAGGGCTGAGGGGCCCCACGCGGGCACTTACATGACTAAATGTAATTGCCCTAGGGACCTAGCCCACCCAGGGGCCTAAAGCAAATGAAGTACAGTAGCCTGTGCTTCGTTTAAAAACGCCAGATTCCTGGATTCACCTGGAATTCCGCTAAACGGGACCAGGGGGTCAGGGTGTTTCTACCCTGCCCCTTTTTCTTTTTTTAATCTTTTGTCTTGTGACTCAGTTCATCCGAGTCACAAAATGGCTGCCAAAAATTCCTGGTTTGAAGTGTTAGCAGCCAAACAAATCTCAGGCACAAGATCGGGAGGGAGGGTTTATGGATCCACCGCGGCCACAGTTGTATATCTGAGAATGTTTTTAATTTCTCAGAAACTACTGAACTGATTTGCACCATTTAATAAAAAGAGTGCTTTATGGACCAGAAGCTTTTTTTTGCCAAATTTGGCATTATTCCGTTCAGTAGTACAGGCCGTAGCCTTGTCTAAAGTTTCCTATAGAAATTAAAATGAAGAAAAAGCATTTTTGGACTTCCCCCTTTTTCTCGGCCCCCTGGTGACGGTTTACTCCAAAACTTTCGCCACAGCAGCTGAAGTAAGTGGCGTATTAGTTTTCGCAAACATTTGTTAAATGACACCAAAGTTATTGACAAATAAAAAAATGCTCTTCCTATGGAAATTAGGTTCTAAATATAACTATCTACTGGTGGCCGTCAGTAGGTAATATATATATATATATTTTATCCACAATGAAAATCCAATTTGATGATCAAGCAACACTTTCATCCACTCCTCACACAAGGATAGCGTGGCACCTACCTCGGTAGGACCGAGTCACAAGAAAACAGTAAAACAAAGTTGAGAAATAACAAAAGGGGGCAGGCTAGACACATCCTAACCCTCTAGGCTTGCTCAGGGGGGCATACATGGATGTTTAGGCTCTATTTTTATTTATTTTTTTAAAAGGAAAATTGTGGCGTACGCGTACGGAAATACATACAATTACGAGCACGAGCTGCATGCTGATTGGCTGTCAACACTCCAAACCAGGAAGTGTTGGCAGCCATCTTTTTTGTCGCTAGAACCGAGTCACAAGAAAACAGTAAAACAAAGTTGAGAAATAAGGATAGGGGTAGGGTAGAAACATCCTGAACTTCTAGGATTGCTCAGGGGGTCGTACATGGATGTTTAGGCTAAAACTAGAAAGTGTTAGCGGCCATCTTGTGCATCGGTAGAATCGAGTCACCAGAAAACAGTAAAACAAAGTTGAGAAATAATGAAAGGGGGCAGGGTAGAAACTTTCTGACCATATAGGCTTGCTCAGGGGGTCGTACATGGATGTTTAGGCTCTTTTTTTTTCTTTAAAAAAAAGAAAAATCGCGAAATTCGTACAATTACAAGCATGAGCTGCGTGCGGATTGGCTGTCAACTGTCTGTCAGCACTCCAAACCAGGAAGTGATGGCAGCCATAGTTTATTTTGAAGTATGCGGGGGGACCCACTGCTCTCCTACATTCTTCGGTGACCGCCACCGTCCTGGGGCAGTAATATTTAAAATAGGGGGTCCGTGATGGCATGGATTACCCATCCCCGTGGAATTCCACTTCTCTGGACGTTTTAACGTTGGGAAGGGGTTGCGCGGCCCCCTTACTGGAACCTTTGATGGCCCTGGGGACCATCATTTCCCTGGGTTGGCTCTTGCAGTGTCTCGGGGTGCCTATCCCCGGGACACTGCGGTTTGCTATGGTAGGGCGGGAGCGCCGCAGCTCTCACTGTAGCACAGCAAACCGGTTTACTATTAGAATGGGAGAGCAAGTTAAGCTGCTGTCTCTTTCAAGTAGGAACGCAGATTGCTTTTCATTAGAGAGAGCAGCATATACACTGCTCTCTCTGACAAAGCAATGTCGGCTCTCGAAGGACGCAGGTAGCCGGCTGTGACCGTGTGGGCATTGGCGTTCCCCCCATGGTCCCCAATGTTATTTTTTGAGTCCTGGGGGATTGGGTCCCTTTGCAGCTCCTTAAACATCCGTACATATAACTTCTGCAAAATCTTTTTTTGTGTTGGGGAACAGAATATTTCTCCAGTGACTTTGTCATCCATGTATCTTTTCTGCTTTTTTTTATTTGAATTCTGCTTTATTTACAGTATGTTTCTACCTTTCTTCACAATCAGTTCCACAGCGTAGCGTCCATTGCTGTGTTTTTAGCCTTTTTGTTCTTTTGGTGACTTACCAGTTTGTGTTCAAGATTCGGTGTTCTATTTTTGTTGCTTTCCTTTGTGTATCTTTTTACAGCCTTTTTTGTGTATGTTCTTTATTTATTCAGTGCTTCATCCAGTGTTCTGAATATAGGAGTACATCTGTAGACATGTAGTTTACTCCTTTCCTTTGCCTCCCTCAACCTTAATTGAGAACGTAATGGGGTGAGTCAAACTAAGGCAGTACTGTCATTATTGTTTTAAGTTTGCAAAACAGTAGGTAGTATAAATAAGTAAATAAAGCACTTGACACAGTATTTATTGTATTTAATTTTAGAATGTTTTGAAAATAATATATACTCATGTACAAAATATTGTTCCTTTAATTGTAAGATAAATATTTAAGATATCAAACTGTTTAGGGGTTTTTTAAGGTTGCGATATCAAGGGCGCACTGCCGCAATTTCTACGTTACTGTGAGTTGATTCAGAGGTTGCTGTGTAGTGCGTGAAGAGCAGACGGTAAAACACCCTCAACCGTCTAATAAGTCAGAGACCAAACAACAATTATACAGCTGTGCTCTCGCAACTACATTGAGGTGTTACAAAATTCAGTACAGTAACATGTATGATAAATGAACAGAAGCAGATTCTTCAGTGTGTTTCTTGTCCCAGCAGGGAGATGGTTTATTGCATCCAGACTTGAGAAGTATCACAAAATGCCGACACGTGTTTCGTCGTGTGCCGTTGAGTCAACACGACTCTTCAGGGCTGATGGTACAAAAGATGGTGTATACATGATCAGTAGTGCGTCATATCATTGCAATATGTACTGCATATGGTGACAAAAAGTGCATCACACATGCAGTAGTGATGTGCATGCATAGTCTCACATAGTGAATGTGAAGGGTGACGACGCACGAGATACTGGAAGTGAACCACCTCAAGGAAGTGAGTGGTTGACCTTGAGTGGTGGTGTGAGCTGTGAGATGGGTCTAACGTTTGACATGTGGGAGGGGTAAGGTGAACTCACAGTGGTCCTGCATTCCGAGGGTGACAAGTGTCAATTAATCAAAGTGAGAGCGAACTACAATGGTGTTTGTGGAAGTAGTGGGTGACAAGTTCAAACAGGGTAGTGTGGGCCTGATTGATAGTATAAAAGCGAACAATAGTGAAATAGTGCGGATAAAATGCTCTCTCTAAATAAGCAAGTAATTACCTTTAGACTCAACACCAGGAATGGGTCGAGGGTAGTCTGGAGCTAACGGTACTAATCAGTATAGGTAGTTCAGAGAGATACTGAAATGAGAAGAAATATAATTCATCCGGAGGGCATAAAGAAAGGGGGAAAGGAAAGATGAAATACATCTCGGTGGATGCCCCGAGATGAAGCTCAGACAATGGGAAAGAGATTGCGTTGGCAGTATCCTTACCAATGATTATTCTTTGCTCAAATAAATAAAAGAGTAAAGGTGGAGTATCCAGTGGAATCACGCTCTGTTTAAACCGCTAAGTTCCGCCTTATCGGGTGTGTAAGAGTCTACACAATTAGAACGCTATGGTGGAAGAAACAAATTACAGGTACCAGGATCATTTGGTTAAAGATAGGCTCTATCAGGTCGTGCTCAGTAAAAGTCACAGTGTGTAGAGTAAAGGAAATGACAATACATACATTCTTTGTCTGGAAACGGGTATGTTTCAGGTAGTGAGGTCAGAACCTATTTGATCAGCTGTGTTCCGCACTGTTAGGGTAACGGAGTATTCCAAGTACTAGCGCTATGGTAAAGAAAAGGAGGACAAGTAAAAAGCCAGCTGTGTTAGGCTAAAAGTGGCATCTATTGCTTAAAGCACTATGAAAATCCTGGTACGATAGGCGGAAGTAAAGGAAAGTAGCTAAGTAGATCTTTACCTGAAAACGTGTGTGTTTCAGGCGGTGACCGCACTTTTTGTCACCATATGCAGTACATATTGCAATGATATGACGCACTACTGATCATGTATACACCATCTTTTGTACCATCAGCCCTGAAGAGTCGTGTTGACTCAACGGCACACGACGAAACACGTGTTGGCATTTTGTGATACTTCTCAAGTCTGGATGCAATAAACCATCTCCCTGCTGGGACAAGAAACACACTGAAGAATCTGCTTCTGTTCATTTATCATACATGTTACTGTACTGAATTTTGTAACACCTCAATGTAGTTGCGAGAGCACAGCTGTATAAATATTTAAGATATGTCATATGAATCACCACATATGCTAATATTACAGTGAAGATAAAATTAAGTGTTTATGTTTTTGTACAAGGACCTACAACATAAGCAATTCAGTATGGAAAATCAACAAAACAATTTGGAAGATGGTTTCGAAATTAGTAACAGTGTCATAGAAGAGCTAAACATAATTTTTATAAGAAGGGAGAATGAAGAGGAAGATATAAATGCTGTAGATATCAGCTGTGATTTCCTAGACTAAACTTTAGATGTTGATTTTGTGGAAGCATTTGATGACATCGAGTATGATCATATGACTTTTAAAATTGATAATCAGGAATATGGCAGGGCCGATTTCAAAAAGCCTACTACAAAACGAATACAGTCTGGTGTTAATAATTGTAAATAAAAAAGAGCAGGGTGAACCTGATTAAAATGATATTTCTTTAATAATGAAGTTAAAAAATCTCTACGGGAACAGTATAAAAAGTGCAGCAGGTCCTGTGGAGACACTCTGTCGCAGCAACAGAGTGCCAGCACTTGTCCTCTGTAACTTCCCTTTGGAACTGCTAAAAGCAAATTAAAATAATCAAAACGAAACCTGATCAATGAAAACCGCTCATGGGTAGACAGTGGCCACAAAAGATATGGTTCCATAGTAGGGGTTGTTTTTAACATCACAAATTTGCGAATGCTCTGTTTACCCAGCTCGGTGTGGTCTCGTGCAAGCTTCTTTGTCGTCATAAAGGTCTTCTTGATATAATCCACATCCTCCATTGTAATGAGATCAGGTTTTAAAAATAAATCAGGCCGCCCTAACTTCTCAAAAAATTTCTTTATATATTTCAACCACGGATTTCGCAGCATGAAATCCAGACTCAAAATGTCCCTTAAAATCAGATTGTTAAGGGCCAACTCATCATTCAACCATCAGTTGAGCCAGAGCAACAATGGATGCATAGCCAAATAATCACTGATATACGGCAGCCCAACCTCTTCGTGAACCACCAAATTGGAAGTACCCCTAGGCACTCCAAGGAAGCGTTTTAGGAAGATATTCTCCACCACATGTATATCATCAGTTGAGGTATTGCCCCGTAGTCCACTTCCATAGCTTGCAATTGCCACACTTTTCGCCCGGTATAACTTCAACATTGCCGCCAATGGGCGCCTACCCATTTTTGCGGCAAAGTTGAAGATTGCTGTGTTGGCCTGTGTAACCTCCCCTTTGGTTCACTGGATGAGCGGCCCCCAGTTAAGTTTATCATCCATCAGGACGCCCAAGTAAGAAAATGTTGTTGTCAAGGGCACCCTGTCAATGCCTCCTTTAAAAGGATATACTTTCTTAGGGTGGGACCCGACCAACATAATATATGATTTGGAATTACTGATTGAAAGATCCCCTTTCTCCATAAAACTCCTAAATGAGACAAGCAAGGTCTGCAAACCCTTTGCAGTCATAGCAATAAGGACTGCGTCGTCTGCATGAAGCAGGACGGGCAGACCCCGGCTACAAACATATGTAAAATCGGCCCCTGTTGTTACCAATATCTTGCATAGGTCATTGATATAAAGGTTGAATAAAAACAGGGCCAAAATGCAGCCCTGCCGAACTCCCCTCTCTATATTAAAATCCCTAGACACCCGAAGGTCGTTGGCGTATCTAACATTGGCCCTGGTATCCCTATGCATATCCTCAAGAAAACCGACCAGGTTATCCTCTACCCCCATGGCCCTCATGGATTGCAACAATTTCCCCCTATTGACACATAAATCCATGAAGGCCATGTAGAGGGTGCCCTGACGGACAATTGTGTATTTACCCTGGATCAGATATAAGTTAAGACATTGGGATATGGTGGAATGTCCCAAGCGGAACCCATACTGGATGTCTGAGATTATCGCATTTTCCTCCGCCCATGAGGCCAATCTTCTCAGTAGTACCCCGCCGCTGACCTTAGCCACGGAATCAAGAAGGGAGATTGGTCTTTAGCACAAAGTACTATTCTGATCCCCCTTCTTGAAAACTGGCACAATTGTGGATGTACCCCAGGACACCGGGCATCTGATAGTGGCTGGAGCGTTAATCACGCCCGCAAGTACCGGGGCCCAAAACTGGGGGTCAGTCTTAAAGAGGCCTGGCGGTATACCGTCCGGTTCTGGTGCTATATTGCTAGATAGCCCTCGGATACCCAACTCCACCTCCTTTAACTCGATTGATATTGGGGCCAATACAATTCCCCCTTCTCTGAATCTGTCAGGATCCCATCCACCCTTTAAAATAGACGTAAAATGAGACACCCACTCGCTCTCGGTTATGTTAGTACCCATTTCTCCCTCATGCTGTTTCTCAAAAAGTGGGCGATTAACAATGTTTCAGAATCTGGAACTACTAGCTAGATTACTGGGTTCTAGTAATTACTTGCAGGTTTCCTCCTTCACTTCTCTCTTTCTCAAATCCAGGTCCTGCTTATAAAAGCGGTGCTGGGCATTAATCAAAGGTTGGTCTTCGGTGTGATCTTTAAGGCTTCTTTAAGCAATCTAGCAGCCTTACAGCAAGAGGCATCAAACCATCGAGGATCGGGGGCTAGTGATTTACGTTGAGGAGCACTTAACAGGGTCCCTACTTTGAAAGTAATATCCTCAAAAGCCCACCCCTCCCAAAAATACACTGACTGGGTTGTGATCACTAAAACCACTTTCAATAATTGCAAACCTTACTAAATACCTATGTAAGCCGCCGGAGGTCAATATGTGGTCAATAAAGGAGCCCTTGTACCTACTTGTAAACAAGGGTACACACTGTTTGCTTTGTGGGTGGGAAACTGTCATTGCTGGGATCAGATCAAAAGAGTCCAGCAAACTGCTCAGGGCATTTCCCTGACCCGTATGCTCGAAATGAAAACCCTGCATCTTTGCGCACCCCAAGTCCCCCATACAGACAACTGCTGGATCACCAGAGGGGTGTATATTAAAGTCTCCCATTACCATCAGATTATTAGCGACAGAGCCACACATTGTCTGTAGGAGGATTTGTAGCTCGGCAATTTTACACCCCCCCTCTTGAGCCTCTGATTTATACAAATTAACAATTCCCAAATCGTTCTTTCCCCTTTTCAAAATGATTGCTTGAAGATTTGTGTTGGTGTGGGGGACTATCTGTATCTTACACGGCAATCCCAATGCTATAAATATAACTAATATAATTAAACCACCGCTGGCTCTACCATGTGATGATGGTGTTGCTGGGTCATAAAAGGATTTATAACCCTCCAGGGATAGACTACAATCTACCAGCCAGGTCTCCTGTAAGCAAATCATGGAGAACTGCCTGATAAACTGCAGCCAAATTGGGTCCCGAGTTTCCCAGCCAAACCTGCGATATTCTATGAGACGACATTGTAAAGATCCTCAATAGGTTAAGTTCCCTGGGTTCCTACCAATACAAGGTCCTTGCTTCGAGTGCCGACACGCTCCGGTCCTTCCTTGCTCATTAACACAATTTCTGATGAGGTAGTACATTGTTCCTCGAACCTTTGTATTAGAGCACCTACTGACGGGGACTTTCGCAATAGTCAATCACACTCTTCCAGCCTGGAAAGGGCTGAGAACCTATTAGAAAGATCCAGCCGGGGGACCAACTGTTGCTCATCTTGGTGCCCTGAAACCCCCATTTGGAATAAAGAATCCATCCCTAGCACCCTGGTCGAATTTGTGGCCCTTCCGTCACGAGACAAGATTGAATTCATCCGGCTTCTGGGAGCAACCTTGTAGAAGGAGCCCTGTGGGAGGGCTTTTATACAAAAGGCACTATTAGAAATATTAAGATAGACCTCCCGGAGGATTCTATCCACAAGGTGGCTACAATTAAAATTTACTATAATATAGTCGCCATCAACATTTATCCGTGAACTCCCTATCCACCCAACACGGCACACCATTAAGATGTTATATTCCACCATGGATCCCAATGATGTATTACAAGATAGCCAATAGGTCACCTTATTTCTAAGTTGGGAAAAGTTTTCCTGAGATCCATGGCGGAGTGGCGGGACAATTGTCAAAATCACTAGCAGGGGCGTAGATTGTGGTGGAAGATCAACCACTGCTGGTTTCTGGGTTCCCGATGTGGGGGCAACAGTCCAGGATCCCTGATAATCGGCTAGTATTCTCTCTGTTCCCTGTGTAGCCTTGCCCTGCCCGATGTTTGAATCAGCCCTAATGATATTAGGTCACTTGCACACACCATCAACATCCCTACCTGAATCTATTACAGCCACATTTGCACTGCAAGACTGGGTACTGGGTAGGGGTTGAAGGGCTGCCACTGCTGCAGGTGGGGGGATAAGTCATGACGTCATGGTACTTGTATTAGAAATCCTGGGTACGGGATTAGAGTTAAGTCTAGGTGTAATCAATGAAGACTTATTAAAATCTCTCAGGGTTCTCTCAAAAAGGTCCAATTTCCCCATGATGGGACTGAGCCTTTTATCCAGTATGCTGCTCATGATAGATTTCCATGATTCCAGCATGTCCTTGGTAGTTATATTATCCAGTTGTCCTGCACCCACCTTAATTTTGGATGCATATTTAAGGGGTATGTTTGGTTTGATTTCTTTAGCCTGCCTTGCTATTGGTTTGGACTTCCTTAAAGTGCTCCCACTTTTTCTGGAGACCTCATTGATATTTCCTGTTGGGCCTGTAATACAAGGGGCTGTCCGGCACACCTGGTCCCCATTTCCATCAGGTACTGCTAATTCCAACTGCAGATCTAAACCCCCGATCACCTTATTCACTATGGTTACAGTTGGGGAGAGTACTCTGCGACAGGGGGAACCCTGCAGAAGAGATACTTCACCATTGGACTGGGAATTATCAGCCAGACCCGAGGATGATAGGGAACACAATGGATGAATAACAGTTTCCCTGGGCACTGAAATGGACCCACCCATCTGCAATAATGCTCCTAATACGGGGGATCTGGGCAAAGGCCTATTGACCAGTTGAATCTCCCTATCAATCACAGAGGCTGCTCTTATCAAAAAATTGTCCATAGTTGTCACATTGGCACGAGTAGCAACCCGCATCCCCTCTTGACGGGCGTTAGCCTTCCTTCTCCCCATAATGGGTACTCAGGTTTTACACCCCACACCCACTAGAAACACCTCTACACTCGTATAATACCTGGCCCCCCTGGGATATAGCAAAACACCACTAAGTAAATAAATGGCCTACAACAGTTCAGGAAACAACCCTGATGATAGGTCGGCTACACAATAGTCCAGTCAGAGTTTGTCTCACTGTAAGGTTATTTATAAGTTGGGCCCACCCTCGGTGCTGCGGGAGGCTGTAGAAGGTTTTTAGTGCCTCCTGGAGCTTGCGTGTGACTGCGTCAGTGGGCGCGAGGGAAGACTGCTGGGAATTGTAGTCCTTCTGCCCATCCGCCCTTCGACCAGGCAACAGGACAGAGATCAATGCGGCGGTGAGAGCAAGTAAGGGCAATGTCCTGGACCCCTGAGAAATGGCAGCAGATAGGGCAAGAGTCTCTCGGAAATGCCAAAGTTAAGCCTGAAAAACACCTCGAAACTACTCACAACTTAGTCTGCTACCGGTCAACATCAGCTGGCATGTAGCTAGCGTACTAGCTCCTGCTTCTCCTTCTGCTTCTCCCCTGCTTCTCCCCTGTGGATGTGGGGCTCTTAGCCCCTTACTGGGCCCTTTTTTAGAACCATCAGCTATCCCGCACAGCTCTGCAGGCTGCCTTCTTTTCGCTGCTTTACTCGTCTTCGCCTTCTGGTGCCGGGTGTCTACTCCTCTCTCCACTGTTGTCCTGGGCCCTCAAAACTGCCCTCTGTGCACTGCAAACTATGCTCAACCCAGCTGCTACAGGCTCTGTGCTCAGGTGCACGAGGAGGAGCAGGTGGGCTAGTGGAGTGTCGGTGCTACTTCAAACCTGGCAACACCGGGCTGGCTGGCGGGCGGGCGGGCAAGCTGCCAGGAGTATGAGAGGGAGACCGCAAGGGCTGTGGATACCGGCTGTGACAATTGCTGCCCTTGCCGGTCGCCGGTTTGCTTACTTTTAATCCTCAAGGTCGAGGTCGGGGTATTTGCCTTCAATTGCTGGCTGTGAGAGCCATGAGCCGCGAGAGGCCTCGGGAGCTGTGACGGAAGCCTCTCCCCTGTGCCTCTCAGCCTCTCTCTAGTGCGTGACGGCAAGCTAGCGGAAAACCTGGGACTGGATCAGTTTGCAAGCTATTCTCCAACAGCTTGTCAGTCAGTAGTGCTGAGAAAGCCCTTGAAAGATATATCAATTAAAAGAAATTCATGGTATTTAAAAATTCAGGAGGAATACACAGTTCAATCATCAGTGGGAATCTTTGTTTCCTAAGGCGAACAGCAGCAACAAGAAAACTAGCAATGTTAAAAATGTTGCAGGTATTGTCTAACAATTGAAGGTACATTAGTGCTGATCTAACCTGAAGAAAGCCCTTGCCCCTCAAAAGCAGAATTAAAGTCTTCTTCCTAATTTCAGAATAAAAATCACAGAACATTATAAAGTGCATAGTGTTTTGATTTGAGAAACTATCACAGTTACACGGGGCTGAGACTTCTGGTTTACACCATCCGGAAAAATGTCCCAACGAGAAATAAATCAGGTTGAATCAAAACCAGGTCAAAAGCCATCGATGGAGGGGCTTTGTCAAGATTCTCAGATAGGGTTCTAGTGATGGTGATAAGATTAATAAGTAATGCCCTAACCAGTTTTTTTTTAATTTCCTCAACCTCCCGTTCAAGCCCCAGTAAACTCAAATACTGTGATTAAATCCATTTTTGGTTACTTTTCTAGATTCCTTCTGGAACTTGATAAATATCTGGGCACCCAAGTTTAAAAAAACATAGTCTTGACATATGACAGCCACTCAATTTTGCAAAAGGTTGTCTAGGGCAAAGTAATCCCTTAAGATCTGGTGGTTCAATGTGGCTAACTAAACTAACTAAACTAAACTAAACGAGCCAAACTCACCAGGTCGGTCACATATCCCATCCCTACTTCCTGGTGGATAGCAAATGTTGGAGTAGATTGGGGGATGGACAGAAGGGAGCAAAAAGCTTGTTTTCTGCCATCTGGACTCCTACCGCTTGTTTGTATCTGCAAATAGCTGCGCCATAGGTGACAATAGCCATTGATTTCGACCTATAGATGGTGAGAATAGTCTCACAGGGCTTGGCTCCCAATCGCTGTGCAAAGTTTTTTAATGCTGATGACGATCTCAGCACAGCATATTTTGGGGCTTTAAGCTGGGGGCCCAAGAGCATCTGTTATCAAACAGGATGCCCAAATATGTGAAAACCTTTACTCTAGTGAGCTCTGCCCCGTTAAAGTAAAAAGTTTTAGTTGTACTCTTATGTTGTCCCATGGTGAAGGCATGGGATTTTGAGATATTTACCAACAAATCCAGGAAATTATAAAGGTCCCAAATGTTTCCAAGAGCCTCTGGAGACCTAGAGGTGTTTGAGCTAGTAACACAGCGACATCTGCGTATAGGAGGACAGGAATGGTCCTGTTTCCTACACGCGTTATAAGAATACATATATCACAAAAACTAATTTCACTTGACTGAGAACATGTTTCATTTCTATTAACAGATCTTATATGTTACAGGTAGAAAATGTCACTTGCACAGTAAGTATTTCTTTTTGGCATGTGGTGCTGTAGATTTAGTTGTTTTTATAGTCCTGCTATGTTGTGTTGTGTTTGCCTGAGGTAGTAGCTATAATAAAAAGGCTTTATAAAGGGCATTGACTTTGAATCAAAATAGGAAATTCAGGAATAATTGATAACTCCAGTCAAAAAAAGGCAGCAAGTAGGTGTGTATATTTGTGGATGATGTGTTGATTGAGTGGAAGGTGAAAAAGGTGAAAAGTAAGAAAGGCAGCTGACGTTGAAACTATGCACTGCCTTGTAAAAGAAGTAGGTGTTTTTTTGTTTTTCAGGCCTTTATAGACTGTGAATTGGATTCTGTAGTGGGAGCCTGAGCAACTGGCAGTATATCTAAGGAGGGAAGCAACTGTATAAATTACATGCACTGTGCGGTAGAAAGGGCGCAATAAAAGACGTAAGTGTGAAAATGATGCACTGCCATTCATCGGTAGTAGTTACCAAGAAGGCTCAATAAAGGGTCTTCACTTTGAATTCGTATTACAAGAAGAATAATTGATAACCGCAGCCAAGAAAGGCATCCATTGTGTAAACTCTGTACTGCCTTTAGCCGGGGTCATAGCTACAACAAAACGGCTCGATAAAGGGCCTTGACTTTAAAACAAAATATGAAATTAAAGAACAATTGATAACCCCTGAGAAGAAAGGCAGCAAGTGCAAAATTTTCAAATGTCTTCTGCCGGGGTAGTATCTACATGAAAAAGGCTTGTTAAACGGTCTTTACTTTAAATCAGAATATGAAATTTAAGAGTAATTGATAACTTCAGCCAAGAAAGGCAGGAAGTAAGTGTGTGTGTATGTGTGGATGATGTGTTCATTGAATGGAAGAGGAATAAGGTAAAAAGTAAGAAAGGGTGCAGGCGCGCAAAGTAACCACTGTCTTATCAGTGAATTAGATCATTGGATTCCCAGCTCTTTACACAGATTGTGTGTTGGAAGAAAGGATGCAAGTGTGGAAATTACCCACTGCTATTCACGGGAAGTAGTTATCAAGAAGGCTCAATAAAGGGCCTGCACTTTGAATTTGTTTTACAAGAAGAATAATTGATTACTCTAGGCAAGAAAGGGAGCAAGTGTGCAATTTTCCCACTGTATTTGGCTGGGGTAGTAAATACAACAAACTTCAAATTAGAGGTTCTTTCTTCTTCTTTGGAGGCTCTTCAGGAATGAAATCTCCTTCTGAAGAATAGGTGGAAGATGAGTCTATTGCTGTTACTATAGTGATCTTTCTTCTATTTGGCAGGATTCTCAGAAGAGATTGTTCTTATTAGAAAGTCAAATTAGAATGAATAAAATGGAAGGGATCTTTCAACAGTTGGTGTAGGATGTGTTATGAAGCAATACACTATAATAGATATACTTTCTGGCTCTTTTTCAGCTAAATATTCAATTTCTTGTACAGATTCAAGTACTCGATTTCGTGTTGCAGCAAAATCTAGAATCACCCAAATTCTTCTTCTTGATTTGGAGTAAAGATTTTCAGATGATAAGCCATCTGAATATTGATACGCTCCAAAGTGTAACTATATAATTTCTTATTAAGACTCTTCTTGTGGGAAATCTCTTCCCACATCTCCTTCAATTCTGTCTTTTCTGATTTTGTTATGTAGGATGTTACAGCAATGGAATTGTTTGCAACATATTGAATATCCTTATTCACATTCCACATGGACAAAATGACTGGGTTATAGTCATTTATGTATTTTGACTTTTCATTTCTTCATAAGTTGTAGGTATTTTTTGGAGAATTTCTTGTGATAGTATGTTGCAAAGATGACATAAAACTGTTCACTCTTCCTTTCGATATCACAGGACGTGGAAATTTAAAACAACATTTGGTGTAGAATTTGTCCTTAGATTTGTACTTTTGATGACAGTATTTCCCAAAACGATGGCTTTGGAATCGTAAGACTTTATGTTTTAAGTTCCTATCTTGTGTACTTTTGGGTATATCACATGTAGCATATTCTTCAATGAAAGACAGGTCAGTATCATGTGACTCACTTTCAAATTTGGGAGCATCTTTGATCCATATTAGCATATGTTTGTGAGAAGCACCTCTCGTTTGATACTCTTTTCTCCAAAAGAATTCCAGAACCTCTCCAAGTTGAGGATTTTTTTTTAGCGGTGATAAAAGACATCATTGCTTTGAATCTGTGATTTAAATACCTGCATACCATACATTAACTGGATCCAAAGAGCACAATTCTCCAGGTGTCTTATTTTCAAAAGTTTGTATATTTGAATTTGTGTACTCAAGAAATTGAAGTAAATCATCCCAAGCATAGTCAGCAAAGCATAGAGTAAGGAACTATGTAGGAGTTTCTAAGTTCCTTAGCATACATTTAGTTCTCCATGACGATGATAGCAGTACACATTACTTCCATGTTGACATGTCATGACATTAATGAGGTGAGATTCCAAAATATTATCTTTCTGCTGTACTTTATCCATGAATTTAGTTGCCAAAACATTTTGCAGATGTACCCCTGTTTTAAATATATGGTTTTCTGCATAAAAACGCCCAGACAAATCACTCTCAAACAAAAGATGAAACAAATATGGAATACATTCTTGAATTCTTGGATTTTCAGCATATAATATTGATGTCTGGTATTCAGATGCAGGAATCTGCAAAGGTTGTTCATCATATCATCCTCCTTTTCCTGTGGGAAACAACTAAGGGAAACAACGGTCTTCCAATCTTTTTTCCCATTCACTAATGGGAGTTCCCTTTGCTTCTTTCATTTGGAATAACTCTATAGTATTCCCCATCACTTCTTTAGAATGAAGTGGGTGAACACTGTAATGTTCATAGATTTCTTCAGTTCTGGAAACATCCAATTTTTCAATTTGTCCAGATGGCAAGTCACTATCTTATTCTACAGTTATTTCTTTTTTTCCCACATACACATTTTTGTAATATTTTTTTTAGAAGATACAACGTTGCCTTTTTCATTTCCCACTACCTTTGGATGGGGTACTTCTCCCAAAAAAAAGCTTTATAAATGTGTAGTGACTGATGTTGAGGAGAGCGATGCTCCTTTTTTTATTTTTGATGAGGTTGATCAGACTATTTGACGTAACAGAAAAGTTCATCGCAATAAATGCATAGAAATGTAAGTTTCTCAAAATCAAGATCAATATGTGAGTATGGACTGCTTGCCGAAGATGTTGTTGCAGCAGTTGATGTGCTTGGTGCAGCAGCAAGTGGGTTGTCCTGCAATCTCTGTGTTGCAGCTCAAGCAAAGTTGTTGGGGTGCGAGTTTTTACATGTCGCACCATAGTTGCTGTGCCAAAGGAGTATTTTTTGGATGGATCATCCTTTGAAAGAGTTGTTTGCTAAATTTTACAGATTCGTTTTGGAGTATTAACCTTCTTCTGGGGTAGTAGAAATGACAGAAAGGTTTGATAAAGGGCCTTGACGTTCAATCAGAATATGAAATTGAGGAATAATTGATAATCCCAGCAAAGAAAGGAAGCAAGTGTGCATCTAAAGCAACAAAGTTCTGTGGACTGTGTGATGATGTGTGGTCCAAGCAGCACGGATTGGTAGCAAAATCTTTAAAACCAAGTTTTCTAATAAATATTAGTTGTCCATTCACAGAAGTAAGTTAAAGCATATTTTCAATTCTGCATCAATTCCATTTAAAAAGGACAGTTTGTCTCACTGTGACATAAAAAGTGTTCACTCTTGTTTGTGATGATTTATGGTGCGCTGAGTAAGTAGTATCTTTGGCGGTGAGCTTTTATGTTCCCTGTGCAGTGTAGATTGAAGGCAGTTGTTGACATAAAGATCTATGATCGCTATTTTGTCACAGTTAACAGAATCTGAGGACACAGTATAATTGTCTCTGCCTTAAGGAAAGCAAGGCTGAATACAATGCTGTCCTTAATGTAAAAGGAAAGCTGCATTGGAGTTGTGAACGCAGCTGTCCGCATTGTAGATTGAAGGCAGTTGTTGACACAAAGATCGATGAATGCTATTTTGTCACAGTTATCAGAATCTGAGGACACAGTAAAATTGTTTGTCTTAAATAAAGTAAGGTTGGATTCAATGTTGTCCTTAGTGTAGATGGAAAGGTGAATTCAAGTTGTGAACCCTGCTGTCCACATTGTATATTGAAGGGTCTAGTGAGCACAGTTATAGATTAATGCTATTTGTGACATTCTTTTACAAAATCGGAAGATATAACATTCATTAGACTCTACCTTAAATAAAGCAAGGCTGAATTGAATGTGTTCTTTAGTGCTGGCGCTGTTGGTATCTAGTTGCCAAATCTTCTGAGCGCAGTATTGATTTACGGCACTTCTCAGCACACATAATGAAGAGAAATATACATGGAAAACTGAATTGAAGTTGTGAACCCTGCTGTCCATAATATAGATTGAAGGTACTAATCAATAGGAAGATTGATGAATGGTATTTTGTACAGTTAACTGAATCTTAGGACAAAGTAAAATTGTATCTGCGTTAAGGAAAACAATGTTGAATATAATGCTGTTCTTAATCTAGAAGGAAAGATGAATTGAAGTTGTGAACCCAGCTGTCCGCAGTGTAGATTGAAGGCAGTTGTTAACATAAAGATCGATGGATGCTATTTTGTACAGTTAACAGAATGTGAGGACACGGTACAATTTTCTCTGCCTTAAGGAAAGCATGGCTGAATGAAATGCTGTCCTTAACCCCTTCCATGCTCATGACGAGCTGAGCTCGTCATGAGGCACAGTGGAGCTGTGCTGATGACGAGCGGAGCTTGTCATGAATAGAGGAGTTCACCAAGGGTCAGCACAGGAGGGGAAAATGCACAGCAGCGATGTGGTTAATGTAGAAGGAAAGCTGAATTGAAGTTGTGAACGCAGCTGTCCGCAGTGTAGATTAAAGGCAGTTGTTGACACAAAGATCGATGATCGCTATTTTGTCACAGTTAACAGAATCTGAGGACACAGTATTATGGTTGGGCTTAAATAAATCAAGGTTAAATTCAATGTTGTACTTAGTGTAGATGGAAAGGTGAATTCAAGTTGTGAACCTGCTGTCCGCAGTGTAGATTAAAGGCTCTAGTTGGCACAGTTACAGATGAATGCTATTTGTGACATTTTTTACAAAATCGGAAGACGTAAAATCCAGTAGTCTCTATCTTAAATAAAGCAAGGCTGAATTGAATGTTTTCTCTAGGAGTGGAGCTCCTGCTATCAAGTTTTGATTTTTACTGGTCGCAGAATATACTGAAAGTGGTTGTCAGTAAAGATATTGAAGACAAATGTAATTCCAAAGCTGAATTCAAGTTGTGAACCCTGCTGTCCGCAGTGTAGATTGAAGGCAGTTGTTGACATAAAGATCGATGAATGCTATTTTGCCACAGTTAACAGAATCTGAGGACACAGTATAATTGTTTGTCTTAAATAAATAAAGGCTAAATTCAATGTTGTCCTTAGTGAAGATGTAAAGGTGAATTCAAGTTGTGATCCTGCTGTATGAGGTGTAGATTGTAGGCTCAAGTGAGTACAGTTACAGATGAATGCTATTTGTGACATTCTTTTACAAAATCGGAAGACATCAAATCCATTAGTTTCTACCTTAAATAAAGCAAGGCTTAATTGAATGTTTTTTGTAGGAGTGGGGCTTCTGTTATCAAGTTTTGATTTTTACTGGCCTCAGAATATATTGAAGGCAGTCGTCAGCACAGAATCTGAGGACACAGTATGGATGTCTCTGCCTTAAGGAAAGCAAGGCTGAATGGAATGCTGTCCTTAATGTAGAAGGAAAGCTGAATAGAAGTTGTGAACGCAGCTGTCCGTAGTGTAGATTGAAGGCAGTTTTTGACACAAAGATCGATGAGTGCTATTTTGTCACAGTTAACAGAATCTGAGGACACAGTATAATTGTCTCTGCCTTAAGGAAAGCAAGGCTGAATACAATGCTGTCCTTAATGTAGAAGGAAACCTGAATTCAAGTTGTGAACCCAGCTTTCTGTAGTATGGATCGAAAGCTGTAGTTGACACAGACATCGAGGAATGCTTTATGTCACTTATTTATACAAAATCTGAAGACATATAGTAGAAATATCTCTAAATTAAAAAAATGAAGACTGAATGTCCTACTGTTCAAACTTCAAAAAAATCTGAGGACATAGTACAATTGTCTCTGCTTTAAATAAATCGAGAGTAATATGTCATATTTAAGAATTTGGTGCATTCTTAAATGCACAAAGGCAAGCAATACGTTTGATACCATGCTTAGGTTATCAATAATGAGAAGTTTCATTTTCGTCAACACTCTTCACAACATGCTTCTCCAGATAGCTTGTGGTATTTTAATTTGTTGTCCTGCTCCACACGTAGTATAAGTAAACGATGTAATGTAGGATTGGATATGTTAACATTTGGTCATATTTTGAATATAAGGAACTTATTAGAAATATACAACAAGCAAATGATGCTGATTATGGAACTATTCTACAACATATAAGAATTGGAGAAATGACTGAACATGGCAAAGAAGTTTTACAGAGACGATTACTTTGAAATTTGTTTCTAAATTTTTTGTCCCCGCGAAAAAGAATCCAAAAGGGCGGCCCTCAGGGGGTCTAATCACATGGGTACGCCAATCTTTAAAATGTACTATTAAAGCAAGGCCCTATAACAACTGTGATTTACTCCCAATTGTGATAACATGGGCCGATGGGGGGGTAAAGCATCTGAGGTGGTAGTAGCATTAGATAATGACTTAGAGAATCTTCCAACATACACCACCATCCTAGTGGGGGGAGATATGAATACTACATTCAAACCACTAGGTCACGAGGATAATGAAATGTCCCTAGTTGAAGATACTAAATGGGGAGTCCCTCAATTGTATTTACCTGTGGTAAAGAACTGGACTGATGTGGCAATACAGGTGAAGAGTTTGTGCCTGGCTAGGGGGTTGAGGGCAGGAAATGGTCGCACTCCCTCAGACCTTCAGGGTGTGCATACCTTTGACAATACAAGATCAAGTAGTCGGATAGACTACATCCTTGTAGATGTTAGAGATTGGCACAAGATAACAGATATGAAAGTGACATCTAGATTAGAGAGCGACCACAACCCATTGTGCTTGCTCTTTAATCTGGACCAAGGAGAAAGTTCACCTAACCAAGAAACGGGCTTTATGCCACTAGATGTCATTCCAACTAACAACCTCCGTCACATTAAATGGGCATCACTGAAGGATAAGCCTGGGGATACGCAGGACTTACTGGAGGTTGTCAATAAAGAGGTCAGCAGATTGCAGGCTCATTGTAATGAACCAAATTTTAACAAATTAATTGAAGAGTCACATCCGAAGTTTTTTGCGATTTTACAGGGGTTTTTCTTAAAAAAAAAGTCCAGCAGGGGAAGGGTACTGGCCCCCAGAGGAAGCGAGGGTGGTATGATCATTCTTGTAGAAAAGCACGGCAGAACCTCAGCCTAGCGTTGAGGTCTAAAGAAGGCCGGGGATGATTATAGAAAAGCTCAAGCTAAGGCAAAAAGGTTGTGGGATGAAAACCAATGGTTAGATCTTAAAAAAGCCTGTGCAGCTAAACAGCAGAAGGAGTTTTGGGCAATTTTAAAATGGGGTAGGGGGGAATTGCTGAGTGTCCAAAAAATCATGTAGCAGAGGAAGCATGGGTGGATTTTTTAAACCACAATATGCGGACTACTCGACCTCGCTATCCCATTCGTTCCCCAAAATGGTATTTTTTAGCCATGGAATATTTTCATTGAAAGATGTAAATGTAGCATTGGACGGGGTGACTAGAGGCAGGGTGCCAGGAATTGATGGAATAGAGGCATATGTATTTTTATCTGACCGGGTTAACAGGTGCCAATATTTTGTATGGCTTGCAAATTCTATCGCACAAGGAGCAATGATACCAGCATCATGGAAGGGTGCGGAGATTATCCCAGTTTTTAAAAAAGGGGATAAGGCTTTACCAAGTAATTATAGGCCCATCATCCTTATCGATTCTGATGGGTAGAATGATACAAAACAAAATACAAGCCTGGATAGATGATGAGGATATCCTTTCCCCGTACCAAGCTGGTTTTCGACCCCTAACTAGCTCCATCGACCAGGTATTCCATTTTTTAACTCTCTACTGGAAAAACGTGACCTTGACAAATGGGCCATTATATGTAGTTTTTGTTGACTTGAAGTTAGCATTTGACTTAGTACCCCGGCAAAAATTATGGATTGTTTTAAGTGAACTTGGAATCAGCCCCGAGTTATTGACTTTGCTTGTGCGTATGCACGAAAATAACTACGCAAGGATTAGGTGGGGTGCACAGGGGGACGTCACAGACTCTTTCCCCGTGGAGCGTGGGGTAAGACAGGGATGCGTCCTGACCCCCGCCTTATTCTCTCTTTACATTAACGGCGTAGTAGACTTCTTAAAGAAATCCCAAACAGACGCCCCAATGCTAGAAGGGGAGCGGGTTCCAGTATTAATGTTTGCTGATGACACTCTACTGGTCTCGCGGACCCCAAGTGGATTACAAAAGACAATTGATGCGTTTGGAGATTTCTGTCGGATTCGGGTATTGGAGTTAAATACTACAAAGACCACGTTTATGAATTTGAATCCTGCTAAGCAATTCAAGGGAAAAATACGTTTTAATGGGTCCTCTTTGGAAGAAGTGAATGCTTTCACCTACCTTGGTATTTCTTTGCAGGGTAGTATGAATTGGAAATCTCATATGGACTGTGTGGTCTTAAAGTTCCATCAGTTGGCCGGGGCCATAGCACAAAAATATAAATCCTCATTAACAAAACCTATTCAGCCTATAATGGAGATTTTTAGTATGAAGGTGCTGGGCGCCTGTCTTTATGGATCAGAGCTATGGGGCTTTACCAATCTGAGCGCCTTGGCTACCGCAGAAAACAAATTTATTCGCCGGTTGGTTGGTGTCCCGCGGAGTACTCCATCGATTCCGCTCCTATACGACCTTGGGAGGAAAAAGATCGAGGACATGGCGCGATTGCGCCCACTGTTATATTGGAGGCGCATAAAGACCATTCCTGAACTGGGTCATTATGCATCATCTCTTAAGGACATTATCAGCTCTGATCGGTTCCATAAAATAACCTGGCATAAAGAAATTAGGAACTTGCTTCAAAAATTGCACTTAGACCACCTATGGACTACCACTGATACCTCCGCCTTTCCATCTAAGGCGTCACTGAAAAAAATTTATTGGGACATGGTACATGATTCTGTTTTAATTTCCAATCAACCGTCTAGGTTGACATCCCAGTACTTGGAGTCTAAAATAATCCCTAAATATGAACAGTACTGGGATTTGATCACAAAACCCCTGGATAGAAAGTTGTATTTCCAGTTCAGAGTTGGCTCCCTACCTTTAAATGCTTTTACTTTTAAATGGTCTCCAGGCAATGTAAATACATGTTGTTACTGCAAGGTACACGTTGAGGACATCCCACATTTTTTGTTTGTTTGCCCACTATATGCTGCCCCTAGAAGAAGATGGCTAAAACCGGTCTGCAGGAATTTGGGTATAAGGAAACACCTAGAAGCACTAAGAATATTAAGATCAGATTGTGCTCCCAGTCTTGCAATCGCCTTAGCCAAATACTGGGGATGGGCCTGGATAATTCGTACACGCACTTTAACTGCAATTGATTATACATGATGGAAAAATATCTAATTTTAAGATCAACCCCACTTATTATGAACTAGGTACTGTGACTCTGATTTTTTATGTATGAAATCTTTTTTAAGCTGAAAAAATTCACCAGCATTTATTGTATTTGATTGAATTTAATGTGTATTTTATGTCGATCTTAAACTTAGCGTGGTATTTATTTCTGTTTAGAATAGGGAAAAAATGCTTTTATGACGATACTGTCGAATAAAGTATTGAAACTTGAAACTTGAAAATATTGTTCCAGAGCTTGTAGCTACTTTTAGAGTAATTGTTAACCCCAGCTAATAAAGGAGCTAGTGTGCAAACTTGCTGCTGCTCTTGGCTGGGGTATTAGCTACAACAAAAAGGCTCAATAAAGGGTCTTGAGTTTGAATCAGAACATGAAATTGAACAATAATTGATAACCCCAGCCAAGAAAGGCAGTAAGTGTGTAAATTTCCCACTGCCTTCAGCCCGGATAGTAGCTACAAAAAAAAGGCTCTATCTATCAGAATATGAAATTCAAGAATAATTGATAACGCCAGGCAGGAAGTTGGTGTGTGTATGTGTAGATGATGTGTTGATTGAGTGTGTTGATTGAGTGGAAGATAAAAAGGGTAAAAAATTAGAAAGACTGCAAACGTGCAAAGTACGCACTGCCTTGTAAGGGAAGTGGATCTTTGAAATCCTTGCACAATACTCAGAGTGTGTATCGGATTTTGCAGTGGGAGCCTGAGAAATGGCTACCACATCGAAGGAAGCAGTGCAATTGAACTAAGTTACCACTGTGGGCAGTAGGGCTAAAAAATTACAACACATGTTAGAATAATACTTGGCAAAGGCAGTAAGAAAGTTAGCAGGTAGGTGTGCTTCAGTTAGTGGATGCAGAATAAGGTGAAAAGGATGAAACGTAGCAGATGCGGAAACAATGCACTGCTTTGTAAAGGAAATGGTTGTTTGGTTTTCCAGTCAATTAGAGAATGTGAGTTGGATTCCGCAGTGGGAGCCTGAGAAACGGGTATATCATGTAAGGAGTTAAGCAAGTGCACAAAGTATTCACCCTGTGTGGTGGAAAGGACGCAATAAATGACGCAAGTATGCAAATTACCCACTGCCATTCATGGGTAGTAGTTACCAAGAAGGTTCAATAAAGGGCTTGAACTTCAAATTACTTGAAAAATAATTGATAACCCCAGCCAAGAAAGGCAGCAAGTATGCACATTTCTCACTGGCTTCGGCTGGGGTAGTTGTTACAATAAAAAGGCTTGATAAAGAGGATTTGAATATGAATATGACATAGAAGAACAGTCGATAATCATAGCCAAGAAAATCAGCAAGTAGGTGTGTGTATGTGTAGATGATGTGTTGATTGTGTGGAAGATGAATAAGTTAAAAAATAAGAAAGGCTGCAAGTGTGCAAATTACCCACTGCCTTTAGCCGGGGAAGTAGTTACAACAACAATACTTGATAAAGGGCCTTGACTTTTAATCAGAATGTGAAATTGAACAATAATTGATTATCCCAGCCAAGAAAGGGAGCAAGTAAGTGTGTGTATGTGCAGATGATGTGTTCATTGAATGGGAGATAAATAAGGTAAAATGTAAGAAAGGCTGCAGACGTGCAAAGTAACCACTGCTTTATCAGGGAAGTAGATCTTTGGATACCCAGCTCATTACACAGATTGTGCGTAGCAAGAATGGATGCAAGTTTGGAAATTACCCACTGCTATTTACGGGAAGTTGTTACTAAGAAGGCTGAATAAAGGGCCTTCACTTTGAATTTGTATTACAAGAAGAATAATTGATAACCCCAGTCAAGTAAGGCAGCAAGTGTGGAAATTTCTCACTGTTTTTTGTCGGGGTAGTATCTACATGAAAAAGGCTTGATGAAGGGCCTTGACTTTAAATCAGAATATGAAATTGAAGAGTAATATTATAACCGCAGCCAAGAAAGGCAGCAAGTAAGTGTGTGTGTGTATGTGTGGATAATGTGTTCATTGAATGGAAGATAAATAGGGTAAAAAGTAAGAAAGGATGCAGACGCGGAAAGTAACCACTGCCTTATGAGGGAAGAAGATCTTTGGATACCCATTTCATTACACAGACTGTGCGTCGCAAGAAAGAATGCAAGTGTGGAAATTACACAGTGCTATTTATGGGAAGTAGTTACTAAGAAGGCTGAATAAAGGTGTTACGAGTTAGTCCTCAGGATCATTTTGTTGAATGGTAAGCCCACCTCTAAATCGAGCCAACACCTGGATAGCCGTGATGGCACAGAGCGTTGACAGGATTAAGTGAGGGGATAAAGTGAAAGATCAAGGAAGGAAAGGAAGGGGACAGCAGGGAGGGAGATCCGAAAGACATAAACAGAACAAATACATAAGACTGGAGTCCTATACCGTAAACATCTCAATACTATAAAAGTTGCTAAGAGAGTTCATACCTGTAAAAGAAAAAGTAAAGCCTTGTAGATGTGTAGAGGCAACGTAGGGTTGGATATGATGTAACTATAAAGATACAGAACATACAAGAACATCAGCAATCTATATGGACACATAAATCAGTGCTTGGTACAACCCAACTATTCCTGCTCTCTGCACATACCTAGATATGACTCCACTAAACATCTCAGGGGTAGAGTGTTTCTCACACCTCCTAATGTTCCTGTTAATAGAAAAGTCAGATATCATGTTACACATAAATAGAGACTCTGTAAATGCCCTTTCCACACACAGTGTTAATATTCCACACAAACCTCCTCTGGAAGATCCATAGATGAAACAACCAACTAATAAGTCTTAGCTGGGCTCCAGGACTATCGTATTTACAGCAAGAAAATCAGTACCTAAATGAATAACTATCCAATGTTTGATAGCTACTTAAGCCACACCACCGTTTGCCAAAAATGCCAACCGGGACAAAATCCAAAGAACAAACCCACAGCAAGAATATGAACCAAACGAGGATTCCGAAAGATGTATTCAAATAAAGGTGGGGAAGATCAAGACCGCCACTGAGTAAATCCTCTCAGCGTTGCGATGTCAGCACTCTTACCGCACCCAGTACCAAGAACTCTGAGGTCGATCACAGCATCAGGTCAGGAATCACTGACACCGCAACCCGGCCACCATTCATCTTTTGAGCAGTCTCGGGGGAGAGCGGTGCGTCGCGAAGGATGCCGGGAGCGGTAGTTCTTTCCCGGAGTATGCCGGGAATTGCAGTTCCCGGTCATCCGAGATCGTGACAAAAGGGCCTTCACTTTGAATTTCTATTACAAGAAGATCAATTGATAACCCTAGCCAAGAAAGGCAGGAAGTGTAGAAATTTCTGACTGTCTTCGGCTAGGGTAGTTGATACAACAAAAAAGCTCAATAAAGGGCACGCGGTTTGAATAGGAATATGAAAGTGAACAATAGTTCATAACCCCTGCGAAGTAACGCAGCAAGTGTGCAAATTTCCCACTGCTTTCTGCCAGGGTAGTATCTACATGAAAAAGGCTTGATAAAGGGACATGAGTTTGAATCAGAATATGAAATTCAAGAGTATTTGATATTCCCAGCCAAGAAAGGCAGCAAGACTGCAGATTTTCCACTGCCTTCGGACATGTTAGTAGCCACAACAAAAAGACTCGATAAAGGGTCTTGACTTTGAATTAGAATATCAAATTCAAGAATAATTGATAATCCCAGCCAAGAAGGGCAGCAAGTGTGCACATTTTCCACTGGCTTTGGACGGGGTAGTTCTTACAACAAAAAAGTTTGATGAATGTCTAATAACTAATGTTAAGGACAGTGACGCTCCTGTTTGTTTTTGATGAGGTTGATAGAATGTTTCGCGTAACACTAAAGTTATTTGAAATAAATGTATAGTAATTTAAGTTTACCAAATTGAAGATCAATATGTGAGTATGGACGGTTTGCAGCAGTTGGTGTGCTTGATGCAACAGCAAGTGAGTTGTTCTGCAATCTCTGTTTTGCAGTGAAGCAAAGTTGTTGGGGTGCAAGTTATTTACGTGTTGCACTATATTTGCTGTGCCAAAGGAGGATTTTTTGGATTGAGCACTACTTGAAAGAGTTGTTTGGTAAATTTAACAAGTTACTAATGGTTGGTGTGTTTCAGTTAGTATGTGTCTGGACTTTGCTGGAATCTGTAAGGTACACATTAGAGTTTCCATAACACAGAAGCAATTTGTACTTAGTGACGCCCAATTGTATTTTATGAAGAACTGTTGAATTCTACATCCGCCTTTAGGACTAGTGGGAGGGTAGCATTTTAAAGTGTTTGACAGATTACACCACATGTGTCCATGCAGCTAAAGAAAACTTAGCATAGTTATGCATGGGCATCCTCTCATAGAAAATGTAGCATTCAGTATTCAGGATTGTAAAAAAAACTGATGAGTTTATATATGTCAGTGACAAAAGAAAAACAAGTACAATTGTTTTACATTAGAGCTATACAGACCTGAAAGACTATTCATGTAAATCCATGAAACCTTTTTTGAAGGTATGGAAGAAAGCAGTGAAAGCGTTTTTAGAAGCAATACTGTTCAGCATAAAAAGTTCATAATTGTTCATTTTGTTGAGTCTAAACACACCTTTTGGATTATGTCTATGGAATAGTGGTGTAACTATATTATTGATTCTATTGTCAGATATCTACCTTAGTGATAGTGGAATTACCACTACTTTTTAGACTACCATTGAACAATAATGTGAGGAGCGGTGTTGCTTCTTGACCTTCAAAGAGGAAGATTTAAATTTATATTTCAACAGGTAAACAAAATAATTGCTCAATTTCCAAAAGAAAATAAATAGAAATGTTAGAGGAAGTCTGGTCCAACTCTGAAAGGATTGTGCAAATTATAACAGGTGAAAAAAAGTGTGTCTCAACATTACTTTTTATGATAATTCGGACACAAGACTAGACTGCAGGAGTGTGCAAATATATTAAGCATGGGCATAAAATCTGTTCCGCTCGCGGAATTTGCGAATTTTTGACAAATTTGTGTTCCGCCAATCGCGCAAATTTGTCAAAAAATTCGCTATTCGCAAGCTTGCGGATTTTTTTGCTTGGTTGCAAAGACTTTTTGACCGCGAGCACGCAAAAATGGACTCGAACATGCAATTGCACAACGCGAGCATGCAACTAGCCCATATACGACCGCATGGGTAACCTCGCGGTAGCCGCGCAGAAAAAATCCTACAAACACACAAAAAAGCCCCATAAACACGCAACAACAAGCCCCGCGAACACGCAAAAAAAATCACAAATTTCTGGATTTCGCGGACCGCAAATTTGCTTTCGCGTGAATTTGCGTACTGCGAATTCTCAAATTTCACCCATACTTAAAATATATATTTAGACATCTTGCATGTGATCATGTTAGTTAAAAACATACATTTTCTACATATATAAGCAGTAAAAGGTAAGTATGATTTACATTTGCTTTTATGGATTGAAGGTGGAGTCATCTGCTGCATTCGAAACATTGGGCCTGTTGAGAAGATAGTGAAAAGTAACTTGTAATTAATATTGCATTGTTTAAAGGTGAATAGCTTTTTGAAATAAAAAATGTATGTGTATTTACATGGTAAACATAGTTATCTCTCATCACTTACTGGAAACGTGGTAATCAGTTTATAATTTGGAAGGGTGCTAATTGTTCGTATTAGGATTGGGGTTGAAAACCAATCATACGTTTGAAAGCAACCGTGTTCGGACCATAGTAGTGGTGAGACAAAATGATATGCAAATAGCAATATGCTTCCGACGGGCACTATAGATTAGTTTGGTAGACATTCATAAATGTTATCCTTGAAAACCCTCTTTGCTATTTACGAGTATTTTAAAGAAGTAAGCTATTAAGATGACTAACTGCCATTGCTCATAGTCGGGACGCTTCAATTGTTGTAGGAAAACCCTTTAGAGAGATACGAATGGTTATGTTAAATATTTAGCTTTTTTTAATTTCATAAAGAGAAATTATATTGGCAATTTAATATTTGTGCAATATAATAAATAATAAAGAGATAAGGACACATTTTTGTAGGAAAAAGTTACCTTCAATTTAATAAAAACTCTTGATAGGTCTGAATTTTGTTCATCCGTGAATCATGAACGTTTGTCTTTGTTAAAGGTTTGGAAATCTATGGAAAATATTATAGAAATATGATTTTTAGTATGGGAAATTTACATTTTACGGTACAGATGTCTACTTTAGATACATTACAAAATTATTTTAAAAGATTAGCCTATAAATGATTTGCAAAAAAAATTTTGATAGTTTAAACTATTACAACCAGTTAAATTTCCGAAGAATAACTTTGAAAATGGACTAATAATTGTGGAAAAACTTGCACTTACTAGAAGTATCCATTGACAGCCCGTATTTGTCGGACTAAGAAGAATGTCCATTTTCTCAAAAGGTACCTGTAGAGTTAAAATGCAATCATGAATAGCTTTACATTACATCCCAATTACATTCATTTAGACTTACAAGTATTAAAACGTGAACATCAATGCAATATATATTCAAAATAAACAATCTTCCCTTGGAAAACTTTTAAAAACAACTTACATTTGTCATAGTCTTCTAAACGTTACTCGATTCTACTCTTAAACATTCACTCAAATAGTGGTCTGGGAGGGCCATATGACGCAGCAATAACTATTACAATGATGTACGCATCATTTAAAAGATTACAAGCTTGGGAGTGTCACGTGACGCAGTAATAAATATTAAAATTAATGGGAGAATTAGGATGGAGCAAATACGATGAACAAAAAAGCATATATTGCACAAAAATAAAGCAAAACAGAGCTGGGAGGGCCACGTGACGGATTTAAAAAAAACAATACTATTATGAATGCACAATTTATAAGAATACAGGCTAAAGCACGTGACAGTTCAAAAATACAAAACCAAAATGTATGCACGCAGAATTTATACAAATACAGGTCTGGAGGACCTCTGACACAGAAAGAAACATTTACACTATGTACAATTTAAAACCATTGAGGGGTAGGAGGGCACGTGATGGAGAAAAGAATACCATCATGAACGTACAATAAAAAGAACAGATTCCAAAGTACATGAGACACTTAAAAAATATGACACAGAAATTAATGCACACTCAATTTATAAAAAAAAAGAGGCTTGGGAGTGTTCCGTGACACCAAAGTAAATATTACGATCATGAACGGAAGATGATAACGAATAGAGCCATGGGAGGGGCTCGTGACGCAGAAAAACATACTTTCATGCAGGCACAATTAATAAGAATAGAGGCCTAAGCAGGTGGCATAGTACAGAAGTACGACACAGAAATGTATGCACGCACAATTTATAAAATTAGAGGTCTATAGGGCCTTGTGATACATAAAGAAACATTTCCATTATGTAAGCACAATTTAAAAGCATTGAGGGGTAGGAGGGTCACATGATGCTGAAAAGAATACCATCATCAACATACAATAAAAAGAACAAATCCAAAGCACGTGACATTCTTCAAAAATACGACATAGAAATTCATGCACGCTCAATTTATTTAAAAAAAGAGGCCTGGGAGTTCTCCGTGACACAGAAGGAAATAGTAGGATCAACAAAGGAAGATCAATAAGAATACATGCCTGGGACGGCCTCGTGACGCAAAAAAAAATATACCATCATGCACGCACAATTAATAGAAATAGAGGCCTAAGTACGTGGCATAGTACAGAAACACCACACAGATATTCATGCACGCACAATTTATAAAAATAGAGGTCTGGAGAAACTCGTGACGAAGAAAGAAACTTTTATACTATATGCATAAAATTAAAAACCATTGAGGGGTAGACGAGCCGTATGATGGAGAAAAAAATAGCATCATTCATATTCAATTTACAGCGGAGGCTGATGTTGTGACGGCTTCTCTTACCTTTGCTTCTGTCGTATTTTGTCGTGTCTTGAAAGACTGCTGTTTCGCTGGGTCTGGAGTGTCTTGGGTGCGGGCACCGCCGCCGCCGCCTCCGCACCTATGGTCGTGTGGCTGGGCAGCAGCAGCAGTGACACCACATCGAGTGTCAGGAGTCCTCCTCAGCTCGAGCAATCAGTTCGTAGTAAAATTGATGACGACTCTCTGTCTGTCACTGCAGCACAGGCAGTCAAAAGAGAGCGTGCTCACGTCAGTGCCCGCATTATTTGGGAACCGCGGGGCTGACCAAACCAAGTCCAGGGTCATCATTGGTAGCGTTTTTGCGGTGTATAAGAAAATGGCCTTGGGGGACCTCCCATTTGCTAATGTATTGATTTCCAGGATTAGTGATAGCAAGAGTGCTAGGTGGTGGTACCTTCAAAATAAAAAAAATAAAAAATTATTATAACATTAGCATCTGTAGAAGACAAAAAAATACAGTTACAATTCATCTTTTACAACACAAAATAATTTGTAAAGCATTTTATTTGCCTTTTTTGATGTTCTCAGAATATATTGAATTTCACTAGAAACAGTAAGTTCAGTAGTACTCATCACATAACAGCGGGCAGAAAAAAGACAATCTAGTATATTATCTTTAAAAAACGCAAGCGACAATCTAAATAACAATCTAAAAAATAGAAATATTACATATGTTAAATGTTTTTTCTAAGACCAATTTCTTACGTAACTATGAGGTATGTCAAACAATCTTAAAATAACAAAACACTATCATTAATTTTCTTCCATTATAAATAATGTTACTTACAAATATATGCTGACAAAATAAAAGTCCTTAAAAGTGTCACATACTTTTCCCCATGGCCAAATAGTATGTGTGAAATTCATAATTTGAAAGTTGTTCAATAGTAACCCTGAGCGTCTGCCTTCCAGCCTTCTGATCCAAAACCACTGACATCATTTGCACCCCCCCAGTGCTCATCCCTCAGCCCGTCGCTATTCAACATCTCCATGGACACCCTCACACAAGTGTCCCGCCATCACAACCTCACAACCTCAACATCATCTCCTACGCCGATGACAACCAGCTTATCCTCTTCCTCACCAAGGAGCCACATACCACAAAAAACAACTTCCACAATGCAATTTAGGACGTCACCAACTAGATAAGGAGCAGCTCTCTAAACCTGAATTCACACAACATGAAGATACTCATGCTCAAACTCACCCCCTTAGCTTCAGATAACTCCTGCTGGTCAACTACATTGCGAACAGTGCCAACACCTACTGACCATGTACACAACCTATGATTCATATTGAACTCCTCCCTCTACAAGTGTAAACAAGTCTACAGCATTTTCTCATACTGCTATACCACTCTCCACATGCTCTGCAACATTTAGAAGTAGATGCTAACCAAAAGAATAAGAATAGTAACACAGGCCTTCATTAACAACATACTACACTGTAGCAACACACTGTACCCAGGAATTCCAGCCAAACACCTACAACGACTACAACAAATGCAAAACACCTCCACCTGACTGATCTTCAATGTCCCCTGCTGCAGCCACATCACCCACAACCTGATACACCTACACTGCCTCAACATCAACAAGAGGATCACCTTCAAACGCCTCACTCTCACTTACAAAATACTCTACAACACCAGACTAATCTACCTTAACAGCAGTAATCCTAAAAGGCCAAATGAAGGTGCATATTACCAACAACTAGCGATATTTATCGCTAACTAGGCTTTGCAATGATTTTTTTATCGCTAAGCATCGCCGGAAATTATCGTTGAGATAACTTGCTATTAGCAACGTTTATCTCCAAAGCGATAATTTTTCCGGCGATAGCGTGAATATCGCTGAGAATACAGCGATATTCACGCATTAGCGACAAAATGCTCCTAGCCATGTTATCCACCTTCCATTTGATAACATGGCTATGAACTGGTCTGAGCAGGCGTTACTTTTTGGTGATAGCGGGAATATTTCCATCGCTACGCCCGCCTAAGCAGCACTTTGAGGAAAGACAAGTGAGAATAGGGAAAGTGTGGAAATATCAGAAAAGAGGGGACAGTATAAGCAGAGAGAGGTAGACTGTGAGGAGGGACAGGGGACATTATTGAAAAAGGGGCAAGTATAATTGCTTAATGTACACAGTCGCTCAGTGTGATCCTAGACAAAAAATGTAAAACCATACATTTTACCAAAACACATTACCTACACTAAAACGTTTAGGTGACTGAACACATTCCATGTATATAACTACTACATTTCAGTGGACAGGCCTGACTCATTTTGCAAATACATTTCCAATTTGCTGCATTATTTTTTGGCAACATTACATCCAGAAATGTGACAAAATTGAACAAGAAAGAGGCCCAAGGGGCTTCTATATCTGCCCAAGAGTGTATGCAGCACTGTATGTATACTAAATGCAACATTGCAGATTTAGAACACAAGCCTAATTCTCAACAAGCAACACTATTAACTACTCTACAACTAAAACACTGATTGCACACATTTTACATTTTTTAGTACTGCACTTTATTGCACAAAGGTAACTTACTAAACACATTAATTTACCTAATAATTTTATCATAATAGTTATCCACATGCAGACAAACTTAAAATATGGTTCTACAAACTTTACAAGAATAGACACATTACTTTTACTAAAAATAAAATGCCCCACATACATTCCCTTAAAAGTTATCAACTCACCTCTCAAACTGATTGGTAGATTAAGAAGAATGCCACTCACACAGCAGATAGTCTTATACAGATTTTCTCTTCTTCAGTGCTTGCAGCAGAACCAAGAAATGGCACATTTTTCCTCACAATTTACAAATATATACACGTTAATAACAAATCAAATTCCTTCACACAATAATTCAAAACCAAACACACATTTCTATTGGTTCAACATTGCAAACCTTTCCAACTGACATAACTTTCCACCCTACCCCCAACAAATCATGCAAAAGTTAAATGTCAACAGAGGTCAAAAGTTCAACACTCTATAAAACACTGCTCCTCAACAAGTTTAGACTATGCATAAATACGTACTTATAAATGCTAATAAAGAGAAAAGATCTCATTAGTACCAACCAACACATAAACACATACACTTGATATATATCTGTAAAATATTTTTTTTGAATTGATTTTGTTCTTGCTTGGGTACGCTTACGGGACAACTTACAGACTTTGCACCGTACGTCGTACGTACGTGCATGGTACGTGCACGGTAAATCTATTGTAAAAAAAATAGCCTCAATTACAAATTTTTTATAATCCCTGGGGACCCCATCCCACGGTGCTCAAATATAACGTTGGGGACCGTGGGGTGAGCCCCAAAGCCCCCACGGTCCCTGTCGGCCTCCCGCATCCTTCGGGAGCCGGCATTTCTTTTCTGCACAGGGAGCAGCTATCATTCTGTTCCCCATGCAGAAAAGCAATCAGCTTTGGTTTTTGGAAGAGAGAGCAGGGTAACCTGCTCTCTCTTCCAAAAACCAAAGCAATTTGCTATGGGCTCCCACCCTACCATAGCAAACAGCTGTGTCCCGGGGGAAGGCACCCCTTGACAATGCAGGAGCCGGCCCTGGGGGGTGGCGGTCTCGAGCACCATCAAAGGCTCCAGAAGGGAGGCCGAATCGCCCCCTCCCAACATTGAAAAGCCCCGGGGGGGTTGATGGTCCCCCTATGTTCAATATTATAGCCCCAGGAAGGTGGCAGTCCCTGGGGCGAGTGGGGGGGGGGGCTTGAGCCCCTTCACATGTTTTTTTGTTTTAAATAAAATTGAAGCCCCAGGGGGTGGTGGTCCCCGGGGCTGCGGGGGGGCCATGAGCCCCCGCACACATATACTTAAAGCCCCGGGGAGGTGGTCCCCGGGGATTATAAAAAATTACTAATTTTACTAATTTTACTAATTTTTGTTTACGATACATTTACCGTGTGCGTACCATGCACGTACGTACGACGTACGGTACAAAGTCTGTAAGTCGTCCCGTGTGCGTACTTAAGCAAGAAAAAAAAATTACATTGATCATCATTGTAAAACCCCCTAAGCAACCCTAGGGGGTCAAGAACTCCTACAGCAAACAGCAAACATTTCCTGTCAATCTACACACACATACAAATAAATAACAAATCACATTTATTCCCACATTAAATAAAAATGAAATACACTTTTCTATTGCTTGAACTTTTGAACCCTTTCCAACTGACAAAACTTTCAAACCTTCCCCCATTCCACATTCTTCCAGTTACCATAGAGACACTTCAGGGACACCTAACTGAGAACACAGGTAAAAAGTTCATCATACATTGTTGCAAATCAAAACAGCAAGTGTGCTTGACTTGTGAATATACCAGCTTATCTTAAGTTATGTTCTTTTCTATCACTTTTTCGTAACCAATAAATAACAGGCTTTTGAAAAACAGAAAATTGCACCCTAGTTTTGTAGCTAATAACTTTTTAAACAACCAATCACTTCTTTGCTTTTTTCAAAAGTCCACTTATCCACCATTTTAGAAAAAAAAATCTTCAAACTGCCCTTTCATTTACAGAAACCATCTGAGTGCATCCAGACCTCTCTTCAAGATGCTTAGAGTGTGGATTGTGACACAGCTATATTTTCTGAAGTGAAAGGTACGCAGAACAAAAAGGAATTCACAAAGACCTAGGTTTACCAAATGTAGACATTAAATGGATTGGACAGAGAGGGTTAAAGTGGCACCAATTGGTGAAATCCATTATGCATCTCCAACACCCTGACCTCATAATTGCGCACTGTGGTGGAAATGACCTAGGCACTTTGACTGGGGTAGGTCTGGAAATGTTTATGAAGGACATCTTTACAAAACTGATGTCACTTTTCCCCCAAACTACCTTTGTCTATTCTAATATATGTCAAAGGCAAAAATTGAACTGGTCCAATCAATGTTGTCCACAGATTGAGAAAACTAGGAAGCCTGTGAATAAACCTGTTTCTGTGTTTCTCCAAGACTATAGAATGGAGTGCATTTACCATAACAATCTGCTCTTCAATATGCATGACATCTATAGGAGAGATGGTGTACAGTTTACAGATGAGGGGAACAGAGTCTTTCTCTAGAACTTTAGACTCTGTATCGGTACTTACTTGTAGGTACTAAAATATCCCAATAAACACAAGGGCTCTTTTTAGAGCCACCAAACATGTAAACACATGCAGTTCATAAATATCTAAAAATATTTTTATTTTTCTTTCTTGGGTACGCTTATGGGATGACTTGCAGACTTTGCACCGTATGTTGTACGTACGTGCATGGTATGCGCACGGTAAATCTATCGTAAAAAAAAAATAGCCTATATTACTAATTTGTTATAATCCCTGGGGACACTATCCCCCAGGGCTAGAATATAACGGTTGGGACCGTGGGGGGCCCCCAAAGCCCCCCCCGTCCCGGCAGGCTCCCCGCGTCCTTTGGGAGCCGGCATTGCTTTTCGTCAGAGACAGCAGCTTACATGCTGCTGTCTCTGACCAAAAGCAAACTGCTTTCCAACTTTAAAGATCACTAGATAGCCGATTGCAGGAGGAGCAGGTCATTGTGTGATTGCCGATTGCTGCGATCGTTGAACCGGACACGAGCAGGAAGGGAAACGCGAGGGGAGACGAGAAGAAGCGGGCTGCTGACAGTGCTTTCCGCCTGCCATCTGCCGCCTGCCAGCTGCCAGCTGCCTTCTGCCGCCTACCGCCACTATTCCCTCCCTCCCTCCCAGCCACGAACCTCGGCACGGCAGGGCCGTGCTAACTGCACAGTAACTGCGGTAACTGCTTGGGATAGCCGCTGGAAAAAGCTGCGGCGGAGTGCGGTCATATCGGGCAGCCAGGTTGGGCGGGGCTCAGCCTCCTAAGTGCTACACACCGGGGGGACTCAATTCAATTTGGAAAGCTCTGCCTACCCGGCTGCATTTCGTCCTTGCTGGGGGATTTTTAGTGGTCCTGACCTGATCCTGAGCAGCCTACTGCCACATCCGGACTCTCCCCGCCGCTGCAGCTTCTCAATCTCAGGCCGGCCGCAGTGGGGGGGGGTCCGAGGGGTGCTGAGTGAGCCAGAGAGCCAGAGAGCTAGAGAGAGCGGGGCCAGCAACAAAGCAAAGTGGAGCTACAGGAAAGCCACAGCTGAAAGCCCGCTGAAAGCTCGCCACGCATGAGAGAAGCCCCAGAAGCCAGAGCCAGGAGAGCCGTAGCAGTAGCAGTCACCTTGGCACCCAGGTGGCGGCTATTAGCTGCTACTAGCGCAGAAAGGTAAGCGGCGAGCAAGAGGTAAGAAGCGAAGGCGAAAGCGGAGGTGGGTGGGTGGGCGTTCAGAGGACAGAGGAGAGAGCGCAGCCCCACAGTCCCGCCCCTCCTTCCCTACCTGCCTAGTATCTCCTCACCTCAAATCACACCACAGAGTACCGCACCCCTGTCAGACGGGGATTGGCGAGGCTCCAGCCTTTATTTGACGGTCGCCGCTGCCGGTCAGCCAAACCAGGAGCCAGGAGCCGGGTGGCTGTAAGGCGTGTGAGTAGTTAAATGACCAGGCAGCAGTAACCGTAACACAGTCACCAGGCACAGCAGGCACCATAAAAACCTGCATTGAGCAGCATGTACTCATCTGCCCAAGCCAAGTTGGTGCTAAAGTTGCAGCGGGAGTTTGAATCGGAGTAGAGGCTAGGGGCTGGGGGCAATTAAAGAAGAGTTTTGCAAGCAGCCCACCGTGGGCTGAAATAACCCACACAAGAGATATAGGCAACACCAAATTCCACCAGCAACATAAGGCACTACCAAAGTGAGCTAAAACTAAAAGAATACCGAGTATCTGAACTGGTGAGGAGTGGTGGGGGGGCTAAGTCAACCACCCCGTCTCTGCTATCTCTGCCACACTGATACTCCACCTATTACAGGCATAAGTGCAAAGGTCCCAAAAGGCAACAAGAGAATTTGACATCAGGCCGGTGAAAGCCGGTGGAAGGGATGAGGTCTGGGAGGACAGGAAGGAACCTCCCCCAAGCCGCGAAAAGAAAATCCAAGACAAAAACTTCCACTTCCTCTTCTGTGGATAGTGCAGCCAATCTCCCTACCACTACATTAATACCTCCGATCTATTCAATCTTTGGCTCAATGAACCCCAACGGCAAATTTTCATTTTTGAAGGACCCCGTATCTGCAATTTACGCAATGCCAGTAACACCAAATGGACTTCAAAAACCAATGTCTCCGAGCAAAATAAGCACACAGTCAATAATTACGCAGACCCCTCTGCCCAGTTCCAATACCAACTAAGGAAAGAGCAATGGAGCAGAAGGAACAAGCAAGTGCATGCAAGTAACTCAGGAGAAAAATAAGAACACGATACAAACTCAAGTACATATGGAAATCAGAAGTAATGATTCAGTGCAAGAAAAAGTGAAACATCTAATACCGCCCGGAGTCATCAATAGAAGCACTGACAGCCCCAGGGAAGAATCCTCAAAAAAAAGCACACCATACAAAAACCCGGAAAAAACACAAAGGACATCCACATCGCCAGTTCTATCAATAAGTGACATAAACCTAGATAATACAATGGCTGGGAGCCCACAAGTCATAGGCAACAACGATGGATGTCATAACATCAGCACCCACGACTTAGCTTACAAGGAACATCCAAACAGCCATTCAACCCCAAGGCTGGAGTCTTGCTTAAACCAAGTAATGTAAAATCCAACAAAAGGAGCGAGGAGTGTAATTCCTGGTTAGAGCTCCATACACTCCCAGATAATTAAGGAAGTATAACAATACATAAAGAAAATCAGATAACAAAACAACTGCAAGTGATTCCAAGCAAATTAAACTGTGTGACAAGCTAATAACTACTATAACAGAGGTCCAGGAAACAACACTAAATGGACGGCACCCAAAAAGCCCATCGATCCTGTAGCTATTAAACAAAAACCTAATCGAGATATCCAGTGGGTCAAATCAGGACATGGATGCCCATGCACATACAGTTTCATATAATAGCCATGATGTTGATTGCCGTAAGAATCCATCAATAATAGAAATTTCAAGTGCACTAGCCCTGCCCGAATGAATTAATAGAACATTTAAATTTAATAGGGGTCAAACCCTTCGTTAGGAAAAACAACAGCCACAAACTATCAGAAAAAGAACAACCTAAACAGGACAAGGAAAAAAAACAAGCAATCAGCAAGGTTTAACCAAGCGGCAGAAAAAACGTGCCAGAAAAAACAGAAATCAATTGTCAAACTGCTTACCTGTCAACAAGCAGGTTTTGATCAACTTTCCCATCTTTAATTGTCCAAAAACTCAACTAAAAACTAAATCTGATACTAAAGAGGGGCCACACCAGCCACTCACAACGACAAAGCTCTAAAGCAAAATTCTGAAGAGGAGCTCCAAAAACGAAGGACAAAAGCCCACGATCATAGCACCAAAAGACCCAATTCATATGGTAAGATCAAAAACATCAACACTTACAGAGGGGACTGTCCACGCAATAAGTTTAGGAACTGAGGGCTCAACTAATGTCTAGCACGCGACCCCATCTACTGTTTCTAGTGGCACAGACTGGAGTCTGGAAATAGCAGATTGTGACATCGCACAACCAAACAGAATCTCAGGTACTCTGAAGCACGAACCACAAGACACGAGGAACAAGCCCGGACAAAAAGTACGTACTGCCCTGCAGGACATAAAACATTATAATAAATTTGAGGCATGCAAGCAGGGATGCCAAAGGGTGGTCATTAAAGGTGCAGATAACATACACACAATATCTTTCATCCCGAACACAATCCCAAGCATCAATTTCACATCTGACAAAAAGGAAACAAAAAATGTCAGACTAGTCACAGATATGGCGGACAAGAGAGCTCATGATCAATTACAAGTAAAGATAATCACAGATCAGAATGTAAAGCAACAAAGCGTAGGACCCGCAAATATAACAAGGATAGGATCCTGCCCCGCGATCGCCACCAGTGAACACACGCACTACACAGAACAGGGTGGTCAAAACAGCCAAAAAGTAAAATACTCACGTGAAGATGGAAAGGATCATGAAAGTCACCAATCGAAGAGAACTCGGTCAAATGACCACATACACTCTATCTGTGAGCAATCATATGATACGAAAACAGCAACAGTGGGAAAGTTACTTTTCATCCCTAACTATAAAGCACAAGGTACACAAGATTATTTAAATCGAGGTAACATCCTTCATTTGACATCTGCAATTCCAAGCCTTAACCACATAACATCTACTGACCTATTAACAATAGAATATATTACCCTCAGCAACAACGCAGCTAAGGAAGGAACCCTTGTAACCTGGAGGAATGCGGAAACGGTAAAGAAAATTCTTACTGAAACTGCCAAATTTGTAGAGTGGGGAATCACTCTCAAAGAAGAGGTAATACCGGGTTATCCGTCCCCCCTACTAAGGAAGCGTGCCAAAAGAGAAGATCATACACGAGCAGAACGATCTACATATTCAGTATTGCAAGGTGCCAGGGGCGCTGAATCCGTTAACAACGAACACCCGATTAGACAGAAACAGGGTACAAACAATGACTGAACCTATACCCGGGCAGCCAAAACCGAACGAAAGTTATTAAAACTCCTTTCTTGGAACATCGCATGTGCAAAAGACATCTTAAATGACAATAGAAAAACAGACACCTGGGACACCTATGACATCATAGCCCTACAGGAAACTTGGTTAAATGAGCCAATTGATGTACCTGGCAGATTATGTTTTCACGTTAGTGCAACCCGCACTCAACATCATGGGCGTGCGAAGGGGGGACTGTCGGTCTATATAACCACTGCATTGAACATCAAGGCCTCACAACTGGCCACACCGGCGACAGACATGCAAATCATCAAACTGTAAAGGACATCACAGTCAAAAACTGGAACTAATATTCTAATTAACATATATGCTCACCCGAAAAACACAGTTAAAAAAGAGCTTTTCAAAAGTATCAATAACGTCGTATCTGATTTCCGCCTTGAACAACCAGCATGGGAAATAATCCTCACAGTCGACTTTAATGCTAATGTCCTACACCGCCCAGAAGATGAGGACAACATCATCACGGCCAACGAACTTTGGGGCGTTAAAACCCAGGAGATTCCACCCGCAAAGAAGATAGACAAAAGGGGTAGGCAGCTGATGTGGGATCTCGAGCACCTTGGGCTACGAGTGCTAAATGGAAGAACTAACCAGGACAAACCCCCCTCTACCACCTACATAGGTCACAGCATAAGTACAATTTTGGATTATACCATGGTCTCAATATCTCTATTAAGACTAATTAAAACATTTCAAATAATATGCTCTTTAGGCAGCGACCAATCAATGCAGCACATTGAAATGAATTTGGCATCATCAAAGCACTCACAAGCACCCACGACAGCTGGTGAAACTTCAAAAATTTACCTGAAGCGGTTAAGGTGGATGAGTAATTCATTACCACAAATAGCGCAGGAAGCTAAGAAGCTATTCCAAACGCTAACTCAAGAAAATGATCTGTGCACAGAAATTTGGTCTGACTTCTTAAACAAACTACCCAGGACTGGTGTCAACCGCAAAAAGAAGGCCAACCCAATGATCAACGCCAAATTTCACAAAGACCACACTCTCCCTAAGAAGACGTCTGCGGAAGCTCACAAGGCGAGAGAAAGGTCACAATGCAAATTCAGATGTTTGACAAGTCGTTCGAACAACAAGGAAACAATACAAGAATTTATTTTGGACTGGAAAAAAAAAACGAGTCACTGCCTTCTGGACCAAATTATTGCATAACATAAAAAAATCCGATTCAAGGGCATTTTGGTTGCAAGTTAATTCTTTGAACAGACCAGCACAAACAATAAGCATGACCTGTATCATTGAAAAGGCATGGGTCCAGCACCTACTTGTAACCTTTTCAATAAAAACACAGACGCCGCTGATAATAACTGAAATTATTGAACACAAAACATCAAATATTGCGGCCCTGAAGGGCTCCGCCTGTGATTGGTCAAACGTCCCGGGCAACCAACAGGAAGGTTCAGACCAACTACCGAGGACAGATGATGTACTTCAAATATTACAACTATTAAAGAAAAGTAAGCAAGACAATGCACCAGGACCGAACGGCGTCCCCCAGGCAATCTACAAGGAGGACCCCCACTACTGGGCCAGTAACTTCAATCTCTTATTCAGGTCAATAAACAACACAAGTCGGCTTCCAGAAAGCTGGAGAGAGGCGATCGTTAATCCAATCTATAAAGGCGGAGATCGTAAAAATCCAGCTAATTACCACGTTATAGCACTCATCGATGCTGAAGCCAAATATTATGTATCCCTGGTACTAACTGACCTTGTACAATGGTCCGAAGTTAACAACAAAATCCCGATAAACCAGACAGGGTGTCGCCGTGGCACAGGCACTATGGCAAATACAATGGCGCTAAGTTTAATAGCCGGAAAAAGTCTACAAAATCATCAGGCACTGTACGCCTGCTTCATAGACTTTAAGGCGGCGTTCGACCGTGTCAACAGGCAACTACTCTGGTCTAAACTGAAGCAGCAGTGCCTGCCGGATTCAATCTTAACTCAAATAATGGACCTGTACACCAACACCTGGATGCAGGTAAAGATCGACAACGGACATCGGCTAACTCTGAAGATCAGTACCTCTGATGGACTAAAACAAGGCTGCGTTTTGGCCCCCATCTTTTCAATTTATTCATGGCCGACCTGACATCAAGGCTAGACAGGATCAATGCTCATCCACCGCGGCTAGGCAACCTTCGTTTAACACATTTATCTTATGCCGACAATGTGGTCCTACTCAGACAGACGAAAATAGGCCTGCAGCGTCTCCTGCAAGAACTGACCGGATACACAAAACAGAACCTGCTTGAAATAAATACCAAGAAAACAAAGATCATGATAATAACACGACGCTGCAAAGCATCACCAACCTTTGTAATAGATAACAACAAATTGGAAGTATTGGAAAGCTATAAGTATTTGGGGATACAACTGGACAAGCGCCTTAATTTTTCCTCGCATTCAACGCCATCGAAAAGAAGGGAACTGCCTTGCTACACGCATTTAGCAGCTTAGCAAACAAACTCAAAGGCCCTTTGTTCAACCCCCTATTAACCGTAATGAAAGCCAAGCTACTTCCAACAATAAGTTACAGCAGTGTGTTACATCATGGAAAGACTGTGCAGCTTATAGACAAGATTCAAACGAAAGTCTACAAGAGCGTATTCGGCTTACCGCACAACGCATCACCTGCACAAGTGTGAATGGAGTTCTTAGCCTAATCATGGGCAACCTGCCAACAAATGCAGATCAACCTAAGTGGAGGGCCCAAGACATCAAGGATTGTGATCTATGTGGTGCCGCAAAACAAGACTTCATTCATCTGATCTGTGTTTGTCCTGCACTGGACCAGGAACGCCAGAACATGTTAAAAGCAAAGTCCAAGGAATATGGAATCCGCACCTGTCGATCCGCGATCATACAAGTCCTGTGCTCAGCGGACCCTCGACTCATCTGTAGAGCAGTTACATTTCATAACCAACTTTGAGGAAAAAAGAGGAACTTTGGCAAAGATCCAATTCACACCCTGAATCCACATTTCTTGAGTAACTGTTTCCTCTGTAACTGACTCGACTTTTTGAAGTTTGAAGGACATTTTTATTCATGATTTTAACTTCTAACTATGTATGTATCCCTCGATTAGTTTTAAATACTACTGCATTTTGTCTTTTGTAATGGTTTTTATTAACTATACAATAAAAAAATATACTTACTTACTTGAAAGAGAGAACAGGACAGAACTACCTACTGGCATTATGGCTTAATTAAGTCTCCTGTTCCTTTGTGTGGGATAACACAAAAACACACTCGAAGATGGCCGCCATATGAACTGATTACGATAAGTGCATTATTCATTTCAATAAATTACCTGGTAATGATATCATGAAACTGAAAACTTTTTTTAAATGTTTGTATCCAGTGTGTGCCATAACAGTAAGATGAAGGCGCTCAGGGGGTCCCTGTGGGACCCCCTGAGCAGGCCTATGGGGTCAGGGTGCTTCTACCCTGCCCCCTTTTTGAGTTCTACACATTTGTTTTTCTGCTTTCTTGTGCCTCAGTCTACCGAGGCACAAAATGGCTGCCAACAATTTCTGTTTTGGAGTGTTGACAGTTGCAGCCAATCAGCGTACAGCATACAGCTCGTGCACGGTGAGCGCTTATAGATATATATTTTTTCTCTTTTGATTTTCTCAGGAACTATGGAGGGATTTACACAATTTAAGCAGAAGCGTGATCTGCGAATCAGACTCTACCATTTTGCCAAATTTGGAGTAATTCCGTTCAGCAGTTCGGGCTGTAGCCGTGTCTAAAGGTCCTATGGAAATTTACATGGGAAAAACACGTTTTGGGACCCCCCTTTTTTCTCGGCCTCCATTTGACAAATCTACCTGAGACTTTCAGGGAAGAAGCGGAGAAATTCGCGAAGATTCAACAACCGGCGCCAAAGTTATTCACAATAGAATGTTGCAGATTTCCTATGGAAATTAGGTCCTAACTATATATACCTACTGGCGACCGCCAGTAGGTAATACATATATATATATACCTTAATGTCAGTCAAGCTGTTTGTAAAGAAATACAAGTGATGATCAAGGCTGGCGCCTTTATACGACTAACCTGTGTTTCGGTGCACAACATATTTGCCTCTGCATGATACAAAAGGTTATATAGTGCGCGAACATTTCAATGGGATAGAAGGAAGGGCTAGGGCTCCCCTCTCTTACCTGTATCTCTTATTGTCCACAGGCACAATATCCATTGCTATGAAGTATTGTTGGTGCGGATACAAACCGGAAATCTTCACTCTCATGGCCGGAAACATCCATCTGGAAACAGAGAAATAGCTTTATTAGCAAACTGCCGAGCAGGTAAGGGAGAGGGGACTGAGCACCGAGAGTTCTATGTGCACATCAGAGCTATAGCTGTAAAGAACAGCAAACAGGCCTCTCACCCTGAGTGAGCACTGAACGTGCTTCAGAGCGCTGTCCACAGAGAGTTTTAAACACACCTCAGGATATGGGCTGTATTTATCTATGTGTGCATTTTTTATATAGCGCGGACATTACTAAAAGGTGCTACAGCGCTTTGCGGCAAAACATAGGTTGTTACGTAAGGTCAAAAATTACAAAATATCTGAAAGTCGTTACACAGAGGGTTGTATAAAGTGCTCCACAGTAAAACATAAGTCGCTTCGAAGTTCCAAAATGACGATGCATTGGGTTATTACTTTATGGTCGTTTCATAAGGTCCAAAGTTGCGAACTAGCCTGTTAATACAAAGAGTTGTTGGAGGATGCTGGTATTAGTTGTGGTAACAGACCGATTGTGAATTAGTAAGGGCTTAAGAGCTGGAGGGTGAGCTGTTAATCTCAAGGCCATGGGCAGAGGATAGGCCAGAGCAGCGAGAGAGGGCATGCCCAATGGAGAGGGTAGCTGAGATGACATAAAGAAACCAAACTACGGATCCAGAGATCACCAAATACACCCCAGAGCTCTGAAGAACACCTCGGGACGGCAGCCACAATAAGAGGCAAACACACCTCAGAGTGTGTTCCGGAAAATACAAATCAGAGAGGAGGCCGCAGAGCGCATCAAACACACAACAGAACTGCAGTCACAGAGAATACCAAACACACTCCAGAGTCTCGGGCGCAGCAAAACACAGCCAGGTAGCAGAGACTGCCAACAACACAGCAGAGATCAAACATAAGATGACGTCAAACTGAATCCACACTTCCCTCACCACACCAGCAAGTGCTAAGTGCACCAAATATACCACACATAGACAGGGGCAGAGACAGCACCGATTAACGAAGAGCCCTGGCAAACACACTACAGGGAGTTGGCAACAAAGAGCATTAAATACCTGAACAGAGACAGAGAGAAAGCTCTCTGCAGAGAGCACCCAAACACAGCAGATATAATTGATTCATGGAGCAAGCAACTGATACAAATCATGGCCTTAACACCCTATACAACGAGCAGAGCGCACTAAATACACATGGCACAGGTGGGTAATGAGAGGCTGAAATACACTGCCAAACGCTGGTAGCCAAACAGCGCAACTTCCAGATACAGAGAGACATTTTTTAAACTTTCATGTAAATACCATGCATATGTATGCATATATGTATATGTATGCATGCATTTATATTTGTATTTATATAGATATGCAGATTATATATGTTTATATATGTATGATATATATGTATACACATACATATATAAAAATGCATAAGCATATATATGCATATATATATGTGTATATGTGTGCAAGAGGTAGAGAGGTAGAGGTTAGAGAGGTAGAGGTAGAGAGGTAGAGACTAGTAGAGAGAGGTAGAGAGTAGAGGGTGAGTAATAGAGAGTAGAAAGTGAGTAGTAGAGAGTAGTAGAGAGCAGTAGAGAGAGTAGCAGAGAGTGTGTAGTAGAGAGTAGTAGAGAGTGAGTAGTAGAGAGTGAGTAGTAGAGAGTAAGTAGTAGTGTGAGTAGTAGAGAGTAGTAGAGAGTGAGTAGCAGAGAGAGAGAATAGTTCTGTTTGTAATGAGGTGGCTTTTTAGCTTTGCTTTTATTAGTGTATTTTAAACTTTCATGTAAATAACATGCATATTTATATACATACATATATATGAATGCATATGCATATATATGCATATATATATGTGTATATGTGTGCGTGTAGAGAGAGGTAGAGAGGTAGAGGTAGAGAGGTAGAGGTAGAGAGGTAGAGACTAGTAGAGAGAGGCAGAGAGGTAGAGAGTTGAGAGTGAGTACTAGAAAGTAGAGAGTGAGTAATAGAGAGTAGTAGAGAGCAGTGGAGTGAGTAGCAGAGAGTGAGTAGCAAATGTAAATGTATTGTATTGGCATTTATATAGCGCACTACTTACCCGTAGGGTCCCAAGGCGCTTCGACCGCTGCGAAACCCTTCCTGGCTTCCCTGAGAGATGGTCCCTTAATGGGTATCTCCAGGGTGAGACCAGGCATCCCCGGCGGTCTGGTGGGGCCGTTAGTGAAGATGAGGCAAGCTAATGCCCAGAGTTGCCGAGTGTGTTCGCTGATCAGAGTGGGCACCGAGGCGAGAGAATTATCGAGTCTGCTGACCCTGGTCCAGAAACCTGCCGCGCCGGGAATCGAACCCTGGTCCCGGGCCGTCCTCTGCTCTCGGGTCTGCCGCCTCTAACCAGTGAGCCACACTACTTCACTAGAGAGTAGTAGAGTGAGTAGTAGAGAGTAGTAGAGAGTGAGTAGTAGAGAGTGAGTATTAGAGAGCAGTGGAGAGTAAATAGTAGAGTGAGTTGTAGAGAGCAGCAGAGAGTGAGTAGTAGAGAGTAGTAGAGAGTGAGTAGTAGAGAGTAGTAAAGAGAGAATAGTAGAGAGTGAGTAGTAGAGAGTAGTAGAGAGTGAGTAGTAGAGAGTAGTAGAGAGAGAGTAGTAGAGAGTGAGTAGTTGAGAGAGTAGTAGAGAGTGAGTAGTAGAGTGAGTAGTAGAGAGTGAGTAGTAGAGAGTAGTAGAGAGAGAGTAGTAGAGAGTGAGTAGTAGAGAGTAGTAGAGAGTGAGTAGTAGAGAGTAGTAGATAGTGAGTAGTAGGGAGTGTCAAAGTCAAAGTCAAAAAGGTTTATTGCATAATTAATTAAAATTATTACAATTTTCACATTATAAATAATAATACAAAGTGTAAATATGTTTGGTAAAATTAAGTCTCCTCCCTTGTTAAAAATAATGTGGGACGATGTTTTAAAAGTTTCTTCCGGAGATGCTCCCGCTGTCTTTGAATATCAAAATGTTTTTGCTTGTTTATACAAACTTTACCACTCGTTAAAATCAAGGCAGCCTAGGTGTCCTGCTTCTTAACCTTCTCCTCGTTCTACTTGGCTCAAACTTTTTTCACTTCTGCCAAGAATTTTGTTCCCCGGCAAGCCATAATAATAGAACTCCCTCCCAACCAACAAGTTACTGCTTGTCTGCAGGTGCGGATGTTTAGCTCATTGCAAATACCTTTTAACAGTCGTTGCCGTTGTGCCATAAGTGCAGGACAGACACACAAAAAATGAGCTAGTGATTCTGTTTTATAACCGCATAGTCTGCATTGCGCAGTCTGGTGGTTACCTTTCCAGGATGGTAATAGATCCTTCGAGATGTGCATGCCCATCCTATAGTCTGTAAAAGCTCTTTTTAAATGCACGTTGAAGTGAGAGGTTAAGTAATCATGTGGTAATCCTGCTTTGAAGGAATTGATAATGGTCCAGCCGTGTCGCCGTTTTAGTAGTGTCCCTTTATCTTCTTGAAAGGATTTCTTCCTTGCTGCCTTGTTGGCCAATCTACTTATGCTTGCTTTATCCATCGCGGCTTCCCATGCAGCTTCCAACTCCAGCTCTTTTACGCAGATTTTCAGGTAGTTTCAGGTAGTTTCCCCAGGAGCACGGGGTTCCGGTCTCCCCTTGATTTTTTATTACTTCCCAGTTTAGCCAGTCCATGGATTCCGGGTCTGCAGATCAAAGTTTATAGCACAGTTTTACGAAGCCGCTCATGCTCCTGTATTTCTGGTTTTGCAGACCAAATTCAAGCCTAACTTGCGCGGCTGAGGCACATCTTGGAAGATTAAAAACTGCTTTGTAGATTTTAGTTTGGAGATCATTTAGTAAGTGACTAGACCGTAAGACAGAGAGGGTAAAATTTGTGCCGACATGACCTTCAACAGATGTTTATGATTTGGACAGTCCATCTTTGTTTTTAGTAGACGGTAAGCGAAAATTAGGGTTTGGGCTTTTGCGCGTATTGCAGTTTTATGCTCCATTTGTTTTGCGCCCTGAGATATTGTGATTCCGAGGTACTTGTACGACCCTTGTTCTTTCACCTTTGTCCCGTTCACCATCCATGTATATCTTAGTTTCTTTGGGTCTACCAGACGGACCACTTTTGTTTTTTCTTTGCTTAGGTCCAGGCCCTCTTGCTTTAAGTATTTTGCTAGTAGGTTAAGAGCTCTTTGTAGACCAACTGGAGTTTTACTCAGCAGTACTATATCATCTGCATATTGCAGGCAAGGAATTCGATGATTTGCCAATGATGGAAGGTGAACTTCATCCGTCTCCAGCACTTTTGCGAGGTCGGAAAGGAAGAGATTAAAAAGGGTGGGTGCTAAGACGCAGCCTTGTTTTAGGCCCTGGTACGTTGGTATATTCCTCGTAGTATAGGCTCCATTTCCCAATTTCACCTTTGCCCATGTGTTTTCGTATAGAACTTTTATTGCCTTTAACAGTTTGGTCGGCATCCCCCAACTCTGTAGTTTGCCCCATAAACGCTCTCGGTTAACTCTGTCAAAGGCCGATTTGATATCGACGAAGCAGGCATACAACCGTGCACCCTTTGCTGCCATTCTATCCGTTAGTAATGACAGGCAAGTGAGGTTAGTGATTGTTCCCATTTTCCGCTTAAAGCCTGTCTGGAACCAAGGAATTCTGTTTGATTCTTCATTCCATTCTTGCAGCTTTAAAAGGATGCAGGAGGCGTAAAGCTTTGCTTTTACATCTATCAAAGATATAAGCCTATAGTTTGTTGGAATACGATGGTCACCGTGTTTAAATATTGGGTGAATGACGTTACCCTTCCAAGACGCGGGAACCTGGGCATCATTATAAATATGATTGAAAAGTGGCGTTAGGGTATCTGCCCAGAATTCCGGGTCGTATTTGAAGATGGCGTTAGGCAGCCCATTCGGGCCTGCAGCTCCTTCAGCTTTTAGTCTTTTAATAATTTTACAGAGTTCTCCTCTAGTAGTTAATTCCGGGAATACCGTCTCCTCTTTTGAACCCCCCTTCGTCCCTAGACCTTCTGTACCTGTGTTGTTGATTCCCGTCAGATCATCCTCAATTAAATTTGTTGACCTTATGTCATTCGAGGGACCTGCTGTTGTTGTGCAATATAGGGATTGTACGTGCTGGGACCAAGCGTCGGCTCCTACTCCTGCTTCCTGATGGGGTTTAGATCCTTTATTTAGATCATTAATAATGCCCCAAAAGTAACGGCTGTTAGGATATTTTCCTGCACTTAGGAGTTTATTCCATAGCTTTTCCTTGCAGGAGGATTTTGCGATGCTCAGTGACTTTCTATAAGCGCTTCTTGCTTCGATCAGGTCTCCCTTGTTTGTTTGTAACCCCAGTCTTTTTTGGCGTGCTAGATCTCGGGCCGCTTTAGCTACCCTCCTTTTTTTTGTTCTTAGTTCCATGTTAAACCAGGGCTCCTTTTTGAGGGTAGACTTGATCTGTGTCCCTGATGTTGCTGGGAATTTATGGAGAAGGTCCAGGACCAATTGCTCCCAATTTTTTACAAGATCTTCCTTTTTTTGCAACCCTAGCTCAAGTTTTCGAGCTGTGACGGCGGACCAAATTTTTTCCAGCCCTTCTCCTCGCCATTTTAATTTCTTTAGGTTGAATTTGGATGCTTGATGAAGTAGGCAGGACAGGTTCGGTGCCAGAGTGGGCGTGGTGTTTAAGGTAGTTATTTGGGGGAAATGGTCACTTTCTGGCCGTTGAACAATTTTGAAAGACTCGACGCCTGGAACTAGGTCGTTGCTTACTATTGTATAATCTATTGTTGAGTGAGCCCTTCCACACAGGTACGTGATACCTGCCGGCCTGTCCCCCCTCGTGTTGCCGTACAGAATTGTCAGACCTAGATCTCTTAGGTTGGAAATTAACCTCGGACCTCCGTTGGACAATGGCATGTTTCCTTTTGCCCTGTTTTTGCCGATTAGGTCACAGTTGAAGTCCCCGGAGATTAATAATGAACATCCTAAAGACTTTTTTTGCATCAGTTTTATCAGTGACGTTAGACTTGTTTGTTTTTCTTGGTGTGACTTCCGTTCCGGGTGGATATAGACGTTGAGAATTATGATTTGCCACTGCTCTGGCCCAACTGCCAGAGTTTCTGTGATTCTAGTCACTTGCACCCAATTAAGGCCTACGTCCAGTGCTTCAGATGTCCAATTATATTTTTGGGTTATGTGAGTTGATAGGCCTCCCCGGGGGTGCCCAAAGTTTGAGAGCCTTTCTGCCAAGATGTGGTGGGCCTTGAATCCTGGTATTACTGTGGGTGATAATTTCCATGACTCCTGAATCAGGATTATATCTTGTTGGGAAACGAAGGCTTGTGTGTCATGGTCCAGCTCCATTTCTTGGAAGCTGTGTACGTTCCATGAACAAACAGAGAGGTTTGTTGTTTTTTTAACACTCTGCATTTCCTCCCTCCTGCATGGAGTCAATGAAAGGTTTTTCTCCGTGTTAGGGACCCTTGATACTCAAGACCATAGGAACCCAGGACCAATCCATTTCGTCCCGGCCAAGCTGACTGGTTGATTGCTTATTTACTTTCAAGATTACCCCTTGAACTTGATGCTGCTGGTGGTGAGGTAGCGCGTGCACCTAGTAGACAGGAAAAGGGAGAACCCTTTTTTTCGTTCCCCTTTGTTTCATTGCGGGTACTTTTTTGTAACGGGAATGGATATCTTGGGCGTGTGTTTCATACAATCGATATTCCCCATGTTTCAAAATGGTATTTTGTGGAGAATATCTTATCTGTGATGGCCTTTGAGGCCCAAGTTGTGACGGTATCTTCGGAGTCTGTATTCTGACGGTTTCTTTTGAATTCGACAGCCAGGAGGTCACTTAGTGCTGGTGTTTCATGAAACAGTTTTAGCAAGTTGCCTCGATTAAGGATATCCTGTGGCCCCTTTGATGGATATTCTGGAATAAAAGTTAGCTTGTGATATGGAGATTCTGAGTGATGAGAGGGTTCGTTGGAAACTTGCAGGAAGCCTGTTTTAGTCAGTTGAGGCTTCGTAGATTCATTAAGGTTGCTACTTTTGGAGGGGGAGTCTTGTTCCTGATCCATTTTCACTGACTTCGTCGTAATTATTGTGCTTTGATTTTGTCCAGGATTGGAATGCTCAGATGGCAAGGGATTGTGTCTCGTTTGGAGTAGGGCGCAGGAGCGCTCGTTTTCCAAAACAGTGACGCACATGCGGGCAAGTGCGGAGTTCCACTTTAGTCCTGAAATTCCTCCTGGATTTTCATTTGAAGATGTTACCAATTTCAAGGAGCTGAACTGTTTTCTGGGGAGAATCGGACCGTGATGGTTGGCCGATTTAGATGGACTTTGTATGCTGGGCTTTTCTCCTATGGGTTGTCTGGGCTTTGTTTGCACTGGACCTCCGTTGGCCCATTTAGATGGACTTTGTATGCCGGGGTTTTCTCCTATGGGTTGTCTGGGCTTTGTTTGCACTGGACCTCCATTATCAATGATTTGGGTTGAGTTGGTAATTCCTTGCCTTGGGTTGTGGTCTTTCATTAAGACTGAACTTGTTTCTCTTTGGTCACTATGGACTATAGCTAATGTGGAATTTGTTGGGCAGGATTGATTAGCGGATATTATTGTTGCTCGCTGCCTTGATTCCCCATCCCTCATGAGGATTTGGGTGTCTAGTTTGTCTGACGGCTGGTTTAGTCCCTCCTTACCGCCTTGCGGCGTGGTCGTTAAGGTAGAGTTGGTTTCCTGGGGGGTATTTACTTTAAAGATCGGAAACAAGTTACCTGGTTCTGTGTTTTGTTGCTGTTTATACTTTAATCTGGCTTTCCTGGCCTTTTTCTTTTGTCTCTTGGTTGCTATTTTTTCCTCTTTAAAGGATATTTGAGTGAGCTGAGTTGTTTCCGGATCTTGTGCTGATCTTTCTGGCCATGCTTCCCTTAGGTTATGTTCTGAATCCTTTCGGTGGTTGCTCGTTAATTGCTCCTTTATGCTTGACCTGTGGGGTGCATGTGATTTTTCCGGAGTAAGATTGGTTGTTTTTTCGACCGGATTGCGGGAGTGTCTTACCTCCCCTAGAATGTCCATCAGGATGGCCGGCAAACTTGCTAATTTTTCAATTATGAGACCACAATAACACTCTTGTTTATTAGGGCCGATATGGGCATCTGGTTTCCCCTGGTTTATTACTAATGATGAAAGTGCGTCCAATTTTGTGTTTATGCCTGCAATATGGCCCGCCACTAAGGTGATGAGATCAATCTGCACCTCCATTTTATTTGATTGATAGTTCAGGACTTTTACGGCTTGATCTAAAGAACTGTCCTGATCCATGTGGACGGCTGATTTCCTTGTGTCTTGTTTGAATCTTTAGTATCTATATCCATCGAGCTGCCTGATGAAATAGTTATTGGTGCAGTTTGATTTGAGTGAAGGTCATTTATTGACGTGGTGTTGCTGTCATTTATAGTAAGGTTAGGATAAGTTCTTTTTTCCACTGGGCAGCATGGGGTTGACATCGCCAAACCTAGACTTGAGTATTGATTTTTCGGACTCGGCTCAGTTCGTAGTGCTCTACCTTGAGTGTCTAGGTACATAGATATTCTCTCCGTTAGTTCTTCCAATTCGGAGTTGTTTGATAGAAACAGCGGTTTTTGCCATGGATCTCTGTCTCGTGGGGATACTGAAGGAGAATTGCTATGGCTTGCCGGTCCCTCGTTAGGCTTGGCCGGTCCATCGTTAGGCCTTGGTTGACCTTTGAAATCCAATACTTCAACCAGGTCGGTAAGTGTTGTGCTGTGGCTTGCCAGTCCTTCATTAGGCCTTGTTGGTCCTTTGAGATCCGTTACTTCAACCTGGTCGGTAAATGTTGTGCTGTTATTAATATTCCAACTACTATCCTTTGTAATGGGATCAACCACAGTGTCCTTTGGGATTTTGGCGTGATCTTTTTCCCCTAAGTAGGGGTTTGAATGATGCACTTGAGCAGTAACAATCGCTGAGTTTCCCTTGGGTGTTGGGCCCTTAGATTGTGGTTGGGGATTTGGCCCTTGTTGATCATCGGTCGTGTTAGATGGGCTTTTATCCGGTGTGGGGAGTATGTTAATTGGGGAAATAGGGTTAGGCAAGTTGCTGGCCTCAACTGTTGGTGCGTAAATTGCAGCAATAGGGTCCTTTAGATAAAAGAATTTTAGGAGCCCTGATTTTCTTGTAGGATTTGATGTCATTTCAGGGGTTGGTACTGAGACCAACCTCTCCCTTGGACTGCATTTGGCCCCTGAAGGAGTGTCTTCTGCGTTTTGCTTCTTTGATTTTTTGGAGGGCTTTTTGTTTTCCACCGGGTGTCGCGTTCTCCCTGATCTCATTTTTTCCCCGATTGGGGCTCGGGCCCGCTTCTTTCCGCTCCTTGCACCCCTGGGTTTTGTTGAGGGGGTACTAGGGTCTTGGTGTCTTGGCGTGGTCCGAAAGAGGTCAATGCGGGTCAGCACGGGTCAGCACGTGTGTGAGGGATTGGCAGAGAGGTTATGAAATTCTTAGCCAGCTAGTGGGAGAGCTGTGCTCCCTCTTCCTCTTCCCCCCGTCCTTGTGCCTGGTACTTCAGTTTGGTTTTCCTCGCTGACTGTCTGCCGGTCTGTGCCAATCTGTGCTGGTCCGCTGAGATGCGGGCTGTCTCCCGATGTTTTATGCCCCCCTCTTCTCCCCTGGACTCCTCGCAGCGCAGACTACAAGACTACTGACTTGACCGACTCCTTACTCCCTTCCTCAGAACCCCACTGAGCCCTACTTGGTCCCGGGGCTAACAGTGGGTTACAGTGTGTTACTACTAACACCTGGGGAGTGCTAAAGGAGTCCGCTGTGGACTGTAAGTCTGTGGGCAGTGACTACAGTGCTGGCAGTCCGGAGCAAATGCAGGTGGGTACGGGTGAGACTGAACTATTGCGGGGGTGCGCTCTCACCTTGCTCCTTCGACACCTCCTGCCCACTGCTTCGCTTCTCTGCTCGTCTATGATCTCTTCTGTCCTCCTTCTATCCTCCTCCCATCAGCTCTAAAATGCAGGAAATCGCTGTAGTTGCCTGTTGTTGCCTGCTGCGAGCCGATTGGCTGTGTGCCCGATTGTTCAACAAGTGCCTCTGGAGTCAGGGAGTCTGTCACTGCCACTGCCGCTTGCCACTCGACCCCCCCCAACCAAGAAGAGGAGGGGGAGGGAGCGGGGGGGCACTATGGAGTCCGGATTCAGTTCGAGCGTTCAACGGGCTCGGGCTCAGACTCGGGCTTGGGCTTGGCGTGGGCGTGAGTGCAGGCGTGGGTGTGAGCGTCACCCGAGTGATCCCGAGGTTTGCCCAGAATTTGCCCGAAACAGTCTAACCTTGCCTAGGTCCCTTTCGCAAGGCGGCTGTGGCCCGCAGCTCTCCTGCGGCTCCCGCTGTTTTTCAACTTCGCTTTTCCTCCCGGGGTTCGACGCCTGCTGAGTTTGCCGCCGTGCTGTGCTCACTGCTCACTGCACACTGCCGCTGCTGTGCTGCTCTCTAGCGCCACCGGGGAGTGAGTAGTAGAGAGAGAGTAGACGAGAGTAGTAGAGTAGTAGAGAATGAGTAGTAGAGAGTGAGTATTAGAGAGTAGTGGAGTAGTAGAGAGAGAGTAGTAGAGAGTAGTGGAGAATATTCCAAAGTTTGGCACAGCACCACTTGCACAACAAGTCCAATCAAATCATATCACTTAGAGTTCTTATTGAAGCGCTGAATCTTGGTGTATATTCAAATGCTTTTATCTTCCTTAAGTTTATGTACCACAGCCAGCCGACGCGTTTCTTTCTGTACAACAGAACTTCTTCAGGGCGTTCTTATTTCCTTCAAGTTATGTCTGTATCCTGTTGTCATATAACTAGATATTTTTTCCAAATGTTAGACGAGACGTAAGTACATTTTTATTCAAAGTGACTAGGTATCAATTTTACCCACACAATTCAGGCAGACTTAATTTATAGCATCCTCAAAGTCAGTCTTTCAAAAATTCCAAAGTATAGGACATGATAATCCAAATCCAAATGTTTCTCAAGAAAAGTCATTTTCAATCGTTCGGAATATCACAATTTAAAATATATATATATATATATATATATATATATATATATATATATATTTTGGGGCCTGGGGGTTCCTTGTGGGACCCCCTGAGCAGGCCTAGGGGGTCAGTGTGCTTCTACCCTGCTCCCTTTGCATGTTTTGCACCTTTGTTTCACGGCTTTCTTGTGCCTTCGTTCTACAGAGGCACAAGATGGCTACCAACACTTCCTGGTTTGGAGTGTTGACAGACAGTGGCAGCCAATCAACATGCCTTCCCGAGAAAGCTGCATGCTCATTGACTGTGAACACTTCTAACCAGAAAGTGTTGGCATCCATCTTGTGCCAGTGTTGACAGACATTGGCAGACAATCAGCATGCCTTCCCGAGAAAGCTGCATGCTCATTGGCTGTCAACACTTCTAACCAGGAAGTGTTGGCATCCATCTTGTGCTCGATAGACAAAGGCAAAAGAAAGCAAAAAAACAAATGTGAAGAACACAAAAAGGGGGCAGGGTAGATACACCCTGACACCCTAAGCCTGCCCAGGTAGTCCCTCAAGGACAAAAAAGTACCATTTTTTTTTTTAAACCTGGTCTGTTTTTTAAATAATTACCCCACGGGGGGACCAAATCGCGGGGGCATAGTGATAAAGAAGTGTGGGGGTTCCACAATCCCCCCCACACTTCACCGGGGACTGCCGCCCCCGAGCCAAAGCAACGCAGACCCTTGGCGCATACTGGAGGATCCTGGTGGGATAGTTGGTCCCCAGGGACCCGCAGTATGCAAGGGGAATTAGTTCCTACTCTGCAAACACGCCAGGGGTTGAGCTGCAGAGAGGTGTAAAAAAGAGTGTGGTCTCATTACACCTCTCTGCAATGCAGCCCCCTGGCGCATACTGCAGGTTCCAGGTGGGCTAGTTGGCCCCATGGATCCCCAGTAAAATGGAACTACACAGGAATTTTAAGAATATCATGAAAGGTTCCTTCGTCCCCTGGACATCTAGTCTGTCCATATCTCAGGAGGACAGCGTCCAGTTGGCGGTCTCACAGTACGAAAAGACCGTTACAGAGGCACTGGAAGAACTGGCTCCCATTCTGTTGCGTTATTCAGCTAGGAAAAGGCCATCAGCCCCGTGGTTCTCGGAGCATCTAAGACTCCTTAGACAGGAAGTTAGGAGATGGGAGCGTCTATGGCACACTAGCTGGGATCTAAGGGACAAGGAAGCCCACGAGATCTTGATAAGGAAATATAAGATGGAAGTAATAAGGGTTAAACAAGAATATTTAACGGCCCTCACCACCTCACTCTCCTCTCCAAAAGAGCTTTTTAGGATAGTGGATTTCCTTATAACCCTTCAGACCCCGGATCCTGCTATTGCCTCACAGGAGCTCTGTAATGGTATAGCCTCCTTTATCCAGACAAAAATCGTGGATATTTATTCCGCCTTGGAGTTGCAGAGATCTCTTACCAGTGAGCCCCAAATCCCTGTGGATTTGGATCCTGTCCTTTTGGAGAAACTCTCGCCGGGATGTTTGGAATCATTCCCCCTCTCTCCTTACAGGATTTAGAGATTCTCCTTAACAAAACTAAATCCGGCTCCACTCTAGATGCTTGCCCGCTCAAGATCCTTAAGCAGTGTAGAGAATCCCTCCTGCCCCCTCTTGTTGACATCATGAACAGGGCCATGAGGGATGGTATTTTTCCTCCTCAATGGAAAAATGCGGTAGTAAAACCTTTACTCAAGAAACCTTCTCTTGACCCTGGGGTATTAAAGAACTTCCGCCCCATCTCACTGCTCCCGGCTCCTGCGAAGATGTTAGAAACACACTTGAATAAACATCTTGCTGCCTTCGTGGAAAGCTCGGGCTGTCTGGACCACTCCCAGCATGGCTTCAGGAGGGAACTTAGCACCGAGTCGGCCCTCACCATAGTGCTGGATAATATCCGCACGCGAGTTGATGGGGGACAGACCTCCCTCCTGATCCTACTAGACCTAACGGCTGCCTTCGACACCCTTTCTCCCTCAGTTTTAACATCTCGCCTGAGGGAGATCTTGGTCCAGGGGGCAGCTCTGGGGCTACTCAGCTCTTTCCTCGATCAACGAGAGCAAAGAGTGAAGCTGGGTAAATTTCTATCTCCATCCCTGTCTGTGCAATGTGGGGTCCGCCGTTAAGCCCGACCCTTTTTAACATATATGTGACCCCACTTGCCAGACTGATTAGATTGGGATGGAGGTAGTCACGCAGATCCTCGTCTCTCTCTCCCAGTCAGTTACCTCGACTGCCTCCAAATTTAGATCTTGTATGGAGGCTGTTGGGCAATGGATGATTTATAATTCATTGAAACTGAATGGGGAGAAGATGGAGGTGATGGTGTTTGGAGGAAAGGAGGAGGTATGGTCAGCCAACTGGTGGCCAGACTCACTGGGAGCTTGTCCTGTTCCAGCCCCTTCTGCCAAAAATCCTGGGGTCGTGATCGATTCCACCCTCAGTATGTTTCAACAGGTTATCAGAACTGTATCTACCTGTTGGGGTATCATTCATATACTGAGGAAGATTAGGCATTATCTTTCACAGTAGGCAAGGAAGCAACTTGCTGTTGCCCTCATCGGCTCTCGGCTGGACTACTGCAATGCGCTGTATGCGGGACTGAATAAAAGTCTGCTGCAGCGCTTGCAGATGGTCCAGAACACAGCGGCCAGGTTTGTTCTGGATCTACCCTGACGCACTTCGGCTACCTCTGCCAGAAAACTGCTTCACTGGCTTCCTATAGAGGACCGCATACTTTTTAAGACCATGTGCATGACCTACAGGGCCTTAGCAAAAAGCAGCCCTACTGGAATTGGATCCATTTTGTCCCGTTATAGTCCATCTAGGAACCTGCGTTCCTCTAACAGACTCCTTTTATCAGTCCCTCGCATTCGGAGAACCAAATGGGGTGGTAAAGCCTTTTCCATCCTGGCACCTAAGTGGTGGAACGCCCTCCCACTGGAACTAAGGTCTTTTCCCACCCTTGAGTTATTCAGAAATGCCCTGAAAACTTGTCTTTTTGTGAGGACATATTTGTAGTTGTGCTTTGCCTTATTTGTTCTGATCTGTTTTGATAGGCGCCTTGATGCCTTCGGGTTTTAGTCGCGCAATACAAATTGTTTTTCATTCATTCACTCATTCATTCATTCAGTATGCAAGGGGAATTAGTTCCCCCTCTGTAAACACGCCCGGGGGCTGTGTTGCAGAGAGGTATAAAAAAGGGTGTGGCCTCATTATACCTCTCTGCAATGCAGCCTCCTGGCTTTTACTGGAGGATCCTGGTGGGCTAGTTGACCCCCAGGGACCCCCAGTATGCAAGGGGAATTAGTTCCTCCTCTGCAAACACGCCAGGGGTTGCGATGCAGAATGTTGTAAAAAGGGGGCGTTCCCTCTGAACACCTGCCTGAAAAAATGTAGTACATCAGTATAAAAAAAAAAATTAATACATTTAAAAATTGTCATTTAAAAAACCGTCGAAATTCAATGAAAAAAACATAGGTTTCAGGCCTTATATAGTTAGGAATTAGCATTTAAAAAACCTTGCAAATTCACTGAAAAAACCATAGGTTTCAAGCCTTATATAGTAGGGAATTAGCATTTAAAAAACCTTGCAAATTCACTGAAAAAAACATAGGTTTCAGGTCTTATATAGTTAGGAATTAGCATTTAAAAAACCTTGTAAATTCACTGAAAAAACCATAGGTTTTAGGCCTTATATAGTTAGGAATTAGCTTTTAAAAAACCTTTGAAATTCACTCAAAAAACTATAAGTTTTAGGGTTGTTATAGTTAGCTGGACATTTCACTCATACAAAACCAATGAAATTGCACCTATATAGTTAGTTGTACTTACTATATTTTGCGCACCCGCAATCCACTGCTGATGATGTCTCATATTACATCATTCATGACATGGTCAGTGACATCACTGATGATATCTCAAATGACATCAATTATGACATCACTGATGACATCATTCACGTGACAATCACATACACCTTTTCATACACTAGTAAAATCTTTCATCACTCTTTGTAAAATATGACTCATACATGCTGTCAATGAAAAATAGAACACTATCAAAAATACTTATACAGCTATATCAACATTACACACCAGCACACAACCTATTCACATATGAAGTTATCCTTCTCACTTATGCAAACAATGGATCATACTTACATACTTAGTTAGCTACACACTTATACAAACACTACTTCATCTAATCATTTAGATAGTAAGTCATATTTAGTATATTATAAAATCATTGTTACAAGTATACAGTTATCCATACAGTCACTCACACAATCATCGAGTCTTATGTACACTTAATTATATACAACAACTGACACATACACTGCCTTTTATTTTTCTAGTTTGTTGGATATGTACCATTGAGAACTATATTTGCTCATCACCACACACATAAAGATATTCACTCACCCAAACAACTGTTAGAACATGTAGTTTTAACTTCATATATCTATTGAATGAACTATTCACACATCTTTGGGCAGTCACACTCCCTCCACCGAACCACACACACATTCACTCTCGCATACAAACACTCAATTAACTAATCAATAACTAATATAGACTTTCACATAGCTAGTAACCAACTGGAGAACCAGTTTACACAACAACTGACAAAGTGATACCGATATTCACACAGTTTAGCCACTATCCACTATATTTAGTGAGACACTATACATTGTTAAAGTCCTCCATTCAAATATTTATTTTTATATATCCACTCATACTTTAATGCAAATTGCTATATATATAATGCAAATTTAAATAACTAAGCAAACCACATTCACTGGATGATGCCATCAGTGATGTCATCATTGATGTCATTTGAGATGTCATCAGTGATGTCACTGACCATGTCATGAATTTATTTATATCATTTGTAAAGCGCGCTGTGTCCTGTGCGGTGTCCTGGTGCTGATGTAATATGTGGGTATACTCAGACATGAGTCCCTTTCTCACTGCTCCATCAGGATTCAAGCAAGCCGGGCCGAAGAAGGCTGAAATGCCAGAAACCGGTCCCCGGTAGCTTGTTTCCTTTCTGGTGAAGAATTGGCTTGGTAGTTTAGTCTGCCCTGTTCCCATGATGCACTGGGCCAGGGACAGACTGATTTGCATATAGCCAGGTTCTAAGCTGGGATGGGGCAGTGAGATAAATAACGGTGATGGATCAAGCCCTGATCTTTGGACTGGGTAAGAGTGGTCTGTTTAACTCAGACACTCTGTTCATCACCACCCCCTTTTTGTAAATCGTTTTTGGCCACTATAGGTGTGGCAGGGTATACTCAGACATGAGTCCCTTTCTCACTGCTCCATCAGGATTCAAGCAAGCCGGGCCGAAGAAGGCTGAAATGCCAGAAACCGGTCCCCGGTAGCTTGTTTCCTTTCTGGTGAAGAATTGGCTTGGTAGTTTAGTCTGCCCTGTTCCCATGATGCACTGGGCCAGGGACAGACTGATTTGCATATAGCCAGGTTCTAAGCTGGGATGGGGCAGTGAGATAAATAACGGTGATGGATCAAGCCCTGATCTTTGGACTGGGTAAGAGTGGTCTGTTTAACTCAGACACTCTGTTCATCACCACCCCCTTTTTGTAAATCGTTTTTGGCCACTATAGGTGTGGCAGGGTATACTCAGACATGAGTCCCTTTCTCACTGCTCCATCAGGATTCAAGCAAGCCGGGCCGAAGAAGGCTGAAATGCCAGAAACCGGTCCCCGGTAGCTTGTTTCCTTTCTGGTGAAGAATTGGCTTGGTAGTTTAGTCTGCCCTGTTCCCATGATGCACTGGGCCAGGGACAGACTGATTTGCATATAGCCAGGTTCTAAGCTGGGATGGGGCAGTGAGATAAATAACGGTGATGGATCAAGCCCTGATCTTTGGACTGGGTAAGAGTGGTCTGTTTAACTCAGACACTCTGTTCATCACCACCCCCTTTTTGTAAATCGTTTTTGGCCACTATAGGTGTGGCAGGGTATACTCAGACATGAGTCCCTTTCTCACTGCTCCATCAGGATTCAAGCAAGCCGGGCCGAAGAAGGCTGAAATGCCAGAAACCGGTCCCCGGTAGCTTGTTTCCTTTCTGGTGAAGAATTGGCTTGGTAGTTTAGTCTGCCCTGTTCCCATGATGCACTGGGCCAGGGACAGACTGATTTGCATATAGCCAGGTTCTAAGCTGGGATGGGGCAGTGAGATAAATAACGGTGATGGATCAAGCCCTGATCTTTGGACTGGGTAAGAGTGGTCTGTTTAACTCAGACACTCTGTTCATCACCACCCCCTTTTTGTAAATCGTTTTTGGCCACTATAGGTGTGGCAGGGTATACTCAGACATGAGTCCCTTTCTCACTGCTCCATCAGGATTCAAGCAAGCCGGGCCGAAGAAGGCTGAAATGCCAGAAACCGGTCCCCGGTAGCTTGTTTCCTTTCTGGTGAAGAATTGGCTTGGTAGTTTAGTCTGCCCTGTTCCCATGATGCACTGGGCCAGGGACAGACTGATTTGCATATAGCCAGGTTCTAAGCTGGGATGGGGCAGTGAGATAAATAACGGTGATGGATCAAGCCCTGATCTTTGGACTGGGTAAGAGTGGTCTGTTTAACTCAGACACTCTGTTCATCACCACCCCCTTTTTGTAAATCGATGTAATATGTGACATCATCAGCAGTCTATTGCGGGCGCGCAAAATATAGTTAGTACAACTAACTATATAGGAGCAATTTCAATGGTTTTTTATGAGTGAAATGTCCAGCTAACTATAACACCCCTAAAACTTATAGTTTTTTGAGTGAATATATATATAAATATATTACCTACTGGCGGTCACCAGTAGGTAGTTATAGTTAAAACCTAGTTTCCATTGGAAATCCGCAACATTGTATTTGGAATACCTTTGGCCCCGGTGGATGACTCTTTTCGAATTTCTCCAAGAAGATGGCCTGCTCCGCTCCGCTCCTTCCCTGAAAGTTTGGGGGTGATTCGTGAAGCAGGGGTGAGAAAAAAGGGGGGTCCCAAAACGTGTTTTCCCCATGCAATTTTCCATAGGACCTTTAGCCGGGGCTACAGCCCAAACGAATTAACGGAATTACACCAAACTTGGTGAAAAGGTAGAGTTCTGTTCGCAGATGGGCCTTTTTGTTAAACGGTGTAAATCTGTTCAGTAGTTCCTGAGAAAATCAAAAGTAAAATCATAAGTATATATTGGAGGTGTTAAGGTTTGCGTACCCGTACGCGTACAGTAAGCTTACCTTCCCGAGCACGAGCTGAATGCTAATGCGAATTGGCTGTCAACTGTCTGTCAACATTCCAAACAAGGAAGTGTTGGCAGCCATCTTGTGCCTCAGGAGAACCCCCTAGGACCCCAACATTTTTCTTTAAATCGCGAGGTACGTGTACTTACGCGTTTCCCGTGAAAAAAACCTTGGTCTGTTTTTTTTTTTAAATTAGCCCCCGGGCTGGCTCCTGCAGTGTCCCGGGGTGCCTATCCCCAGGACACTGCTGTTTGCTGTGGTAGGGCAGAGCCTCACGGCTCCCACCCTACCACAGCAAACTGCTTTTCATCAGAGAGAGCAGCATGTTAGCTGCTGTCTCTGACGAAAAGCAATGCCGGCTCCCAAAAGACGTGGGGAGCCAGATGGGACCGTGGGGGCATTGGGGCTCCCCCCATGGTCTCCAAATTTTTTTTTAACCCGGGGGTTATAAAAAATTTGTTGTAGACGCTATTTTTTTTTTACGATAGATGCACCCTACGCGTACTGTTCAATTTACGTAAGTTGTCCCGTAAGCCTACGTAAGCAAGAAAAACACTAATATTTTTAGATATTTAGGAAGTGTATGTATTTATGTGTTGTGTGGTTCTAAAAAAAGCCCTTGTATTTATTGTGAGATGTTAGTACCTACAAGTAAGTACTGATGCAGAGTCTTAAGTTTATAAGGAAGACGGGGGGCGTGGCTTAGCACGCAACGTGTATGGACCCCTGTGGGTAGAGATCTGTGCCGAGCTCCCCTTCCCGGCGCACTTATCCTGTGAATCCCTCAGCAGAACCTGCCGAAAACCACCGGCGCGTGGTCCACAAGTCCCGACACGGTGCCAACCCAACTTTGGTGCCGATCGGACCTGCCATACCACGCCGGGTTGGCCCGAACAACTACAGCCGCCAACATCGGCCCCAAGCCCGGCGTAAGCCAAGGAAACACCGGGGATCCAGGGACAGAGGAAGGCCCGGAGGCGCGGCCTACACCAACCAAACACGGGCCGCGCCCACCCACAGCAGGGGCCGCCTACAACTTGTCCCCATCAACGGGCAGACACGGCGCCCCCCGCACAGCGGCAACGAAAGGGTAGCTGAGCGAAGAAAAAAACGCCACAACACAAACCAAGCCCTCAGGCATCGGACACACGTATAGGCCCGGATCGGCCTTCCCATATCAGATGCCGCGCAACCCGACCACGCGGAGAGACAGAAGGTGAGCAGCCTGACCCCAAGCATATGGGAGCTTGCATATCGTGTGAGTCGGTGTGCGCGGAGGCAGCAGACACCGGCTGGGGCTGCGTACGTACAACACAACGGCTACAGCGCAAAACGCGCATATCCCTCGCCACCACTAGTGCCGGTGCCACATAAACTCCCGGGGGATGAGCAACACGCCCAGAAATTAACCCCGGCGCAGACCTCAGTTTAACAGCAGGACCCTGGGGCCCATACCACATGCGCAGCACCGGCACGCCTAGGCACACGGAACCGGGCCGGACAGGGACAAAGCAAGGCACCCACAACCCTGCCCTAGGGACAGCAAGTTATACTGCCCTCAGCACAGGAGAGGACAGGAACCAGGCCACTGCCTCACGGGCGGAAGACAGCGCAGTTCGTCGGGGGCGCCCATCTGACTGCCACCTGACCGCAACAAGCCACCACTACACACCCAATAAAAGCTGGCCTGGACAGAACAATAACGGACTCACGGGGCAAGCTCATCCTGTCCCGCCTGTGGCATTGAGAGGAGGGGCACACGCAGACAATGGACGGCCCCGACCGGACCATAACAAGCAGCTTGGGAAGACCGCGCCACAGCCGGCCAGCGGGAGCGGGCCTACCGGTGTGTCCACCCGGACCCGGTCACCAGCGTCCGTCGCCACGAGAGCGGGCACACAACCCACCCGCCGACCATAGGGGACCCCCTTGGAACACACAGCTCTGATCCCCGGCCCTTAGAAGGTCCGAAACCTGACCCACCCACTGGGCACCACCCCGTCGCGGGCCTCACTAGGGGCGCCAAAAGCTGATCTGTGTACTGATGTCTAACGGGACCAGAGCACGAACTGGCACTGGAGGCGCAAACAACAGGGGCAAAATGGACAAATCTGGCAAGACCGCCGAACAAGACCAGACAGCAGCGAAGCTTGACACCATGCTCGTGGCCATGTAAAGACTAGAAGAGTCTATCCAACTCACTCGCACCTTCCTGGCCACCAAGATTGACAGTGTGGCCATAGACCTTACGCACCTGCGGGCGGATCATATAAAGCTTGCGGGTTGTACCACGTCCCTGGAGGGAACTGTGAAAGAACTCCAACCCCAAGCTGGACAATCGCATAAACACATACAGGACTTGCTAAACAGGGTGGAGTGCCTGGAAGACAGGGCCGAAGACGCGGAAGGCAGGGCACGAAGAAATAACGTGCGACTGGTCGGAATTCCGGAAAAATGGGAAGGGAAGAAACCGGAGGAACACATGGAGCGCTGGCTGACGTCCATCCTACCAGACCCCTGGCGACGGGCTCTAACCCGAGACCTATGCTTCTCCGCATACTGAATTATAGAGACAGAGACTCAATCCTCCGAGAGGCACGCAAACTCAACGTAGTGCGCATCGATAACACGCAGGTGATGTTTTTCCCGGACTATACCATACAAGTGCAGAGGCAGAGACACTCTTTCCTAGCGGTGAAAAGACGCCTGCGCCAACAAGGCCTGCAATACTCCTTGTTATTCCCGGAAAAACTGAGAGTGATAGCGGGCGAGCGAATGCATTTCTTCACAGATCCTAATGAAGTGGAGGCATAGCTAGATAGCGGCACGGACTATGCCGTCAGAGCGCCATCAGATCGCGCTGGCGGACGCAATCTGGCGGGAGCAAGAGGCGACGCCGACCTCGGCAACGGGCACAGATGGGCACGGGCGGAGCACAGAGAACACCTCCACCAGCAGACGCTGCACAGCAGGAAAAGCGAGATGCCCTTCGCCTTGTGATGGAACTCAGTCGCTCCCCCGCACTGAGCGAGCCAGCCGAGGGCAGCGGACGGGACCTTCCCAGCGACGATGAAGCTATTTACGGCGTGCCGCACTCACCGGCGACGGAGGCTGGGCCGGACGTCACCCCTCAGACTTCGGATTATATCGGCTGCTGGACCCATGGCGCACGACCCCCCTGAGCTCAACATGGAATCCTAAGACGCTGCCCGCGAGACGATCGCGGATCCGCGTGGAGCAGTACTGGCCGGCTGGGACCCTCGGACCGGCGAGTGCTGCATCCAGCCCCCACTGCACACCGGCAGCCGATAACTGGGCCAAGTCACCCCCCCCCCTTTTTCTATTTCCTGACGTATACTGGCCTGGTGACACTCTGGCAATCGCTGAAGAATCAGCCCATGGCTCCTGTGATCACCTGCTCCACAACCGACTGATCAAGACAGGTAATGTATGGAGTTTACTACTTAACTGTACCATCTCCCTAGATATTGCATATGGCCTGGGCTTCCACACACCCCCCGGGAAGGGGGGCAACCCTCATAGAATGACTCTGAAACCATTTGATTAATCGCTATTGCGAGCACTGCATAGCAGCCCCCAGAACTAGACTTTATTACTCTCCTTGAGAGCATGGACGGGAGCATGTTTGGTCTCCGACCTTTTGGCATTCCACATGTTCATCTTGTTAGTTGGCTAGCTGTTATATTAGCCGTGGTAATCACCTTCCCCCTTCTTTATAATAATGCTATGGCGTGCAAGACAAAATGTGCTCCTGACAAACAATGGGAGGATTGGACGTGTGGTGGGGGTGCGGGGCGGGCAAGGAGTGGCGGGGGAATGGGCCAGGGGAGTTGCTAAGAAACTGCAATGTCTGTGATTAAAATATGTACCTGGAATGTGAGGGGGATGCACACACCATCTAGACGATATCAAATATACTCGTACTTCAAACGCCATCATGTACAGATTGCCCTCTTACAGGAGACACACCTCTGCGAAACAGAGGTCAACACCCTGCGACGTAGATGGAGGGGACAATTGTATGCCACGCATCACTCTTCCTACGCTAGAGGAACACTGGTTAGGATACGTCCGGACACCCCATGGGCCGCATCAGAAACACTGGTGGACCCCAGGGGGAGGCATGTAGTCATTAAGGGCAGGTTGGATGGGAACCCAATAGTGTTGGCCTCGATTTATGCACCCAACACGGGGCTACCGGATTTCCTAGCGCATTTGTCAAACACATTGGCGCCTTGGCATGGCATCCCGTGGATACTAGGTGGGGACTACAACTGCACTTTGGACCCCGCCCTGGACCGCTCCCGCCCTCCACTACCCAATTCCCCAGCGCACTACGCGCCGCGAGCCCTCCTAGAATGGTCTACACAATGGGACCTGCGAGATGCGTGGCACAGCTATAACCCGGACACTAAGATCTACTCATATTACTCGGGGGCACACGACTTACATGTGCGCCTTGATAGATGCATGGTCACCAGGGACCTGCTACCAGTAGTCAGAGACACACAATACATGGGCCGCACACACTCAGACCATAACCCCACCTCATGGACCTGGCCTGGGAACAGCCGAGACCACTGGTACCCACCTGGATGCTACAACCCGACCTGTTGCTGGATTGCCCATTCAGGACCTTGATAGGTGCGCAATCGGCACAATACTTTGAGGAGAACAATGGTACTGCTTCCACCCCCCAGCTGGAATGGGACGCATTCAAAGTGGTCCTCAGGGGATTGTGTCTCGGCACACAGGCACACACTAGGAGACAGTTGGAGGCAGACTTGAAACGTCTAGAAACAGACCTGCTACGAGCGGAAAGGGAGGCATCGCGGGGCTACTGGAAGCGAGAGCGGAACATGACAGATTAGTGGGCAGGCTAAAACATGTCAACTACGCTGCCTACTCGGCCCGCACACACCGCTATAGCGATAATCCAGGCAAACTGTTAACCTGGCTGATACGACGGGAAGATCGTTTCTCCCCGGTGACGGCAATAAGCCCTACCGCCGGCACAATGGTGTACACCCAGGCGGACATACATGCCGCTTTTGTGGTGCACTACAAGGCGCTGTATCGTCACAACTGCGCAATCCACAGCCGGATATCGCAGTGTACCTAGACGAGGTCACACTCCCCACTCCGACTGACAGCCAACGAGATTATCTTGGATCGCCGCCGGCGGCAGATGAGCTGCGTGACACCATCTTCGCCCTCTCCAATGGGAAGACCCCTGGTCCAGACGGGCTACCTGCCAAATATTATAAGGCCTACTCGGATATTCTCATCCCTGAACTGCTCAGAACATCCTCGGCGGCGTTAGAGGATTCATTCTTACCCGCATCCATGAATGAAGCAACATTGGCGTCTCTCCTCAAACCGGGCAGGGACGGCACACTCCTCGGCTCATACAGACCCCTGGCTCTGTTGAACACAGACTACAAGATCCTGGCGTCAACACTGGCCCGCAGGCTGGTGACCCTGGTGCCTACAAAGATCAAAACGGGTTTGTCCCAACGAGATGCACCTCCCAGAACATACGGAGGCTGTTCCGAGTGCAGGAGTACGCGGTCCAGACCTGGCCGAGATCGGGCTGCTTGGTCCTGGACCTTGAAAAAGCGGTTGACTCCGTAGAATGGCCTTATTTACAGGCAGTGCTACGAAAGTTTGATTTGGGAGACGACTTCGTTGAGCTGGTGGGATTGCTGTACGGGAGGCCCGAGGTGAGAGTGCGCACAGGCAGACTGATGTCCGAGGCCATCCGAGTCAGGAGGGGCACCACGCAAGGCTGCCCGCTCTCCCCACTACTCTTCTCGCTGGCGGTCGAGCCTTTGGCCGAACAACTGCGTAATAGCGGCACACAATGGGGTATCCCACTGGTGGATGCCACACACATTGTATCGCTATACGCGGACGACCTGCTTCTGTACGTCAAAGACCTCGAAAACATACCACCGGAACTGTCGGACATCTTCTGCACGTTCGAACTGAAGTCAGGCCTAAAGGTCAACTGGTCCAAATCGGGGGCTTACCCATTTGCTCCCAACGCCCCAGACCCTGAGCTCAGAATCAGCGGTGAGAGGTTGCCATGGCACCAAACCACGTTCAAATACCTGGGAATCCACATCTATAGGACCCCCCCAGACATTTTAGACGGCAATCTGACGCGCTCCATAACATCCATCAGGGCGCAGATCACCTTTTGGAAGACTCTTCCCATTAATGTGCTGCACAGAGTAACCTTAACAAAAATGATAGTACTACCCAGGCTATTGTACTACTTTGCCAACGTCCCGCTATACGTCCCGGCCCGCATCTTCAGGGAGTTGGAGACCATGCTTAGAGACCTGATTTGGAACACGGGCAGGCCGAGAGTGGCACTAAATAAACTGTACATTCCGGTTAGCGATGGTGGCTTGGCGGTCCCAAACCTGAACTATACTATCTAGCAGCGCAGCTGCAATGGGTGGTGGCTTGGCTCTCGGGCAGGAACCACGAAGACACGGCCACAGCTACGGACGCATTCTCCCCGCTGCAGATACACTCTTTATTCCACCCACTGGCGAACGCCAGAAAACACTTGCAGCTACACGTAGCAGTAGCTGGGAAATGCTATTCTCAATGCCTACGACTTACCAGAGCCACTACACCGTATGCCCCGGCGCTACCCCTCCTGGGCACTCCCAAAGCCACGACCGTCGTAACGGAAGCAGCCCTGGGGCAGTGGACACGCTCGGGTATAGAGACCAGGGCAGACCTGTACGCGGATGACGCCCTGCTCCCCTTCGAGACACTGGCCGCCGACACGGGGCTACCTGCAGGACAGTTTCTACAACATGCTTCCATAGTCAGGGCGTTCACACAGAAATGGGGAAACATCACTGACGAGCCTACCGTGCACCAGTTGATCCAGTGCATGCTCGTCATGGGTAATGGAACGCACGTGGTACACTGGTTAACCCAGGCACTGCTCTCTCACACGCAATGCACCTTACAGCCTCTACGGGATAAATGGGCGGCAGACAGAGAGAAGGCCTGGACAGACAAGGAATGGGCGGTGATACTGGCAGGCCCCTGAAACATTCCCCGCAACGCACGCTTTAAACAGATCCAGTTTTATATCCTGCACCGAGAATACTTCTCCCCATACAGAATAAACTCATACTTTCCAGGCACAACAGCTGGGTGCCCGAGATGCACCACAGAAGGAGCGGACCTCCTGCACATGATGTGGCAATGTCCACAGATCCGACCGTACTGGCAGTTGGTGTTGCCGCTACTGGAGAGTAGTACAGCGATGCCAATCCCACTCACATGGGAGGTGTGCCTGTTGGGACTCTTCCATAGACCTAAACACAATAAGGTGCCCTCCTGTTTCTGGGACCTCGGCCTCATCACTGCAAAACAGCTCATTATTAAACACTGGAAGTGTGCAGATCCACCCAGGGTAGAACACTGGCGCGCATCACTGGACAACTGGGCAAAGGCAGAAAGCATATCCCTTCACAATGAGGAGACGGCAGGGTTGCGTAAATTCCCCATTGCAGCGCTCTGGGACGAAATGCTACACTCCTTCCACAACGGATCCCAGACATTAGTAGCACCCCCGGGACATGCCTCCCCAGACGGAGAACACAGTGATAGATGCACCACACCAGACACCGCAGAAGTTTGACAGGTTGCTAATGCACCCGACGCATAGTAGAGACGGGTACTGCCCCCCGCACGCCCCCCTCCCTCCCCACTTCACCCGCGCACAGCGCCCACTGCTGGCCACGCACCGCCCTTTCTGTCCTGCGGAAATAGGCACGGACCAACTATGACACCACCACTGGACCCCCCCCCGCCGCAGGATCCAATGACCACCTCACCGCATGCAATACACCCCCAAGTTTGGTAACCCTGTTCCTCCCCATTATTATTATCCTCACATGTCCAACACGACAAGATAACATGGGCGGCATAATTGAGTAATGATTCAACCTTTGTATTTCTGTGTGCAAGATAACAATGTGCTTTATGTTTCGCTCCGTGATCCATGTACACACTTCTTCTTTTACTGAGCCTTAATGTACCGAAATACTGTATGATACATGCCTGTTTTATCCTATGAACCAAATAAAGGATATATTTAAACAAAAAAAAAAGTTTATGAGGAAGACTCTGTTTCCTTTATTTGTAAAATGTACACAATCTCTCCTATAGATGTCATGCATATTGAAGCGTGGATTGTTATTGTAAATGGAACCCATTCTATAGTCTCAGTGAAAGGCCACAAACAGTTTTATTCACATGCTTCCTAGCTTTTTCATTCTGTGGACAATATTGGCTGGACCAGTTCCATTTCTGCCTTTGGCATATATTAGAATAGACAAAGGCAGTTTGGGGGAAAAGTGACATCAATTCTCCAAAGGTGTCTTTCATAAACATTTCCAGTCCTACCCCAGTCAAAGTGCCTAGGTCATTGCCACCACAGTGCACTATTATGAGGTCAGGGTGTTGGAGATGCATAAAGGATTTCACTAATGGCATCAATTGGTACAACTTTAATCCTCTCTGTCTAATCCATTTAATGTCTACTTTTGATAAACCTAGGTCTTTGTGATTTCCTTTCTGTTGTGCATGCCTTTCACTCCAGAAAATATAGCTGTGTCCAACAATCCACACTTTAAACATCTTGAAGAGAGGTCTGGATGCACTGAGATGGTGTCTGTAAATGAAAGGGCAGTTTGAAGATTTTTTTTCTAAAATGGTGGATAAGTGGAGTTTTGAAAAGAAAACCAAAGAAGTGATTGGTTGTTTGGAATGTTACTAGCTACAAAAGTAGGGTGCAATTTTCTGTTTTTTAAAAGCCTGTTATTTATTGGTTAAGAAAAAGTGATAGAAAACATTACTTAAGATAAGTTGGTATACCAACAAGTCAAGCACACTTGCTGTTTTGATTTGCAACATTGTATGATGAACTTTTCACCTGAATTGTCAGTTAGGTGTTCCCTGAAGTGTTTCTATGGTAACATACAGAATGAGGTTGGGGGAAGGATTTAAAGTTTTATGAGCTGGAAAGGGTTGAAAAGTTCAAGCATTTTAAAAGTGTCTTTCATTTTTAATGTGTGAATAAATGTGATTTGCTATTTATTTGTATATGTGTGTGGTTTGAATGTGTTGATAGACATTGTTTGCTGTTTGCTATAGGATTTTTAGACTGCCTTGGGTTAAAAAGGGGTTTTTACAATGAACCAACCAGCACATAAACACATAAACTTGAAAGATGTATGTAAAATATAATTTTTTAAAGGATTTTTTTCATGCCAGGGTGTGCTTCCGGAACGACTTACGAAATGTGAACAGTACGCGTACGCAGCATCTATTGTAAAAAAAAAGTTTCTATTACTCATTTTTTATAATCCCCGGGGAACCCATCCCCCGGGGCTTAAGTTATTTGTTTGTGGGGGTGCTCTCTGCACCTCCACAGCCCCGGGGCTTCATTTAAAAAAAAAATTAAAACATTTGTGTGGGGGGGGCTCTCTGCCCCCCACTCGCCCCGGGGACCACCACCTCCCCGGGGCTGTAATATTAAAAATAGGGGGCCCGTGATGGACCCCCTATCCACGGGGACACCAGCCCCCGGGTCTTTTACATGTTGGGAGGGGGGCCACGTGGCCCCCCTCCTGGAGCCATTGATGGCCCTGGGGACCACCACCTCCCCAGGGCCAGCTACTGCAGTGTCCCGGGGTGCCTACCTCCGGGACACTGCTGTTTGCTATGGTAGGGGGGAAGCCTCGCGGCTCCCACTCTACCATATCAAACTGCTTTTGGTCAGAGAGAGCAGCATGTTACCTGCTCTCTCTGACGAAAAGCAATGCCGGCTCACAAAGGACGTGGGGAGCAGGCTGGGACCGTGGGGGCATTTGGGCTCCCCCCACGGTCCCCAACATTTTTTTTTGCCCCGGGGATGGGGTCCCCAGGGCTTATTAAAAATTTGTAATAGACGCTATTTTTTGGGGGGATAGATGCAACGTACGCGTATGGTGCAAATTTCTGGTCGTCGTCCCGGAAGCACACCCTAGCATGAAAAAAATCATTTAAAAAATTATATTTTACATATTTCTATCAAGTTTATGTGTTTATGTGTTGGTTGGTTGTAATTAGAGCTTTTCTGTTTATTGGTACCTATAAGAAAGTACTTATGCATAGTCTAAACTTGATGAGGACTAGTGTTTTACAGTGTGTTGAACTGTTGACGTGTGTTTACAGTAGACTTTTGAATGATGTGATGGGGGTAGGGTGGAAAGATATGTCAGTTGGAAAGGTTTGAAATATTGAACCAATAGAAATGTGTGTTTGCTTTTTCAATTATTGTGTAAAGAAATTTGATTTGTTAGTAATGTTTATATATGTGTAAATTGAGAGGGAAAATGTGCCCTTTTTTCGTTCTGCTGCAAGCACCGGAGCAGAGAGATTCTGTATAAGGCTATCTGCTGTGTGAGTGGCATTCTTCTTAATCTACAAATCTGTTTGAGAGGTGAGTTAAAAAGTTGTAAGGGAATGTATATGGTGCATTTCATTAAAAAAAAAAGAAAAGTGTTTAATCTTAAAAAGTTTGCTGAATCATATTTGCAGTTTGTTTGGTTTTGGATAACTTTTGTGGTAAATCATTTGGTAAATTAACGTATTTAGTTAGTAATCTTTGTTGAATAAAGTGCAGTACTAAAAGAATTAGAATATGTGCAGTCACTTATACAATGCTGTAGTTATTATAGATAGAGTGCTGCTTACACTCTTGGACAGATTTAGAAGCTTTTTGGCTCTCTTTCTTCTTGTGTTGTATCTCATGATTGGATGTAATGCTGGCAAAAAAGAAATGCTGCAAATAGGAAATGTATTTTGAAAATGAGTCAGGTTTTTGCACTGTAATGTAGTGGTCATATACATGGGCTGTATTCTGTCACTTAAAATTTACAATTTCTGTCCAAAATCACACTGAGTGTCTGTGTAAATTAAAGAATTATATTTGCACCTTTTTCTATAATCTCACCTGTCTCTCCTCACGGTCTACCTCTTTATGCTTATACTGTCCTCTCTCTTCTGATATTTCCACTCTTTTCATATTGTCATTTGTCTTTCTTGATAGTGCTGCTTCTTTTCAAACTGCCTTCTGTTTTTTAGTCTCCCTCTATCGTCATTGTCCTCTTAATCCTCTCTGTTTTATCATACCTCCTCTTAACAATGCCCCAGTCAATATAGATAGAGTGCTGCATACACTCTTGGGCCGATTTACAAGCACCTTGGGCCTCTTTCTTGTTGTATTCTGTCTCATGTTTGGATGGAATTCTGGCAAAAAAGTAATGCTGCAAATTGGATATGTATTTTGAAAATGAGGCAGATTTCTGCACTGTAATGTAGTGCTCATATTCATGGGGTGTGTTCTGTCACTTAAACCTTTTACTGAGGTAAATGTGTTTTAGTAAAATGCATGGTTTTAGAATTTCTGTCCAGGATCACACTGAGATTCAGTGTAAATTAAAGAATTATATTTGCACCTTTTTCTATAATCTCACCTGTCTCTTCTCACTGTCTACCTCTCTCTGCTTATACTGTCCTCTCTCTTCTGATATTTCCACTCTTTCCTTATTTTCACTTGTCTTCCTTGATAGCGCTGCTTCTTTTCAAACTGCCTTCTGTTTTTTCAGTCTCCCTCTATCGTCATTGTCTTTCCTGTACCCTAATGTTCCCCCTTCTCTTTAAACTCCCTCTTCTGCCCTCTTAATCCTCTCTGTTTTATCATAGCTCCTCTTAACAATGCCCCAGTCAATATAGATAGAGTGCTGCATACACTCTTGGGCTTGGGCCTCTTTCTTGTTGTATTCTGTCTCATGTTTGGAAGTAATGCTGAAAATTGGAAATGTATTTTGAAAATGAGTGAGGTTTCTGCACTGTAGGGCTCATATACATGGGCTGTGTTCTGTCACTTAAAACCTTTACTGAGGTAGATGTGTTTTGGTAAAATATATAGTTTTAAAATTTGTGTTGAGAATCAAACTGAGTGCCTGTGTAAATTAAAGAATTATATTTGCAACTTTTCTATAATCTCACCGGTCTCTCCTCTCTTTCTACCTCTCTCTGCTATTACTGTCCTCTCTGTTCTGATATTTCCACTCTTTCCTTATTTTCACTTGTCTTCTTTGATAGTGCTGCTTCTATTCAAACTGCCTTCTGTTTTTTTTTAGTCTCCCTCTATCGTCATTGTCTTTCCTGTCTCCTAATGTTCCGCCTTCTTTTTATGCTCCCTCTTCTTCCCTCTTAATCCTCTCTGTTTTATCATATCTCCTCTTAACAATGCCCCAGTGAATATAGATAGAGTGCTGCATACACTCTTGGACAGATTTACAAGCACCTTGTGTCTCTTTCTTGTTGTATTCGGTCTCATGTTTAGATGTAATGCTGGCCAAAAAGTAATGCTGCAAATTGGAAATGTACTTTGAAAATGAGCCAGCTTTCTGCACTGTAATGTAGTGCTCATATACATGGGTTGTGTTCTGTTACTTAAACCTTTTACTGAGGTAAATGTGTTTTGGTAAAATGTATGGTTTTAACATTTCTGTCCAGAATCACACTGAGTGTCTGTGTACTTTAAAGAATTATATTTGCACCTTTTTCTATAATCTCACCTTTCTCTCCTCACTGTGTACCTCTCTCTGCTTATACTCTCCTCTCTCTTCTGATATTTCTACTCTTTCCTTATTTTCACTTGTCTTTCTTGATAGTACTCCTTCTTTTCACACTGCCTCCTGTCTTCTTAGTGTAATCTCTGCTCTCTTTTTAAGAGTCATATAATAGTGTGTTCTATACATTTACAGTGATATATTTTTTTTAAATATATTTTTGTGATCAATACTGAAAAAAAGTCATCATGCCTAGTAAGGCTAAGAAAACAAAACAACAAAAGAAAGCAGGTTATTTAAAGAGACGTCATCAACAAGAAAAATGTTTTAAGAAGACGCAAAAATGTCATGGTAAGAAATCAAAAAGTTTTCTACAAAGATTGGTAAACAGTGAGAGTAGTGTGCAGAAAGAAAAAAAATATCAGTGTTTCTGCAAGCAAGGGAAAAGAGAAGCACCGTGTTGTATTATGTTCTGAAAAAAATGAGTATAGTACAAGGAGGAAAAACCAATACAAGAAGATACGGAAAAGATGTACTATAATCGAGTTGTTTTAAATTTGAGTAAGATTGTAAAGAATTGTAAAAGAAAAAGAGCATTTTACAAAAAGAAGAAATATATTGAACATGTTGTTGAGAAAGCTTTTGAATTGAAAAAAATACTTTTTACTGTAATAATCAATAGAATTCGATCATTAGATAAGACAATCCATTTAATGAAGGCCAAAAGTAAGTGGAAAAGAGTAATTAATAAAAGTAATTTTTCAGAGGTGTTTGAGGGTGAATGGAAACATAGTTCAAGTTCTGAGCCTTTTTTTATGAGGAGAGTTATATTCAGAGTAATGCGTTGTTGCATGCAGTTGACACAACAGGTCATGCTTATGAGGTTAAAGATTGTTGTCCTATTAGAGAAAGAGAAAATTGTTCCTAGAAATGAGGAACAGTTTTTAGCTGATGAAGTTTTAGGGAGACGTCCTAAAGCTCCAGTGTACACTTGGAATTGCAGTAGTAATTGTAGTGTACAGCAGGAATCTATAGATTTTTTATGCAATTCCTTACGTAACTATACTAAGAAAAGTGTTAAACAAAAGATGAAGATGTTACAAGGATTAGACCCTTGTAGAATTAGGGAAAATACTGGTTTGTAAAGACATTCTTAGCTTGTCTTACTAAAAAAGTATGTAGAAGTATTTTTCACCATTTCAGGATGTTAGCAGTTAATCATACTCAAATGAGGAAATTAGTGAGAAGGTTGTATTATGCAAAAAGTCCAGCACTCATGTTAAAAAAGTTGAACAGTGCTCTTTTGCATGGATCTATATCAGATGTAATAAAAGTTTGTGATGGAATTCAGGTTAGTTACTTTGGTCCTGAGGAAGACAGTATAGATATTGATACATTAATAGAAGGAAATGTACAAGAGAATGTACAAGATTGTAGTACAGAAAATTTTGAGCAAGAAATTACAAAGTTTAAGGTTATTTCTGGTGAAAGGTCAAATTGTTCTTGTATCATGAGTGTCAAAATTGTTTCTTTACATGTACCACTTACATAGACTCTAAAAGATTTATATTTTTGACTTTACCAGACTGTGAATCAGTGTACTTTAATAATTTAGTTAGAGGAACTACTCAAAACATGGAGTGTAGGCAATGTAAGTGAGAAATGTTATCAACATTATTTATACATAGCTATGGACAGTATGTTATTTTGATGCTGCAACGTTGTAGAGCTGATGGAACAAAATTGGAAACTTTAATTAAAAATGTTGTAGCTACTCAAGTATCAATATCAGGAAGAACTTTTGTAACTGTTGAATTATTTTTCATGATGGACCTTCTACAACATCTGGACACTACACTGTTTATTTAAGATTTCTAAAAGGTTGGACACATTGTAATGATACTCAAATAGTTTTTAAGCAACTTTTGCCTAAAGAGTTACCAAATTCTTACCTAATATTTTTAAAGCCTAAATTTTAAGAGCTACATTTTGGACTTTCATGGTTACTGCTGTTAAGGTACATTAATTTGGTGTTGTAGAGTATTTTCTAATGGAGGGTGAGGAATTTGAAGGATATTCCTCATGTTGATGTTGAAGCAGTGTAGGTGTATGAGGTCGTGGGTGATGTGGCTACAGCAGGGGATATTGAAGATTAGTCAGTTGGAAGTGTTATGGATTAGTAAGAGTCGTTGTAGGTGTTTTCTTGAAATTCCTGTGTAGAGTGTTTCAAGTGTGTAGTCTGTTGTCAATGTGGGCCTGTGTCACTGTTCTTCTTCTCTTGGTTAGACTCCATTTGTAAATGTTGCAGAGCATGACTAGGGTGTTATAGCTATATGAGGAGATGCTGTAGACTTGCTTTCACATGCAGAACGAGAAGTTAAGGATGAATCATAAGTTGTGTACATGGTAAGTAGGTGTTGGTACTGTTTACAGTGTAGTTGGCCAGCAGAAGTCATCTGAAGGTGAATAGGTGGGTTTGAGGATGAGTATCTTCATGTTGTGCAAGTTCAGATTTACAGAGGTGCTCCTTATCCACTTGGTGACATCGTTAATTATGTTGTGGAGGCTAGTTGTTATGGTATGTGGTTCCTTGGTGAGGAACAGGATGAGCTAGGAATCTTCAACGTAAGAGATGATGTTGTGGTTGAGATGGCAAGCCACTTGTGTAAGGGTGGCTATGAAGATGTTGAATAGTGTTGGGTTGACGGATCAGCACTGGTGGAGGGTGCAAATGATATCAATGGTTTTGGATCAAAATACTGGAATGCTAATGTTCAGAGTTACTTTTGATCATCTTTCAAAGTAAGAATTACATACATTCTATTTGGCCATGAGGAAAAGTTTGTGAAACCTTTAACAACTTTTTTTCGAATTTTATCATGGAATAAAATTAATGATGGTGTTTTGTTATTTCTAGATTGTTTGACATACCTCATAGTTACGTAAGAAATTGGTCTTAGAAAAAATCATGTAAGATATATTTTATTTCTATTTTTGAAATATTTATTGAGATTGTAGTTTTTTTTAAGATAATCTTCTTGATTGTCTGTTTGTTTGCCCGCTGTTGTGATGAGTACTATTGAACTCACTGTTTCTAGTGAAATTCAATATATTCTGAGAACAGCAAAAAAGGCAAATTAAATGCTTTAGAAATGATTTTGTGTTGTATAAGATAAATTGTAACTATTGTTTTTGTCTTCTACAGATGGTAAATTTGCATGATTTTTTTTTTTATTTATTATTTTTAAGGTAAGTATAACTAACTATCCAAAATGATGGATGCGATGTACTTCTACAAAAGTGAAGTAACACGACGTCTATGGTGTACAAACATTGTAAAGATGGTTTGTATCTTTGAAACACATTTTAAGAAATTTAAAAAACATATATAGTGAGTCTACTTGTCTTCTTTGTATTTAACTACAGCACATCAACTGCTTTGGAATTGGAATTGGTAGAACCGAGGTACAAGAAAGCTGAAAACAAATGCGTAAACACGCAAAGGGGGCAGGGTAGACATACCCTCACCCCCTAGGCCTGCTCAGGGGGTCCCACAAGGACCCCCTGAACAGGCAAAACCCTTGCTCCATAGACTCCACTGGTTGCCCATAGAACAAAGGGTGGCCTTCAAACTGGGTTGCCTCACGTTCAAAGCCCTCCACTGCACCAGCCCCGTTTTTCTGAACACACTCATCACCCCACACCGACCTACGCGCAACCTCCGATCAGCCCATCTCCATCTGTTAGTCGCCCCAAAAGTCAAAACCAAGAAATTCGGTGGCCGTCGCTTTGCCCACCTAGCCCCTGCTTTCTGGAACCCTCTCCCCCTCTCCATCAAGCCCTACCCTTCTTCATTTCAGGAAACTGCTCAAAACCCTCCTCTTCTCCTCATCAGGCTAACTCTGCCTCCCCAGACCTTACACTCACTCACTCTGTCACTCAGCGCCAGGAAACCTCCGGTGTCAGTGCGCTCTATAAGTTTCGTTTAACATAACATAACATAACAAGGCCCCCCAAATTTTTTTTTTAAATCGTGGGGTGCGCTTACGGTACACGAACTTCGCGGAAAAAAAAAATATCGGTCTGCTTTTTTATAAATTAGCCCCCGGGGGGACAATATCCAGAGGGCAAAATGTTTTAAAATATGTGGGGGATCCCAATCCCCCCAACATTGCCCTGGAGACCACCACCCCCAGGGAAAAGTAATTGTGATTGCAGGGGGCATAGTGCCCCCCTGCTACCCCAGGGACCACAACCCCCTGGGGCTTTGTTTTTGTATTAAAAAAATTACAATTTGTCAGGGGGTCAACCCCCCACATGCCCCGGGGACCGCCACCTCCCCGGGGCACCTATATGTAAAATAGGGTGTTCCGTTACAGACCCCTCCGGCCCTGGGGACTACCACCCCCTGGGGCTTTCTTCATGTTGGGAGGGGGGCAGCGCGCCCCCCCTCCTGGAGCCCTCGATGGCCCTGGGGACCGCCACTCCCCAGGGCCAGCTCCTGCAGTGTCCCGGGGTGCCCAATCCTGGGACACTGCTGTTTGCTGTGATAGGGAAGAGCCTCACGGCTCCCACCCTACCACAGCAAACTGCTTTTCGTCAGAGAGACAGCATGTTAGCTGGTCTCTCTGACGAAAAGCAATGCTGGCTCCCAAGGATGTGGGGAGCCAGCTGGGACTGTGGGGGCTTTTGGGGGCCCCCCACGATCCCCAACGTTTTTTTTCTCCCGGGGGATGGAAAATTTGTAACAGACGCTTTTTTTCACGGTGCGAATTACGTAAGACGTACGGTGCGCAGTCCGTAAGTCACCCCGTAAGCTTACCTAAGCAGGAAAAAGTAAAATATTTTCAAATATTTATGAAGTGTATGTTTGTGTTTATTGGGAGATTTTAGTAGCTACAAGTAAGTACAGATGCAGAGTCTAAGGTTCAAGAGGAAGACTCTGTTCCCCTCATCAGTAAAATATATACCATCTCTCCTATAGAAGCTATGCATATTGAAGCGCAGATTGTTATGGTAAATGGACCACATTCTATAGTCTCTGAGAAACGCAGAAACATATTTATTCACACGCTTTCTAGCTTTCTCAATTTGTGGACAAAATTGATTGGACCAGTTCCATTTTTGCCTTTGGCATATATTAGAGTAGACAAAGGCAGTTTGGGGGAAAAGTGACATTTAATTTTTAATATTTAATTTAATAGCGATTTCTAAAGCGCCTGGTGACCCAAGGGCATCCCCGCGCTATAAGATTTGTGATCCTGTTGAGGGGGAGGGAGAGAGGAGAGACACTTCTAGAGGGACTCTATTTAGGGAATAGATGTGTCTTTAATTTCTTGCGAAATGCCAGGTAGTTAGGTTCCAGTCTGAGGGAGCGGGGAAAAGCGTTCCATCCAACAGCTGCTTGAACGGAGAATTGTCGTCCTCCTGTGTGAGTTCTTTTGAATCTAGGAATGCTGGCCAGGTTCTCATTCTGGGATTGTAGGGATCTGGTTGCTGTGTAGGGGGTGATCATTTTGCTGAGGATCGCCGGACCAGATCCGTTGATCGGCTTATGTGTCGTGCACATCACTTTGAATTGCACCCTTTGGTGCACAGGGAGCCAGTGCAGAGCTTTGAGGGCCGGCTTGGCGGACATTCTGGAGGGGAGGTTGGTGAGCAGGCATGCCGCCGCATTCTGTGTCCGCTGGAGCTTTGTTAGGGTTGCCTCAGGGGCTCCCAGGTAGACCAAATTGCTGTAGTCCAGGCGGGACAGTACTAGTCCCTGGATGAGCAGTTTCCTGGAAGTTGGTGGCAGTAAGGGGAGAATCTTGCGGGTCGTGCGCATGAGCCCGAAGCAGGTGCCCAAAGTTTTAGCTGCTTGTGTTTTCATAGAAAGCTCTGGTTCGAGCCACACACTGAGTGTCTTAATTTCACGCTTCGGGGGGGGGGGGGGGATTTCCCCGAACACGTCGGGCCAGAGTGCTGGAGGGATGGTCGTCCATTGTTTCCCTAGGAGCATCACCTCCGTCTTTGACCCATTTAGTTTTAATGATGAATTATTCATCCAGTTGTGAATTTCTGTAAGACAATTGGTCAGGTTTTCTGGGTGGTCGATCAGTTGGGACAAGGAGACAACCAGCTGAGTGTCGTCAGCATAGCTTACCATTTTTATGTTAAATGGTGTCACCACGTCCTCAAGGGGGGCCATGTATACATTAAAAAGCATCGGGCTCAGGGAGGAGCCCTGAGGGACACCGCTTGTGAGTGGGAGGGTGGATGAGTGGTGATTGTCGTCCCACACTTGGAACGTGCGCCCTGTAAGGAAGGATTTATTCCAACTGAGTGCCGTCCCGGTAAGTCCTGCATCTGCTTGTAAAGGTGTCCTTCATAAACATTTCAAGTCCTACCCCAGTCAAAGTGCCTAGGTCATTGCCACCACAGTGCACAATTATGAGGTCAGGGTGTTGGAGATGCATAAAGGATTTCACCAATGGCATTAATTGATGCCACTTTAAACCTCTTTGTCCAATCCATTTAATGTCCACATTTGGTAAACCTAAGTCTTTGTGAATTTCTTTCTGTTGTGTGTACCTTTCACTCCAGGAAATATAGCTGTGGCCCACAATCCACACTGTAAGCATCTTGAAGAGAGGTCCTGATGCACTCAGATGGTCTCTGTAAATTAAAGGGCCGTTTAAAGTTTTTTTTTCTAAAATGGTGGATAAGTGTAGTTTTAAAAAAAAGCAAAGAAGTGATTGGTTGTTTGAAATGTTACTAGCTACAAAAGTAGGGTGCAATTTTCTATTTTTTTAAAGCCTGTTATTTATTGGTTAAGAAAAAGTGATAGAAAAGGACATTACTTAGGATAAGCTGGTATATAGACAAGTCAAGCACACTTGCTGTTTTGATTTACAACAATGTATGATGAACTTTTCACCTGAGTTGTCAGTTAGGTGTTCCTTGAAGTCTTTCTATGGTAACTGGCAGAATGTGGAATGGGGGAAGGGTTGAAAGTATTGTCAGTTGTAAAGGGTTTAAAAGTCCAAACAATTTAAAAGTGTGTTTCATTTTAATTTAATGTGTGAATAAATGTGATTTGTAATTTATTTGTATATGTGTGTGGATTGAATGTGTAGATTGACAGGAAATGTTTGCTGTTTGCTATAGGAGTTCCTGACTCTCTTGGGTTAGTTAGGGGTTTTTACAATGATTCCCAATGTTCCGTTTTTAAAAAATGTTTTAGTTTTGTACGCTTCCGGGACGACTTACGTAATTCGCACCTTACGCGCACGGTAAATCTATAAAAAAAAATAGCCTCTATTAATAATGTTTTATAATCCCCCAGGGCTTTTTGTATTTGTTTGCGGCCGCCACACCCGGTGTTTCCTTTAAAAAAAAAAAAAAATCATGTGGGGGCTCTTTGCCCCCCCACTCACCCCAGGGACCGCCACCTCCCTGCGACTGTAATATTTAATATTGGGGGGTCCGTGATGGACCCCCCAGACCCAGGGATGACCACCTCCCGGGGCTTTGTGCATGTTGGGAGGGGGGCCGTGCGGCCCCCTCCTTGAGTTTCTCGATGGCCCTGGGGACCACCACCCCCCAGGGCCAGCTCCTGCAGTGTACCCGGCTGCCCAATCCCTGGACACTGCTGTTTGCTGTGGTAGGGCAGAGCCTCACGGCTCCTACCCTACCACAGTAAACTGCTTTTCGTCAGATAGACTAGCATGTTAGCTGGTCTCTCTGACGAAAAGCAATGCCGGCTCCCAAAGGACGTGGGGAGCCGGCTGGGAGCAAGCATGGGGGCATTTGGCATCCCCCCACGGTCCCCAACATTTTTTTTTAGATCCGGGGGATGGGGTCCCTGAGGATTATAAAAAATGTGTAATAGACGTTATTTTTTTTTACGATAGATTTACTGTGCGTGTACGGTACAAATTACGTACGGTGCAAAGTCTGTAAGTCGTCCCGTAAGCTTACCCTAGCATGTAAAAAATTATTTGAAAAATGATATTTTAGAGATTTGTTTGAAGTTTATGTGTTGGTTGGTTCTAATTAGAGCTTTTCTTTTTATTGGTACTTATAAGTACATACTTATGTATAGTCAAAATATGTTAAGAAGCAGTGTTTTATAGAGTGGTAAACTTTTGTCCTCTGGTGACAGTTTACGTTTGGGGGTAGGGTGGAAAGTTATGTCAGTTGACGATTATTGTGTGAAGGATTGATTTGTTAGTAATGTGTATATATGTGTAAATTGAGAGGGAAAATGTGCCATTTCATTGGTTCTGCTTTAAGCACTAGAGCAGAGAGATTCTGTATAAGGCTATCTGCTGTGTGAGTGGCATTCTTCTTAATCTACTAATCAGTTTGAGAGATGAGTTTAAACATTGTAAGGAATTGTCTTTGGTGCATTTTATTTTTAGTAAAAGTAATGTGTTTAATCTTGAAAAGTTTGTAAAATTGTATTTTGAGTTTGACTGCATTTGAAGTATTGTGATAAAATCATTTGGTAAATTAATGTGGTTAGTGAGTCAGGTTTTTTCAATAAAGTGCAATACTAAAAAATGTAGAATGTGTGTAGTCAGTTAAATGTTTTGGTTTGGTAAATGTGTTTTGGTAAAATGTATGGTTTTAAATAATTTGACTAGACTCACACTGAGCATCTGTGTAAATTAAGGATTTATAGTTGCACCTTTTTCCATAATCTCTGCCGTTTTTCCTGACACTCTACCTCTCTCTGCTTATACTGTCTGTTCTCTTGTGATATTTTCTCTCTTTCTTTATTTTTACTTGTATTTCCTTATAGTGTTGCTTGTTGTCATAGTTCCTTCTGTACTCTCAGTGTCTCTCTGTCATTATTGTTTCCTTTGTTTCTTAATAGTCTCCATTCTTTTCATTCTGGTTTGCCCGACCTTTTAATGCAACGTGTCTCATCATACCTCCCTTTTTAGAATTCCTCAGACAGAATATATAGACTGCTGCATACAGTCTTAGGTAGATTTACAAGCCCCTTGGGCCTGTTTCTTGTTTTATTGTGTCTCATTTTAGCTTGTAATGTTGGCAAAAATATAATGCAGCAAATTTGAAATGTTTTTGAAAAATGAGTCAGGATTGTCTACTGAAATGTACTGTTCATATACATGTAATGTGTTGAGTCACTTAAACGTTTAAGTGTGGGAAATGTGTTTTGTTGAAATGTATGGTTTTAAATAATTTGTGTAGAATCACACTGAGCATCTGTGTTAATTAAGGAGTTATAGTTGCACCTTTTTCCATAGTGTTCACAAATTCTGCATAAACCATGTCCCCTCTTCCTGCATTATCTCTCCTTTGTCCACAGTATCTCCCCTCTGCCTGCACTATCTCTCCCTCTGCCTGCAATATGACTCTGTATGTCTGCACTATCTCTTCCTCTGCGTGCACCGTGTCTCTCTCTGCCTGCAGCATCTCATTCTCTGTCCGTCTGCACCATTTCTCCCTTTGTGTGCTCCATCTCCCCTCTGTATGTAACATGTTTCCCTCTGTTTGCTCAATGTCCTCTCTGCTGCACCATTTCACACTCTGTGTGTACTATCTCTCTCTCTGCCTGTACCTGTCCACTGAAATGTATTAGTTATATGTATGGAATGTATTCAGTCACTTAACCGTTTTACTGTACTTGATGTGTTTTGGTAAAATGTATGGTTTTAAAACATTTTGTCTAGAATCACACTGAGTGTCTGTGTGCATTAAGGAGTTATACTTGCCCATTTTGTAATAATTTCTCCTGTTTGTCCTCACAGTATACCAATCTCTGCTTGTACTGTTCCCTCTTTTGTGATATTTCCCCTCTTTCTTTATTCTCACTTGGGTTTCCTCAAATTGCTGCTTCTTTTCATAGTCTTTCCTTTTCTCTTAGTTTTTCTGTGTTTTCATGATCACCTGTGTCTCCTAAAGGTTTCCCTTCTTTTTATACTGCTTTCTCTGTCTTCTTAATTCTCCCTCTCTTCTCATATATACCTCTTAACAATTGCACAGTCAGTATACATAGAGTGCTGCATACACTCTTGGGCAGATTTACAGGCCCTTTGGGCCTCTTTCTTGTTGTATTGTGTGACATTTTTGGATGTAATTTTGACAAAAAATTATGCTGCAAATTGGAAATGTATTTGCAAAATGAGTTAGGCCTGTCCACTGAAATGTAGTAGTTATATATATGGAATATATTCAGTGACTTAACTGTTTTACTGTACTTAATGTGTTTTGATAAAATCTATGGTTTTAAAAAATGTTGTCTAGAATCACACTGAGTGTCTGTGTATCTTAGGGAGTTATATTTGCCCCTTTTTCAATAATCTTTCCTGTTTGTTCTCACAGTATACCACTCTCTGCTTATACTGTCCCCTCTTTTGTGGTATTTCCCCTCTTTCTTTATTCTCACTTGGGTTTCCTCATAATGCTGCTTCTTTTTGCACTCTTTCCTTTTCTCGTAGTCTTGCTGTGTTTTCAATCTCACCTGTGTCTCCTAATGGTCTCCCTTTTTTATACTGCTTCTTCTGTCTTTTTCATTTTCCCTCACTCCTCATATCTACCTCTTAACAATTGCACAGTCAGTATACATAGATTGTTGCATACACTGTTTGGTAGATTTACAATCCTTAGTGGTGTCATTAGGGTTGGTGTCACCTGGTGTGGGTAACTCATAGTGTCACTCCCTCACAACTTACTTGATGGTCCAACTTAGTCTGTGCCTGCACAATGTCCTCTTTGTCTGTACTATCTCTCCCTCTGACTGCACCATCTCCTGTTTGCTACACTTTCTCACCCCTGTGTGTACCATCTCTCTCTTTGCCTACACCATCTCTTTCTTTGTGTTCACCATCTTATCCTCTGCTTGCACCATGTCCCCTCTGTCTGCACTATTTCTCTCTCTGTCTGTATGTTCTCCATTCCGGCAGCCCCATTTCACTACCTGCCTCCATCATCTTTCCCTCAGCCTACACCATTTCACCCTTTATGTGCACCATCTCCCCTGTGCCTGTACCATGTCTCTTCTGGTTGCACCATTTCTGCCTGTGTGTACATGATCTCCCCTCCGCCTGCACTATGTTTGCCTCTGCCTGCATCATCTCTCCCTCTGCCTGTACTATCTCACCCTCTGCCTGAACCATCTTTACTCTGCCTGCATCATCTCTCTTTTTGTCCACACTATGTCTGCTCTGCGTGCACTATTTTTTCTTCTGCGTGCACCATTTCGCCCTCTACCTGTAATATCTCTGCCTCTGCCTGCACCATCTGTCTCTCTGTGTGCACCTTGTCCCTCTCTGCTTGTAGCATCTCGCCTTGTCAAACAAATAATGCAGCAAATTTGACATGTATTTGAAAATGAGTCAGGATTGTCTACTGAAATATAGTGGTCATATACATGTTATGTATTCAGTCACTTAAACGTTTTAGTGTGGGAAATGTGTTTTTATACTCTATTTATCCCCTTAAAGAGCAGTGTATGTTTATATCCTCTTTTCTATTTATATTTCCTATTATTTCATAGTCCTCTTTCTGTTGTTGTAAGTGTTTCTATTTTCATATTCTTAAGTTTGTTGTCATAATCTCTCCTGTCTTCTTATAAGTAATATTATTGCATTTTTGATATTATTTATTTTTCTAAAATGATATACATATTTTATAATAGATTCTTTTGGTCATCACTGAAAAAATCATCATGCCTTCTAAAATAGAAAAGAAGAAAGGACGAAAGAAAGCAGTTTATTTAAAGAGGACTCATCTACAACATTTATCTGAAAAACTATGTGGTAACAAAAAGAAAAAATGTCCTGGTAAGAAAACTAAAAGTTTTTTGCATAGATTGACAACCACTAACAGTAGTGTGCGCAAAGTAAGAAATACTGTGACTGTATCTGCAAGTAAGAGAAAAGACAAGAACCATGGAGCAACTTCAGAAACAAATGTATATAGTAAAAGGTGGATACATCAATTTAAGAACATAAGACAGAAGATGTTTTATAATAGGATTTCACTGAATTTGACTAAGTTAATAAAGAATTGTAAGAAGAAAACCACATTTTATAAGAAGAGGAAATGTATTGAGAATGTAGTTGAGAGAGCTTATGAATTAAAAAAAAACCCTTTTTGTTTTAGTAATCAATAGAGTTTGATCAAAAGATAAGCCAATCTATTTAATGAAGAACAAAAGTAAGTGGAGAAGAATAGTTAATAGAAGTAATTTTTCTGAAGTTTTTTGGGGTGAATGGAAACATAGAACCAATTATTCGAAATGAAGCAGCAAATGCTATGGAAGAGGTGGAAACAGCAATGTAAGAAGTGTAGAAAATATATGAGCACGTGAGAGAACAGTTTAACCATGGATTAGTTCATGAAAAGAATGAGTGCTCTTGCTCTTTATTTCAACCTATCCGGTTGTATGTGAGTGGAAAAGCTGGAACAGGAAATCGTTTTTTAATTAAAGTAATTTCAACTTATTTACACAAAACAACTGACTCGCATTTGTCTTGTGTTGTCACTGCTGCAACTGGATTAGCGGCACACAATATTAAAGGAGTTACTTTACATTGTTTATTAATGCTACCAGTAGAGCATGACAACAAATTAGAATACCACAAGCTATCTGGAGAAGCTTGTTTTGAAGTAGCAAGAGTGCTGAAGAAAATGAAAGTTCTCATTATTGATGAGGTAAGCATGGTATCAAACTTAATGCTTGCCTTTGTGCATTTAAGAATGCATCAAATTCTTAAAGCAAACTATGATGTATTATTTTGAGCCAAACAAGTCATAGTTTTTCGAGATCTATTACAACTTACTTCTGTGAAAGGACAACCAGTGTTTAAAACACTGCAACATGAAGATACCAGAAAGTCTCTGGGGAGCATTGGTAATATTAATATTTGGTCATATTTTGAGTACAAGGAACTTACTAGTAATATGCGACAGGCAAATGATGCAGATTATGGAAATATTCTTCAAGGTATAAGAATTGGAAAAGTGACAGAACATGGCAAAGCTTTACTGAGACAATTACTTCCGAATTTATTTCCCAATGAAAATATTGTTCCAGAAAATATATATATGAATATTGCACAAACCAAGTCTGTAATCAGCTTAATGCCAACACTGCGTGAATGATCTCTATTCAATGAAGAAAAGTTAAAGTTGGAAAATGAAGCAATTATAAAAATGGAAGCTATTGATAAGATAGAGCAAGAAGGAATTACTGTTATTTTGACTGAAAAGTTAAAGAGGAAATTGGATTCTTTGGAGAAGTCGATAAGTAAAACTGCTGGTTTAGTAAAGAATTTATATGCATGTGTAAACTGGTGGGTAATTTTACGCCGTAATTTGAATGTGGAAAAACGTTTAGTAAATAGAGCAATGGGTAAAATTGTTGATTTTGTTAATTATGTAAATAGAGATTGAGTTAAATTTTTAAAGATTAAATTTGATGAAATTTCTGAAATACAACAATTGAGTCATTGTTCATCTCGGTTTTTGCTTGTAAAATATTTGTATGTACGCAGAAAACAGTTTCCTATTTGTTTGTCAAATGCAGTGACTATTCATAAATCTCAAGGTCTAAGTGTAGATTGTGATTTAGTGAATATTGGGAGTACCGTCTTTAAAGAGGGAATGGCACATGTTGCTTTGTCCCGACTCAGATCTTTATCTGGATTGTACTTGATTGATTTTGATGAGGCAAAGATTAGTGCAGATGCAAATTGTGTGAAAGAGTATAATAGGTTAAGAAGAGAATATGCTCCCTATTTAGATCAATATCCAGTATTTGAAAAGCATGTGGTTGGTAGAAAAAGAAGATTTCAGAATATATGTAGTGAAACTGTAGTGTAAGGAAAAAAACAAGATGAAGTTGCGCCTGCAAGCAAAAAGAAAAAGGACAGTGTTGAAGAGAATGTTGGTTATCGGTTTGAAAATAGTTGTGATGTCAACTGCTATGCTACTGTAGTAGTTAATGTTGTTTTATTTCTTGAAAGTTTGCAACAGCAAAATGTTGAAAATCGGGACGAAAGATTGTGCTCATTGTTGTATTCTGTTTATAAAAAATGTACTACTGATAGAAGTAATACATAATGTGTTTCTGATATTCGAAATGTTTTGAACATGTGTTCTGGTTCTACTCAATTTATACAGAAAATTCAACAAGATTGTCAGGAATTTTTAATGTTTACGCTTAGTGTACTGGAAGATGAAGGTATAGATATTGAAAATCTTTTTTGCCTTTCCTATAAATGGCAACATGACTGTCAAAATTGTTTGTTTACTTGTAACAGCAATATTGACAGTAAAATATTCATATATTTGACTTTACCAGACTGTGAATCAGTGTCCTTTAACAATCTAGTTAGAGGAGCAAGTCAAAACATGGAGTGTAGCCAATCTAAATCAGAAATGTCATCAACATTATTTATACAAAGATACGGACACTATGTTATTTTAATGCTGCAAAGTTGTAAAGCTGATGGAAGAAAATTGGAAACTTTAATTAAAAATGTTGTAGCTGGTCAAATTTCAATTTCAGTAAGAACTTTTGTAGCTGTTTCAATTATTTTTCATGATGGACCTTCTATAATGACTGGCAGCACTAATGAACTTTTTTTGGTGTACTGTTGATTGTTAAATATGAGACCTTTTAATGTAGTATTCTGTGTTAAAAGGGTGTACAATGGGTGTTAGTGGAGGTGTTTTCAGCGGATCACTGAAATAATATCGAGGGACAAAATATCGACTTGCCAAAATATCGTGGACAAAATATCGACAGTCAAAATATCGAGTTTGTATCTACAGACAGGTAAGTACAAAAATATTGAGTACAAAATATCGTTAACAATAATATAGATGTAAAAAATATCGACTTTATTAAAAACAGTGTTAAATTAAATTAATATTACATTTTAATTACTAAAATATACTTAAAACTACTTAAATTAAATTATAATAATTAAATAATAAATGAAAATAATAAAAATAATTTTTTACAATCTTATTTGTTGACCCTGAACCCTAAAAATACCCCTTTACCCAAAAACCCAAAACTGACCCTGAACCCTAAAAATACCCCTTTACCCAAAAACCCAAAACTGACCCTGAACCCTAAAAATACCCCTTTACCCAAAAACTGAAAACTGACCCTGAACCCTAAAAATGCCCCTTTACCCAAAAACTGAAAACTGACCCTGAACCCTAAAAATACCCCTTTACCCAAGAACTGAAAACTGACCCTGAACTCTAAAAATACCCCTTTACCCATGAACTGAAAACTGACCCCGAACCCTAAAAATACCCCTTTACCCATGAACTGAAAACTGACCCTGAACCCTAAAAATACCCCTTTACCCTAAAACTGAAAACTGACCCTGAACCCTAAAAATGCCCCTTTACCCAAAAACTGAAAACTGACCCTGAACCCCAAAAATACCCCTTTACCCTAAAACTGAAAACTGACCCTGAACCCTAAAAATGCTCCTTTACCCAAAATTTATCAATATTATTTAATTACCAATTAATTATTAATTAACAATAACAATAAAGTAAATATATTAGAACATTAGCTGTAATTATTTTAATAATTAATATTATTTTTTCCAAATTAATTACTTAAAAATAACACAAAATTATATATATTAAAAATGTACTCTAATTAATGTAATTAACTAATTACAATTAATTAATTAACAATTAATTACTAATACAAAATATGTTCAAAATTATATTAATTAATTAACTAATTAATATTAATTAAGTATCAATTAATTATTAATTAAAAATATTAACAAACATATATTAATTAATTAATTATTATTAAATTACTTCCCACCCTATTCCCCTATAAACCCACAACCCGCTACAGAATTACATTACGCAATTATTATAAAAACAAAATTCATTTAATAAAATATTTTATAACATCAATACACACTATTCACACATATTATTACATAAAAATACACTATAAAATATTATATATTATTAAAAATTCGATATTTTTGCTATCTATATTTTATACAGTTGATATTACTTCACTTACCTGAAAAACGATATTTTTGTAGTCGATATTATGTCCAGTCGATATTTTGTCCAGTCTATATTTAAAACTCGATATTATGTCCAGTCGATATTTTGGAGTCGATATTTTGTCTGTACACCGTTTTCAGCAACACCCATGGCCTTTTGAGACTGCTCTACATTTACAAGAAATTGTAAACCTGAGGCACTGCAAAAAATGTATGCCTGCCCAGGAGAGGCATTAAGGAGGTGCAATGGGGAAAAATTCCCCGTTTTTCTTCTTTTCTCTATGTGTGCTGCTTTCTGCATCATATGTAGAAAAAGGAAAAGTCTCTTGAGATTATTTTTGTAGAGAAAGGTTTGCCTATCTCTACAAAAATAATCATCCATGCACCGTAGACACCTTTGCTCCATTGTGCTAAGGTTTTTTCATTGGTGCAGGCAGATCATTGTGCACTAGCGCAAAGGAAAAGGATAGAAATATGCTGCATTTTATAGATATGGCACATTGCTGTCTTTTTCTTTTGCCATAGGGAAGCTTAGCAAGAATGCCTGCTGCACTTTACTATGGCAAAATCTCATAAATGAGGCCTATGTGAGAAGTGAATTGAATTACTGATGGTGCAAAGTAGGCATAAGGGCGTAGAGTGCTTCAAACTCCTACAGACTGTGCATACATTTTTGTATGCACCTGTAAATTTTCCTTTTTATGTTTAATTTTGCAGTTTCTTTCTTTTCACTTGCAGTACACACTCTGTTACTCTTGGTATACTTTTCCATTGACTCATTGAAGAGTGTGTAGTAAGGCATTCACTACATCAAAACAGTAATTAGTAGATGTAGAATAACTGGTAGATCCCCAAAGATATGACAGTTATTGTGCACTGTGACATCACCACCATGGATGCACCATATTTACAATGTGGTGCACTATGAGGCAAAAGATATGTGATGTATCTGTGCTGTGAAGATGGTGCATTTCTTCATTAGCATTGCAAGCAAAATGCAGCTGCAGCATTGTTGTTTGGACCCTATGCTCATAATGCTGTAACAGTCCTTACACCTGCTTGAAATAGTTGCAGGGTTTCGACGCAGTACAAGCCCAAAAGTGACTGAATGAAATCTTATACATTTCCCTTAGTCACTTTTAGGAGGTGTTCCTGCACCAGAACATCCCCTATCTAAGCAAGAAAGTCTCCTTTTGGCGCACAGCTTTACAATGTGACGCACCTTCCAATTACGTCAGATTGTAAATAGTATATATATCATGGTACATCTTTTGCAGCACCGTGTGATGCAACTGTTGTGTAAAGAGGGCACAAGGGGGTTGTAAAAACGCCCTTAATACATACAAATTCATCCACGCAGTTTCACCAATAGTGCAAATTGAAGCATAGACTTGTAACATATTTATATATATATGTTACATTCAAGTGCTTTGGAGGTACTACAGTATACTATAGGTAAACACCCTATAGATTTATGCTGTAGCACATCTTTATAGTTTTGCACTTTCATATTCATTCATTCATTTATGAACTACACATTTTTTCTGACAAACTTTTACAGAGAAACATAGAAATATAGTTCTTTTTTTTGACCAGTAGAGGTAGTTCTAAAAAGAACTGGTTTTTTTTCTTTGTTATTTTGTAATTTTTTTTAAACAAAAACTAGAAAAATGGAACGTCTCCAAACAAAAAACTAAGGACCTGTATAAAAAATGAAAAACAAAACACTTTTTGGGGCATTGGTGGTGCTCCGCCTCCTTACAATCAGGCCCACTGACTGTTCCCCATAGCATAGCAGTTCATTGCAGTGTTTGCAGAGGAACTTTATTTCTGCAAACTGGGCAACAATCACATGCGTAGGAGTGCTTCCTGAAGGTAATGCAGTGGAGGTGCTCGCTACTGCAGGTGGTACAACATCCTGTCGGCTGCGTGTGGCCTCTCTTGCATAGTTGTTCGGATGCAAGTTTTTTACATGCTGATCCATGCTTGCAGTCCCAAATAAAGATTTTTGGGTTGGGTAACCACAAGACAGTGTCACTTGGCAGATGTTGCAAGTGACCTTTGGAGCATTCACTTTCTTCTCCCCTTCTGGAAAAGTAAAAAATGAAAGCCTCCTTCTTCTGAGGAGAAGGAGGCTCAGGAGGATAAGTATTTACATCTGAAGAGTGGTCCGATGGAGATGGAAACCGAGCAGCCATATTAATAAAGAACAGTTGTACAAAACTTCACCTTGATGGAAAAGATCCTGCTTGTCTGAAAGTCCAAGTAGAATGAAGAAAATGGGAGGGGTCTTTCAACTATTGGAGTTGGATGTATTTTGAAGCAATGAAATCTCTTCTTTTAATGTCACATGACTGTACGTACTCTTACGGTGCGCTTACGGAGCTCTTACGTTCCGCTTACGATGCTCTTACGGTGCGTGTACGCTGGACGTACGATCGCGATATTCGTAAATTAAAAAGTTAGATACGGTTCTTAAAAGTTAAAGAAAAACATTTTCTTGATTATCCCAGATAATGTCTACCTTTAAAATTTTAAATAAATAAATACATAAATCTATAGTTTTTAATATTATAAAACTTTCGGAAGTGCGCGTACGGGGATCGTACAAATGTAGATGATGTCACACGGAAGCGCGGATGCGCCACGTAACGTCAAAACGTACTTGTGACGTTTGCGTGTGCGCTGAGTACAATTTACAGTACAAATGTAGGTGCGTTCACCGTACGCCTACGGTGCGACTATCTAAAAAAAAGGAATATTATAACATTTTATTTTTATATTTGTAAAAAAAAATTCATGAATAAAAAGAAATATTTTGGAGTTTAGTTTTGTTAATATTTTACTTTATAATATGAAATATAAATAAAACAAATTAATATGTAAATATTTATTATAAAAATGAGAAAAATGATTACAAACTGATTTTATTTAATAATTAATACATTTAAGAATTATCATTTACAAAACTTTTCGAATTCACTGAAAAAAATCCATAGGTTTCTCCTACATTACAATTAAAAAACCTTACACATTTGCTGAAAAAAGCATGGGTTTCACACATGTTATAGTTAAAAATTAGCATTTAAAAAAACTTTGAAATTCACAAAAGGATGATGTCATCTGTGATGTCATCAGTGATGTCATTTGAGATGTTATCAGTGATGTCATGCGTGATGTCACTCACCATGTCATGAGTGATGTAATATGTGACGTCATCAGCAGTGCATTGCGGGCACTTAAGTTATAGTTAACTATAACGGGTAAATTTCAATGGTTTTGTATGAGTGAAATGTCCAGCTAACTATAACATGTGAGAAACCTATGGTTTTTTCAGTGAATATATATATACACAGATTTGGATTTTCATTAAGACTTCCAAACTACTGAACAGAATTACAAAAAGGTTGCATTAGGGCCCAACAAGTAGCTTTCTGCCAAATTTGCCGTAATTCTGGTCAACGGTTCGGGCTCTAGCCGCGTCTAAAATCCATACTGGGAATTGAAAGGGGAAAATACAATTACAATTTACAAGACACCAGTTGAAGTGAACATCAAGCTAGTTTTGAAAAAGTTGCAAGGATTCGTCAAACTGCCCCAAAGATATTTGAAAAACAATAAAAGTTCCTCCTGAATAAACTAGGTCCATACTCTTTCACTAACTCATACACATACTTATATACCCATTCACATATCTACACATCTACTCACACAATACTCACTTACCTCTACCCCTACTCACATTGCCACTCACTGAGCCACACAGCTGCTAACAGAACTACTCACTGACACATACAGCCACTCACACATCCATTCACTTATACACAAAATCACTTTCATATCCATTCACACGTCACTACAATCAATCTTGTACCCACGTACGTAGCTATACAGCCACTCAAACAAATTGTTACTGTGCAAAACACCCACTAACTCACCCATACACCCAGTCAAACTTTAACTTACTTACCCATACATCCACTTACACACATGATGATCCAACCACAGCCCCACAGTCACTGATACAACCTATAATACACACACTGACACTCACTCACCTACTTATTCACAAATACAAACACTCTCATATCCAAACAGCCACTGAGGTATCCACTTCCACACTGATATAGACAGTCATAGTGCCACTCAGTTGACATATATTAGCAACAGTATCACTCATTAGTAGTACAAAAATAATAGCGGAAAAGGTGCTTGGGCCTTATATAACTAATGATTTATATAAGTGCAACACTTTATTTGGCACAGGATCATAATCAGTTTCACCACTAAGGGTTTGAGATCACGTAGATCCTTGAGAACCATTAAATTAGAGGATACCACATTTCTGAGCAGGCCAACGTCATCTTGCAGCACTTGAAATGTCTTAAACTGTGTTTTGACTGTGATGTTCTATTATGTCTCAACCAGGGAAGACTTACAATCCGGCAACTCACAGAGGGGTTGGTGGGTCAGCCTCCCACTGATTTTACCCTCCCACACTATCATTTTGTTTGTCCATAATTGTTTTAGTGGCTTTTGGAACCCTTGAAGGCAGCCACTCCCCAAAACTGGAAGTACAATATGCTTCCCCCTTCAATTGCCATTGCTCACTGCTATAGGCCAAGTGTCACTCGAAATCAAAAATCCAATCATTTATAACCAGCAAGTGTGTTGATCATTAATAGGAGAGGAAATCCACCAGTCTCAGGCCTCCATTGAATGTTGACTTACAGCACTTATGCAAAAAGTGCAATTGATGGACAGAATGCTAAACAATATCATACATTCACCCCAGTACAGAGATCTAGGTCTAAATCCATTGTTTTTTTGCTCACCATGCCATTCCAGTTTGGACCCAGCCATATGCTAATCAGTCTTGACCCTGTGTCCAATTGGAACTGTCCAGCCCGAACTGCCAGGCCAGGTCCTCCCTGGACTAGAAGCAAGAATCCTAGGAACGGTTTCGGGCTTTCATCTCTCATCAGCAAGGATAGCTTGATTACAGTGGCATGGAGAGCACGGGACTCATGTCTGAGCATACCCGTCCCACTCGGGGTGACAATGCAAAAACAACAGTTGATGGACAGAATGCAGAACAATGTCATACATTCAACCCAGTACAGAGATTTGGGCATAAATCCATTGTTTTTTTGCTCACCATGCCATTCCAGTTTGAACCCAGCCATTAGCAAATCAGTCTTGACCCTGTGCCCCATGGGAACAGTCAAGCCCGAACTGCCAACCCAGGTCCTACCTGGACTGGAAACACATGGCCATGCCTGAACTGGGGTGATGGAGTGAGCTAAAGAATGATGCTGGATAAAAACTCAGAAAAGTTGACTGGGGGTGAGTATTTGATTTGCTCAAGTGCTCCATCCATCATCCCCTTTGGTATCGCTTTGTTCGCCCTAAGTGTGGCAGGGTAAGGCCAGACGTGGGTCCATTGCTCACTTTGCCACTGGATTCAAGATAGCCTGGCTGATGAGGGTTATGAACCCAAAACTGGTCCCAGAATGCTTGTTTCTAGTCCAGGGAAGACATGGCTTGGCAGTTCCGCGCAGGACTTTTCCCATGAGGCACAGGGTCAGACTGATTTGCATATGGCCATGTATGAATTTGGGTGGTGGAGTGAGCTAAAGAATGATAATGGATTAAACCCAGATCAGTTGACTTGGTGTGAGTGTTTATTTATTTATTTATTTAGTAGCAGTTTTATATAGCGCGTACGTGACCCATGGGTATCAGAGCGGTTAACAACATGTGATATAAATACAAAAATAAGTGTACAAACGAGCAGAAAACATGTTGACTTAGTAAATGGCGATTTAGACATAATAATTACTATAGCTTAAAAATCTTGATTTGCAACATTTAAGGTAATGATTCAATACCTGAGTTAATAAAGTTCTGAGGTAGAGATTAAAGGTGTTACATCAGATCCTATGGGAATAAAATCCATGAAAGTCTCCGGTTTCGAATTATCTAGATTATGGGAGTAACTTGTTCATAAGAAAGATCTTTATTTCTTTCTTGAATGTTGTCGTGTTTCTAATTTTTCTGATGTTTGCAGGGAGGGAGTTCCAAATCCTGGGCGCTACGCCTGTGAAGGTCCTTTCATAAGTTTTTTTCTTCCTAAAGATAGGCGGTTTCAGGAGCAGATCGTTGGCATTCCTGACAAGTCTGTTTCTTCCTGTGATTTCTTTTTTGTGGGCGAGATATTTAGGTGTGTTGTGATTAATCGCTTTATGGGTTATACAAGCCATTTTCATCTGTACTCTGGCTTCAAAAGGTAACCAATTTAAGGCCTTCAAGTGAAGTTTTATGTGGTCAAATTTCCTCGAGCCTGTAATTAGCCTTGCCGCTGCATTGAGGCAGGCTTTTGGAAAGGGGCGACCACTCGGTCCCCCCGAACGTATGGTCAGGTGCCCCGATCCCCCCGGGAAACCATTTTGGGCGGGAGGCGTGTCACGGCTGGTATGCCCGAAGCGGCGTAGCCGGGGCGCGCCTTTTCCCGCCCAAGAGGGGTTGTCCTAGACACTTACACCGTTGGCCACGCCCTGTAGGCGGTCGGAAGAGGGTCCACACCCTCCCGGAGAAGAATAAAAGGAGCAACAATCCAAGGAAGCATCCTCATGTTCCTGTGCTTGGAAGCTGCACTCCCTCGTTGCACGTGAGCCCTTGACGGAACAAGAGCCAATTTTGAGAACTTTTAATTTTGTGTTTCTTCTTTCAGCGATTTCGAAGCTTCTTGACCTAGGACCTCGAGGAATATCCGTGAACGATGCCTGGCAAGAAGGTCGGAAAGAAGGTTGGAACCGACCAGATGCTTCGTATGCTGGTGAAGGACATGGCGGACATGAAGAAGCAGATGGCGGCAATGAATGGTGCGGGTGGACCAAAGAGAGTCATCGGACCAGCATTGCCGGGAGTAATCCCTAACGGGAGAGGTAGAAGGGCCAGGAAGGGGGCATCAGGGGGGGAGGCTCCGGTTCCCGAATCACCTCCAGCGAGCCCGGTCACTCCGATCGAGGCCCCAGTTCCGGTCCCGAACGCGGGACAACCGATCCCAGTGGTGGTCACTCCTCTGAACGAGGGGGATATGCCTCCTGAGCTGGCTGCCCAGTTGGCGGCATGGTTGGGCAGAGAGAACGAGGGGGCCATGGCTGATGAAGCCAGGTCGATAATGAAGCAGTTGCGGCAATCGAAAGATGCTGCGAAGGCACCTTGTCCTCTTGTTTCCCCGCAGGTTCCCGTGGAGCAACCAGTATCGGGCGATGGTTCGGCAGCGACAACGGTCACAGCTACTGGTTTGGGTAAGCAGCCATTGCCGATGGAAACATATCCCGATGGATGTGAAAGGAAGGATTTGGGCTGATAAATATGTGAACATGTTTTCCTTGTTGACCGATCACTATGAGATTGAGCATGTGAGAAATCAGAAAGAGTTGTTGCATCCTAGTGTATGGCGTGCAAAGATGGCGGGTTTCAGAGTAGATGAAACGATCGCCAATTGGGCCAGGGCGTTTGGAATGTTCACTGCAATTATGGGGGAACGTAGGCCCGAATTATTGTTGGAACTAGCCGTTTATCAGACACGTATCATGGAATTCTATGAATCGTACGGGGGCAATCAATGGTGTTGTTATGATAGCACATTTCGTAAGTCCAAGGAGCACGACTCATCCCTGATGTGGGATTGTTTCGACTCCATTTCCTGGCAGAAACTTGAGAGGCCGAACACGGCGAAGTCGCCTTCTTTGGGCGGGAACGGGGTTGAGCCTTCCCGCCATTCTTTGGGGGCGCCCTTTCGAGCGGGCACAAGCAGTGATCAGAACGCGAAGAATAATGGGAACTCGGGTAGGAAAGGGGTCTGTTGGAGCTTTAACAGAGGCAAGTGCACTAGGCCACATGGGACATGCAAGTTCAGGCATGAGTGTGCAGGGTGCGGACAGTCCTCACACCCCGAAAGTTCGTGCAGAGCCAAGAATGGTGATACGGGAGGTAGAGGAGGCGCCAAACAGGTCTAAAATCGACCGAGGGGCACCATTACCTACTCCTGTTGATATCATGGCACTGATCCCTTGGCTGAACGAATACCCTGATCATATCTCTGCTGGGGTGTTGCGAGACGGTTTCTCATATGGTTTCCGCATCCCGGAGGGGGATTTTCGGGGGGAGGCACAATGTAAGAACCAACTATCGGTTCAACAAAATACGGCGGTGGTGCAGGCAAAGATTGGGAAGGAAGTGGCCCGAGGTCGGGTTGCTGGACCATATGGCATGCCACCAGTTGGCGATTTTGTTTGTTCACCGTTGGGAGTGGTCCCCAAGAAGGACCCAGGTGAGTTCAGGTTAATACACAATTTGTCAGCTCCTAGGGGTCTTTCGGTGAATGATGCGATTGACCCGGGAGTTTGTTCGGTGCGGTACGCATCCTTGGATGAGGCCGTTGCCATTTTGAATCGCCTGGGGCCCGGAGCGCTGATGGCTAAATCAGACACCGAGTCAGCGTTCCGGCTGCTCCCGGTACACCCAGATGATCAGCGTCTCCTAGGTTTTATGTTTCAAGGACGCTATTACATGGATAAATGTATGCCAATGGGTTGCTCCATCTCTTGTGCGTATTTTGAGAAATTCAGTAGTTTTTTGCAATGGGCGTTCACAAGAGCCACGGGCTTTACACAGGTTATGCATTACCTTGATGATTTTCTGTTTCTGGGGGCAGCCGGGGACACGGAATGTTCACAGGCTTTGAGGGAATTCTGTAATCTTATGAAGGAATTTGGCGTGCCACTGGCACCAGGTAAGACGGTAGGGCCATCTACTACACTCGAGTTTCTGGGAATTGAGCTCGATTCTGTAGAGGGGTGCTTCCGCTTGCCCAAAGAGAAGGTAATGAAATTCAGGGCCTCGCTCGAAATGTGTCTCGGCGAAAGAAAAGTAACTCTCCATCAGTTACAACAGGCTGTGGGTCAGCTTAACTTTGCCCTTAGAGTAATACCGATGGCTCGCCCCTTTTCCCGTTCTATCGCACAAGCCATGGTGGGCCTCAAGGAATGGCACCACCGCACAAGACTGTCAGCAGAGGTTCGCCAGGATATGCGCATATGGCTGGCATTTCTGGCGGATTTCAACGGTCGTGTCGTGTGGACCGATCCACCAGTTTCCTCGGAAGAACTGGGGTTGTGGACCGACTCGGCAGGGAGTGTAGGTTTTGGCGCCATATTTGGCAATCAGTGGTCGGCACGAACCTGGCCTGTGTGGTGGCACGATAATGGACTCACTGGTAACATTGGGTTTCTGGAGCTGTTCCCATTCTGGTGGCCTTGAAAACTTGGCCAGAGGGGTTTCGTGATCGCTCTGTGGTGTTCTGGTCTGATAATATGACCGTGGTTGAGTGTATCAATAATCAGGCAGCACGCTGCAAATGGATTTTGAGATTGCTGAAGGAAATTGTCCTGCTATGTATGAGACTAAACGTCCACTTTAGGGCAAGACACGTGCCAGGGGTACTAAACCAGGCAGCTGATGCACTCTCTCGTTCCCATATGCAGGCCTTCCGGGGTTTTCTGCCCTCAGCGGACTCGGTGGCGGCACCATTTCCCGAAGCTCTCTGGTCTCTCGGTGCCCTGGATTACAAAACCTCGTGGGAGAGAGTCTAGCACCCAGGACAAGGAAGGCGTATGAAGGGGCGTTCCGTTCCTATTGGTCCTTTTTGGGTTCAGCTAGGGGGGAGCATTGGGGGCAGGAGGAGTATGTTCTGAAATTTCTGGTAGCATTACATCAGGCAGGTAGATCAGTGGCTACGGCCAATACGCACCGGGCCACCATTTCCTTCATGGCGCGGGCTCATGGCATCCAGGACCCCACATCGTCCTTTCTTGTACAGAAGGCGCTGCGTGGGTGGCAACGCCTTGAGGGTCGTAGATTAGATGAGAGGCACCCGATAGGTTTAGAAAGATTGTCCCTGTTAATGTCCGTGCTTCCTGCGACATGTTCATCTCAATCGGAGACGGTGCTGTTCCGGGCCGCCTTTGCATTAGCATTCCATGGGGCTATGCGTGTAAGCGAACTGGTAGCAAGGAACAGGCAGGACACGGGGGGAGGACTGTGTCGAGAACACATTCAAATTAAGGGCGAGACAATGGTGATCTCAATAGCCAGGTCCAAGACCGATCAGGGAGCGATCGGGGACAGTGTGGTAGTCCAGCGGATTCCGGGGTCTCCCATGTGCCCGGTTAAATGCGTTGAAGAGTACTTAGCGCTGAGGGCGGCAGCATGGGGGGGAAGCTTGCTGAGGCACACCGACGCCACCCCACTGACTAGGTTTCAGTTTCAGCGGGTGTTATCAATGGCAATCGCGGCGGCGGGCTTGAACCCGAGCGATTTTGGGACCCATTCCTTCCGGATAGGGGCTGCTACAGAGGCTACAGCCAGGGGTCTGAGTGTTGAAAAAGTGAAACGGTTGGGGCGTTGGTCCTCGAACTGTTATAAAAGGTATGTGCGTTTGCACATGTTGTGAAGCTAATGTCATGCACTAATGCTTCTTGTTTTCTGTTTGGTTTTCAGTTTCGCGAGCAGGCTTTGCGGGGCGGACTGTGCAGTTGACCCAACACCTGGGGACCAGCGGTCAGAGATCACCGGCTGAGGAAAGAGTGGTGTGGGTCGTTGGCCACTCATACGTGAGGCGCGCCGCAGACGTATTCAAAGCAGGTGACATGATTCACGTGGCTGGGGAATACGGGTACAGGGTGACCTTCCACGGAAGGGGCGGGCTCTGTATTGACCAGTTTCAAAATTTCATTGAGGGACTGTTAGGGCGGACGAGGTCACCGCCATCTATAATCATAGTGCATCTTGGGGGCAATGATTTGGTGACCATTGGTCGAAGAGTACTTCTCGAGTTAATTTTGTCCACAGTAAGTTGGTTGGCGAGAAGGGTTTCGGGGTGCACAATCGCATGGTCACACATGATTCCTCGGAAGGTGTGGCGGGGGGCCCTCTCTGTGCCAGCTTTGAACCAGTCAGTAAAGAAGGTTAATAACAAATTGACTAGGTTGTTTCGTACAGGTAAATTGCAGTGTATTCCACACGGGTGTATCCGGGGGGACCATATGTATTTGGCGGATGGGGTCCATTTGTCCCAGGAGGGAAATGTCTTACTCATAGGAGACTTCTTAGCTTGGTTAAAGAGTTTACGTAACTATGACCTTTAGTAGGAGCTTTGTGGGGGGTCCGGATAGCCGGTCAACTATCCGGCCTGTGGCGGTAAGGTCATGATCGGTGAGCAGTAATTGGAAGATCCCTAGAGGTGGGGCGCCACCCATTATGGATGGGAGCGCCCGGGGGGAGGCGGCCATTGGCCCCTCACACGGGGAGGCGGTACCCTTCTAAGGATGGGACCGCCGAAAGGGAAGGCGGTCAAGGCCCCTCCCTGGGGAGGAGGGGCTACGGGTCCCCTCCTTGGAATTTCCCGGGGCCAGGACATCCGCGACGGCGGATGTGGTAAGCAGTGTGGGGTGTCTACGCTACCTTCTAGACACCTCACACGAGTCCTCGGACGACCACCAAGATGGCGTCGAGTAAATATGGGCCCCCGTTAAGACAAGGGAAATTGGAAGTTGGCACAGAGGTACAGTCCTCTGTGCGCCCGCCCCTCACAAGTAAGAGGGGGAGTTCTGGTTTAGGGATCTGACACCGGTTACGACCTTGCCGTTGGCCCGTAATGTTAGGATGTACAATTTGAATTTTGAGAAATGCATTTACAGGATGTTTTAGAATCAGCTAGGAGAACCTTTGTATTAAAGATATGTTAAGGTCAGCCAATAAACATCGTAATGTATAAATGAAATTGTACATGATATGAAACTGTTATTTTAATGTTTTAAATTTTGTTTCATATTTTAATAAATACGGCCGGGAGGGTAACTCCCTCCCGCCTTCCAAAAGCTCAAGAACTGTATCCGTCTTCCCATTCTTGGGGATTGTGTTGGGAGGGGGTGACGGGTATCCAGGCCATATGGAAAGGGGCGACCACTCGGTCCCCCCGAACGTATGGTCAGGTGCCCCGATCCCCCCGGGAAACCATTTTGGGTGGGAGGCGTGTCACGGCTGGTATGCCCGAAGCGGCGTAGCCAGGGCGCGAATTTTCCCGCCCAAGAGGGGTTGTCCTAGACACTTACACCGTTGGCCACGCCCTGTAGGCGGTCAGAAGAGGGGCCACGCCCTCCCGGAGAAGAATAAAAGGAGCAACAATCCAAGGAAGCATCCTCTTGTTCCTGTGCTTGGAAGTTGCACTCCCTCGTTGCACGTGAGCCCTTGACGGAACAAGAGCCAATTTTGACCCACCCACCAGCCCCTGATGACAGCGATTTGTATTGCAATAAAATGGATTGATGATGATATTACTTCCTTTTCAGGTCGTTTTTAATAAAGTTTGGTGTTTTGATATACAATAAATGGTTGCTCTTTTAGCATGAACTCAGGCGAGTATCGCAGCTGTGTTGGAAAAGTGTATTGTAGAGACAAAATTTTATACTTGAAATGCCTAGTATAATTGCTTATTTCGTTCTCATTAAACAATGTCGTATTTATTTTGGTCGGGCGGTAAGGTCATGATCGGTGAGCAGTAATTGGAAGATCCCTAGAGGTGGGGCGCCACCCATTATGGATGGGAGCGCCCGGGGGGAGGAGGCCATTGGCCCCTCACACGGGGAGGCGGTACCCTTCTAAGGATGGGACCGCCGAAAGGGAAGGCGGTCAAGGCCCCTCCCTGGGGAGGAGGGGCTACGGGTCCCCTCCTTGGAATTTCCCGGGGCCAGGACATCCGCGACGGCGGATGTGGTAAGCAGTGTGAGGTGGGAGGGGGGTCTACGCTACCTTCTAGACACCTCACACGAGTCCTCGGACGACCACCAAGATGGCGTCGAGTAAATATGGGCCCCCGTTAAGACAAGGGAAATTGGAAGTTGGCACAGAGGTACAGTCCTCTGTGCGCCCGCCCCTCACAAGTAAGGGGGGGAGTTCTGGTTTAGGGATCTGACACCGGTTACGACCTTGCCGTTGGCCCGTAATGTTAGGATGTACAATTTGAATTTTGAGAAATGCATTTACAGGATGTTTTAGAATCGGCTAGGAGAACCGTTGTATTAGAGATATGTTAAGGTCAGCCAATAAACATCATAATGTATAAATGAAATTGTACATGATATGAAACTGTTATTTTAATGTTTTAAATTTTGTTTCATATTTTAATAAATACGGCCGGGAGGGTAACTCCCTCCCGCCTTCCAAAAGCTCAAGAACTGTATCCGTCTTCCCATTCTTGGGGATTGTGTTGGGAGGGGGTGACGGGTATCCAGGCCATATAGGAGTGCCGTTGAGATTTTTGGTAGACCAGCCAGTGTAGTACAGCCGTATTCGATCCTGGAGATAACCAGAGAATGCACCGCTAGTTTCAGATCTGTTTCAGTTAAAAAGGATTTCATCTTTCTCAGATAGTTCAAGTGGAAACTAGCGTTTTTTGCCATGGAGTTATTGTGCGTTTTCATATCCAGGATCTCATCCATAGTGATTCCGAGAGATTTTTCCGAGTCTACTAGCGTTGGGATGCACTTTAAAGCTGTAATCATTTTGGACCATTCTTTCACTAAGGATTGATTTTTATGTGGTGATATGAGCAAGAATTCTGTTTTGTTGGCGTTCAGCTTGAGATGATTGTTCGTTAACCATTCCATTGATAGATTCAGGGCATCATTCATTGTGGTTATGTTTTCTAAGCTAGCAATCTTGATGTACAATTGCGTGTCATCTGCATACATGTGGTAGGATATTTTTGATTTCCGTAGAATTTCTGTGAGAGGTTCGATGTATAAGTTAAACAGAGAAGGAGATAAGGTGGATCCTTGCGGCACTCCGAGTGAGTTTGGGCAGGAGGGCGATAATGCTTGGTTTACTAGGAATCTCTGAGTTCTGTTCTTTAAAAATGATTCAAACCAATATAGTACCGTGCCTGATATTCCCATCCTAACATGTAGTCTGTTCAGTAATTTTTCATGATTGACTGTGTCAAATGCTGCTGGCAAGTCTAGGAGGATGAGTAGACAAGATTGATTATTATCTAGCGCTTGAAGTGCATCATCGACAATGTGTAGGATTGCTGTTTCCGTGCTGTGATTAGCTCTGAATCCCGATTGGTAGTCCTCTAGTAAGGAGTAGGTGTCAATATGTTTATTTAGCTGATTTTGTACACATTTCTCTATGAGTTTGGCTAGAAAAGGGATGTTAGTCACTGGGCGATAATTGTTTGGATCTGTTGAGTCCGCTGTGGGTTTTTTGATGATTGGGACAACTTGTCCCGTCTTCAGGCTTTCAGGCATGCACCCCTGTGTGAGAGAGGCGTTTATGATGTCAGTCCATATTGTAATCATGTTATGGCTAATTTCTTTCAGGCATTTTGATGGAAGTGGGTCGTTATAGTTGTTGTTGGGTTTCGTGGTTGCTATTATTTTAGCAATTTCCATCTTGTCTAATGGTTTGAAGGTGTTCCAGTGGGCATTGTTGTTAGTCGTTAAGTTCTCAGAATTTGGACCAGAAGGAAATGAATTAGTGTTGTCTTTGATATTATCAGCGGCGGTCTTAAGCTCTTCTTCTAACTTATCTGCTTTGTTACTGAAGAAGGTAGAAAATTCATCGCAGCTTAGTTGTGTTTTAGTAACCTCATGGGCAGATTTTGCCAGTATGTTGGATTGTTGTTTAATGATTTCGAATAATTTGCAAGGTCTATTTTTGGCGTTATCCAGTTCAGTTCTGATAAATTCCTTTTTAGTGATAATAATCTTGTTATATTCATTTCTGATTTTTCTGAGTGATTTCAGTGTAGGGGAGGAAGGGTGTTGTCTCCATATTCTTTCTGCTCATCTCAGATTTCGTCTTTCTTCATTCAATATTCCATTGAACCATGGATTTTTATTCTTTTCCGTTACTCTTTTTATTTTGAGTGGTATGTTGTCATTGACTATTTTTGTTACTGCGGAATTGTAGTGGTTCGTTAGATCGTTAACATTTATCAGATTGTCAGGTGAGTACAAGTCTCTCTTGCAGCTTTCAGCTAGCAAATCCATATTAGCGTCTCTGGTATCTCGGATCCATTTTTTTTCTCATTTTGGTAGTTTGTGTCGCTTTTATTTTCTCCTGTGATGGTATTCGGAAAGTTATGGCGTGGTGATCTGACCAGTCGCACTTTTCAATGGAGAGTATTGAGATGTCCTTGTTCTTCGAGATAATCCAGTCTAGTGTAGCCCCTTTGAGTGCGTTGGTTGATGGCAAGCTTGGTATAGTTTTAGGTCATTTAAGAATTCTTTAAAGACATTGACTTGTTTGTCGTTGTTGTCGTTCCAATGAAGATTGAAATCACCTAAAAATATATTGTTGATGTCAGCGTTGGGGTTGGTGGTGATGATCTCCATCATTTGGTCAATGAAATTCATATTGTTTCCTGGTGGGTGGTAAAGGGCGTGTAGGTTGCAGGTATGCTCAAACGCTCCATCCATCATCCCCTTTGGTATCTCTCTGACTTACAGCACTTAGTCATACTAATGCTGCTGGGCCTGTTATTTCATGGAAAATCCTCTTTGCTGCCCCTCTCTGAACGAATTCTGGTAGTCCCACCTCTGGTGAACACCACAGAGATACTGCTGCTTTACTAGCGAGGAAACTTACAGCACGAGTACGAGCACAAGTAAGAGCTGAGGAGCATGTCAGAGCATGGCAGTGAGCATGAGTCCTGGAGGCTGGTGTGCTGTGGGGGAGGCCAACATCTTTTGGATTTGGCTTTTCAGCTCCAGCTCTCAGCCGCAGGTTAGAGGGAGAGGTCAGGAGTGGGCCACCCACCACATGCCACCCAGCAACTCACCAACATTCTGCTGCCCTCCAGCAGAACTGGTGTACCTGCTCTCCCTGATCGGCAGCAGAATTGGGTGGGGTCGGGTCGAGCACTGGCAGCGCAGCAACAGTGGAGACACGATCGCAAGGAGTAGCAGGGTCATGTGACAGCCGGGAGGTGGAGCGAAGCAGTGAGGAGTAAAGGTAAGGCCCTTAGGTGCCGAACCGCATTGACAGTAAGGGACCCAGGCAAAAGGGTGCTGAGACTTCTGCTTGCCAGAGTAGGGTAGTGCAACAGCTCTACCTCCGTCTCGCATTGCAGAGCTGGGTGTGAAATATTTACAGCTTACCTAGTTGCTAGTCACAACCAGCTCTGTAAAAAGACTGCCCGCAAAACCTCCAAATCTACGTTTAATCTGCAAATTTGAATACATTCAAAGAAGGGAAACAAAGGAACCAAGGAAGCTGTTTGGAGGCGAGTTCAAGAAACTTAGTGAGTGCTCACCCCTGAGTACTCAGCCCAGCTAGGCCTGAATACAACTTGCAGGTGGAGAGGAGGCTCCTGCTCGGCTCCTCTTCCCTGGCACCTGGCTCTCTCCTTCATCCTGCTTTTGCAACTACCGCAATTTCTTATCCAGTCAGCCTGGTATCCTGTTTGACCTACTCAGCAAATGCAGTTAACCAAGGAAGCAAAGTGAACCCCCACTGGCTCTTAGAAGGAGTTGCAGGATTTCCTTGCATACCTCTCCCATACCGGGGCTCACAGCGAAGATCCCAGCACCCACATATCCTTGCAGTTACTTCTGCCCCTGAGCAAAAAGCACCAATCTGAATCGGAGCTCAAACTGCAGTGGTACCAAGTACACGAGGAGAAAGTTCAAGGAATAAGCATAAGGAACAAGGGAACCAAGGAGCAAAATCGTATTACATCTACATCTAAGAATCTTGGGGAAAAAAATGTAACATAAAAAAATACTCAAAAATAGCAGGGGGGATAATGTGATGAGAAGTGGGGAGAACATGGTGGCCGTGAGCTGAGCGGTTGCTGCCAGCGCCGGGCAGCTCTTCTGTTCCCTTTATGCATGTAGGCTGAATCGGGCTGAGTTTTTAGCGGAGACTACAGTAATGCTTTTGCGGTTGTGAAGAAAATAATAACTTTAACCTGTGATGATTGTGGGCCTCCTCTAGGATCTGCTTCTAAGTTGAGGCGGAGTCAGAGTTTTGCGGCACGCTGTCTCCTCCGGGGGGCCTCACTAGGAGCGCTTCCGGGAAAACGGAAGGCAGGGGCAGTACAAGCGCAGCGTCTGTCGGAGTGTTTGGATGTTTTGCCGTGGAGGGAGCAATTGCGGCAGCGACGGCTGAGGTAGAAATTGCTGATACAGGAACACGGAGTGCCACTTCCATATTTCAGCAAGGAAAATTGGGCAGTGACGTACCGGGGCTGCGGGGGGCTCTTACAGTTGGTAAGTCCTCTCCTCCATACTTTTTGCGAAAATCGAGTAGATGGGGAGACTTGAGGCCAATTAGTATCCCACTTTCATCATCCTCTCTTCCAATCCAGCACACTGGGAACACACAGGGCATCAAAGGCAGAGACACCGGGAGAGATTTTTAGTCACCGAAGTCACCGAGAGGCAAAGGGGCGAAATGTGCAAAGAAGGGTAGGAAGAGGGGAGTTGGTAAAGAATTTGTTGAGCAATGGTGTAGAACGCAGGGGAGTAGTGCTAATAAAGCACCTACAGACCCTATTCATTCTACCTTAGGGGCTGAGGGAGACAGTGGTGAGATTACCCCATACCGGGAACATAAAGGGAAGAGTACTAAGAAGGGCACCAAAAAATCTGGAAAAAAGAGCATCCCAGCGGACAACAAAATTAGAATAACCCCCTCATTGAGACCTTATTTTAAAGTTTAGCCGCAAGTGCTGGAGGTAGGAAAACAAAGGGAGTCGCTGAATGTGCAGAGAGAAGCTTCTGAGATATCGGGATATTAAAAATGTCTGTGCCTCCGCCTATGGAGCTAAGTCTTTCGCTCCCTCCATCACCTTCACCCCTTCACCATCTACATCCTCCTCAGCCTCTGGTTTGGTCCCTGTATTGGACCCCTTGCTCAGTCTAAACTCTTGTTCTGGCCTGCTATCAGAGCCCTCTGGGTCAGATATGCGGTCAGTTGGGCCACAACCTATACTGCCCTATTCAACGGATGTGTCTTCAAACTTAGTCCCTGTATGGGACTCCTTGCTCAGTTTAAACTCCTCTTCCGGCCCGCTGTCAGAGCCCGCTGGGCGAGATATGAGGTCAGTTGTGCCACAAGCTATACTGGTCAATTTAACGGATGACTATTCAAGCTTGGTCAGCACCAAAGATAATGTGCTATCATTTGCAAGTATGGGAGAGTTTGCAAAGTCAGTGGGGAGCCTAACATAGGGCCAACTAGTGCACTAGAGGCATGCAGTGGTACTTTGGGGCTGTTGGTAGTGTTAGAAAGTTCAGGTTTGGAATCTCTTTTCATTTTGATGTCCACAGATATTGAAAAGGGGTCCGCAGTCTCAGAATCAAATCTGGTGGGAAATTCGACTTTTTTGCGAATCACTTGAAAAAAAATTGGACAATTTAAGTTCAAGAACGTTGGTCCTAGAAAATGAGGTCGAAGCCCTGAAGGATGGTCTGGGAGAAGTCAGAATCTATATCTCTTTGCTTAAAAAAGAGAAGGCTGCTCTTCGGGAAAGAGTGAAACTTCAGGAAAATATTTCCAGACGCAATAACTTACGGCTCTTAAATATACCCAAAGGGAGAGAGGGTGAAGATCTGAAATCCTTTATCGTCTCCCTCATTACAGACATAATTCAAATTGATGTATCAGAAGAAGGATTAAGGATAGACATTCAAAGAATTCATTGGGATCGCTTCAGGAAGCATCCAAATCGGACAAAGCCCAGGAAGATATTAATCAACTTTCTGACGTTTTCCATTAAAGATACAATATTATCAGCAGCCCTTAAATCGAAAACTTTAAGACCTAGTCACTCTTCTTTTTCCTTTGAGATCAGATCAGATCTGTCACGTACCACGTTAGACAGACAATGGGAGCTAGGAAAAAGAATGAATGATTTTAGGAAGCTGGGGGCAACAGTCCAATAAACATTTCCCCGCACCGTTAAAAATCATGCTTAACAATAAACTGTATTTGGTTAAAACAGTGCAAGAAGTGGATGAGCTACTAGTGAACCTAAATCTAGTAGATTAGGTCCTTTCTAGGTCTTCCCTAGGTCCTCCCTAGTTAATTTATATTTTTTTGCTATGCAACTGGATGGGTATTCAAGTTTATTGTTACAGCCTTAAAGTAGGTAGAAACAATTTGGAACAGTTTAAAGCTTCTGAGCTGGCAGAATCTGGACTTGTCCAGGTAAATGGGTGCAGGGTTCTCCAGGGAGGGGTGGGTGGGAGTCAGGTTGGGGGGGTGTGGGCACGGGTGTGGGAGCAGTGGGGAAAAAATAAAAAAAATCTATTGCCTCTTACTTTAGCTGAAGTTCAAGGGTTGGTGTTTTTGGTTCGGTGTCGGCATAATGTAGTCTGGAACGGTTGGAATCTCCAAGGTTTTTATCCGATATGAAGACATTGCAGTGACTGTCCTGGAATGTGAACGGCCTGTGATTCAAAAGTAGGAGGGAGAAAATCCTACAGTATTTAGGAGACTCACCCGCACAAGTAATAATCCTACAAGAAACCCACCTGTTGAAAAAAGAGATGAAGGAGATCTGTGCAAGTCTCAGGTGGGTGGAGCATTGTGCTTGTTCAGGTCAGACGGCCAATGTAAGGGGCATAGCCATTTTAGTAAAGAAGCAAGCAAACACCACTTTACAAGAAGTAAGAACCGATTCAAGTGGCAGATGGGTGATAACCAAGATTTACATAGCGAACATCCTTATTACAATTGTTTGGTATTATGGCCCTAATCAGGATGATCCATCAACTCTAAAGACCATTTTTATGAATCTCTTGGAATATCCTGACTCAACCATCTTGGCAGGAGATTTCGATATAGTACTGAATCCAAAACAGGACAAATCACCAAAAAGCAGAGCTATAGTCTCTGCCAAATCTAGTTTTAAAAAAAAAACAATGATAAAACAACATGCTATTTGTGATATATGGAGAGAGAGATCTGGTACACAGTTAGGTGTATCGTTTTATAATAAAAAATATAGACATAAATCACGAATAGATTACATCTTGATCAGTAGTAACCTAAAGGGTAGTACACAGAATATCGGGTATTTGACCCCACACTTGTCGGACCATGCAGCAGTCTGGATTGATCTGGATCTAGCAGGCAGTGAACAACAGAGGGTGTGGACTTTTGACCGCTATCTCCTAGTGGACGTTACTATAACTGGTTATCTGATCCAGGAGGTTAAAGCCTTTTTAGATATTAATATAGGATCAGCAGATATCATGGTAGTACGGGATGCTCTGAAATCTTTTTTGAGAGGCATGATTACGAACAAAACTGTTTATAAAAACAGACAGTACATGCAGGAAATTGCATCCATAGAGCGCGGAATGAAAGTGCTGGAGGAAAGGATTAATTGGGTACCCGATGAAGATCAAATACGAAGAGAGACTTTAGTGGCGGAATTAGATTCACTAAAATCCCAGTTGGACAGTCCAATTCAAACAAGAATCTCTGATAGATGGGAGTCGAGCAAGCAAGCCCATTTTGAATATGGTGAGGTAGCAGGAAGGTTACTCGCCTGGAAGGCCAAAACGGATAGAGTTAGGAATCATATTGAACAAATAGAGGATGTACACTCTAAATTACTAACAAGCAGTGAGGAGGAGATGGGAGAGATCTTCAATGCTTATTTCAAGGAGTTATATATGGATGATAGAGACTCTGATAGCTCATCCATTCAAGTTTGGTTAAATTCGATCCAGCTACCTTCTCTGAATACATCCCCTCGAGAAAATTTGGAGGCTGTAATCACGCACCAGGAAGTCAGGAAGGCTCTCTCAGATTGCAAAAAGGGTAAAGCTGCAGGGCCAGTTGGCCTCCCTGCGGAAATTTATAAGAAATTAGGGGACTTACCGCCCGATTCATCAAACAAAATTGCGCTCGCAAAGGGCCAGATTCTGAGAAGCTGGCCCTTTGCGAGTGCGATTTTTGCATTTGGGATTCAGTATCCCAAATGCAAAAATCGCTAATTGCGATCTCGCAATTTTGCGAGGAATTACATTTAAGGAATCTCTATTTGAGATTCCTTAAATGCAATTCATCATCCAATTTTTTTTTGCGAATTCGCAATTTCTGGCCGCAATTTACCGCGAGGTCAGACCTCGTGGTAAATTGCGAAAACTCCGAAAAATGCATTTAAATGCATTTTTCTGAGTTGCATGTTACACACACACATGTCCTTTGGACGTGTATGTGTGCAACACCTGTGTAAAATTTCATTTGAGGGGTGCTACAGGGTGTCCTTTGGACACCCCTGGCACCCTTCAAATCGCTATCTTATTTGCGATTAGCAAATTGCTAATCGCAAATAAGAAATACTCCCCATTCATTCCTATGGGCCTTTTGGCCCGTAGGAATGAATGGCGAGTTATTCCTTATTTGCGATTAGCAATTTGCTAATCGCAAATAAGGAATATGTAGGAATCGCATTTCTTTATGCAATTTCTACATGAATCCCGTTTTGCGAGTCCTTAATAGCGATTCGCTATGAATCGCTATTAGGGGCTCGCAAAACGGGAGAATGATGAATCAGGCTGATAATGATCCCTTTTATGGTCGAGGTGTTTAAAAAAATTCTGGTAGAGGGAGTCCATCCACACAAAACATGGGGGAAGCAAACATTATTTTAATCCTAAAACCCGGCAAACCACCTACAAAATGTGGCTCCTATAGGCCAATATCTCTGTTGAATTAAGATTATAAAGTTTTCTCAAAGATATTGGCTGATAGATTAGCGTGCATAGCAGGTGAGCTGTTGCACACTGATCAAAAGGGATTTGTAAAGGGCAGACACCTCTATGATCTTACTCATGATTTTATTGGTGCAATAGATTTCGCTTCCACTTTCTCTCTTCCTTTGGCTGCAATGACATTGGATACAACTAAAGCATTCAACAGTGTGTACTGGAGATATCTTATAGGGGTTTTGGAGAAGTTGAATTTTGGGCCAAAATGTTGCCGGGTCAATCAGCCTTATTTATAGTGAGCCCTCAGCTAGGCTGGTGGTAAATGGAAAAATGACTAGACCATTTGAAATTAAAAGGGGTACCAGACAGGGCTGCCCCCTCTCCCCGCTTCTCTTTGACCTATATATAGAACCGTTTTCCCAGTGTCTAAGGGAAGAGCCAGCTATTATACAATTCAGGAGTGGCACATGGGAGATGGAAGGTAGCCCTGTATGCCAACAGCATTTTTATTCTTTCGTCGGATCTGGAATTCTCCTTTCCTCAGGTGATTGAGCAAGCGAGAGATTTTGGCTGGGTTTCGGGTTATGACATTAATGCTGATAAAACCAAGCTTCTGTCATGGAAACTACCGAAATGCCAATACCAAGCTAAAAAAGAATTGCGCTATTAGGGGGTCAAAATTGTTCCAGAGATTGACAAAATATCAAAAGTATTTCTCTCTAAAACTTTGAAGGAGTGTCAAAAACATATGAGATTTTAGGTCTATCTCCCATTGTCTAATCTGGGCAGAGTAAATCTCATAAAAATTTAAATTTTGATAAAGGTCAAATTTTTTATTTACACTATACCCTTGAATTTTGAGAAAGTACTGTTAGATAAATTCCAGCAATGTATTAATTCTTTTGTTTGGGCCTCTAAGGCTGTTAGAATATCATGGAAGAAGCTAAGATGCAGAAAGGAGAAAGGGGGTCTGGCGCTCCCTGATATTCAATATTAGGCCTGCTAACACACTCCAGAATGCTCAAATATGGGCTAGGAACAAAAAATGAATATCTATTAGTTTTCGGTTTTGTCCTCACCCGATATTCTTCACTGGCTACAGATACAAATAGAAATAAGTGTAAGCCAACCCATTCAATAAAAGACCATAGATGGATAGTAATGGATTAATGTTAATCGAAAATACAAAAATCCAAAACAGGGTGGCATGAATAATGAAGTTCTTCACATTAATTAATGAAATAATAAGACGAGCAGACCTGAAACACCCCTGTAGCCAGTGAAGAATATCAGGTGAGGACAAAACCGAAAACTTATAGATGCAAGGCTGTAATGGACGGTATATACAGGGGCAGATTGCAAATAACCTCGAGATAAATATAGTGTGAACTGAAAAACTTAACCTCAATTAACCTCAACCATTTGGATATACATAAAAAAAACGATATTTTTAAACATACAACAATAGAGGGTAGGATAGAATAATATAACACTACAGTGCGATAAAACAATATAATTGAGGGCACACACGGGAAAACAGTGTAGTTAACTTATAAATACCGAAGAAGTTACTACACTCCAAGATGGTGGCTAACCTAATGCAATAATAATTAGAACACCCGGGATAATAGTGAAAGCGACCTGAACCGGAAGTATAAAACAAACCCGACCGGCAGTCAGTTCTACCTAAGAACACGGAGACCGGTGGGAGCCAAACGCGAGGATACTTGGAGGTATGTGTAAATCAGATGAAAGATTACCATATCGGTTTTACTCGGAATGATGTTAGGTAATTCTATACATTATGCATGCATTCTAAACATTAGGCATGCGCTATAAATAATACTGTAATATGCATGAAGAGTGGTTTTGCGTTCTATATAGAGGGGGTGAATATATCAGTACCTAGTCTGGACAAGAAAGCATGGTGCAATGAGTGATCTACATGATCTAACTTAGTCATGTAGCTTAATTCAATGATGAACCATCTGAACTTAAAATAACGAGATATGACTTACAATGTAATCTTAATTAAATGGCTAGAATTGAATCGACCATGCCGTAACCTTGACTTAAAAAATAGTAAAAAGGACACGGTTTGAAAGTACGTGGATTCGTGCACCGCCATGTTAATATAATAAAATAAAAGACTAAGGACAAACCGTACATGCTGTGGCAGTGCAGGAGTTAAACTTTATGAACACTGTTTTTCTGCAAATGACTAAGCTGATTTTAAAAAAACTGAGAATATGCATACATATATCTCTCACTAACAGGTGACAAGGTGAGGGTAAATGGAAATGCCCCCCAACAACCCAAATTGAGAAATAATCGTATATCTGCACTGGGGATTGTATCCACATCGGGAAAGGTGAGACAAAGTGAAAAATAATGGCTTTTGTAAACCTCCAGAAAATAACGTAATATTAAAGAACCTCATTATGGTCTCTTTAAATATGGAGATAACGTAGTATTAAAGAACTCCATTATGGTCTTTTCAGATTTGTCCAAACAGAGTGATTTATGACCTGTATGAGAAGCACGAATATACATATGAGGAACCCACCCTCGTAAAACGAATTAACAGTCACGCGAGGTGAGAAACTGTCAGAGAATAAAAGAAACAGTATAGGTAAAAACAATAGGAATGTAATAAAAACAAACCAATTTTTCTCTCTAGGGACCGCTACCTAACTGAAAGAGAAGCATTAGGAGCACACCGGTCCATTCCTAAAGACAGTACGATACAGGTGTGTTATATAAAATAATATGTACTTGCCTTAAAAGTATCAGCTAACCTACACATGGGTACCAATTAATGGGTCATATACCCCTGTACAGAATACCATCAGGCAGACTGTTACTATAGAAAACCTCCATTATTCAGAGACCTCGAGAACAGTATTACCCGAATCAACTGTGAGGATACTGTTACAAGAGGAATCAGGTGTGAAATTCTAAATTTGTGACATCATATGCTTGTGAGTGTGGTGGCTGGAGTGAAAATCCCCACTTAATGAAAAACAGAGTAAACATCTTTGTCCTTTTTAATTGAAGCAATAAGTGAACACTAGAATGTGTACACCTTTATGTCCTTACTATCGAATAGTTACTAATAGGAGAACTATGAACCCCAAAACATTTATGATCATCTGGCGAAGCACAGGGGGCTGAGCCTAAATGTCGGATATGGAGTGAGTCTAAGAAAATAATGTAGGAGTGACTATGGCCTGTTTTTGTAATTGTATGAATGCATCCTCCAGAAAGGTGGATGGGATACGAACCAACCTTAGTAAAACCACACTAGGCATGTAGAGGAACCACTAGATGTACATAATTCTATGGAGTTAATATTGGCAAGAACTTTCAGCAATTGCAATGTGAAATTAAAACTGCACTTAAGGATGTTTTCTCACTATGGATTCCTCTATACACAGATCCATGTGTTGTTAATTTGTCCTGAAGAAGGTGGGGCCAAGTGCCTTATCCACCGAAACGCGTTGACAACCCATCCCAAGGGTTTTTTTAAATAAAAAATTGTCTTTGTGTTGATATATGCTGTTTTTAAATTGTTTTGATTTTTAGTTATATGAATAAATGTATATATATGTGATGATATAACGAGCATTAGGCACTGTATTAAATGACGGAATATGCAAGATCATACCTTCTAAGCAGACACATTTGTTTTTTAAATACTCAAATAGATTTAGAAAGAAACTTTTAATAAAGGGTTCTAAGCCAAATTATCTTTTTGCCTGTGTGGTTCTACTAATGGGGGGAACATAATATACCACATTCATATACACTGGTAATCGAGGATGATTGTGAGTGGGATAGTCCTTCCATGAATGTTGTGATATAAGTGGTTTTAGGAGACTAAGTAAACAAACCAGGGGAACGCCTTCTAATTTTTGTGTTACTCTACCCAGTTCCCTTGGGTCCAGAGGGTACTCCCTTTCCTTTTAAAGCTCACTTCAGTTAAAGCAACTACAAATGGAAATATGTGATATGGCAGAATTAGACAAATGCCATAGCAGAAAGCGAGCAATCGAAGGGAGCATCAAAAAAATCAATGATGGACAAACCCGCCAGCAAAAAAGATTCTACTCAAACGTCAAGGAGTCTGCTAATCCCGACAATATTTAAAAATGTTGATAGAATTGACAAAGATGAAAAGGATTCAACAATCTTCAGATTTCATTTCCTCAAGGATCCAGGTGAAACAATTTATACAATGCCCGGGGAGACACCAGGGCTGCAAACACTGCTTGTCCCACAGAAGATCAGTCATAATACAACCTCTCAAATAATATGGGTAGATCCCACACTGATCACTGATCTCCAACTCAACAAATCAACAATTGACAGATAAACAAGATACGATTATTCAAGCATCATACGAAGTTCAAAACAAAATGTCTTATGGAGAAATAAATGAAAAACTCCAACTGTAAAAGCTTACACTAACACAGAATGCTCAGAGAGGGATTCAAACCAAAAATATAATAACGTACTAGAAGCCAATATTGAAGCTTCCTGCTCATCAAAGGGGCAAGAAGAAAATAACACGAAAAATATAATTACAAACCCACACACAGTATAAGTGTCTGAGGCCTACTCTACCCGTAGTGATATTTCAGCCCAGGAGATAAAACAAAGGCATATAATCAAAGTGCAGGTTCACCGGGAGGAGCAGATCTAGACCAAAATATCTTGGTTGGAATCACTTATAATGAACATGTATTGGAACTGGCCCTTTTTGCAGGGTCATCCCCAAACTTTTTGCTTCTTCATCCCTTATTTTTCCTGACCCGTGGCTGTTGGCAAAAGGGCTCTGCGCACTTTACCACTGCTGATCAGTGCTAAAGTGCATATGCTCTCTGTGTAAATTGTTATTGTGATTGGATCTACATGATTGGCATATTTGTATCACTAAGAAGTCCCTAGTAAAGTGCACTGGGTGTGCCAGGGCTGGTGATGACAAATGCTACTAGTGGGCCTGCAGCACTGATTGTGCCACCCACATGAGTAGCCCTAAAATGGTGTCTCAGGCCTGCCACCGCAGTGCCTGTGTGCAGTCTGCGAACTGCCATTTCCTCCTGGTCAGTATCCCCACTGACCAGGCATAACCCTTCCCTTTTTGTGCACATTGGTCACCCCTATGGAAGGCCCAAGGTACCCCCCTGGGCAGGGTTCAGTGTATGCGAAAGGTAGAGCCTGTACTGGTGCAGGTGACATGCTCTGGTAGTGAATTACAGCCATTTTCGTTTTTCACTGCTGCAAGGCTATCTTGCTCCATAGGTTAACATGGGAGATGCTGGCTATCTTCCCATAGGAACAAGATAGGACATAAGAGTCTAGTATCCCTGAACTCAGAATTTATCAACACATCTTTTAGTAAAGGTTATTTTTAAATCCTGTGTTTGAGAACAGCACTTTTAGAAAGTTGCTGTTCTCTTGTCTGACCTTCCTGTGTGCCTTGGCCTGTTTGTGTATTGACTGTTTGGTTTGAGAGTGACAGGGGCTAGGGATTCCCCCTGGATGCTGGCGGAGTCAGCCCTAGGCTGAATGACTGCATTTGCAACTTGAATGGTGGGAGGAGATAGCCCCTGGGCCTGAATAGGGCTGTGCCTGCCTTCCACAATGCTGGCTCGACCTCCTGCTGGGCGACTGACGTCCCTGCCCCTCACTCTGAAAGGAAAGGAGAAGCCAGGAAAAATATGTGCTCATGAAACACCCAGAACTGGTTCAGACCGGGCTCAGGGCCCACTTGCACAAAGAGAACAAAGACTTTTAGGGGTATAAGTACAGGACCCCTGACAACAGAAAATTAGATCATCCTTGGAATCAAGAAGGAACCTCTGCCAAGGAGAAAGCTGAAACTGAAGAAGGAAGATTGTCCAGCTGTTGCCCTGCTGGATTGCCCTGCTGTTGCTTTGCTGCCAAGGAGAGGGGAAGGACTGTGCTGTGTCCCCTTGCTTGAAGGAATCTCCAAGGGCCTGAGAAGAGCTGTCTCCCTGTTCTGAAGTCCCAGGAACAAAAGGACTTCACCCCCAGCTTCCCCTGAGCTCTACTGAGAGAGTTAGGTCCTTCCTGGAGTGCTTGGCCCATGTGTGGTGCCTCTGGAAGTTGTACCTGTTTTGGAAAGCTGGAAACTAATCTTTAGAGACTTTGCTGAAGAAAAGTTATTGCATCGCTCGCTGCGGAGCGCATCCCCGACAGTGCAAGTAAATTCTCGCCGCTACGAAGGTCGAGATCGTCGCAGTGCCGGTTGCCGCTGTCAGAGCCGTCACATCCTATGTTTGCGGGACGCACCCGATCGGTGCGGGAAGCCTAACATCGCTGCAAGTGTCGTCGCAGAGCGTGTCGTCGCTGGTTGAGATCGCCGCACCGCCTGCTGGCGGACCGCATCACGTCGCTGCAAGAGTCATCGCCGAAGCCATCGCATCGAGGAGCTGCGAGAGAGAGATCGCCGCTGGATCGCGCATCATCGCCCTGGAGATCATCGCAGCCCCTACGAGATCGATGCATCGTGCCTTTTTGAGAACAAACTTCCTACGGAACCTACGCACCGGAAAACATACAAGTGGCCTTCCTCCCCATACAGACCGGATTCGTCGCAACACGCCCGCTGCTGCAGCGGGGCTGTCGCATCGCCTCCCCAGGGTCTCAGGAGCAATGCATCGCTTGTTTTCCACCGCACCATCTTATGCTTTTGGAACTTTGTCGTAACTAAAGGTACTGTGTCTAAAACGTGACACAACTGGGAACTTTTTACGCAACTGTGGATTATTTTATCGCAGCCTAAAGAACTTTTATCACAACCTTAAGAACTCTTTTGAAACCATATTCTTGAACTGTGTATGTTGGATTTTTGTCATTTTGGTCTTGTGTAGTTTAGATTAAATACCTTTATTTTTCTAAACTGTTGTGGAGTCAGTTTGTGGTGTTTTCACTGTTTTACAGTGAGTGTTGGTACAAATACTTTACACATTGCCTTCTGATTAGCCTTGACTGCTCATGCCAAACTACCTAGAGGGTGAGCAGGGGTTATCCCAGAGGGTTTCCTCCTTACCCTGACTAGAATCAAGGGTCCCTATTTGGACAGTGGTACCTACCTCTGCCAACTAGAGAGCCCCAGTTCTAACATTGTTGGTCAGCGGTGGGTATTTGAACTTGTATTTGTACTAGACCCACAGTGATTGGTGTACATCACTAGTGAGTGCAGACCACTACGCCACCACATACTGTTTGTTTTTTCCGGTGTCCTCCTGGAAGTATTTTTGGGATATTGAGACTCTGGCTAGTGTTGCACCTGTAAATTCCTGCCAAAATGGAAGTCAACTTTTTCCACCTGTGCATCTACACAGAAGAGGAGATAAAAGCCTTTTGCAAGAAGAGGGGGCTGCCCGTGGAGAAAGGTTCCACAAGGAGGGGTCTTGAGGCATGCCTGTATTCCCATGAGGCCAGAATTTGTGAAGCAACATTAGCAGATGATTCTGAGGAGGAAGACTTCTCTGACAGTGAGGAAGATAAAGATGAGTGGCTCCTTGCTACTGAGCAAAGGTGCAGAGAATTAGACCGGCTAAACAAGGAAGGTATGATCCGGTGGGCCTTAGCCCAGAAAGAAAAATGGGACTCTCAAGGAAGGAGCTTTGCTGAGTTGGAGGTGGAGTCCAGCTCAGATGGTGGCAGCATGATTATGATATCTAGTGTGGAGAGAAAGGTACAAACACCCAGAGATGTGGCACCTGACTTGAGGGAGGGGGTCGACACACCAGGGGATTCAGGTTTATGACGTAGTCCCAGTGGAGTGCAGTGTCCCTGAAGTAGATTGGGTGACTGGCACAGGGGACCATATTCCTAGTGGTGGGAGGGACACTCTACTGACTCTAGATGAGAGGTACAGGGAGAGGGGTTCCCTCATGCTAGAAACCTTGGTGTGTGTGTGTGAAGGCCAGCCAGAAGAGTGTGGGTTGTGTGACAGAGACAATCAGATACTGTCTTGCCAGTCTCAGGAGAGTGGTGTGGGGTACTTGCACTGGAGGGTGAGGCAAAGGGTAGCTTGGTTAACAACTGTGGGCGGCTGTGTGATTCATTTGTTGGAGAGCATATTTTAGGCCCCTGTTTTCCAGAGCTATGCCAACAGCCGGTGGAGTGTGAGTTCTCTGATCCCAGAGAGCTTGCCTTAGAGGCACACCTCTTGGTGGATTCCAGAGAGTCTGAGGAGGCATTGGGGAGTGATCCCATAAGGAGTGGCTTAGATATCTTCCAGACCTGTGAGGTGGAAGAGGTTCAGTGTAGCCCAGTTAGGTCCCAGTGTAGTGGGAGGGGTGTAGGGGCTCATGTCCGGTCTCAGTGGAGAAGGAGTGAGTGTGGGACGGTGTCTCTCACGGTGCCCGAAGCCCAGTCTCAGGGCCTGGAGGGTTCCTTAAGGGAACACCAAGTTGAGGGCCTAGAAGGTGCTAGTAGGCCATTTGAGGAGAATCTCATAGTGCCTGTTGAACGGGGAGTGCCTGTAACCAGGCCTCCATCAGTTCTGGTGTCTGGCAGTGCCACTCCAGTTGGGAGGGTGCAGAAGCCCAGACTGAGGGGTGCGAGGGGGAAGGAGTCCCCAGTGGGAGAACCAGTGGGTCAGGGACCAGTCAGAAGGGCTGAGTCTCCCAGGAGTGACCATGGTGACACCACTTCTGTCCTGGGGGATCTTCACGCACTTACAGGTGGACAGGGGTCGGGAGATCTTCACAAGGCAGACTGTCACAGGACACATGAGTTGTGTGTCACCCTCAAGGGGGTACTATGTGAGTCCCCAGAAGTACTGGCATGCCAGGCAAATGCACAACCTCAGGTTTTGGTCCCTGGGTTGGGAGACCAGGTTCAGGATCTGCCTGACCTGGAAGGAAGGACATTTGTAACCAGTGCCCTGACCAATATGTTCCCATAGGAACAAGATAGGACATAAGAGTCTAGTATCCCTGAACTCAGAATTTTTTAACACATCTTTTAGGAAAGGTTGTTTTTAGATCCTGTGTTTGAGAACAGCACTTTTAGAAATTTGCTGTTCTCTTGTCTGACCTTCCTGTGTGCCTCGGCCTGTATGTATGATGGGATGATGAATACTTGATGAGCTTTGCATTAACTTCCACACTGCTGTTGGCCTGGATATCTGCTTGGAAGGGGTTTGAATTTCCTCATGATGAGACAATACTAGAGGGTGCCTGGAATGGTGGAACAGCATTGTGTCTATGCCCAGAGTCTAGCCAGGCTCCGATTTGAACCCGCCTCTTGGTTCAATAATATGAATTAGTAACCAGCAGGGTCTAGGTTTGTGAAGGTTTATGCTAGCAGGGGTTGTCAGTTCTTGGTCTGGTTGTTATTCTAGAAATGAATTTAGCTCCATGCATATGAGAATTTTCTTTGAGATATGCTTGGAGCTGCAATGCTCAAGCAAACAATGTATTGTCTTCTGGATCAACAACATGATTTAATGATATTTGGTCTCCTTTTTTTCTGACCTGGCTCTAGAGCTTTCTGAGAAGATAATGTTTAACCTTAACTGCTATGAGAAGTCCAATATTTAGCAGTTTAAAGGTGCAGACGTTTGGTTACTGGGACATATGAATCCACTGCCCGTCATGGACATACTATTAAGGTGTTCTTGAGGTACAATATGTTGGTTATTCTAATCATACTCCTGTTTGATGTAATAAACATCAAGTGACATTATATATTTGTATTCAGAAAGCACTGAACCAAGTACTGATGATGGAGCATGGGAGTGGCAAACATATTTGTGTACCCCTTGGTAAATCAAAGTTCTGAAAACCACAACATGTATTAACTGTGTGAAGCATGATAATTAATCAACAAAAGAAGCATACACAGAAAAAGGTAAACGTGGGGAAACTAACTAGCTGATTTGCAAATATTAATGTATTAATAACGTGAAGAAGTCATACTAATATAGTGTGGTAACGCTTTAAAGATTTGATAGAGCAATGCATTTATGTTTATGTGAGTATTTTTGTGGCAAAATGAACAAATAATGCATTTGTGTTGCTTTTCGCTAGGTAACATCTAACATGGGAAATTAGAATGTTGTGAGGTAAACAGAAGGGCTACATTTCTAAATTCTAACGTCTGTTGTGTTTGTTTTCATATTAGTTCCTATTGAAGCCTGTGCGGCCTATTTATAAAATGGCTGCTTATGTGGGATTTCGAGAAATATAGCTCTACATATGCGCAACTGTATGCAAGAGATGCTTGAGAGATACCTGAGCTGTGCCAAAGGATTCTCAAATTTGTGAGCCTGAGAAAGTTGCATGCTGGAACTACATGATGTATAAGATACAAGGACAGGATAACAAATTGCAGAATGGACAATTTTGACCGTGTGAGAATTGCAAAGTTTGGACAATGAGGATATGAGGTGATCTTCACCACCCCTCTAATGGACCAATGAGAAATGAGTGTGGACCCTAAAGTTTCAAATTTTAGTTAGATAGTTAGGGAAAAAGGGTATAAAAGAGCTGGTACAAAAGAGAGAGAAAAGCTGGTTCCTGAATTTATGCTGTCGGACTGAATGATTTTTTGGTGCAAAAAGACTTTGAAATATTGTTCAACTTTAACTTTTGATGGGGCAAAGAATAATTGAATGTGGAGTCCTGATGGGAGGTAGGCATGGAGGAGGATAGAAAGATAGTCAGCATTGGGAACCTGTGTCATTTTAATCCTGTATTTGTCGTAAAATTAATCCTGTTAATATAAGTTCTAAATTTCTATTTCTTAAATGTGTTAATAAATGTCATATTTAGTTCAAGTTATTTTTTTCAATTTGAAATACATTTTAGATAAATGTTTAATAAGATTTATATGAGTTAGATGTTCGTTTTAAATAAAAGTCATGACAGAATAGAAAATAAAGATAAATGGGAAATTGTAATTTAGCTGGTCTTGATTTCCATCAACTAACTTCTTCTAGCTGGTCCATCGACTGAAACAGTGGGGTGCCTTGCTGTTATTTCCTAAGAATCTAGAGCAAGAGAATCGTTCATATATGCACATGTATATAATGTATACATTTTAGATTTAGATTAATAGGGTGCTCCGGTGTCCAGCACAAGGACAAAAACACAATTTATGACGAATAACAGATTGACCAGGTATGAAAGAGTAATTCTGGGTGCAGATAATGTGACAGTAGCAAGATCTGTATATGTAAATCCTTCTACCTTGTTACCTGATACTGTGGATGCAGAGGTGAAAAATGACATTGATCACAAATGTTTGGATATGCTTGAGTACTGTACCAAACCAAGACCGGACATTAAGGATGAACCTTTGGAAGAATCTGATTTTGTGATGTTTGTGGATGGTTCATGCTTAAGATGTGATGAAGGTGTTTTGAGTGCTGCATATGCTGTATGTACAGTGGCAGTTGTGTTGGAAGCATCTTGTCTGAAAGGGATTCGTTCTGCTCAAGTATCTGAATTGATCGCTTTGATTCCAGCATGCAAATTGGGAAGAGATGTTCGAATTACCATAGTGACTGACAGTCAATATGGGTTCGGAGTTGTTCATAATTATGGACAACTGTGGTCTCAAAGAGGATATATGACCTCTGCAGGATCACACATAAGAAATGCTGAATTTGTGAAAATGTTGCTTGATGGGATTCAGTTGCCTAGGAAAATTACTGCTGTCAAGTGTGCAGCTCACAAGAATGGAGATGACTATGTCACTGAAAGTAATTCGTTCGCGGATGAGATTGCTCAGTATTGTGCTAGAAATATAGCTTCCATCAATAGGGGCAGAGAAAAAGAACATGTTTCAAGTCCTTTAACCCCTTCGCTGCTCATGACGAGCTCAGCTCGTCATGAGGCACGGTTGAGCTGTGCTTATGACTAGCTGAGCTCGTCATGAAACAATGGGAAAGCCTTCTGAGCAGCACAGGAGGGGAAAACCATTAGCAGCCAAGGTGTTAAAGCTTTCTAATGTAGTTGAAACTTGGCAGGGAGTGGAACAGTTGCAGGAAGAGGAAAATGATGAGGAAAAAGATACATGGTTAAAAGCAGGTTGCAGACAAAGAGACAAAGATGAAATTTGGGTGTACTATGATGAAAGACCAGTATTGCCTGATAGCATGATCTCTAACATGGCCTAAATGTACCATGGTCAAGCCCATATTGGTCGAGATGCTATGATCCGACTTTTCAGACAAACCTGGTACAGTTTAGAGTGAACGCTGAAAGCTTGTGCCAACCATGTCTAGAGTGCCACCAATTGAATCCAGGAAGCAAAACTGTTATAAGCCTGGGAATCATGGGACGGGAGGGAGGTCCTTTTACCAGGATGCAGTTAGATTGTATAGAGATGCCACCATGTAACAAGCTAAGATACGTCCTTGTAATCATTTGTTTGTTTTCACGATGGATTGAGGCATTCTCCACAAGGTGGAATGATGGAGTGACTGTTGCAAAGCTTCTTCTAAGAGAGATTATCCAGAGATTTGGTTTTTCAGTAACAATTGAATCACATAGAGGAGGACATTTTCAGAATGAATTGATCCAATTGATATGTGAAGCACTGGACATTCGTCAGAAATTGCATTGTGCTTACAGACCAGAGGCTTCTGGGGTAGTTGAACAAGTAAATGGAACAATGACAATCAGTGTTTGGCCACAGGACTAAAATGGTCTGATGCTTTACCACTTGTTCTAAGGACTTTAAGTAGCTTGCCAGATAGAAAGACAGGATTGAGTCCTCATGAATTACTGATGGAAAGAGTAATGAGGCAAGCATTTGTGCAAGTTGGTAAACTATTGACTATAAATTATGATATTATACTGGATTACTGCAAAAGCTTGTCTGGCGTGGTGACTTCTGTATTTCAACAGGTTGGGATTGGTGCAAGTACAAAAGAAAAACATCCAGCTCATGATCTAAGTCGTGGAGATTGGGTTCCGATAAAAGTAAACAGAAGGAGAAACTGTCTAGTTCCTTGCTGGGACAGACCGCAACATAGTTCTGTGCATAGAGACTTAGAACCTCAGTGAATTAGGGTGTGCCAAAACTTGCCTTAGTATCCATAATCCACTACCAGACTAGCAATCAGTGTCTCATTGGTACTTGCACGACCCCAATGATTTAGATAACCCAGAACATGGACTTAGAACACCTCAGGAAACGTGGAACACATGAACACTCTTTCGTTATACTAACATATCAATCGAGAACGAAGAGTCAATGAGGACATGTGCAAGTTTGAAATGTTTATTTCTAATGCAGTGTTCTCAAATGCAGTATCTTAGCTAATACAAGCAAACATATTATAAAGATCAAGGTTATAAGCATAGTTACTATTCCATAAAATTCAAAGGGTGAAAGCATGTTAAAATGCTAAAGGAAACAGGTCTAAATAGAACCTAAGTTTACCCTCCCTAGCTAGTATATTATATTATATCTACAGAAGGTCTCTTTGTGTTTAGAATGGCGGGTCCATACCTTTAGGTTCAGTGGAAATTGATCACATCATCTCCTACACCAACACTCTGCATACGGATATTCATCAAGTGTGTGTCTCCTGCCTTGCGCACTGCAGTATCATTCCGCCTGAAACCAAAGCTGGCCACAGATGCATCCATATTATGTCTACTCTGTGAGCTGATCAATCCAAACAATAAGTGCTGTGTTGAGATAACTTTGAAGGCCTCGGCACTCACTGTACAGACATAGTTTACCAAGCAAGACTGATATTTATAAGAAACCATGTTATTCTCGTGTAAAGCAAAATACCTAACTTGGCGAAAAGCATTATTAACAGAATGTGTTGTGTGCAGAGGCAGCAGGAAAGGAAAAATGAGGTTTAAAACTCTAACTAAACACATGCCAACTTAACACAGTGCAAATGTGATACCAATACATAAGACAATGGGTTCAGGAGTTGAGGCTTAAAGCGTTGGGCCCTGAACAGCAGAAGCTAGAGACTAAGAGGGACTTAGCACAGGAGAGGATTGAGGAGGCTGAGAGGGCCTTCACCAGAGAGAAATTAGCTCTGGAGGGTAGACCAGTCCCAGCAGAAGCTAGAGATTGAGAGGGTCTTAGTGCAGGAGAGGATTGAGAAATTAGCTCTGGAGGGTAGACAAGTCCCAGCAGAAGCTAGAGACTAAGAGGGCCTTCACGCAGGAGAAGATTGAGGAGGCTGAGAGGGCCTATACGAGAGAGAATTTAGCTCTGGAGGGTAGACTATCCCCTGCGCGCAGTTATAGTTTTCTGGACTCCCCAGGGAGGGTTGAGTCCAGTGGTGGCAGTGATATAGACAATATGTAACAAACAAGGACCCCCTGATAAGAATAAGTTTCCTGGGTCAGGGCAAACAAAAAATGAAAAAATAACACACCCAGGCAAAACACAATTACTGGCAAAGTTCAATTAACAGGAAATTAGTAATAGACAATCAGGCACAAAAATAGCATTTGAGAATATAATTTAATACATTTGATAAAAGGTGTCATGAGGATAAGCAAACGACTAAAAATAGCAATAAAAATTCTTTCAATCAGTATTCAATATATGCAAATTGTTATAAGTACAAATATTCCCAATGATATGAAGGAAAGATGGTTTTCGTCTATGCGTTTCGACACGTTGAGAGTGTCTTCCTCAGGACTCTACCATCTTGTAACTAAAAATAGATAAAAAATATTTAAAGGAACTGTTTTGTTTATGCTAAAATGTGCACATGATCAATACATTCACTTAAGCATATAACTTGAACATTAAGGCTAGAGAATTGATAATATAAATTGATATACCACTTTACAGCAACTCATTGTACTAAACAATTTATAAGGTATAGTACAGTAGCACACATCAATATCATTGGTCATGTAAAGAATAAACATTGTGCTAAAGAGATAAAAAGGATTCACAAAGATCAGAAGAAATTAGAAATAGGGACTTAGTTATACAACAAAGATAACTGGTTAGGCTCAGACCGACAAATAATTACATATTTATTTTATTTTATTAAGTAGAGATTTCCCTTCCTATCTATTTAAAAATATACCAGTTATTGAGTAACAAAAAAGGGGGATAGATGCTTCATTCTGGATTAATCTAGTAGGGGTTGTCTGTATTTATGTAACAAAACTGACTAGTTAGACTCAGACCAACAAATATTTGCATGTTTCTTTTATTGAACGGGAATTTTCTTTCCTACCTATTTGAAAATGTACCAACTATTGGGCTGTAAGAGAAGGAATAGATGCTTCATTTTAAATAGATGTAACGGGGATTGGCAATATTGTGCATAGAGCAGTTGATGAAAAAATGTAAATACTTACCATATTTAGACTCTTTGGCAGCGATATAGACTTCAGTGCAGGAAGTCCCATTACCAGTTCCCAGAGGATGGTACCTGTTTCCCAAGAAGAGGAGTATAGGTTGAAATTCAGGGGCAGTAGGAAACTGTCTCACCAGTCTTGGGAGGATTTTGTGGATGAATGTTATGGAACACTGTCTGATTGGGTATGGGTTCACACGGATCTGATTTTGACAAACTTTTCAGTCTGGTTAGCAGAGAGCACCTGCTCAGTTGCTGTTTGCCAGGGTTGCGCCAACACCTGTTGGAATATGGGTTTGCTGATCCAGGGCTCCTGGCAAGGGAAGCAGACCGCTTAGAAAGTGCTAGAGCTTCTGAAGAGTCATTGGTGAGTGATTCCAAAAGTAGTGTTTCAGGTATCTTCCAGCCCAGCGTGGTGGAAGAGGTTCAGAGTAGGCCAGCTAGGTCCTAGAGTAGTGAGGGGGTGTAGGGGCTTACTACCTGGCTCAGTGGAGCGGGAGTGAGTGTGTGACCCAGAGTCCCCAGATACCCAAAGCCCTGTCTCAGAACCTGGGTGGTTTCTTTAGGGAACACCAGGTTGGGGACCTAAGCTGTCCTGTTAGTCCATTTGAGGAGGATCTCCTAGTGTATAGAGGACCTGGAGCATCTGTAAATAGAGCTCCAGTGGTTCTAGTGTCCGGCAGTGTACTCCAGCTGGGAGGGCACAGGAGTCCGAAGTGCAGATTGATTGGGGGATGAGTTCCCTAGTGGAAGAACCAGTGGACCAGGGACTAGCCAGTTGGGCTAGATTCCCTTGGGGTGACCAGGGTGACACCACTTCTGTTCTGGGGGGTCTTCGCGCACTGTCAGATGGACAGGGGATGGGAGATCTGTGCCACAAAGACAGTCACACAACATATGAGTCATGTGTTAGCCTCAGGGGGATGGTGTTTAAGTCCCCATAAATCCTGGAGGGACAGGCAAGTATTCCGCCAGAGGTTTTAGACCAAAGTTGGGAGTCCAGGTTCAGGACCAGCCTGACCTGAAGGGTGGGACGTCTGTAACCAGCGTCCTGACCGGTTCATCTTCCAGGGGTACCGCTCCAGTTGGGAGGGTGCAGAACTCTGGAAGGGGGTGCAGAGGGTGGGAGAGCCCGCCTCTGACCCCGGTGCAACCTGAGGTGTTAAACCCTAGGTTGGGAGAATGGCGTTCTAAGGGTACCCCTCGCAGGAGGAGGAGGAACCCAAGACAGAGAGGTAGGGGGAGGAGAGCTTCCCCTGAGACTCCTGGGCTGCCTGAGGGTGTAGACCCTAGGCTGGAGAACCAGTGGCAGTCTAACCCTGTCCTACAGACAGGAAGAGTGGAGAATGGCTACTATGTACCAGGGTTTACTACCCCTCACTCTGTGAATAGGCAAGGACCAGTGGCACCTGGGTGGCCTAGGGAATGGTCCTGGCCGCGGACAGCTTGGGAGTACCAGTGGGTTAGCCATGTTGTTCCAGACAGTGGTTTTATAAGGAACCCCATGTGTTCACCGTGGCGTAGAACAGGAGGGTGTCCCTGCAGTTGCAGGCCAGCGTCCGTTTTTTATTGCCCCAAGCAGGGAAGCCCATCACAGTGGTGATTGGTCTCCCCTGCGTTTTGGCTGGAAGGGGGTTGTGTTGGACTTGGCCCTTCTGGCAGGTTCACCCCTAAACTTTTTGCTTCCTGATGCATGGGGAGTGCAGGTGCGAGTTTAGTATGTGCAGACTCGTGTGATTAAATGCTGCGCGATGATATGTGCGGCGTGAATGTACCTAGTGAGGAAGTGCCACTTCTAGAAGTTGGCCTGTCAGAGTAAAATATGTGATTTGGCAGGCTGGCTTATGATTGGCTGGAGCTGGCTGGTGTGCCAGGCTCCAGCAGTCAGGATGGGTCTGCCCCAGTGGTGAATGGGAGATCTGCATCTTGATGGCTGGGGAGGAGGGCACCTGGGACCTGAATAGGGCTGGGCTTTCCCCACACAATGATGGCTCCACCCCCTGTGGTGCGACTGATGACCCTAGCCTGACTAGTGAATAGTGAGAGGGGCTGAGCACATCAGAGTGCTCCAAAACCAGCTTCAACTGGTTTTCCCCCACCCTGCAACCTCAGACAAAGTGAGTTGGTGTATAAAAGAGGGGCTGTGACCCCATATAAAGGTTCTCTTGCTGATCCTAATTGGGAGGGGGCCTGCTGCTGCTGCTGGGTGCCAGGAGGACTGCCATCCCGCCTGAAGGGCCCTGTGAGCTGGCCCCTGGGCCCAGCCTTGCCCCCCCTGCCTACAAGAACCTTCCTGGACCTTTTGATTCCTGCCTGCCAGCCCCGGGAAGTGCTGGCTTCCCCCTGCTGAAAATAGTGCATTTGCGCCACTGGAGCGGTGATCCCTGCCCTAAGGGATCCCCCAGCGTGTGGGGGGATTCCCCCTCTTGTGCTAATTAGCGGCGCAGGTGCCCACCCTGCATTGCCTGCCGCTTATTATGCCGATCTCTTTATTAATTCATAACGGGTGCTCACCCTGTTTTACTCGTCATTCCCCGGGTGCCTACCCCGGATTGCTGCTGTAAGCCGGTCCCCCCCCCCCTCCGGGCCACCGCACTGCCGGCGACGACCCGGAAATACCTTAGCCAAAAAACGGAAGCTGACAGTAGCCCACCCCGCGCTCCTGTGCCAAGAAGAACAGTGAAGCCAGCAAGGCAGGGCTCCCACGACCGCAGTGTGAGCCCTGCGTGCACGTGTGGACCAGCGAGGGCTCCCATGCAGGTAGGAGAGCCCTGCCGCCCAGGAAGAGAAAGCTGCCCAGACAACCGCAGCACGACAGGGAGCAGAGACGCCACCGCCAGGGCCCAGGCCAAGGCAGGAGTCCCGGTGAGTGGGGCTCCGGTATTGCAGTAATAGGGGCATTGTTGTTTTAGAGCCTGGCGGGCTCCACCAAGTGCAGGGGCATTTCCTCAGAGTCCACGAGGAACTCCCAAGAGTGGGGCATTTTGTATCACGATTCCCCTGAGTGGGACTCCAATGGGGGCATTTTATTCATTGGAGCCACAAGAGGCTTCTGGGCAATTTCTTTGTTTCCGAGTCCCCAGAGTGGGACTCCTACGATTCCCGGGCACATTGTATTTTGGAGCTCTGAGGCTCCTGAGCCCCCAGTTATTTATTAAAAGCTCACAAGGCTTCCGGGCACATTTATTGATTTCGAGTCCCCTGAGAGGGACTCCAACGATTGAGGGGCATTACAGAGGGTAGAGCGGCCCCAGTTGGCAGCTGGCCACTCCCCCAGTGTGGGGAACATTTTTGATACAGAGCCCAAGGAGGCTCCTGGGGGCATTTCCTTTCACGAGCCTGCCAGGCTCTGAGATCCCCAGCTGCCCAACACTTAGTGGGCCGCTGCTACATTTATCAATCAATCAATCAATCATCTCATTTATATAGCGCACTACTTACCCAGTGGGTCTCAAGGCGCTGGGGGAGGGGGATCAGCTACTGCTCGAACAACCAGGTCTTGAGTTGCTTCCTGAAGGCGAGGTGGTCCTGGGTCAGGCGGAGGTGGGTGGAGAGGGAGTTCCATGTCTTGGCGGCGAGGTAGGAGAAGGACCGTCCCCCTGTGGTGGCTCTAAGGATGCGGGGAACAGCGGCGAGGGCGTGGCTGGTCGATCGAAGCTGGCGTTTGGGAGCGTAGAAGTTGAGGCGGCTGTTGAGGTATCCTGGGCCTTGGCTGTGTAGGGCTTTGTGTGCGTGGGTGAGGAGACGGAAGGTGATTCTTTTGTTGACCGGGAGCCAGTGCAGGTCTCTCAGGTGTCCGGAGATGTGGTTGCGGCGGGGGATGTCCAGGATGAGTCGTGCTGAGGCGTTCTGGATCCGTTGGAGTCTCTTCTGGAGTTTGGCGGTGGTTCCGGCGTAGAGGGTGTTGCTGTAGCCCAGACGGCTGGTGACGAGGGCCTGGGTGACCGTCTTCCTGGTCTCGGTGGGGATCCACCGGAAGATCTTGCGTAGCATGCGTAAGATGTTGAAGCACGACGAGGAGACGGTGTTGACTTGTCTGGTCATGGAGAGGGAGGAGTCCAGGATGAAGCCCAGGTTGTGTGCGTGGTCTGTTGGTTTGGGTGCGCTGCCTAGGGCGGGGGGCCACCAGGAGTCGTCCCAAGCGGCGGGTGAGGATCCCAGGATGAGGACTTCCGTCTTATCTGAGTTCAGTTTCAGGCGGCTGTTCTTCATCCATTCGGCTACCTCTTTCATCCCTTCGAGTAGGTTGGCTCTGGCCGTGGTGGGGTCGTTGGTAAGGGAGAGGATCAGCTGGGTGTCGTCGGCGTAGGAGATGATGTTGAGGTTGTGCTGGCGTGCGATGGCTGCGAGGGGGCTCATGTAGACGTTGAAGAGGGTTGGGCTGAGTGAGGAGCCTTGAGGAACGCTGCAGATGACTTCGGTGGCTTCTGATCTGAACGGGGAGAGGCGGACTCTCTGTGTCCTTCTGGCGAGGAAGGAGATGATCCACTCCAGTGCCTTCTCCTGTATTCCGACGTTGCTGAGGCGTTGTACTAGGGTACGATGGCAGACAGTGTCGAAGGCCGCGGAGAGGTCGAGGAGGATGAGGGCCGCTGTTTCTCCGTTGTCGAGCAGCGCTCGGATGTCATCGGTGGCTGCGATCAGGGCGGTTTGGTGCTGTGGTTGGCCCGGAAGCCAGACTGCGAGGGGTCGAGGGATCCGTTCGTCTTGAGGAAGGCGGCCAGCTGCTTGTTGACGGTCTTCTCGATGACTGAAACGGGAGCAGCGAGATGGGGCGGTAGTTTTTTAGGTCGGTGGGGTCAGCCGATGGCTTCTTGAGTAGAGCGCTGAGTTCGGCGTGCTTCCAGCTCTCCGGGAAGGAAGCGGTGTCGAAGGATGTGTTGATGATGTCCCGCAGGTGGGGTGCGATGACAGCGTCGGCCTTGTTGAAGACGTGGTGAGGGCAGGGGTCGGTCGGAGATCCGGAGTGGATGGAGTTCTTCGTGCGGACGGTGTCTTCGGTGCTGATCGGAGTCCAGGCGCGGAGGGTGGTGGTGGGGGGCGGTGGTTCGGTCATGGAGTTCGTCGGTTGAGTGCTGAAGCTGTTGTGTATGTCCGCGATCTTGTTGTGGAAGTAGGAGGCGAGGGAGTTGCAGAGCTCTTGCGATGGGGTGATGTCGTTGTTTCCGGGGTTGGGGTTGGAGAGCTCTTTGATGATGTTGAAGAGTTCTTTGCTGTTGTGTGCATTGTTGTCCAGTCGTTCCTTGAATGCAGTTTTGTTGGTGGCGCGGATGAGTTGGTGTTGTTTTCGGGTGGCGAGCTTGAGGGCAGTCATGTTGTCCGGTGTTGGGTCTTTGCGCCAGGCTTTCTCAAGGACTCTGCAGTTCTTCTTCGAGTTCTTGAGTTTGTCAGTAAACCATTGGGATTTCTTGCTGCCAAGTCTGTTAGGCGGGGTCCTCAGGGGGGCGAGGTTGTCTGCGCAGTCGCTGATCCACTTCGTGAGGTTGGTGGCCACCTGGCTAGGGTTCGTAGTGCTGGTGGGAGGGTTCATGCTCAGGGAGGACGCGAGCTGGTCAGCTGTGATCTTGTTCCAGCTCCTGCGTGCAGTCTGTTGCTGTTGGTGGTGGATCATGGTCCTTTTGAAGCTGAAGTGGACGCAGCTGTGGTCCGTCCAGTGGAGTCCGGTGGCATGGCTCAAGGCGATATCCTTGCTGGAGGAGAAGACGGGGTCGAGTGTGTGTCCGGCGTAGTGGGTGGAGGTGGTCACCAGTTGCTTGAGTCCGTGGTTAGCGAGGTTGTCCAGCAGGGTGGTGGTTTTGCGGTCGTTGTTGTTCTCCAGGTGGAAGTTGAGGTCCCCGAGGAGGATGTAGTCAGCGGAGGGGAGGGCATGCGGGCTGACGAAGTCGGCGATGTCTTCCGTGAATTGTGTGCGTGGTCCCGGGGGTCTGTAGATGAGCGTGCCTTTGAGGGTGGTCTTGGGGTTGATGTGGACCTGAAAGTGCAGGTGCTCGGCAGTTGCGAGGGTGTCGTCGGTGTTGGTCGTGATACGGATGGTGTTCCTGTGGACGATGGCGATGCCTCCTCCGGTGTGGTTGATGCGGTCCCTCCTGATGATCTTGTAGCCGTCTGGGATGGCGATGGCTATGTCGGGCGCTGAAGAGGTGTTCATCCAGGTTTCCGTGAGGAAGGCGACGTCTGGTGCCGTTGTGTTGAGCAGGTTCCAGAGCTCGACGGCGTGTCTGTGGACGGAGCAGGTGTTGAGCAGGATGCACTTCAGGTGGTTGCTGCTGTGGCTCGTCGAGGTCTTGAGCACTGCTGGAGTGGTGCAGGTCCGGATGCAGGTGAACTTGCAGGCGTTGCAGCAGAAGGGTCTGTGGGTGCGTCTCGGGTTGGCTCGTAACAGCCCGGGAGACGGCCTGCGTTGAGGGCGTTGAGTTCGGTGGCGTCGTAGGTCTGGCGGGTGGGCTGGTGACGGCGGGGGCCAGGGGTGCTTGCGCTGGGCGCGGTCCAGGCGCGGACGGGCGCAGACGGGCTTACCTTTGGCGCACCTTCGGCGCTCAATCGGCGCTCCTGCTGCGTGCGTCCGCTGCACGGTCGCTGGGGGGGCGACATAAGAGGGGAGCCGGGAGGGCGGGTCAGCTGGGAGGCGGGGTCGCGTCCACCAATGGACTGGCGAGGGGGAGGGTCCGTAGGCAGGAAGCAGCGGGAAAACGGGATTGGGTTGAGCGGGGGCGGCCCTGCGGCGGCTGGGGCGCCACTCTCGGCGTCGGTGAAGAACTAGCACAGCAAGGGGCCCTGGAGCAGGAGCGCGGAGGAGCGAGGGGGCAACCAGGCCAGAGGCGCAGTGGTCGCTATCCAGGTGCGTGCGAGGTCCCCTTAAGAGGGGAGCCGGGAGGGCGGGTCAGCTGGGAGGCCTGGTTCTTTTGCGCCTTTCTACTCTGGATGCCTGTGCAGCCTGCCCTAACACTTTGGACACAGGGCGTTTCAGCCCCTGAGAGGCCAGTTGGCCTGGGGACAGTTCTGGTGTTGTGCCCTAGCATGGGGTACATGTTTATGCCCTATGTGACCTTTGCGCTATTTGTGATTACTTATCTACACCGCTGAATGTGTTTATTCATCATGTGTCTTATATACCTCTGAATGTGTTTTTATGCATCATGTACCAAGCTGCTTGCCTATACCCCTAAATGTATGTTGATGCTTAGGGGGTTGTTTTTCCTAGTATAGTGATACTAGTGAGTTCATGGTTCCCTGCGTGATATTTTCCTAAGGTGGTTAGGGTTGAGTAGGTGGTACTTACCTTTTACCAGTGATTACTGGTTGTGTGCTACATTCGTTATTTGGCGCTACAGTTATGATATGTTGAGATTGGGGCTCAACACCGAACCCTGTGGAACTCCCACCTCCAACAGAGGAATGGTAGCCGAGAAAGGGGGTGCCCAAATCGATTGTCGGTGACCCGACAAGAAAGACTCAAACCAGTAGAACCAGCATCGCCCTTCCTCCGCCATCCAGAACCTCCTTTATTGACTCTGTGACTTCCAATAATGCAGTCTCTGTACTCAAGTTTAAGCGAAAATCGGATTTAGTATGTTGGAGAATATCTCGGGTTTCAAGAAAGTTCGAGAGAGTGGAGTGGACATGTTTTTCCACAATTTTGGCGAAAGCAGGGAGCAACAAGATCGGTCTGTAGTTAGAATATTCTAGGGGGTCTAAATTGGGTTTTTTTTAATAATGGAAGGATGTGTGCCATTTTCCATGCACTGGGAACAGTGCCGGTTTCGAGAGAGGCATTGAGGAGCGGGTTGATGATGGGATTGATAATATGTGCCATCTTGGCCAAGAATTTAGCAGGGCAAGGATCTGATGGAGAACCAGACTTTAATTTCGATAATAGATCCAGTGACATTTGTGGGGTTAACGGAGGAAAAAGTGAGAGCGTGTGACTCTCTGAAAGGGAACACCTTACGGTGAGATAAAAGCCAGAATCTCTTGTAGAATCAATAGGCACAAAAGAGGCCTGGATACTTATGATCTTATTAGCAAAAAAACTAGCCAGTTGTTTAATCCATAACTTTGTGGGAGAGAATTTCGACATTAAAGAGGCAGGGGAGGTGAATTCCTTGACTATTACAAAAATGTCTTTGCTAGTATTAGCAGCAGATTCTATTATTTTAGAGAGATAACATTTTTTCTCTTTGACCATAGCCCTATGATATCCTTTAAGAAGATCCGTGTATATCTGTTTTAAAGGAGCATCATAGCTTTTGCGCCATGCTCTTTCGGGTTTCTTACAGCGCCTTCTGGTCTCATGGAGCACTGGAGTGAACCAAGGGGCCGAGGCACGCGGGTCTTTTTTAGACTGAGTAGAGAGGGGTACTATCTCGTCAAGACGCAGCATAAGCCAAGATTGAAAAAGAGCCAAATCATTGGCCAACTCTCCAGTGAACTGGCAGGGATGCGTAGCAAGGGATTACTCCAGCATGTCAGCCGTGACATGATGATAAGGGCGAGAGGCCGTAGACTGTGAACCTACGCCAGCACCGGCCGCTTTAGAAATGCTCAGGATGTCAAAATTCAAGTAGTGATCGGTCCAGATCATGGGTAGGAGAGGGGAAGAGATAATGGGAATTGAAGAGAAAATGTGATCCAGGGTGTGACCTTTGTTGTGAGTAGCGCAACAAATGTAAGGAGACAAATTGAAGGTACTGGTTACGTCCTGAAGTTTCATGGTATCAACTGCATCTGCATCATCAATATGGATGTTAAAATCCCCCAAAAGTAAACAATGCTTAAATTTCATGATTAATGGGGAAATAGCTGTATGCAATTCTTCATAGAAGGAGCCAGAATGGCCGGGTGATCTATAGAGCAGCAGAACAGCACACGAGTGATGAGGGGAAAAAGACAGACAAAAACTAAGTGACTCCACCCCAGAGATATCCTTCGTCCTGACAACTGAGCAAGAATAAGCCTATCCACCACAATTGCGACTCCCCCTCCCCTCCCCATAACTCGGTCTTTCCTCACAATGTAATAGTTTAGGGGAAGAGCATTAGAAATATCTGGGCTGGAAGAATCAACAAGCCAGGTCTCAGTAAGAAAAAGGCACGCCGGCCTACAATCAGTTAGTAAATTAAAAAGATCTAGAGCATGTTTGCCCAAAGACCAAGTATTAAGTAGCATGCAGGAGTAGTTTTTTAGGTGGTTTCCCCTGATCGCCTCCAAATCAGAGGGATCTGCAGAGCATGCGATGTCCCTATTAGCAGATATATTCTGAAATGTCCAGCCGCAGCCTGCACAGCTAGAGACATCAGAGGGGTTGGTAGGGAGCACGGGGCATACATCACCCAAGTTTCCCCTTAGGCTTTTTAGAAAATTGGAATCATATCTATACGTGATGTCTAGTGTTCTTAATTAAGAACCGTTTATGGGGCCTAGCCCTGACGCCTGCAGGACGTGGACAGGGGCAGATGGGCTTACCTTTGGCGCACCTTCAGCGCGCGCAATGCGCACCCGCTGCACTCGTCTGCTACACGTCCTTGGGGGCATTCTAATTAAATAGGAAAGCGGAGGTATGTCAGAGGACACTAAACACTAGCGTGCTGACCCAATTTCCACCCAATATGACGGCAGTGCAGCAACCAGCGTCTAAACTAGAGTGCAGAGTCAGGTAAGGCAGCAGAAACACTCGCTGAAGCGTCAGCGCACAAAAGAGAATGAGGCAGTAGCTTTTTTCACACACTGTCCCCCAGAATAAAAATTCCAAACAGTATTTGTAAATCACACTGTCATGTAAAACATTAAAATATATCCAGCTTACAAGCTTTTTTTAAGCTAATATGCGCGCGTGTTCCTGGCTGAGCCTCAGGAACAAATCTGAACACGGCGCGGAAGAATCCGATCATTAAATGTCAGAGGACTCTAAACACTAGCGTGCTGACCCAAGTTCCACCCAAGATGGTGGCCGCGCTGCAACCAGCATCTAAACTAGAGTGCAGAGTCAGGTAGGGCTGCAGAAACACTCGCTGAAGCGTCAGCGCACAAAAGAGAATGAGGCAGTAGCTTTTTTCACACACTGTCCCCCAGAATAAAAATTCCAAACAGTAGCTGTAAATCACACTGTCATGTTAGATATTAAAATATATCCAGTTTACAAGCTTTTTTTAAGCTAATATGCGCGTGTGTTCCCGGCTGAGCCTCAGGAATAGTTCCCTCTCTTCCTCCTATCTCCTCACTATTTCCTTGATTACTGATTCTCAATATGACTGTTTTATATATACATACACAAACACTCTCACACATGTTTATATATATATATATATATATATTCAATGAAAAAACCATGGGTTATAGAACATATATAGTTAGGGATTAGCATTTACAAAACCTTATTTTACTCACACAAAACCAATGAAATTCCATATATAGTTAGTTGCACTAACTATGTATCGCGCACCCGCAATCCACTGCTGATGATGTCACATAATACATCATTCATGACATGGTCAGTGACATCACTGATGACATCACTGATGACATCTCAAATGACATCACTGATGACATCACTGATGACATCTCAAATGACGTCATTGATGACATCTCAAATTACATCACTGATGACATCTCAAATTACATCATTAATGACATCTCATTTGACATTACTGATCACATCACTGATGACATCATTCATGTGATAATACGATGAACCTCTTCAGACTCTAATATAACCTTAGATACACTCAGTGTAAACAGACACTCACAGACTGTCACTCATCCATGGAGTTACTCACACACCTAGTCAGTCATGCAAACAATCAATCACACCTCCATTTCCTCAACTATACAGTTATACACATCTTACTTATTCAAACATATACTAACACACATTTACTCTCTTATACAATCCCTGATACAAGTTCACAATGATCCATACAGCCACTCACACATTCACTGGCTCTTATACACAGTTATTTATATATATCAACTCTCACATGTACTGTGTTTTACATATGTACTTACTTTGACATGTAGCACTGAGATATCCATTCACTCACCAATAGACTCATGTACACAGTGAACCGCCCATACAGCTGTTTCCACATGCACTTTTGAAACCATACATCTAGTGAATCAACTGCTCACACATCTATGCACAGAGTCATACACCTCCCAGCCACCCACACACACACTCAGTCTCCCATACAAATACTTGGGAAACCAATCAATAACCCATATAGTTACTCATAGAGCTACTTATCAACACATGCAACAGTTTACAGAACAACAGACATAATGATGCACAAATTAAGACAGTTTAGTCACTAACCCATGCACTCAGTGAGACACATTTAATCACTCACTCATACAGTCAGTCATGCACCTACTAAATCCTTCATCCAGACACTTATACATCCACTCATTCTTCAATATGTAAGACATATTTTAACTTTACAGAAACATACAGTCACTGGATGTTGTCATCAGTGATGTCATCAGTGATGTCATTCCAGATTATTATGAACCGCCCTAGCAGGCATCTGGTTTTTGGTTTAATTTGTTACAACAATAAGTACACACACGTTGATCCGATCCCAAATCAAAACAATTTTCAACCATCAAGTATGTGGCAAAATCCTTCCATTCACTATTATTTTCCCTTTCACTTTTTGCATATAAATCCACTACCTTAGTCTGATTCTTATAATAAGTGCGTCGACAACATAAACAAGTGAAATTAGGCCTCTCACTTGATTTCATCTGAAACGTGGCAATTTCCTTCTGAAAATTATCTGTACTGGAAACCTGTACATTATCTTCAACATTATCCTCTACTTCTGGGTCAATTTGAACATTCTCATCTTTACTTCCAAAGTAACAAAACTCAATTTCTTCACAAATATTCTTCACATCTATTTCAGAACCATGCAAAAGAGCAGCACATAATTGTTTAAGCATAATTGCTGGACTCTTAGCATGATACAACATTCTCACTAATTTCCTCACTTTATTATGATGCACTGCTAGCATCCTGAAATGATGAAAAACACTCTGGCATACTCTCCTGGAAAGACAAGCCAGTGAATGACCACGCAAACCTGTCATTTGTCTCACTCTGCAAGGATCTAATTCTTGCAACAACTTCATTTTCTGCTTCAAACTTTTCTTATTAAATGTCCGTACAAAATCACAAAGCAAATTGATGGAATCCTGTCGCACACTGCAAATAGAACTACACTTCCAAATGTACACAGGACCTTTAGGACGTCTTTCTAAAACCTCATTACCTAACACCTCTTCTATCTCTGTTGTCACAAGTTTTTCTTTTTCAACTGGACAACCATCCTTCACTTCATAAGCTCGACCACTGGTGTCAACTGCAAGCACCAAATCATTATCCTGAAAATAACTCTCCTCATTAAAAAATGCCTCACAACTTGAACTATGCATCCATTCTCCGGAAAAAACTTCACAAAAGTTACTACGATTAACTACTCTCTTCCATCTACTATTTGATTTGAAATCAGAAATTACCTTGTTTAGTGTCCTAATTCTATTGATTACCAAAATAAACAACTTTCGCTTAATTTCAAAAGCATGATCAATAATTTTCTCTACATTTTTATTTTTCTTATAAAATGCCACTTTCTGTTTGCCTTTCTTAATATTTTTTAATAAATTAACTATTATCCTGTTGCGGAACATTCGTTTTCGAATGTCCCTAAACTGTTGTTTCCTTCTACTATCATGCACAGAGTTATCTCTTGCTCTAGCAGTAACATTTTTGATTGGTTTTTCCTTTCCATTTAAATTGCTTCTCTTTTTCTGGACTGAAACATTTTTTGTTGAAAAACTGTTTTTACTACAAATATTTCTTATGAATGATTTCGTGCTCTTACCCGGAGCTTTCTTGGTGATTTCACAAGTTTTTTTGGGAGAGGACTGCTGCAATAATAGATGATCCTGCTGTCTTTGACGTTTTCTAGCCTTTCTTATTCGATTCTTAGTTGGCATTTTTCAAATTTTGAAATGATCTTCAGTTGAATCTGTGGAAAAATATAATAAAAAATGTTATTAACCACTATTACCAAACAGTAAATGAATAATAGTCATCAAAAACTTAACACCCTACTTATTATTTAACATAGCAAATCTTTTGCACCACCACTGCGTCACAAAAGTGATGCACAGTGGTTCAAAACAGGCATACACCTATCATAAATCTCTCCCTAACATTTTAAATGATTGATTCAGGATGACGATAAGGTGTGGCCTATCTAGAGGTTTGTTTGGGCCCAGATCTTTGGACTGGGGTGAATGTGTGACATTGATCCACATTCGGTCCATCACCTCTTTTGTTTGTTTGAGGTGAGGCCAACACACGGTTGCAGATGAGATTTTCGCTTGTTGAAGAAAACAAAGGAAATAATACATGTGAAGGCCTACCAATGAAGTAAGTCATGTCCACTTCACTCTTGAACAAAGGGCAGACCTCTTTTGAATCTGTGGTCAGACCTAAACTTCATCTGCACAATGTCATTCATAAACTTAGGAAACACTAGTGATGTAATTGAAAAATGTGGAGTTTCTTTTCCTCATTTCAGAATTACATCACCTGTGTTTCCTCATTGACTTAAAATGTCCTTAAGACACATGAAAGCGTTTTTTTGCATGCCCTTGCACCATTTTTGGATCATTTTTAACATGGCTATGTAACTCCCATAATCAAAATCTAAATTTGCCAAGCACAGGTGGGAGCGTATTTACAAGAAACTTGCCCCATGAAGAACGCTTTCCATTTAAAAAGGGAAAAATAACATCATAGACACTCAAATGCCTTATAAATATGGCCCAAACAACCTATGAAGCTCTAGCAGTACATATCCAGAAATATAATTGATTTCAAAAAATTGTTTTTAAACACAGCATATAAATCAATTGTATACCTACATTCAGTTGGAAATGACTGAAAATGTCCTTAAGACACATGAAAACGTTTTTTTGAATGCCCTTGCACCATTTTTGGGACATTTTTAACATGGCTATGTAACTCCCATAATCAAAATCTAAATTTACCAAGCACAGGTGGGAGCGTATTTACAAGAAACTTGCCCCATGGAGAAAGCTCTTCAATTAAAATGGGAACAATAACATCAGAGACACTCAAATGCCTTATAAATATGGCCCAAACAACCTATGAAGCTCTAGCAGAACATATCCAGAAATGTAATTGTTTTCAAAAACTCGTTTTTAAACACAACATATAAATCAATTGCATACCTACATTCAGTCGGAAATGACTGAAAATGTCCTTAAGACACATGAAAGCGTTTTTTTGATTGCCCTTGCACCATTTTTGGATCATTTTTAACATGGCTATGTAACTCCCATAATCAAAATCTAAATTTGCCAAGCACAGGTGGGAGCGTATTCACAAGAAACTTGCCCCATGAAGAACGCTTTCCATTTAAAAAGGGAAAAATAACATCATAGACACTCAAATGCCTTATAAATATGGCCCAAACAACCTATGAAGCTCTAGCAGTACATATCCAGAAATGTAATTGATTTCAAAAAATCGTTTTTAAACACAGCATATAAATCAATTGTATACCTACATTCAGTCGGAAATGACTGAAAATGTCCTTAAGACACATGAAAACGTTTTTTTGAATGCCCTTGCACCATTTTTGGGACATTTTTAACATGGCTATGTAACTCCCATAATCAAAATCTAAATTTACCAAGCACAGGTGGGAGCGTATTTACAAGAAACTTGCCCCATGGAGAAAGCTCTTCAATTAAAATGGGAACAATAACATCAGAGACTCTCAAATGCCTTATAAATATGGCCCAAACAACCTATGAAGCTCTAGCAGAACATATCCAGAAATGTAATTGTTTTCAAAAATCGTTTTTAAACACAACATATCTGTTTCAGCTTACATGAGAGACCATGGAGTGGGCTCCATGTACAACAATAACTTGTGTTACTGCATGTCAGATTTCTACACAGAATATGCAATTACAATTTCTCAAAGAAACAAAATCTATTTGTATATCACTTGAGACAAAGCCATATTTTAAAAACACAGCTTTCTTCATCATTTTCTCCTTAAATCATACTATTCTCTATCTAAATGAAATAAATCTTTTCTCACCTTAGCAAATACTTTTTGAGTTTCAAAACAGTCTCAAAAATACACCAAATTGTCTTCAGCAGAACAAAGAGGATGCACTCCAGAGGCTGCAGCTATAGAAAGCACAGAAATGCTGATATTCATTACACATATCTCTCATATTAGCCAATCAGAACTCTTCCCTCACTTTTTTCAAATCAAAACCCTTCCCCCCTCTCTGCCTTTTTTGCTTAGCAACCACCTCCTGAAAGACCTCTCATGTTTGCAAGTTCACACAACAATGTTTCAATTGAACTCTGAACTCTCAGTGCACCTGCGTATCCAGTGCAATCTTTCATTAAATGTTTTTTCCTTGACCATTCAAATTACATCTTTCAAAGTACACATCCTTGCACCCTAACTTTCTGTTTTCAGAAATGGAAATGCACCAATCACTGCTAATGAATCATTAGCACTGGAAATCCACAGTTTTTTTTCTTTACAAACTCCTACTGTTTCAACTGCACTTTCATTACCACACTTCATCTGACTGCAGCACAACCTTCTCCCACCATGTTTAATGTCTGGATTGTTGGACATAGTTACATCTACTGGGCTCAAAGGTATGCTGAGAACAGAAATTTACCTAACCTCAATTTACAAGATGTGGAAATTAAGTGGTTGGGCCAAAGAGGATTAAAATGTCACCAATTGATACCATTGGTGAAAACCTTTATGCATTTGCCAAAACCTGACCTGTTAATTGTGCACTGTGGAGGTAATGATTTGGGCACTTTGACTGGTGTAGGTCTGGAAATGCTTTTAAAGGACACCTTTGAGCAATTAATGGCACTTTTTCCTCAAACTGCCTTGGTATATTCCAATATATGCCAAAGACAGAAATGGAGGTGGTCCAACCAATTTTGTCCACAAATTGAGAAGTTGAGGAAGCATGTAAACAAATCTGTTTCAGCTTACATGAGAGACCATGGAATGGGCTCCTTGTACAACAATAACTTGCGTTACTACATGCAAGATATCTACAGAGGAGATGGAGTTCACTTCTCAGATGAGGGCAACAGAATTTTCATTTTGAATTTAAGACTGTGCATTGGTACCTACTTATAAGTACCAAAATGTACCATAAACCCAAAAGCTCTTCTCAGAGGTACCCTACTTCTGATCACTCACAATTATTATTTTTCTCTAACTTTTTTCTCTAATTTTCATCAAACTACGCTCAAAGAGCGCTACCCGGTACGCGAACTGGAAGCTAACCGCGCAAAATAAAAAAATAAAATGTTTTTTTCCCGCACATATGGTCCTCCTCAGCCACCCTCAGAAAACCTAGGGGGTCAAGATACATCTACCGTGCCCCCTTCTACCCATTCTGAACATTATTTGCCCTCCATCTTGTATCTTGATTCGACCGAAACACAAAATGGTGGACTCCCGTTACGCTGCTGGTTCGCGGACCGGAACGCATACCGGGAAGCGGTCCAATAAAAAAGGTGGGAAAGTAATTCACAGAAAAACGACTGGAGACACTCTCACCAAATATACATTAGCTCATACTACATAACAATCCCTTTCATTTTCACAAATTTGATTGAAATTCCATTTAGCCATTAAGCCTGTAGACCTCTCTAAATACCGTGAGGTAAATTACTTCACAAAACACATCTAAAGTGTTGGAATTGACAATCAATGAAAATGTTACTTTCATTTTCTACTTTTATTACCTGACATTTGATTGGTTATATACCTGAATATATATAAAGGAAGAGAAGGAAACACAGCCATTTTGACTGCTACTTCTTGTTGTACATTACATTTGAATTATCAGTAAACACTTCAACTTGTTTGTGAAGGTAAGTTGTTATTTTTAAAACTGAAGTATATTGTGCACTATAAGTTAATATGGTAAACTTTTTCTGATAGTTATATACTATCCCTCTGTTGTAGTTATAGATTTAGATAGACTTCTCTGTTATAATTATGAATGGAGTTAGGCTTCTCTTGGTTAAATCACATACACTTTTTTATAGTCCTACTTCCACTCTGATACTATACACTACCAAAAGATAAATTCACTGATAAAAACTGCCTATCTAAAATTAATCCAAACAGTGCCCTATCTTTACTAATATATATTTTTTTATCCAAATTTCAGGCAAAATGGAAGGCGAACAGAAAGTTGTATTTAAAATTGTACTGGAAGAGAGCAGCCAAGAAAATGAATTTATGGATAAAAGTAGGGACCAGGAACTACTGCAATGTGTGGAAGCAGTGGATAACCTCCTTAAAAATGAGGACATTTTACACCCTCAAAGACTACAAAGTATATTCAATGAGAATTATGAAATTTCTGACAGTGAAATGTTAGAAAGTTTAATAAATTATGAAACACAAAAACAATAAAAAAAAAATAAAGAAAATAAAAAATAATCAACAAAAACAACAAACAATTAACATACAGTATTTGAAAAGTCTATCATTCTTTTTTCCTTATAGTACGCTGCCCAGAACGCTTTCCGGTTCGCGGACTAGGCGCTTCCCACGCAAAAAAAAAATATATATTTTTTTTTTGCCCTGCTGGGCCCTTTTAAAACCTCCACATAAAACCTAGGGGGTCAACGAGGATCTACTATGCCCCCTTATGGTAATTTCCCCCTTTGTTTTGGCCTCCTCTTGTCTCTCGATCCTACCGAGAGACAAGATGGCGGCCGCTCCGGACTGTTTAGAATGTTGACAGACACCAGAGAGCCAATCTGCTTCGCATCGCAAAGTTCCGTTACGCGAAAAGTACGCGAACCGGAAGGCTACCCGGAGCGCTGTTACAGATATATATCTTTTTTTGAACGTTAATTTCTCAAAATCCACTGAAGCACATATATTGAGACCTAGCAAAGGCACATCGGGCTAACAGTCCCTACAATTTTGCCAAGTTTCGTGCAAATCCATTCAGCCATTCGAGCTAAAAGTGAGGCCAACCGCCCTATGGAAAAATGAATGGGAAAAACGCGTTTTGGAACCCCCCTTTTTTCTTGGCCCCCCCCTTGACGACCCCCCCCAAATTTTCAGGGGCTGCTCAGAAACAAAATGTGCCATTTTCCTGAAAATTTCAGCCAATTCCGTCCACAAACGCCAAAGTTATTAGACATAGAATTTTCAGAAATCCCATAGGGAAAAAATCCTAACTATATATACCTACTGGCGACCGCCAGTAGGTAATATATATATATATATTGGACTCACTTTTAGCCCGAACGGCTGAATGGATTTGCACGAAACTTGGCAAAATTGTAGGGACTGTTAGCCCGATGTGCCTTTGCTAGGTCTCAATATATGTGCTTCAGTGGATTTTGAGAAATTAACGTTTAAATCAAGATATATATCTGTAACAGCGCTCCGGGCAGCGATCCGGTTAGCGAACCTTTCGCGTATCGGAACTTTGCGATGCGAAGCTGATTGGCCCTCCGGTGTCTGTCAACATTCTAAACAGTCCGGAGCGGCCGCCATCTTGTCTCTCGGTAGGATCGAGAGACAAGAGGAGGCCAAAACAAAGGGGGAAATTACCATAAGGGGGCATAGTAGATCCTCGTTGACCCCCTAGGTTTTATGTGGAGGTTTTAAAAGGGCCTAGGAGGGTCCAAAAAAAAAAATTTTTTTTTGCGTGGTAAGCGCCAAGTTCGCGAACCGGATAGCTTTCTGGGCAGCGAACTTTATGGATAAAAGAATGAAAGACTTTTCTAATTCTGTATGTTAATTGTTTGTTGTTTTTCTTGTTTTTTTTTGTTTTCTTTTTTTTTAAAGTGTTTTTTTTATTTTGATTCTTTTTCATAATTTATTAAACTTTCTAACATTTCAGTGTCTGAAATGTCATTATTTTCTTGAAATATTGTTTGCAATCTGTGAGGTTGCAAAATGTCCTCATTTGCAAGGAGGAGATCTACTGCTTGGACACATTGCAGCAGTTCATTATCCAAGCTTTCATCCATAAATTCCATGTCAATTGGTTCTATTAATTCCTGGCTGCTCTCTTCCAGGTCCATCTCAAATGAAACTTGCTGCTCGCCTTCCATTTTGCCTGAAATTTGGATTAAAAAAATATATATTAGTAGAGATAGGGCACTGTTGGGATTAATTTTAGATAGGCAGTTTTTATCAGTGAATTTATCTTTTGGCAGTGTATAGTATGAGAGTGGAAATAGGACTATAAAAAAGTGTATGTGATTTAACCAACACAAGCCTTACTCCATTGATAACTATAACAGAGAAGTCTATCTAAATACATTACTACTACAGAGGGATAGTGTATATCTAGCAGAAAAAGTCTACTATATTAAGTCATAGTGCACAATATATTAAATTATAACTTACCTTCACAAAGAAGTTGAAGTTTTTTGAAGCTATTGAAATTGGAGGTACAACAAGAAGTAGTAGTCAAAATGGCTGTGTTTCCTTCTCTCCCTTTATATATATACAGGTATATAACCAATTAAATGTCAGGTAATAAAAGTAGAAAATGAAAGTAACATTTTCATTGGTTGTCAATTCCAACAATTCAGATGTGTTTTGTGAAGTAATTTACCTCACGGTACTTGGAGAGGTCTACAGGCTAAATGGCTAAATGGAATTTCAATGAAATTTGTGAGAATGGAAGGGAATGTTATGTAGTATGAGCTAATCTATATTTGGTGAGAGTGTCTCTAGTCGTTTTTCTGTAAATTACTTTCCCGCCTTTTTTTAGGACCGCTTTCCGGGAAGCTGCCCGGTTAGCGAACCTTAAGCGTCACGGGAGTCCACCATTTTGTGTTTCGTTCGCATTAAGATACAAGATGGAGGGCAAATAATGTTTAGAATGGGTAGAAGGGGTCATGGTAGACTTATCTTGACCCTCTAGGTTTTCTGAGGGTGGCTGAGGAGGCTTATATGTGCGGAAAAAAAAACTTTTTTTTAAAAAATTCCGCGAGGTTAGCTTTCGGTTAGCGAACCGGGTAGCGCTCCGGGGAGCGAATTTTGTGGAAAATTAGTGAAAAAAGTTAGAGAAAAATAATAATTGTGAGTGATCAGATGTAGGGTAGCTCTGAGAAGAGCTTTTGGGTTTATGGTACATTTAGGTACTTATAAGTAGGTACCAATGCACAGTCTTAAATTCAGAATGAAAATTCTGTTGCCCTCATCTGAGAAGTGAACTCCATCTCCTCTGTAGATATCTTGCATGTAGTAACGCAAGTTATTGTTGTAAAGAGAGCCCATTCCATGGTCTCTCATGTAAGCTGAAACAGATTTGTTTACATGCTTCCTCGCTTTCTCAATTTGTGGACAAAATTGGTTGGACCACCTCCATTTCTGTCTTTGGCATATATTGGAATATACCAAGGCAGTTTGAGGAAAAAGTGCCATTAATTGCTCCAAGGTGTCCTTTAAAAGCATTTCCAGACCTACCCCTGTCAAAGTGCCCAAATCATTACCTCCACAGTGCACTATTAACAGGTCAGGTTTTGGCAAATGCATAAAGGTTTTCACCAATGGTATCAATTGGTGACATTTTAATCCTCTTTGGCCCAACCAGTTAATTTCCACATCTTGTAAATTGAGGTTGTGTAAATTTCTGCTCTCAGCATACCTTTGAGCCCAGTGGATGTAACTATGTCCAACAATCCAGACGTTAAACATGGTGGAAGAAGGTTGTTCTGCAGTCAGATGAAGTGTGGTAATGAAAGGGCAGTTGAAACAGTAGGAGTTTCTAAAGAAAAAAAACTGTGGATTTACAATGCTAATGATTCATTAGCAGTGATTGGTGCATTTCCATTTCTGAAAACAGAAAGTTAGGGTGCATGGATGTGTTCTTTGAAAGATGTAATTTGAATGGTCAAGGAAGAAACAATTAATGAAAGATTGCACTGGATACGCAGGTGCACTGAGAGTTCAGAGTTCAATTGAAACATTGTTGTGTGAATTTGCAAACATCAGAGGTCTTCCAGAAGGTGGTTGCTATGGAAACAAGGCAGACAGGGCAGAGGGGGGAAGGGTTTTGATTTGAAAAAAGTGAGGGAAGAGGTATGATTGGCTAATATGAGAGATATGTGAAAAGAATATCTGTATTTCTGTGCTTTCAATAGCTGCAGCCTTTGGAGTGCATCCTTTTTCTTCTGCTGAAGACAATTTGGTGTATTTCTGAGACTGTTTTCAAAACTCAAAAAATATTTGCTAAGGTGAGAAAAGATTTATTTAATTTAGATAGAGAATAGTATGATTTAAGGAGAAAATGATGAAGAAAGCTGTGTTTTTAAAATGTGGTTTTGTCTCTAGTGATATAGTAATAGAATTAGTTTCATAGAGAAATTATAATTGCATATTTGGTGTAACATTCTGGCATGCTGTAACACAAGATATTGTAATACATGGAGGCCATTTCATGGTCTGTTATGTAAGCTGAAACAGATATGTTGCTTTTAAAAACGATTTCAGAAATCAATTACATTTCTGGATATTTACTGCTAGAGCTTCATAGGTTGTTTTGGGCCATATTTATAAGGTATTTGAGTGTCTAAGATGTTATGTTCGCCTTTTAAAATGTAAAGTGTTCCTCATGGGGCAAGTGTCTTGTAAATACGCTCCCACTTGTGCTTGGCAAATTTAGATTTTGATTATGGGAGTTACCTAGCCATGTTAATAGTGTCCCAAAAATGGTGCTAGGGCATTCCAGAAAACACTTTCATGTGTCTCAAGGACATTTTTAGTTATTTCTTCATGAATGCAGATATACAATTGATTTATATGCTGTGTTTAAAAACGAATTTTGAAATGAATTAAATTTCAGGATATGTACTGTTAGAGCTTCATAGGTTGTTTGGGGTCATATTTAGAAGGCATTTTAGTGTCTTTGATGTTATTTTTCCCTTTTTAAATGGAAAGCGTTCCTCATGGGGCCCTGAGCAGTTCTTAGCCATGTTATTTCATAGGAAGTGGATAACATGGCTAAGAGCATTTGCTGGAAAATGCATGAATATCGCTGATTTTTCTGCTATATTCATGGATTGTGGCCGTTTTTTTTCACATTGCTTCATAGGTTGTTTGGGTTCATATTTAGAAGGCATTTTAGTGTCTTTGATGTTATTTTTCCCTTTTTAAATGGAAAGCGTTCCTCATGGGGCCCTGAGCAGTTCTTAGCCATGTTATTTAATAGGAAGTGGATAACATGGCTAAGAGCATTTGCTGGAAAATGCATGAATATCGCTGACTTTTCTGCGATGTTATTTTTCCCTTTTTAAATGGAAAGTGTTCCTCATGGGGCAAGTGTCTTGTAAATACGCTCCCACTTGTGCTTGGCAAATTTAGATTTTGATTATGGGAGTTACGTAGCCATGTTAATAGTGTCCCAAAAATGGTGCTAGGGCATTCCAGAAAACACTTTCATGTGTCTCAAGGACATTTTTAGTTATTTCTTCATGAATGCAGATATACAATTGATTTATATGCTGTGTTTAAAAACGAATTTTGAAATGAATTAAATTTCAGGATATGTACTGTTAGAGCTTCATAGGTTGTTTGGGGTCATATTTAGAAGGTATTTTAGTGTCTTTGATGTTATTTTTCCCTTTTTAAATGGAAAGCGTTCCTCATGGGGCCCTGAGCAGTTCTTAGCCATGTTATTTCATAGGAAGTGGATAACATGGCTAAGAGCATTTGCTGGAAAATGCATGAATATCGCTGATTTTTCTGCTATATTCATGGATTGTGGCCGTTTTTTTTCACATTGCTTCATAGGTTGTTTGGGTTCATATTTAGAAGGCATTTTAGTGTCTTTGATGTTATTTTTCCCTTTTTAAATGGAAAGCGTTCCTCATGGGGCCCTGAGCAGTTCTTAGCCATGTTATTTAATAGGAAGTGGATAACATGGCTAAGAGCATTTGCTGGAAAATGCATGAATATCGCTGACTTTTCTGCGATGTTATTTTTCCCTTTTTAAATGGAAAGTGTTCCTCATGGGGCAAGTGTCTTGTAAATACGCTCCCACTTGTGCTTGGCAAATTTAGATTTTGATTATGGGAGTTACGTAGCCATGTTAATAGTGTCCCAAAAATGGTGCTAGGGCATTCCAGAAAACACAATCATGTGTCTCAAGGACATTTTTAGTCATTTCTTCATGAATGCAGGTATACAATTGATTTATATGCTGTGTTTAAAAACGAATTTTGAAATCAATTAAATTTCAGGATATGTACTGTTAGAGCTTCATAGGTTGTTTGGGGTCATATTTAGAAGGCATTTTAGTGTCTTTGATGTTATTTTTCCCTTTTTAAATGGAAAGCGTTCCTCATGGTGCCCTGAGCAGTTCTTAGCCATGTTATTTAATAGGAAGTGGATAACATGGCTAAGAGCATTTGCTGGAAAATGCATGAATATCGCTGATTTTTCTGCGATATTCATGCATTGCAGGCCTTTTTTTATCACATTTGCAAGCACTTCTTAGCCATGTTATCCAATGGGAGGTGGATAACATGGCTAAGAGCATTTGCTACAAAGGTTGTTTGGGGTTATATACCATTTTTGGGAAATTATTAACATGCCTATCTAACTCCCATAATCAAAATCTAAATTTGCCAACCGCAGGTGGGAGCGTATTTACAATAAATTTGCACCATGAAGAATGTAAAATAGCATACTAGATACTCAAATAACTTATAAATATGACCCAAAACATCTTATGAAGCACTAGTAGTGCATATTTCCAGAAATGTATTGGTTTTCATTTAATGATTTACTTCATTGGTAGGCCTTCACATGTTTTTTTACCTTGGTTTTTTTTCAGTGAAAATCTTATCTGCAACCATGTGTTGGCCTCACCTCAAATAAACAAAACAGGTGATGGACTGAATGTGGATCAATGACACACATTCACCCCAGTCAAAAGATCTGGGCCTAAACAAACCTTTAGATAGGCTACATCTTATCGTCATCCTGAATTAATGATTTTAAATATTAGGGAGTGATTTATGAGTGTTGTATGCCTGTTTTGTACCATTGAGTGTCATTTTTGTGATGCAGTGCTGGTGGAAAATATTTGCTATGTTAAATAATTAGTACGGCATTAAGTTTTAGATGACTGTTATTTATTTACTGTTTGGTAATAGTGGTTAATAACATTTTATATTATATTTTTTCACAGATTCAACTGCAGATTCTTTCATAGTTTGGAAAATGCCTTCCAGAAGTCGAATACGAAAGGCTAGAAAACGTCAAAGACAGCAGGATGATGTTTTATTGCAGCAGTCCTCTTCCCCAAATACTTATCAAAACACCAAGAAAGGTCCGGGTAAGAGCACGAAATCATTCTTAAGAAATATTTGTAGTAAAAAAAATTTTGCTCAAAAAAATGTGTCTGTTTACAACAAGAAAAGTAATTTAAATGGAAAGGAGAGACCCATCACAAATGTTACTGGTAGAGGAAGAGATAACTCTGTGCATGATAGTAGAAGGAAACAACAGTTTAGGGACATTCGACAACGAATGTTCCGTAATAGGATATTAGTTAATTTATTGAAAAATATTAAAAAGAAAGGCCAACAGAAAGCGGCATTTTATAGGAAGAAGAAAAATGTAGAGAAAATTATTGATCATGCTTTTGAAATCAAGCGAAAGTTGTTTATTTTGGTAATCAATAGAATTAGGAAACTAAGCAAGGTAATTTCTGATTTCAAAACAAAAAGTAGATGGAAGAGAGTAGTAAATCGTACTAACTTTTGTGAAGTTTTTTCTGGAGAATGGATGCATAGTTCAAGTTCTGAGGCATTTTTTAATGAGGAGACTTATTTTCAGGATAATGATTTGGTGCATGCAGTTGACATCAGTGGTCGAGCTTATGAAGTGAAGGATGGTTGTCCAGTTGAAAAAGAACAACTTGTGACAACAGAGACAGAAGAGGCGCTAAGTGATGAGGTTTTAGGAAGACGTCCTAAGGGTCCTGTGTACATTTGGAAGTGTAGTTCTATTTGCAGTGTGCGACAGGTTTCCATCAATTTGCTTTGTGATTTTATACGGACATTTAATAAGAAAAGTTTGAAGCAGAAAATGAAGTTGTTGCAAGATTTAGATCCTTGCAGAGTGAGACAAATGACAGGTTTGCGTGGTCATTCACTGGCTTGTCTTTCCAGGAGAGTATGCCAGAGTGTTTTTCATATGGCTGAGATACCCGCCACCCCCTCTCAACACAATCCCCAAAAGGAAGGGAAACCGGAAACTGTTCTTAAAGTTTTTGGATGTGGGATGGAGTGACCATCCCGGCCGTATTTATTAAAACAAAAGATTAAAACATTAAACGTTTTCATGTTATGTACAATTTCATTATCACATTACGATGTTTGGCTAACCTTAACATAATCTCTAATACAGAGGTTCTCCTAGCCGAACTAGCATCCTACAAAACATTCTCTAAGAATACTGAAATTGTACATCCTAACGTTTAAGGGCCAACGGCAAGGTCATAACCGGTGTCAAGATCCCTAACCAGACTTACCCCTCCCACTTAGGAGGGGCGATGGCACAGGGGCTTACCACAAGTGCAACTACTAACAATTTCCCTTGACTTGACGGGGGCACTTAAGACTCGACGCCATTTAAAGGTCGTTCGAACACTTGTGTGTGGTATCTAGAAGGTATCGTTGACCTCTCCCCACCCCACACAACTTACCGCATCTGCCGTCGCAGATGACACTAGCCCCGGGAAATTCCCCAGGAGGGGGCTGTAACCCCTCCTACAAAGGAAGGGGCCTTGACCGCCTTTCCTTTACTTCCGGCGACCCGCCCTTAGACGGGACCGCCTCCCCACTGAGGGGCCAATGGCCACCTCTCCCGAGCGCTCCCATCCGTGTTGGGTGACGCCCACTCATAGGGATCTACCAATTAGTGCTCACCGATCATGACCTTACCGCCTACCAAAAAATAAATACGACAGTTCTTCAACCTATGAAAACATTGGTCGCTACGACCGAAGGAACATGCTAAAAATGCAACATCACATCAGATCACTTTAATCATAACAACCTAAACGATATTCACCATCTTTATTAACTACAAACTGCTACTGTTATAGCCTGTAAACGAAACGGAAAAACAAACTTATCAATTCACTTTATTGCACAACAACTTTGCTGTCCTCAGGGGCTGGTGGGTGGGTCAAAATTGGCTCTTCGTTCCGTCCCGAGCTCACGTGTAGCGAGGAGGTGCAGCTTCGGAGCACAAGAACAAGAGGACGTCTTCTGGTCTTGCGCCTTCTTTTATCCGTCTTCAGGGCGGGCGAAAACCCGCCCCTGCCCGCCCCGGGGGCGTGGCTGGCTGCGTCGGTGTCTAGGCCAGCCCACTCTAGGGCGGGAAAAGGCGCGCCCCGGCTACGCCGCTTCGGGCATACCAGCCGAGACGCGCCTCCCGCCCAAAAATGGCTTCCCGGGGGGATCGAGGCACTCATCCATACGTTCGGGGGGACCGAGTGGTCGCCCCTTTCCATATGGCTGAGATACCCGCCACCCCCTCTCAACACAATCCCCAAAAGGAAGGGAAACCGGAAACTGTTCTTAAAGTTTTTGGATGTGGGATGGAGTGACCATCCCGGCCGTATTTATTAAAACAAAAGATTAAAACATTAAACGTTTTCATGTTATGTACAATTTCATTATCACATTACGATGTTTGGCTAACCTTAACATAATCTCTAATACAGAGGTTCTCCTAGCCGAACTAGCATCCTACAAAACATTCTCTAAGAATACTGAAATTGTACATCCTAACGTTTAAGGGCCAACGGCAAGGTCATAACCGGTGTCAAGATCCCTAACCAGACTTACCCCTCCCACTTAGGAGGGGCGATGGCACAGGGGCTTACCACAAGTGCAACTACTAACAATTTCCCTTGACTTGACGGGGGCACTTAAGACTCGACGCCATTTAAAGGTCGTTCGAACACTTGTGTGTGGTATCTAGAAGGTATCGTTGACCTCTCCCCACCCCACACAACTTACCGCATCTGCCGTCGCAGATGACACTAGCCCCGGGAAATTCCCCAGGAGGGGGCTGTAACCCCTCCTACAAAGGAAGGGGCCTTGACCGCCTTTCCTTTACTTCCGGCGACCCGCCCTTAGACGGGACCGCCTCCCCACTGAGGGGCCAATGGCCACCTCTCCCGAGCGCTCCCATCCGTGTTGGGTGACGCCCACTCATAGGGATCTACCAATTAGTGCTCACCGATCATGACCTTACCGCCACAGGTCCGGATAGTTGACCGGCTATCCGGACCCCCCACAAAACTCCTACCTAAAGGTCATGTTCCAAAGATTTTAACCAGGCTAGGAAGTCTCCTATGAGTAACTCATTCCCCGCCCTCGACAAATGCACACCATCCCCCAGATACATACTGTCATCATTAATACAATTATGCGAGATCGAATGCAATGCCTTGGAACGGAACAACCTACTCACTTTGTTATTCAATTTTCTAACCGAATGATTCAAAGCAGGGATCGAGATAGCCCCCCGCCACACTTTTCGTGGGATCATATGAGACCATGCGATTAGGCACCCCGGAACTCTCCTCGCTAACCAACTTACCGTGGAAAGCATAGCCTCCAGGAGAAGTCGTCTACCGGTGGTGACCAAATCATTGCCCCCCAAATGCACTATGACTATGGACGGCGGTGACCTCATCCGCTCTAACAAGCCCTCAAAAAATTCCTGAAACTGGTCAATACAGAGACCGCCCCTTCCGTAGAAGGACACTCTGTACCCGTATTCCTCAGGTACGTGAACCATGTCACCTGCTTTGAATACGTCTGCAGCCCGTCTCACGTATGAGTGGCCCACGACCCAAACCTCCTTCCTCACAGCCGGTGACGTGCGACCGCTGACCTGGTGTTGGGTCGACTGCTCAGTCTGCCCTGCCGCGTAGGCTTGCGCAACTGAAAACAAACAAAAACAAGAGGCGTGAGTACATGATTACAGTTTCACAACATGTGCAATCGCACGTACCTCTTATAACAATTGGAGGACCAGCGCCCCACACGTTTCACTTGTTCTACATTAAGACCTCTGGCTGTAGCTTCAGTGGCAGCCCCTATACGAAAGGAGTGGGTCCCAAATTCGCCCGGGTCCAAGCCCGCTGCAGCAATGGCCATTGCAAGCACCCGTTGAAACTGAAACCTCGTCAGCGGGGTGGCGTCTGCATGCCTCAACAATGTCCCTCCCCATGATGCCACCCTTCGTGCTAGGTAATCTTCTAAGCACTGTACCGGACACATGGATGAGTCGAGGTTCCTGCGGATGATCGTGCAGTCCCCTCTCCCATCTTGGTCAGTCTTGGACCTGAGAAAGGAGACAATCATCGCATCACCCCTGATCTGGACATGCTCCCTGCACAAGCCCCCCGTCACGTCCCGTTTGTTCCTTGCAACCAGCTCACTAACTCTCATAGCCCCGTGAAATGCCAGCGTAAATGCAGTCCGGAACAAACAGGTCTCGAACGGGGACGAGCATGTGTTCGGGAGCGTGACCAGTAACTGGGACAACCTGTCTAGACCTATCGGTCGTCGTACATCTACTCTGCGACCCTCTAGACGTTGCCACCCACGTAGCGCTTTTTGTACCGTGAAAGACGCTGTTGGGTCCAGGATGCCATGGGCCCTGGCAACAAAGGAAATGGCGGCACGATGCCTTTGGGCCGTAGCCACCGATTTCCCAGCCCTACGTAAGGACATCAGAAAAAGTACTACCAACTCCTCCTGACCCCAAAGTCCTCCTCTCTCTGCCCCCAAAAAGGCTAAATAGGCCTGGAACGCCCCTTCATATGCCTTCCTTGTCCTGGGTGCTAGACTCTCTCCCACGAGGTGACGAAGTTCGGGGCACCGAGAGACCAGAGAGCTTCGGGGAAGGGTGCCGGCTCCGGGTCCGCTGAAGGAAGGAAACCCGAGAAAGCCTGCATGTGAAAACGAGACAGTGCATCAGCAGCCTGATTCATCACCCCTGGGACATGTTTTGCTCTGAATACTACGTTCAGTTGCATACATAGTAAGACAATTTCTTTGAGGAGCCTCAAAATCAACTTACAACGGGCTGCCTGACTATTGATGCATTCTACCACGGTCATATTGTCGGACCAGAACACAACAGAATGATCTCTGAACCCTTCTGGCCAGGTTCTCAGGGCCACCAGAATGGGAAATAGTTCGAGGAAAGCGATGTTACTTGTCAGCCCCTTCTCGTGCCACCATAGGGGCCACTTTTGTGCCGACCATTTTGTGCCGAAGATGGCGCCAAAACCTACGCTTCCTGCTGAGTCTGTCCATAGCCCAAGCTCTTCAGAGGAGACGGCTGGCTTGTTCCAGACGACCCGGCCATTGAAGTCCGCCAAGAATGCTAACCAAATCCGCATGTCCTGGCGGACCTCGGCCGATAACCTTGTGCGATGATGACCCTCCTTTAAGCCAACCATCGCTTGGGCAATTGAGCGGAAAAAGGGGCGAGCCATTGGTATCACCCTCAAGGCAAAGTTCAACTTTCCCACTAACTGTTGCAACTGATGCAGTGTAACTTTGGATGCCTTTAAACATACTTGGAGGGCTGCCCTGAATTTCGACACTTTGCTAGCTGGTAAACGGAAGCACCCCTCCCTTGAGTCCAACTCGATCCCCAAAAACTCGAGGCAAGTCGTGGGACCCATAGTTTTACCTGGTGCCAATGGCACGCCAAGATGATCCATTAACACACAGAATTCAGCTAAGGCCCGGGCACATTCGGAAGTACCGGCGGGGCCAAGGAACAGAAAATCGTCAAGGTAGTGCATTACATTTCGGAAACCCGTTTTCTTAGTGAACACCCATTGCAGGAAAGTACTGAATTGCTCAAAGTAAGCACATGATATAGAGCATCCCATTGGCATACACCTATCCATGTAAAATGACCCCTGAAACCCGAATCCCAGAAGACGCTGATCGTCTGGGTGTACCGGAAGCAACCGGAACGCTGACTCGATATCAGATTTCGCCATCAACGTCCCGTGCCCCAGGCGATTCAAGATGGCTACCGTCTCATCAAAAGATGCGTATCGCACCGAACAAACTTCTGGCTCAATTGCGTCGTTCACCGAAAGACCATATGGAGAAGATAGATTATGAATCAAACGAAACTCACCCGGGTCCTTCTTGGGGACCACCCCTAACGGAGAACAAACGAAATCCGGTACCGGGGGCTCACTAAACGGGCCGGCGACCCGTCCCCGGCTAACCTCTTTCTGAATTTTTTCTTGCACTACAGATGCATGTTGTAAAACGGAAAGTTGATTTTTGCACATCCCTACACCCTGAAAGTCCCCTACCGGGATGCGGAAACCATGTGTAAAACCGTTCCGCAGCACCCCGGCAGAAGTGCGATCCGGGTATTCGCTGAGCCAGGGAATCATTGCCAAGGTATCAATCGGGGTTGGTAAAGGCGCCCCTCGGCCTAGCTTAGACCTGTTTGGCGCCTCCCTTACCCCCATTCTCACTCGTTCTGGCTCTGCACGATGACTCAGGATGGGACGACCCACACGTACTACACTCATGTTTGAATTTACACGATCCCGGAGGCCTGGTACACTTCCCCTTGTTAAAATTAAAACAGAAACCCTTTCTCCCTGTATTGCCTGCGGGCCTCGACTGGTCGTCGGTGCTCGTACTTGGTCGAAAGGGCGTCCCCACATTTTGGCGGGAGTAATCAACAACAGTGCTCCCGACCAATGGCATTCTTAACATTCCCGATTCTTTCATCTTATCCCATGTTAAAGAATCGTAACAATCCCAAGTCAAACCCTTGTTATGTTCCTTTTCTTTCCTGAACAAATTGTCATAACAAAACCAATGGTTACCTTGATACGCTGTCGAGTAACCCATAATTCGTGATTGATAAACGGGAAACTCAGGAAGCAACTCGGGCCTACGTTCCCCCAAAATTGATGTGAAAATACCCCATGCATTGCCCCAGTTGCCAATGTTCTCATTTACCTTAAAGGCGGCCATCTTTGCGCGCCAAACACTCGGATGCATTAAGTCCTTCTGACTTTTTACATGTTCCACATCATAATGATCAACAAGCAGGGAAAAAATATTCACGTACTCCCCCGCCCAGATCTTTTCCTTTATAGCTAAAGGCACATGTTGTCCTAATCTCTCTCTACGAGAGGGTGCTGACTCGTCCCTTGCAATCGGCAATGGCCGCTTACCTGCACCGGACGCAGCTTCTGCCGCTTGCGGCTTGTCTATCCCCGCCAACGGCGTAGCCACTCTAGCTGCCTCTTTCTTCTCACGAAGCCCTTTTATCAGCGCCTGTGCTTCGGCAGCCGTGGCGCCATCACTACTATCCCCCAACCATGCTGCTAGCTGTGCTGCCAGCTCGGGGGGCATGTCTTCCTTGGATGTCGGGGTGACGACAACGGGGATTGGATTCCCCTCCATCGGTACTGGGGTCGGCGCCTCGAGCGGGGCAGAGGGAACCGGGACGGCCCCACCGGCTGGAACCTTTCTCGGCCTCTTAGGTCTCCCTCCAGCCGGCGGGGTGCCCGAACCCTCCTCCCCATCTCGCTCCGCCAACCGTTTCTTTATGTCGGACACTTCTTTGCAAAGGGCCCGCACCATCTGATCGGTCGTCATTCTTTTTGCGCCTTTCTTGGGCATCTCTCCGAGGAAGTATCTAGAAGACAAAGAAAAAGATCAAAACGCTCAAAATTGGCTCTTCGTTCCGTCCCGAGCTCACGTGTAGCGAGGAGGTGCAGCTTCGGAGCACAAGAACAAGAGGACGTCTTCTGGTCTTGCGCCTTCTTTTATCCGTCTTCAGGGCGGGCGAAAACCCGCCCCTGCCCGCCCCGGGGGCGTGGCTGGCTGCGTCGGTGTCTAGGCCAGCCCACTCTAGGGCGGGAAAAGGCGCGCCCCGGCTACGCCGCTTCGGGCATACCAGCCGAGACGCGCCTCCCGCCCAAAAATGGCTTCCCGGGGGGATCGAGGCACTCATCCATACGTTCGGGGGGACCGAGTGGTCGCCCCTTTCCATCATTTCAGGATGCTAGCAGTGCATCATAATAAAGTGAGAAAATTAGTGAGAATGTTGTATTATGCTAAGAGTCCAGCAATTATGCTTAAACAGTTATGTGCTGCTCTTTTGCATGGTTCTGAAATAGATGTGAAGAATATTTGTGAAGAAATTGAGTTTTGTTACTTTGGTAGTAAAGATGAGAATGTTCAAATTGACCCTGAAGTAGAGGGTAATGTGGAAGATAATGTACAGGTTTCCAGTACAGATAATTTTCAGAAGGAAATTGCCACGTTTCAGATGAAATCAAGTGAGAGGCCTAATTTCACTTGTGTATGTTGTCGACGCACTTATTATAAGAATCAGACTAAGGTAGTGGATTTATATGCAAAAAGTGAAAGGGAAAATAATAGTGAATGGAAGGATTTAGCCACATACTTGATGGTAGAAAATTATTTTGATTTGGGATCGGATCAACGTGTGTGTACTTATTGTTGTAATAAATTAAACCAAAACCAGATGCCTGCTAGGGCAGTTCATAATAATCTGGAATTGGTTGAGATTCCTTCTGAATTGAAGGATTTAAATACTTATGAATCTATTTTGATTCAAAGTATCCATCCCTTTCAGGCTATTGTAAGAATGGAGCCAAAGACAGGGAAGTTGCCTCCAGCAGATTTACAGAGAGGATTAAAGGGAAGAGTTGTTTATTTGCCTCTAGATTTGAACAAAAACATTAACACAATTGGAATAGAAAAAGTGGAAGAGGAACCTCTGGTTATCTTGGTTAATGGGGTTCCGACAAAGAATAAGAAAATATGGCAAGATTTAGTGGATGTTAGGAAAGTCAAAAAGGCAACAGTGTATTTGAAGAAAAATAATAAGTACTATAAGAATGTATATGTTGCAGAAGAGGAAGTAAGTGATGAAGAGGATAGCGATTTGTGTGCTGGCCAAATTGAGAAAGTAGAGGCCTCTAAAAGTGAAGAAATATATGAACATTATAGTGTTCATCCTTTGCATTCCAAGGAAGTCATGGGGAATGCTATTGAGTTGTTTCAAATGAAACAAGCCAAAGGGAGTCCCATTAGTGTTTGGGAGGAAAGTTTGGAAGCTCGGTGTTTCCCACAGCTATTTCCCACAGGTCAAGGAGGAAGATATGATGAGCGACCTCGTGAAATTCCTGCGTCTGAATACCGGACTTTACGATTGTATGCAGAAGATCCTAGGTTTCGGCAATGTATTCCCTATTTGTTTCATCTCCTGTTTGAAAGCGATCTGTCTGGACTTTCATATGCAGTGAACCACATCTTAAAAAGTGGTATACAGATGCGAAACATCTCGGCAAGTGACTTTATGCATAAAGTCAATGTCCAAGACAGTATTTTGGATTCTCACTTAATTAATCTCATGGCGTGTCAGCGTGGTACTAATGAGTACTGGTACCGTCGTCATGGTGATTTAAAATGTATGCTGAGGAACTTAGGAACTCCGACATGGTTCCTCACTCTGAGCTGTGCTGAGTATGGCTGGGATGACTTACTTGAATTTCTACGAGAGGCAAATGGAAATATTGAAAACATTGAATTCAAGACACCTGGAGAACTGTGTTCTTTGGATCCTGTGAATGTATGCAGGTACTTCAATCATAGATTTGAAGCTATGATGTCTTTCATCACAAATAAAAAGAATCCACCTCTTGGAGAGGTGTTGGATTTCTTCTGGAGAAAGGAGTATCAAGCAAGAGGTGCCCCTCATATACATATGTTGCTGTGGATCAAGGATGCACCTAAATTTGGAACAGATCCGGATGACTTAGTGATGAATTTCATCGAACAGTATTCTACGTGTGCTGTTCCAAACGCAACGGAGAAGAAAAGTCTAAGAGAACAAGTTCTACGTTTCCAAAGCCATCGTTGTGGAAAGTACTGTCGTCGTAAATTCAGAAACAAGGACAAGTTCTACACCAAATGTCGTTTCAACTTTCCACGACCGGTGATTTTTAAAGGAAGAGTGAACAGTTTGATGTCTTCGCTGCGACATAATGTGACGAGGAAATCACCCAAGAATACATACAATTTGAAAAGGAATGAAGAGTCCAACTACATCAATGACTACAACCCAGTGATTTTGTCCATGTGGAATGCCAACATGGATATACAGTTTGTGGCTGACAACTGTATGGCTGTGGCTCGGTATGTGACATCTTACATCACCAAAAAAGAAAAGACCGAACTGAAGGATATGTGGGAGGACATTTCCCATGAAAAGAGTCTCAGCAAGAAGTTGTACAGTTTCAGTCTGAAGATGTTGTCGCATCGAGAAATCGGAGCTTACGAATGTTCTGATCGATTGTCTTCAGCAAGTCTCTATGCCAAATCCAGGAGTCTCGTTTGGGCGAGTCTTGGTCTTGCTGCAACGCGAAATCGAGTTCTAAAACCTGTTCGGGAAATTGAGTATTTGGCAGAAAAGGAACCAAACAGTACCGACATTTTGAAGACCAACATGTTGGATACATATTATCCAAATCGAAGCAGTCACCTTGAGAATGTTTGTCTATATGAGGTTCTCCAAAATTATATATTCAAGAGGAACATCAAAGAAGATATTGAGAAAGGAGTGTATGCTGTAATTGGAAGTGAAGGATGCCTGGTCAAGCAAAGAAAATGCCAATTAGTAAACCATCGAAAATTAAGTGGCGAATCTCCAGAAAAAAAGGAGTTTTTCTATTTAGCACTTTTGCAACTTTTCAAGCCTTGGCGTGCAGAAGAGGAACTGCTTGGAGATTTCCTCTGTTACGAAGACTCTTTCAATGCAGCCAAGGAGTCCATAGAATGTCCTGCTTTTTCTAAATATCAAGAAATGCTAACTTTGGAAATTGAGCAGGAAGCAACGATTGCAGCCGAGATTGCCAGAGACAGTTCTCAGGACAGTCAGAGTTCTGTTTCATTGAGTCAAGATCCACTTGGAGGACCTATTATCGAAAATGAAGCTGCCACTGCTATGAATGAAGTAGAAAGAGCCATGGCACATGCTCAGGAGGATTCAGTTAACTTACAAGACTTGGAAAAACAACTCAACGTTGAGCAGAGGAAAATATATGATGAAGTTACCAAGGAAATTGAGCACGGATTAAGTCATGAGAAGAAAGAGTGCTCGTGTACGTCGTTGAAGCCTGTCCGACTGTACGTGAGTGGAGAAGCGGGAACTGGAAAAAGTTTCCTCATTAAAGCAATCTCTTGTTATTTGCAGGAAAGGACTGAGTCATCGCTGTCTTGTGTTGTGACCGCTCCTACTGGACTGGCAGCACATAATATTAAAGGTATTACTTTGCATCGTCTATTGATGCTGCCGGTGGAGCATGACAACAAATTACAATACAACAAGTTATCTGGAGATGCTTGCTGTGAAGTTTCAAGAGTCTTGAGGAAAATGAAACTACTTATCATTGACGAAGTAAGCATGGTTTCCAATGTCATGCTTGCCTTTGTGCATTTGAGAATGCAAGAAGTACTTAAAACTGAATATGATGTCTTATTTGGTGGGAAACACATTATTGTTTTCGGAGATCTTCTACAGCTGACACCAGTAAAAGGTCAACCTGTGTTCAAAATACTCACGCATGAAGATACCAGGAAGTGCCTAGGGAGCATTGGCAACGTCAATATATGGTTAAACTTCAATTATGCAGAACTGCATCAAAATATGCGTCAGGCAAAGGATGAAGATTACAAGAATATTCTACAAGATATTAGAATTGGAAAAGTGACCGAGCATGGGAAAGAAGCTTTAAATGCACGGTTACTGTCAAATTTGTATCCCAAACAAGAGATTGTGCCTGAGAATATTTTTCAGAAAATTACTGAGAAGAAATCCGGGATATGTCTCATGCCAACTCTTGCAGAATGTGCCATCTTCAACAACAAAATGTTGAATTTAGAAAAGCAAGACATTGTAAAACTGGAAGCTATCGACAAATTAGAGCATATGGGATCAACAATTATTTTGTCAGATAATTTGAAATCAAAATTGGATTCATTAGAGAAGACTATATCTAAGACAGCGGGTTTTGAAAAGACTCTGAATGTGTGTTTAAATTGCCGAATCATTTTGAGACGGAATTTACATGTAGAAAGAGGTCTGGTAAATGGATCAATGGGTAATGTTGTTGATTTTGAGAAATACAGAAATAGAGATGGAATAGAATTTTTAAGAATTAAATTTGATGGCATTGAGGAAGTACAGCAAATTGGTCGTTGTTCTGCTAGGTTTTTGCTTGTTAAAGACTTATATGTTCGCCGTAAACAGTTTCCTGTTTGCTTAGCATATGCGGTGACAATCCATAAATCGCAAGGTTTAAGTGTAGACTGTGCATTGGTGAATATTGGCAGTTCAGTGTTCAAGGAGGGTATGGCATATGTGGCATTGTCACGAGTTAGAACTTTATCGGGATTGTACTTGATTGACTGTGATGTCACAAACATTTGTGCGGATCTAGATTGTGTTAAGGAATACAATAGGTTAAGAAGAGAGTATGCGCCACATTTGCCTCAATATCCTTTGTTTGAGAAACGTGTGGTAGGCCGGAAACGTAGAAATAGCAGTAATAGTAGGGAGGTTGTTGCAAAAAGACTAAAAGTGAATGAACCGAAAGTTGTTAGCAGAAAGAAAGTGGATACTGTTGAAGAGATTGTTGGTTTTCAATTTGAAAACAGTTCTGGTGTCAACTGCTATGCAAATGTCGTTGTTAATGTTCTCTTTTCACTAGAGAGTTTAAAAGAACAGATTGTGTTCAATTCAGAACAAAGTTTATGCTGCTTGTTGAATTCTGTGTTAGAGAAATGTAGCACTGATCGTACAAAAGTAGAAAGTGTGTCTGAAGTTCGTTATCTGTTAGATGAATGTTCAGGTCAAACAGACTTCTCTGAAAATAATCAGCAAGATTGTCAGGAGTTTTTAATGTATATGCTTGATATATTGCAAGATGAGGGTGTAGATGTAGATCACCTGTTTGGGCTTTCTTATCAATGGCAGCATGACTGCGAGAACTGTATGGTATCAAGTACTACTAGTGTAGACTCAGAAAGATTTATATATTTAACTTTGCCAGACAGTAAATCAGTGTCCTTTAATAAGCTAGTAAATGCAGCGGATCACAACATGGAGTGTAGCCAATGTAAATGTGATATGATGTCAACATTATTTATACGTAGATATGGCCAGTATGTCATTTTAATGATGCAACGATGTAGGCCTGATGGATGAAAATTGTCAACTTTAATAAAACATTTTGTGGCTTCTCAGCTGTCAATATCAGGGAGGACTTTTGTTACTGTAGCAATTATCTATCACGATGGTCCATCAACAACATCAGGACATTATACAGCTTACTTAAAGTCTGGAAACGGCTGGTCATTCTGTAATGATTCTGTTGTAACTTTCAAAAAAAAATTGCCGTTTGACCTTAAAAATTCTTACCTGGTGTTTTTAAAACCAAAATTTTAAGTAGAGGGAATGTAAGTCTGCAATGCTGTCTCGATTAAAAATCCAACTATATAAACCTGATGGAAGTAAGTCTGCTTCATAGTAAGCAGTATCAGTGTCATAGGAAAAGGAGAACATGAGTGACAAAGAAGAGTAAGATATTAGTAGTCCAGGATTGTGAAAATAATCTCAAATATTTTATTTTTGAAAGTTGCGAAAATAGAAAATGTCGGGATTTGATTGGAAGAATTACAAGACTTGTGAATCGCGGCAACATGATTTGGCCTAGTGGAAACATGTGATATAATGAGAGAAGTTTTTTTTCTATGTAACATATTTCACGTATCGATGGAGGTTTTCTTTCAGAAAGTGGCGGGCTGAAAATATTTAAAGCACAACAGAGTGGATGCTGTTTATAGGAGATCGTTTGACGTCATTGAAAGTAAGTTAATTTTAAGAAGTTTTGAAAACAGATTTCTTAGGTTGTATGGGTTTTTTAAACACAGTCATTTTGATTGTGTTTTTTTTTCCCTGCTGTTACATGATGAATACCTTCAAGTCACTGATTTAAGTGAAATTTGATACATTCTGAGAACAGCAAAAATAAACCATTTAACATGTATAATTAATGTTATGCTTTTTGTCCTTATGATATACATTTAGAAATGTGTGGTACATATGGGTAAGCTGAGTTCTGTAAATATCAATTTTAATGCTTAGAGTGCTGTACTTCTGGGTAGTGTTTTTTTTTTATAAAAAAAAGAGGCCTCACCTCAAAGAAAGCTCTTGAAAGCACACATCTTATTTGCATCCTAAAACAATCATTTACAATGTTAGACACAATTTTATTATGGCTTTACATCTTTTTTGCGCTGCTATTGCATCACTATTGTGAGACATTAGCAGTGCAAGAAAAACATCATGTTCCAAAATAGGCCTCAGTTCAGCAACATCAAGATACAGTTTCTTTTGAATATATATGTTTAGGATTGTGTAGGTGACGTAGAGAAGCAGAGACTTCTGTAAATGTCAAAGTTGTTGAAAAACTGTTTGTTTTTGAACCTTTTCCCTTGTCTTTTCTAATTTTTAAATACATGTTTTAATATTTTTTGAAATGTTTGTTCTTTGTTTTACAGATTGAAAGTATGAAAAAATATTTAAAAAAGGTAACAAGAATTATAAGGTAAATGTTTTCCACTCTTTTTACCCGCAATGCACTGCTGATGATGTCATTGACACTATCTCTCATTTACTCTCTCTAGCTGTCTTTCTTTTTACATTATTCTCTGATTACTTCCCTTATACTAACTCTTCTTTTTTTTAAAAAAATATTTTTTTAGTTCGCTTAAAGTTCGCGAACCGGTCAGCGAACTTGAAGCGAACCAAAAGAAATAGAGCTTGCCAGAGTGATAAACATTCTAGCAATTTTGTTTGAAAGGGGAGGTAGTTCTGAAAAGAACTGTTTTTTTTTGTTTTTGTTGTTTTATATTTTTTTTTTATTTTTTGAACATTTTTTTATTTTTTTGTATTTTTAGAACTGTTTTATGTTTTTTTTGTTTTTTTTATGGTGGGGAGACAACAAAAAACAGGCTTTCAAAACGGCTCAACTGGAGCAAAAAAAAGAAAATTACTTTTTGGGTGCATTAGGGCATTTATGATTTTCATATGCAATGTTCATGAGGTTGACACTCATGTTGCCATATGATAGCATTTCACCACAGTAAACACAAGATAACTTTATGTGCTGGAAGTTAGGTTGGATGTTGGGCACAGTCTCTTGTGCCTCTCTTCCCGTCAAAGACAATGTGGATGTAGATCTTGCCACAGGAGTTGCCGTCGGATTGTCTACAAGATCCCTTAATTCAGCCCGGCTGTAGTTATTGGGATGCCACCTGCTCATGTGACGGTGCATTGTATAGTTCCCCATACTGTACTTCTTTTCTGTGCCTCTCGACAATCTGTAGTCACAGATGAGGCAGGTGGCATATTTTGCATTGACTTTCTTTGTTCCAGGAGGGATGGTGAAAAACTGCCAGATAAAACTGGATTTTCGTTTAGAAACCCGGGGCAACTCATCAAGAAATTGTTGTTCCTCTCTCTCCTCTTCTTCTTCTTCCTCATCTTCCTCCTCTCTGTTAGTCAGAATTTGACTAGGTGGTCCTCTCTTCTTATGAGGAGGTGGAGGTGGTGGTGGGGGTGCACCAGCTGCAGCAAGAATGGAAGCCATTGTGGATCTTCAAATAAATGGTCTTTCTCTCACCAAGATGAAAGTCAGAGTGAGGAAATAAGGAGGGGTTTACATGATTTGGGGAAAACAAAAGTTCTGAGCCAATGAAAAGTGTTATTTTTAGGTCACATGACCTAGTCATACATCATTTGGAAACCAAAAGTGAAATGAACCAATGAGAAGTTTGATAAACAAGTCACATGACCTGTTCCGCTTACGTTACGCGGCGCGCGCCGCGTCCCAGATCGCTTCCGGTTCGCGGTCCGGAGCACTTCCGGGAGCGCTAACGCGACGCGTCATTAGACGCATTACGCGATAACGTGATATGTCGCGCTTCCGCGACGCGTCACTGTTCCGCTAACGTAACGTTGACCGGTTCGCGGACTAGATCGCGGCATCAAGATGAGCTAACGGAAAGCTTCCCGGTTCGCGAACTAGAAGCGAAGAAAAAAATATTTAAAAAAAATTATCAATAAATATCTATATATATTTTGGGATTTAAAGAATAATACATTTTACAGCTACAGATGTTAGCTTTTAAAAAACCAATGAAATTCACTGAAAAAACCATAGGTTATAGACCATATATAGTTAGAAATTTGCATTTAAAAAACCATTGAAATTCAATGAAAAAACCATAGGTTATAGACCATATATAGTTAGGAATTCGCATTTACAAAACCTTATTTTACTCGCACAAAACCATTGAAATTCCATATATAGTTAGTTGCACTAACTATATATCGCGCACCCGCAATCCACTGCTGATGATGTCACATATTACATCATTCATGACATGGTCAGTGACATCACTGATGACATCACTGATGACATCTCAAATGACATCACTGATGACATCACTGATGACATCTCAAATGACATCACTGATGACATCACTGATGACAACATCCAGTGACTGTATGTTTCTGTAAAGTTAAAATATGTCTTTCATATTGAAGAATGAGTGGATGTATAAGTGTCTGGATGAAGGATTTAGTAGGTGCATGACTGACTGTATGAGTGAGTGATTAAATGTGTCTCACTGAGTGCATGGGTTAGTGACTAAACTGTCTTAATTTGTGCATCATTATGTCTGTTGTTCTGTAAACTGTTGCATGTGTTGATAAGTAGATATATGAGTAACTATATGGGTTATTGATTGATTGCCCAAGTATTTGTATGGGAGACTGAGTGTGTGTGTGGGTGGCTGGGAGGTGTATGACTCTGTGCATAGATGTGTGAGCAGTTGATTCACTAGATGTATGGTTTCAAAAGTGCATGTGGAAACAGCTGTATGGGCGGTTGACTGTGTGCATGAGTGTATTGGTGAGTGAATGGATATCTCAGTGCTACATGTCAAAGTAAGTACATATGTAAAACACAGTACATGGGTGAGTTGACATATATAAATAACTGTGCATAAGAGCCAGTGAATGTGTGAGTGGCTGTATGGATCATTGTGAACTTGTATCAGGGATTGTATAAGAGAGTAAATATGTGTTAGTATATGTTTGAATAAGTAAAGTTTGTATAACTGTATAGTTGAGGAAATGGAGGTGTGATTGATTCTTTGCATGACTGACTAGGTGTGTGAGTAACTCCATGGATGAGTGACAGTCTGTGAGTGTCTGTTTACACTGATTGTATCTAAGGTTATATTAGAGTCTGAAGAGGTTCATCGTATTATCACATGAATGATATCATCAGTGATGTGATCAGTAATGTCAAATGAGATGTCATCAGTGATGTCATCAGTGATGTCATTTGAGATGTCATCAGTGATGTCATTTGAGATGTCATCAGTGATGTCATCAGTGATGTCATTTGAGATGTCATCAGTGATGTCATCAGTGATGTCACTGACCATGTCATGAATGATGTAATATGTGACATCATCAGCAGTGGATTGCGGGTGCGCGATATATAGTTAGTGCAACTAACTATATATGGAATTTCAATGGTTTTGTGCGAGTAAAATAAGGTTTTGTAAATGCGAATTCCTAACTATATATGGTCTATAACCTATGGTTTTTTCATTGAATATATATATATATATATATATATATATATATATATATATATATATATATATATATATATATATATTACCTACTGGCGGTCGCCAGTAGGTATATATAGTTAGGATTTTTTCCCTATGGGATTTCTGAAAATTCTATGCCTAATAACTTTTGCGTTCGTGGACGGAATTGGCTGAAATTTTCAGGAAAATGGCACATTTTGTTTCTGAGCAGACCTTGAAAATTTGGGGGGGTTTTGTGGAGGGGGGGCCGAGAAAAAAGGGGGGTCCCAAAACGCCTTTTTCCCATGTTAATTTCCATAGGGCGGTTGGACTCACTTTTAGCCCGAACGGCTGAATGGATTTTCACGAAACTTGGCAAAATTGTAGGGACTGTTAGCCCGATGTGCCTTTGCTAGGTCTCAATATATGTGCTTCAGTGGATTTTGAGAAATTAACGTTTAAATCAAGATATATATCTGTAACAGCGCTCCGGGCAGCTATCCGGTTAGCGAACCTTTCGCGTAACGGAACTTTGCGATGAGAAGCTGATTGGCCCTCCGGTGTCTGTCAACATTCTAAACAGTCCGGAGCGGCCGCCATCTTGTCTCTCGGTAGGATCGAGAGACAAGAGGAGGCCAAAACAAAGGGGGAAATTACCATAAGGGGGCATAGTAGATCCTCGTTGACCCCCTAGGTTTTATGTGGAGGTTTTAAAAGGGCCTAGGAGGGTCCAAAAAAAAAAATTTTTTTTTGCGTGGTAAGCGCCAAGTTCGCGAACCGGATAGCTTTCTGGGCAGCGAACTTTATGGATAAAAGAATGAAAGACTTTTCTAATACTGTATGTTAATTGTTTGTTGTTTTTCTTGTTTTTTTTTGTTTTCTTTATTTATTTATTTTTTTTATTATGATTGTGTTTCATACTTTATTAAATTTTCTAACATTTCATTGTCAGAAATGTCATAATTTATTATAGGGTGTAATTGTTTTTCATTTTGAAGCAAGTTGTCTACTGCTTCAACACATTGTAGAAGTTCGTGGTCTCTACTGTCATCCATAAAGTCATCAAGTTTGTCTTGGCTGCTCTCCTTCAGTTCAATCGAAAATGAAACTTGCTGCTCGCCTTCCATTTTGCCTGAAATTTGGATTAAAAAAATATATATTAGTAGAGATAGGGCACTGTTGGGATTAATTTTAGATAGGCAGTTTTTATCAGTGAATTTATCTTTTGGCAGTGTATAGTATGAGAGTGGAAATAGGACTAAAAAAAAGTGTATGTGATTTAACCAAGACACTACTACTACAGAGGGATAGTGTATATGTAGCAGAAAAAGTCTACTATATTAAGTCATAGTGCACAATATATTAAATTATAACTTACCTTCACAAAGAAGTTGAAGTTTTTTGAAGCTTTTGAAATAGGAGGTACAACAAGAAGTAGTAGTCAAAATGGCTGTGTTTCCTTCTCTCCCTTTATATATATACAGGTATATAACCAATCAAATGTCAGGTAATAAAAGTAGAAAATGAAAGTAACATTTTCATTGGTTGTCAATTCCAACAATTCAGATGTGTTTTGTGAAGTAATTTACCTCACGGTACTTGGAGAGGTCTACAGGCTAAATGGCTAAATGGAATTTCAATGAAATTTGTGAGAATGGAAGGGATTGTTATGTAGTATGAGCTAATCTATATTTGGTGAGAGTGTTTCTAGTCGTTATTCTGTAAATTACTTTCCCGCCTTTTTTTAGGACCGCTTTCCGGGAAGCTGCCCGGTTAGCGAACCTTAAGCGTCACGGGAGTCCACCATTTTGTGTTTCGTTCGCATTAAGATACAAGATGGAGGGCAAATAATGTTTAGAATGGGTAGAAGGGGTCATGGTAGACTTATCTTGACCCCCTAGGTTTTCTGAGCGTGGCTGAGGAGGCTTATATGTGCGGAAAAAAATTTTTTTTTAAAAAAATTCCGCGAGGTTAGCTTTCGGTTAGCGAACCGGGTAGCGCTCCGGGGAGCGAATTTTGTGGAAAATTAGTGAAAAAAGTTAGAGAAAAATAATAATTGTGAGTGATCAGATGTAGGGTAGCTCTGAGAAGAGCTTTTGGGTTTATGGTACATTTAGGTACTTATAAGTAGGTACCAATGCAGAGTCTTAAATTCAGAATGAAAATTCTGTTGCCCTCATCTGAGAAGTGAACTCCATCTCCTCTGTAGATATCTTGCATGTAGTAACGCAAGTTATTGTTGTACAGAGAGCCCATTCCATGGTCTCTCATGTAAGCTGAAACAGATTTGTTTACATGCTTCCTCGCTTTCTCAATTTGTGGACAAAATTGGTTGGACCACCTCCATTTCTGTCTTTGGCATATATTGGAATATACCAAGGCAGTTTGAGGAAAAAGTGCCATTAATTGCTCCAAGGTGTCCTTTAAAAGCATTTCCAGACCTACCCCTGTCAAAGTGCCCAAATCATTACCTCCACAGTGCACTATTAACAGGTCAGGTTTTGGCAAATGCATAAAGGTTTTCACCAATGGTATCAATTGGTGACATTTTAATCCTCTTTGGCCCAACCACTTAATTTCCACATCTTGTAAATTGAGGTTGTGTAAATTTCTGCTCTCAGCATACCTTTGAGCCCAGTGGATGTAACTATGTCCAACAATCCAGACGTTAAACATGGTGGAAGAAGGTTGTTCTGCAGTCAGATGAAGTGTGGTAATGAAAGGGCAGTTGAAACAGTAGGAGTTTCTAAAGAAAAAAAACTGTGGATTTACAATGCTAATGATTCATTAGCAGTGATTGGTGCATTTCCATTTCTGAAAACAGAAAGTTAGGGTGCATGGATGTGTTCTTTGAAAGATGTAATTTGAATGGTCAAGGAAGAAACATTTAATGAAAGATTGCACTGGATACGCAGGTGCACTGAGAGTTCAGAGTTCAATTGAAACATTGTTGTGTGAATTTGCAAACATGAGAGGTCTTCCAGGAGGTGGTTGCTATGGAAACAAGGCAGACAGGGCAGAGGGGGGAAGGGTTTTGATTTGAAAAAAGTGAGGGAAGAGGTATGATTGGCTAATATGAGAGATATGTGAAAAGAATATCTGTATTTCTGTGCTTTCAATAGCTGCAGCCTTTGGAGTGCATCCTTTTTCTTCTGCTGAAGACAATTTGGTGTATTTCTGAGACTGTTTTCAAAACTCAAAAAATATTTGCTAAGGTGAGAAAAGATTTATTTAATTTAGATAGAGAATAGTATGATTTAAGGAGAAAATGATGAAGAAAGCTGTGTTTTTAAAATGTGGTTTTGTCTCTAGTGATATACTAATAGAATTAGTTTCAAAGAGAAATTATAATTGCATATTTGGTGTAACATTCTGGCATGCAGTTACACAAGATATTGTAATACATGGAGGCCATTTCATGGTCTGTTATGTAAGCTGAAACAGATATGTTGCTTTTAAAAACGATTTAAGAAATCAATTACATTTCTAGATATGTACTGCTAGAGCTTCATAGGTTGTTTTGGGCCATATTTATAAGGTATTTGAGTGTCTAAGATGTTGTGTTCGCCTTTTAAAATGTAAAGTGTTCCTCATGGGACAAGTGTCTTGTAAATACGCTCCCACTTGTGCTTGGCAAATTTAGATTTTGATTATGGGAGTTACCTAGCCATGTTAATAGTGTCCCAAAAATGGTGCTAGGGCATTCCAGAAAACACTTTCATGTGTCTCAAGGACATTTTTAGTCATTTCTTCATGAATGCAGGTATACAATTGATTTATATGCTGTGTTTAAAAACGAATTTTGAAATGAATTAAATTTCAGGATATGTACTGTTAGAGCTTCATAGGTTGTTTGGGGTCATATTTAGAAGGCATTTTAGTGTCTTTGATGTTATTTTTCCCTTTTTAAATGGAAAGCGTTCCTCATGGGGCCCTGAGCAGTTCTTAGCCATGTTATTTAATAGGAAGTGGATCACATGGCTAAGAGCATTTGCTGGAAAATGCATGAATATCGCTGATTTTTCTGCTATATTCATGCATTGTGGCCGTTTTTTTCACATTGCTTCATAGGTTGTTTGGGTTCATATTTAGAAGGTATTTTAGTGTCTTTGATGTTATTTTTCCCTTTTTAAATGGAAAGCGTTCCTCATGGGGCCCTGAGCAGTTCTTAGCCATGTTATTTAATTGGAAGTGGATAACATGGCTAAGAGCATTTGCTGGAAAATGCATGAATATCGCTGATTTTTCTGCTATATTCATGCATTGCGGCAGTTTTTTTTCACATTGCTTCATAGGTTGTTTGGGTTCATATTTAGAAGGCATTTTAGTGTCTTTGATGTTATTTTTCCCTTTTTAAATGGAAAGCGTTCCTCATGGTGCCCTGAGCAGTTCTTAGCCATGTTATTTAATAGGAAGTGGATAACATGGCTAAGAGCATTTGTTGGAAAATGCATGAATATCGCTGATTTTTCTGCGTTATTCATGCATTGCAGGCCTTTTTTTATCACATTTGCAAGCATTTCTTAGCCATGTTATCCAATGGGAGGTGGATAACATGGCTAAGAGCATTTGCTTCAAAGGTTGTTTGGGGTTATATACCATTTTTGGGAAATTATTAACATGCCTATCTAACTCCCATAATCAAAATCTAAATTTGCCAACCGCAGGTGGGAGCGTATTTACAATAAATTTGCACCATGAAGAATGTAAAATAGCATACTAGATACTCAAATAACTTATAAATATGATCCAAAACATCTTATGAAGCACTAGTAGTGCATATTTCCAGAAATGTATTGGTTTTCATTTAATGATTTACTTCATTGGTAGGCCTTCACATGTTTTTTTACCTTGGTTTTTTTTCAGTGAAAATCTTATCTGCAACCATGTGTTGGCCTCACCTCAAATAAACAAAACAGGTGATGGACTGAATGTGGATCAATGACACACATTCACCCCAGTCCAAAGATCTGGGCCTAAACAAACCTTTAGATAGGCTACATCTTATCGTCATCCTGAATTAATGATTTAAAATATTAGGGAGTGATTTATGAGTGTTGTATGCCTGTTTTGTACCATTGAGTGTCATTTTTGTGATGCAGTGCTGGTGGAAAATATTTGCTATGTTAAATAATTAGTACAGCATTAAGTTTTAGATGACTGTTATTTATTTACTGTTTGGTAATAGTGGTTAATAACATTTTATATTATATTTTTTCACAGATTCAACTGCAGATTCTTTCATAGTTTGGAAAATGCCTTCCAGAAGTCGAATACGAAAGGCTAGAAAACGTCAAAGACAGCAGGATGATGTTTTATTGCAGCAGTCCTCTTCCCCAAATACTTGTCAAAACACCAAGAAAGGTCCGGGTAAGAGCACGAAATCATTCTTAAGAAATATTTGTAGTAAAAAAAATTTTGCTCAAAAAAATGTGTCTCTTAACAAAAAGAGAAGTAATTTAAATGGAAAGGAGAGACCCATCACAAATGTTACTGGTAGAGGAAGAGATAACTCTGTGCATGATAGTAGAAGGAAACAACAGTTTAGGGACATTCGACAACGAATGTTCCGTAATAGGATATTAGTTAATTTATTGAAAAATATTAAAAAGAAAGGCCAACAGAAAGCGGCATTTTATAGGAAGAAGAAAAATGTAGAGAAAATTATTGATCATGCTTTTGAAATCAAGCGAAAGTTGTTTATTTTGGTAATCAATAGAATTAGGAAACTAAGCAAGGTAATTTCTGATTTCAAAACAAAAAGTAGATGGAAGAGAGTAGTAAATCGTACTAACTTTTGTGAAGTTTTTTCTGGAGAATGGATGCATAGTTCAAGTTCTGAGGCATTTTTTAATGAGGAGACTTATTTTCAGGATAATGATTTGGTGCATGCAGTTGACATCAGTGGTCGAGCTTATGAAGTGAAGGATGGTTGTCCAGTTGAAAAAGAACTACTTGTGACAACAGAGACAGAAGAGGCGCTAAGTGATGAGGTTTTAGGAAGACGTCCTAAGGGTCCTGTGTACATTTGGAAGTGTAGTTCTATTTGCAGTGTGCGACAGGTTTCCATCAATTTGCTATGTGATTTTATACGGACATTTAATAAGAAAAGTTTGAAGCAGAAAATGAAGTTGTTGCAAGATTTAGATCCTTGCAGAGTGAGACAAATGACAGGTTTGCGTGGTCATTCACTGGCTTGTCTTTCCAGGAGAGTATGCCAGAGTGTTTTTCATCATTTCAGGATGCTAGCAGTGCATCATAATAAAGTGAGAAAATTAGTGAGAATGTTGTATTATGCTAAGAGTCCAGCAATTATGCTTAAACAGTTATGTGCTGCTCTTTTGCATGGTTCTGAAATAGATGTGAAGAATCTTTGTGAAGAAATTGAGTTTTGTTACTTTGGTAGTAAAGATGAGAATGTTCAAATTGACCCTGAAGTAGAGGGTAATGTGGAAGATAATGTACAGGTTTCCAGTACAGATAATTTTCAGAAGGAAATTGCCACGTTTCAGATGAAATCAAGTGAGAGGCCTAATTTCACTTGTGTATGTTGTCGACGCACTTATTATAAGAATCAGACTAAGGTAGTGGATTTATATGCAAAAAGTGAAAGGGAAAATAATAGTGAATGGAAGGATTTAGCCACATACTTGATGGTAGAAAATTATTTTGATTTGGGATCGGATCAACGTGTGTGTACTTATTGTTGTAATAAATTAAACCAAAACCAGATGCCTGCTAGGGCAGTTCATAATAATCTGGAATTGGTTGAGATTCCTTCTGAATTGAAGGATTTAAATACTTATGAATCTATTTTGATTCAAAGTATCCATCCCTTTCAGGCTATTGTAAGAATGGAGCCAAAGACAGGGAAATTGCCTCCAGCAGATTTACAGAGAGGATTAAAGGGAAGAGTTGTTTATTTGCCTCTAGATTTGAACAAAAACATTAACACAATTGGAATAGAAAAAGTGGAAGAGGAACCTCTGGTTATCTTGGTTAATGGGGTTCCGACAAAGAATAAGAAAATATGGCAAGATTTAGTGGATGTTAGGAAAGTCAAAAAGGCAACAGTGTATTTGAAGAAAAATAATAAGTACTATAAGAATGTATATGTTGCAGAAGAGGAAGTAAGTGATGAAGAGGATAGCGATTTGTGTGCTGGCCAAATTGAGAAAGTAGAGGCCTCTAAAAGTGAAGAAATATATGAACATTATAGTGTTCATCCTTTGCATTCCAAGGAAGTGATGGGGAATGCTATTGAGTTGTTTCAAATGAAACAAGCCAAAGGGAGTCCCATTAGTGTTTGGGAGGAAAGTTTGGAAGCTCGGTGTTTCCCACAGCTATTTCCCACAGGTCAAGGAGGAAGATATGATGAGCGACCTCGTGAAATTCCTGCGTCTGAATACCGGACTTTACGATTGTATGCAGAAGATCCTAGGTTTCGGCAATGCATTCCCTATTTGTTTCATCTCCTGTTTGAAAGCGATCTGTCTGGACTGTCATATGCAGTGAACCACATCTTAAAAAGTGGTATACAGATGCGAAACATCTCGGCAAGTGACTTTATGCATAAAGTCAATGTCCAAGACAGTATTTTGGATTCTCACTTAATTAATCTCATGGCGTGTCAGCGTGGTACTAATGAGTACTGGTACCGTCGTCATGGTGACTTAAAATGTATGCTGAGGAACTTAGGAACTCCGACATGGTTCCTCACTCTGAGCTGTGCCGAGTATGGCTGGGATGACTTACTTGAATTTCTACGAGAGGCAAATGGAAATATTGAAAACATTGAATTCAAGACACCTGGAGAACTGTGTTCTTTGGATCCTGTGAATGTATGCAGGTACTTCAATCATAGATTTGAAGCTATGATGTCTTTCATCACAAATAAAAAGAATCCACCTCTTGGAGAGGTGTTGGATTTCTTCTGGAGAAAGGAGTACCAAGCAAGAGGTGCCCCTCATATACATATGTTGCTGTGGATCAAGGATGCACCTAAATTTGGAACAGATCCGGATGACTTAGTGATGAATTTCATCGAACAGTATTCTACGTGTGCTGTTCCAAACGCAACGGAGAAGAAAAGTCTAAGAGAACAAGTTCTACGTTTCCAAAGCCATCGTTGTGGAAAGTACTGTCGTCGTAAATTCAGAAACAAGGACAAGTTCTACACCAAATGTCGTTTCAACTTTCCACGACCGGTGATTTCTAAAGGAAGAGTGAACAGTTTGATGTCTTCGCTGCGACATAATGTGACGAGGAAATCACCCAAGAATACATACAATTTGAAAAGGAACGAAGAGTCCAAGTACATCAATGACTACAACCCAGTGATTTTGTCCATGTGGAATGCCAACATGGATATACAGTTTGTGGCTGACAACTGTATGGCTGTGGCTCGGTATGTGACATCTTACATCACCAAAAAAGAAAAGACCGAACTGAAGGATATGTGGGAGGACATTTCCCATGAAAAGAGCCTCAGCAAGAAGTTGTACAGTTTCAGTCTGAAGATGTTGTCGCATCGAGAAATCGGAGCTTACGAATGTTCTGATCGATTGTCTTCAGCAAGTCTCTATGCCAAATCCAGGAGTCTCGTTTGGGCGAGTCTTGGTCTTGCTGCAACGCGAAATCGAGTTCTAAAACCTGTTCGGGAAATTGAGTATTTGGCAGAAAAGGAACCAAACAGTACCGACATTTTGAAGACCAACATGTTGGATACATATTATCCAAATCGAAGCAGTCACCTTGAGAATATTTGTCTATATGAGGTTCTCCAAAATTATATATTCAAGAGGAACATCAAAGAAGATATTGAGAAAGGAGTGTATGCTGTAATTGGAAGTGAGGGATGCCTGGTCAAGCAAAGAAAATGCCAATTAGTAAACCATCGAAAATTAAGTGGCGAATCTCCAGAAAAAAAGGAGTTTTTCTATTTAGCACTTTTGCAACTTTTCAAGCCTTGGCGTGCAGAAGAGGAACTGCTTGGAGATTTCCTCTGTTACGAAGACTCTTTCAATGCAGCCAAGGAGTCCATAGAATGTCCTGCTTTTTCTAAATATCAAGAAATGCTAACTTTGGAAATTGAGCAGGAAGCAACGATTGCAGCCGAGATTGCCAGAGACAGTTCTCAGGACAGTCAGAGTTCTGTTTCATTGAGTCAAGATCCACTTGGAGGACCTATTATCGAAAATGAAGCTGCCACTGCTATGAATGAAGTAGAAAGAGCCATGGCACATGCTCAGGAGGATTCAGTTAACTTACAAGACTTGGAAAAACAACTCAACGTTGAGCAGAGGAAAATATATGATGAAGTTACCAAGGAAATTGAGCACGGATTAAGTCATGAGAAGAAAGAGTGCTCGTGTACGTCGTTGAAGCCTGTCCGACTGTACGTGAGTGGAGAAGCGGGAACTGGAAAAAGTTTCCTCATTAAAGCAATCTCTTGTTATTTGCAGGAAAGGACTGAGTCATCGCTGTCTTGTGTTGTCACCGCTCCTACTGGACTGGCAGCACATAATATTAAAGGTATTACTTTGCATCGTCTATTGATGCTGCCGGTGGAGCATGACAACAAATTACAATACAACAAGTTATCTGGAGATGCTTGCTGTGAAGTTTCAAGAGTTTTGAGGAAAATGAAACTACTTATCATTGACGAAGTAAGCATGGTTTCCAATGTCATGCTTGCCTTTGTGCATTTGAGAATGCAAGAAGTACTTAAAACTGAATATGATGTCTTATTTGGTGGGAAACACATTATTGTTTTCGGAGATCTTCTACAGCTGACACCAGTAAAAGGTCAACCTGTGTTCAAAATACTCACGCATGAAGATACCAGGAAGTGCCTAGGGAGCATTGGCAACGTCAATATATGGTTAAACTTCAATTATGCAGAACTGCATCAAAATATGCGTCAGGCAAAGGATGAAGATTACAAGAATATTCTACAAGATATTAGAATTGGAAAAGTGACCGAGCATGGGAAAGAAGCTTTAAATGCACGGTTACTGTCAAATTTGTATCCCAAACAAGATATTGTGCCTGAGAATATTTTTCAGAAAATTACTGAGAAGAAATCCGGGATATGTCTCATGCCAACTCTTGCAGAATGTGCCATCTTCAACAACAAAATGTTGAATTTAGAAAAGCAAGAGATTGTGAAACTTGAAGCTATCGACAAATTAGAGCATATGGGATCAACAATTATTTTGTCAGACAATTTGAAATCAAAATTGGATTCATTAGAGAAGACTATATCTAAAACAGCGGGTTTTGAAAAGACTTTGAATGTGTGTTTAAATTGCCGAATTATTTTGAGAAGGAATTTACATGTAGAAAGAGGTCTGGTAAATGGATCAATGGGTAATGTTGTTGATTTTGAGAAATACAGAAATAGAGATGGAATAGAATTTTTAAAAATTAAATTTGATGGCATTGAGGAAGTACAGCAAATTGGTCGTTGTTCTGCTAGGTTTTTGCTTGTTAAAGATTTATATGTTCGCCGTAAACAGTTTCCTGTTTGCTTGGCATATGCGGTGACAATCCATAAATCGCAAGGTTTAAGTGTAGACTGTGCATTGGTGAATATTGGCAGTTCTGTGTTCAAGGAGGGTATGGCATATGTGGCATTGTCACGAGTTAGAACTTTATCGGGATTGTACTTGATTGACTGTGATGTCACAAACATTTGTGCGGATCTAGATTGTGTTAAGGAATACAATAGGTTAAGAAGAGAGTATGCGCCACATTTGCCTCAATATCCTTTGTTTGAGAAACGTGTGGTAGGCCGCAAACGTAGAAATAGCAGTAATAGTAGGGAGGTTGTTGCAAAAAGACTAAAAGTCAATGAACCGAAAATTGTTAGCAGAAAGAAAGTGGATTCTGTTGAAGATGTTGTCGGTTTTCAATTTGAAAACAGTTCTGGTGTCAACTGCTATGCAAATGTAGTGGTTAATGTTCTCTTTTCACTAGAGAGTTTAAAAGAACAGATTCTGTTGAATTCTGAACAAATTTTATGCTGTTTGTTGAATTCTGTTTTCGAGAAATGTAGCAGTGATCGAACAAAAGTAGAAAGTGTGTCTGAAGTTCGTTATCTGTTAGATGAATGTTCAGGTCAAACAGACTTCTCTGAAAATAATCAGCAAGATTGTCAGGAGTTTTTAATGTATATGCTTGATATATTGCAAGTTGAGGGTGTAGATGTAGATCACCTGTTTGGGCTTTCTTATCAATGGCAGCATGACTGCGAGAACTGTATGGTATCAAGTACTACTAGTGTAGACTCAGAAAGATTTATATATTTAACTTTGCCAGACAGTAAATCAGTCTCCTTTAATAAGCTAGTAAATGCAGCGGATCACAACATGGAGTGTAGCCAATGTAAATGTGATATGATGTCAACATTATTTATACGTAGATATGGCCAGTATGTCATTTTAATGATGCAACGATGTAGGCCTGATGGAACAAAATTGTCAACTTTAATAAAAAATTTTGTGGCTTCTCAGCTGTCAATATCAGGGAGGACTTTTGTTACTGTAGCAATTATCTATCACGATGGTCCATCAACAACATCAGGACATTATACAGCTTACTTAAAGTCTGGAAACGGCTGGTCATTCTGTAATGATTCTGTTGTAACGTTCAAAAAAAAATTGCCGTTTGACCTTAAAAATTCTTACCTGGTGTTTTTAAAACCAAAATTTTAAGTAGAGGGAATGTAAGTCTGCAATGCTGTCTCGATTAAAAATTCAACTATATAAACCTAATGCAAGTAAGTCTGCTTCATAGTAAGCAGTATCAGTGTCATAGGAAAAGGAGAACATGACTGACAAAGAAGAGTAAGATATTAGTAGTCCAGGATTGTGAAAATAATCTCAAATATTTTATTTTTGAAAGTTGCGAAAATAGAAAATGTCGGGATTTGATTGGAAGAATTACAAGATTTGCGAATCGCGGCAACATGATTTGGCCTAGTGGAAACATGTGATATAATGAGAGAAGTTTTTTTTCTATGTAACATATTTCACGTATCGATGGAGGTTTTCTTTCAGAAAGTGGCGGGCTGAAAATATTTAAAGCACAACAGAGTGGATGCTGTTTATAGGAGATCCTTCGACGTCATTGAAAGTAAGTTAATTTTAAGAAGTTTTGAAATCAGATTTCTTAGGTTGTATGGGTTTTTTAAACACAGTCATTTTGATTGTGTTTTTTTTTCCCCGCTGTTACATGATGAATACCTTCAAGTCACTGATTTAAGTGAAATTTGATACATTCTGAGAACAGCAAAAATAAACCATTTAACATGTATAATTAATGTTATGCTTTTTGTCCTTATGATATACATTTAGAAATGTGTGGTACATATGGGTAAGGTGAGTTCTGTAAATATCAATTTAATGCTTAGAGTGCTGTACTTCTGGGTAGTGTTTTTTTTTTATAAAAAAAAAGAGGCCTCACCTCAAAGAAAGCTCTTGAAAGCACACATCTTATTTGCATCCTAAAACAATCATTTACAATGTTAGACACAATTTTATTATGACTTTACATCTTTTTTGCGCTGCTATTGCATCACTATTGTGAGACATTAGCAGTGCAAGAAAAACATCATGTTTCAAAATAGGCCTCAGTTCAGCAATATCAAGATACAGTTTCTTTCGAATATATATCTTTAGGATTGTGTAGGGAACGTAGAGAAGCAGAGACTTCTGTAAATGTCAAAGTTGTTGAAAAACTGTTTGTTTTTGAACCTTTTCCCTTGTCTTTTCTAATTTTTTAAATACATGTTTTAATATTTTTTGAAATGTTTGTTCTTTGTTTTACAGATTGAAAGTATGAAAAAATATTTAAAAAAGGTAACAAGAATTATAAGGTAAATGTTTTCCACTCTTTTTACCCGCAATGCACTGCTGATGATGTCATTGACAGTATCTCTCATTTACTCTCTCTAGCTGTCTTTCTTTTTACATTATTCTCTGTTTACTTCCCTTATACTAACTCTTCTTTTTTTTTAAAAAAATATTTTTTTTAGTTCGCTTAAAGTTCGCGAACCGGTCAGCGAACTTGAAGCGAACCAAAAGAAATAGAGCTTGCCAGAGTGATAAACATTCTAGCAATTTTGTTTGAAAGGGGAGGTAGTTCTGAAAAGAACTGTTTTTTTTTGTTTTTGTTGTTTTATGTTTTTTTTGTAATTTTTTGAACATTTTTTGATTTTTTTGTATTTTTAGAACTGTTTTATGTTTTTTTTGTGTTTTTTAAGGAGGGGAGACAACAAAAAACAGGCTTTCAAAACGGCTCAACTGGAGCAAAAAAAAAGAAAATTACTTTTTGGGTGCATTAGGGCACTTATGATTTTCATATGCAATGTTCATGAGGTTGACACTCATGTTGCCATATGACAGCATAGCACCACAGTAAATACAAGACACCTTCATGTGCTGGAAGTTACGTTGGATGTTTGGCACAGTCTCTTGTGCCTCTCTTCCCGTCAAAGACAATGTGGATGTAGATCTTGCCACAGGAGTTGCCGTCGGATTGTCTTCAAGATCCCTCAACTCAGCCCGGCTGTAGTTCAAGGGATGCCACCTGCTCATGTGACGGTGCATTGTATAGTTCCCCATACTGTACTTCTTTTCTGTGCCTCTCGACAATCTGTGGTCACAGATGAGGCAGGTGGCATATTTTGCATTCACTTTCTTGGTTCCAGGAGGGATGGTGAAAAACTGCCAGATGAAACTGGTTTTTCGTTTAGAAACCCGGGGCAACTCATCAACAAATTGTTGTCCCTCTCTCTCCTCTTCTTCTTCTTCCTCATCTTCCTCCTCTCTGTTAGTCATAATTTGACTGGGTGGTCCTCTCTTCTTATGGGGAGGTGGAGGTGGTGGTGGGGGTGCACCAGCTGCAGCAACAATGGAAGCCATTGTGGATCTTCAGATAAATGGTCTTTCTCTCACCAAGATGAAAGTCAGAGTGAGGAAATAAGGAGGGGTTTACTTGATTTGGGGAAAACAAAAGTTCTGAGCCAATGAAAAGTGTTATTTTTAGGTCACATGACCTAGTCATACATCATTTGGAAACCAAAAGTGAAATGAACCAATGAGAAGTTTGATAAACAAGTCACATGACCTGTTCCGCTTACGTTACGCGGCGCGCGCCGCGTCCCAGATCGCTTCCGGTTCGCGGTCCGGAGCACTTCCGGGAGCGCTAACGCGGCGCGTCATTAGACGCATTACGCGATAACGTGATACGTCGCGCTTCCGCGGCGCGTCACTGTTCCGCTAACGTAACGTTGACCGGTTCGCGGACTAGATCGCGGCATCAAGATGAGCTAACGGAAAGCTTCCCGGTTCGCGAACTAGAAGCGAAGAAAAAAAATATTAAAAAAAAAATTATCAATAAACATCTAAATATATTTTGGGATTTAAAGAATAATACATTTTACAGCTACAGATGTTAGCTTTTAAAAAACCAATGAAATTCACTGAAAAAACCATAGGTTATAGACCATATATAGTTAGAAATTTGCATTTAAAAAACCATTGAAATTCAATGAAAAAACCATAGGTTATAGACCATATATAGTTAGGAATTCGCATTTACAAAACCTTATTTTACTCGCATAAAACCATTGAAATTCCATATATAGTTAGTTGCGCTAACTATATATCGCGCACCCGCAATCCACTGCTGATGATGTCACATATTACATCATTCATGACATGGTCAGTGACATCACTGATGACATCACTGATGACATCTCAAATGACATCACTGATGACAACATCCAGTGACTGTATGTTTCTGTGAAGTTAAAATATGTCTTACATATTGAAGAATGAGTGGATGTATAAGTGTCTGGATGAAGGATTTAGTAGGTGCATGACTGACTGTATGAGTGAGTGATTAAATGTGTCTCACTGAGTGCATGGGTTAGTGACTAAACTGTCTTAATTTGTGCATCATTATGTCTGTTGTTCTGTAAACTGTTGCATGTGTTGATAAGTAGCTATATGAGTAACTATATGGGTTATTGATTGGTTACCTTAGTATTTGTATGGGAGACTGAGTGTGTGTGTGGGTGGCTGGGAGGTGTATGACTCTGTGCATAGATGTGTGAGCAGTTGATTCACTAGAGGTATGGTTTCAAAAGTGCATGTGGTAACAGCTGTATGGGCGGTTGACTGTGTGCATGAGTGTATTGGTGAGTGAATGGATATCTCAGTGCTACATGTCAAAGTAAGTACATATGTAAAACACAGTACATGTGAGAGTTGACATATATAAATAACTGTGCATAAGAGCCAGTGAATGTGTGAGTGGCTGTATGGATCATTGTGAACTTGTATCAGGGATTGTATAAGAGAGTAAATATGTGTTAGTATATGTTTGAATAAGTAAAGTTTGTATAACTGTATAGTTGAGGAAATGGAGGTGTGATTGATTCTTTGCATGACTGACTAGGTGTGTGAGTAACTCCATGGATGAGTGACAGTCTGTGAGTGTCTGTTTACACTGATTGTATCTAAGGTTATATTAGATCTGAAGAGGTTCATCGTATTATCACATGAATGATATCATCAGTGATGTGATCAGTAATGTCAAATGAGATGTCATCAGTGATGTCATCAGTGATGTCATTTGAGATGTCATCAGTGATGTCATCAGTGATGTCACTGACCATGTCATGAATGATGTAATATGTGACATCATCAGCAGTGGATTGCGGGTGCGCGATATATAGTTAGCGCAACTAACTATATATGGAATTTCAATGGTTTTATGCGAGTAAAATAAGGTTTTGTAAATGCGAATTCCTAACTATATATGGTCTATAACCTATGGTTTTTTCATTGAATATATATATATATATATATATATATATATATATTACCTACTGGCGGTCGCCAGTAGGTAGTTATAGTTAGGATTTTTTTCAATGTTAAATCTCAAAATTCTATTTGGAATAACTTTTGCGCCGGTTGACGAATCTGCCTGAAAATTTCCTGAAAATGGCCTCGCGGCGTTCCGGTCCTTCCCTGAAAGTTTGGGGGGGATTTGTCAAGCGGGGGCCGAGATAAAAGGGGGGTCCCAAAACGCGTTTTCCCCATGTTAATTTCCATAGGGCGGTCGATTTCACTTTTAGCCCGAACGGCTGAATGGATTTCCACCAAACTTGGCAAAATTGTAGGGACTGGTAGCCCGATGTGCCTTTGCTATGTCTCAAGATATGTGCTCCAGTGGATTTTGAGTAATTTAGGTTCAAAAAAATATATATATCTATAGCAGCGCACCGGTGCGCGCACCGGGGAGCGCTCCAGGCGCGCCACGCGAGGTGCGCATGGAAAGCTGATTGGCTCTCGGGTGTCTGTAAACATTCGAAACAGTCCAGAGCGGTCGCCATCTTGTGTCTCGGTAAAATCGAGACATAAGAGGTGGCTAAAACAAAGTGGGAACTGACCATAAGGCGTCAGGGATAGACCCCTTTGACCCCCTAGGTTTGATGTGGGGGCTATAAAAGGGCCCCGCGGGGCATTTAAAATATTTTTTTTTTTCGTTTTGCGCGGGGGAAGCGCACGGTGCGCGCACCGGGGAGCGGCCCTGGGAGCGCACTATGATGAAAAAAGGTGACAGAGTGTTTAAAAAATGAAGTTTTGATTTAGAAATTGGAGGTAGTTCTAAAAAGAACTTTTTTTTTTCTTCTTTTTGTTGTTTTATATTTTTTTTGTGTTTTTTGAACTTTTTGTACTTTTTTTGGCTTTTCAAAACAGTTTTATATATTTTTTTGTATTTTTTTGGGGGAGAAACAAAAAAAGGGAATTGAAACTGGCTCAACTGGAGCAAAAAAACAAAAAACCCAAAAAATTACTTCTTTTTGGGGCACTTGTGATTATCACCTGCAAGGACGATGAGTTTCACACTTTGTTCCCCATAGGAGATAAGTTTGCCACAAGCTTTGCAAGTAATTTTAAAATCAGCAAACCTCGGCTGAATGCAAGGCATCACCTCAGATGTTTCTGGTTGCGAGGAAGTGGGTTGGTTTCTTTGGGAGGGGGTCCTTGATGAATGGGGGAGGTTACTGGCCAGTTCCCGGAACTCTGCACGAGAGTAGTTGTTTGGATGCTTTCTTGTCATGTGCCGAATCATGGTATAGTTACCAAAAGAATATTTCTTATTTGGGTTGCCCCGTGAAAGTTCATCATTGCAGATGAGGCAAGTGACTTTTGGCGCATTCACCTTTTTTTTCCCCTCTGGAATTGAAAAAAACTCCCAAATGAAGTGTGGTTTGGGTTTATAAGGTGTGTTTTCTTCAGGCAGCCATCTTCTTCTCCCCTCCTCCTCTTCCTCTTCCTCTTCCTCCTCCTGTTCTTGACCACCAACATAATTTGGAGCTGGTCCTCTTGGTGGTTGTGGTGGTGGTGGTGGGGCAGATGCACCAGCTGATGCTACTAATGAAGCCATTTTATAGTACAAAATATTACTCAAAGAGCAAAAAAGTAGACAGAGCAACAAACAGGTCTTCCTCAGTCAAAGGACAAAGTCAGAATAAGGAAAAAAGGTGGGGTCTTTCATCATTTAGAAAAAAAAACTGTCCTGAACCAATGAGAAGTGTTATTTTCAGGTCACAAGACCAGGGGCTTCATCATTATGAAACCAAAACTGTTATGAACCAATGAAAAGTGTTATTTTCTGCTCACATGACCCGACGCGCTTACGCTACGCGCCCGGGGCGCGCCCGGGGGCGCGCCCCGGGTCGCGCAGCGTAAGCGCGTCGGAAGTTTACGTTGTGCGATCGTATTCGCTCGAGTACTTCCGGGTGCGCTTACGCCGTGCGTATCACGCGGTCGCGGCTACGCGATACGTCACGATTATGTTTTCGTTTGCGATATTGGCGCTTACGGGACGCTCCCCGGAGCGCGCCCCGGGGCGCTTTGTAAAAATACGCTTTTCGGGGCGCTCCCCGGGGCGCGCTCCGGGAGCGCTCCCCAAAATAATTTTTTTAAAAAAAATTGGGAAAATTGTAGGGACAGGTAGCTCTATTCTGAAGTGGTTTGTAAAAAACATTAACTTTAGAAAAATATGTATTGTGCTACATTGGGCTTAATATATGTTAGAGCCAAAATGTAGCCCAAATGTAGCCCAAAGTAGCCCAATGTAGCCCAAAGATGGCCACCAGAGATCAAAAATTGAAAATGTAGCCCAAAATTCAACTAGATGTAGCCCAACTGTAGCCCAATGAGAAAATGTACCAGAGTGTTAAAAAGAACAACTAGAGTGCTAACAGTCTTATTTATAAAGTGAAACTTATAGTTAGGAATTAGCATTAAAAAAACCTTTGAAATTCACTGAAAAAACCATAGGTTTCACACCAGTTATAGTTAGGAATTAGCATTTAAAAAACCTATTAAATTCACTGAAAAAACCATAGGTTTCACACCAGTTATAGTTAGCTGGAAATTTTACTGATATAAAACCATTGAAATTCCCACGTTATAGTTAGTCGGACTCACTATAACTTGCGCGTGCAATGCACTGCTGATGACATCACATATTACATCACTCATGACATGGTCAGTGACATCACTCATGACATCACTGATGACACCATCCTTGTGACACAGTCACAGACCTCCTCTCAGTGTAAAGTAACCCTTGAGACACATATTCAAAAATAGAAACTGAAATTTTTAAAAAATGGACATACCTATATCAGTTACAACAAGCAATTCTGTACTTCCACTATCTATATACACATCCACTCATTCACCAACAGTTCTATATAGTCACTCATACATATACTCACTCATCATATGAAGAGATACACCTATACATCCTGTTACACACCGACATTCATCCAAAAGTTACTCACACACATATTCACACGTGCAAATAAACTATTGAACAACCATTTATTTGAATATAGAGTTATACACACACTTCCACCTTACTTTTATTGAAAATTACACATATTTATTCTCTTAAACAATCACTTATAGAAACACATACTTATTTAAACAGGAAATCTTACAATCTCTTACTCTCACATATACTCACTTATATACATCAATATTCATATATACTAGATTAAAACATATGTAGTTACTGATAAAGACACTAGTGAGACAGTCATTCACTCACTAACAAACACATATAGACACTCATCCACCCATACAGTCCTGTACATATGCTGTCTTCAAAACACATACAAACAAAGAGTCAGTCACTCATGCATCTATGTGCTAAGTAATACCCCCACCAAACCATATAGACACTCATAGTGATACTAATAAAAATATCAAATAACCCATATACATACGCATGTAGCTACTTATCAACACATGTAGTCACTTATACACAAAGTGAAACACTAATATATGTATTTAAATATTTAAACATAACTCACTAATATTTATTTTTCAGAAAGACACATATTCACTGGATGGTGTCATCAGTGATGTCATGAGTGATGTCACTGACCATGTCATGAGTGATGTAATATGTGATGTCATCAGCAGTGCATTGCACGCGCAAGTTATAGTGAGTCCGACTAACTATAACGTGGGAATTTCAATGGTTTTATATCAGTAAAATTTCCAGCTAACTATAACTGGTGTGAAACCTATGGTTTTTTCAGTGAATATATATATATATATATATATATATATATATATATATATATTACCTACTGGCGGTCGCCAGTAGGTAGTTATAGTTAGGACCTAGTTTCTATAGGAAATCCTCAACATTCTATTTGGAATAACTTTGGCCCTGGTTGAAGAATCTTAGCGAATTTCTCAAAGAAGATGGCTCGGTCCGCTGCGCTCCTTCCCTGAAAGTTTGGGGGGGATTGGTCAAGTGGGGGCTGAGATATAAGGGGGTCCCAAAACATGTTTTCTCCATGTTATTTTCCATAGGACATTTAGACTCGGCTACAGGTCGAACGGCTGAATGGATTTATAAGAAATTTGGCAAAACTGTAGAGTCTGGTTCGCAGATTACGCTTTTTTGGGAATGGTGTAAATTCGGTCAGTAGTTGTTGAGAAAATTAAAGTTAAAGTCAATTATATATATATAGGCGCGCACGGGTGCGCGCACCCAAGCGGCTGCGCGTGAGCGTAATTTTTTTTTGCTGCGTGACGTCTGCTAACGTTCGATTCGAAGGAAATCAGGAAGTGTTGACCGCCATTTTGTCACTGCGAGTAAATATATTGTCCATTTCAAAGCGTTGAAACATGGAAAGGGGAGAAGGTAGAGATAGTCTTGCTGCGTAGGTTTTCTCGGGGTGTGAAGTAAGGCCCTTAAACGCGAAAAGATATATATTTTTTTTTCTAAAAAAGTTGCGGGGTGCGCGCACCCGGTCGCGCACACCTATTTACAAGAGTGTAAAAATGGAGATAAATCAGAAGTTTGAGTGCTTAGATATAAGGTGGCTCTGAAAAGAGCCCTTGTGTTAATTGAGTGTTTTCTGCATTTATAAGTAAGTACCGATGCAGAGCCTGATGTTGCAGAGGAAGATTCTGTTTCCCTCATTCGTGACATGAACACCGTCTCTCCTATAGACGTCTTGCATGTGGTAACGCAAGTTGTTGTGGTAAATAGAACCCATGCTATAATCTCTGAGGAATGCAGAAACAGATTTATTTACATGTCTCCTTGCTTTCTCAATTTGTGCACAATGTTGATTGGACCAATTCCATTTCTGTCTTTGGCATATATTGGAATATACCAAGGCAGTTCGAGGAAAAAGTGTCATCAATTGTCGAAAGGTGTCTTTTAGAAGCATTTCCAGACCTACCCCAGTGATTGTACCTAGATCGTTCCCACCACAGTGCACAATTATAAGGTCTGGTTCTGGGAGATGCATAAAAGTTTTCACCAATGGAATCAATTGGTGACATTTCAATCCTCTTTTGCCAATCCACGTTATGTGTACATTTGGTAATCCAAGGTTGCAAATTCGTCTGCTTGCTGTATATTTTTCACTCCAGTTAATATAACTGTGTCCTATTAGCCAGACCTTCATTTTCAAGGGATTTGTAGTCGTCCTCCAATCGGTTCTGGAAGTGGAATGGTAGTTAGAAGCTGAAAGTCAGGATAAAAAAAAAAGATGAGGCTGGGTGTGGTTAAAAAAATAAAAATGATTGGTTGATTGTAATAAGTGGAGATTGAAGAGTATGTTGCATGTTTATGTTAAACGAAAAGTACTATTGGGTGTGAAAAAAAAGACATGTAACAGAGATGTGGATTGGCAGGTGTTTCTGGAGGGAAAACAGTCTTCTTAGTTTGCTGTAGTACGTTGAGACATGAACTTTTGACCTGTGCCTTCAGCCAGGTGCAGAATGAGGTGTTACCATGGAAACAGCCGGAGATGGCAGTTGGTGATGGGTGACTCGCACGTGAGATTGAAAATATTGTGAAGGACAACGAATTGAAATGTAAATTTGATTTTACAATTTTGCGTGAGGAAATGTGATTGGCTGAAGAGAGTTATATGAGTGTGTATTGACTGGATATCTGTGCCATTGAATTTTGGTTGCAGTGATAGTAGCATTATTCAGAGTTCCGCAAACGAATATCTGTTTTGTGACTGTCACTGTTCTACATCGTACAAAGCATTGGTAAAGGTAAGTGTGTAACTGTTTGTTTTGTCATGTACCGTATAATATAGTTTAATCACAAACAATGATTGATTTTCCACGTAATAACTAATTTTTGGCTGTCATATTGTGTTGTATTTCTAAAAGTAATTTCTTCCATTTAAATGTTGAATACGGAGTAAAAAATATTTTTAATATAGAGAGTAATTATTTTTGAAACTTTTATATAAAATGAGAGAAGTTGTTCAGGAAGTGAAGAAATGATATTAGCAGAGAGACAGATAATGCAGAAAGAGAGAGAAATGGTAAATTACTAGTGATACCGTTGTCAAAAAATGCTAATGGTTAATGAATTCGTAAACTTTTTGTTAGTCGACAAAATTTCTGGCTGGTTGGTGGCCGTGGCCTGCACTGGTGGGGTTGGGGCGAGAGGGACGGGACGGGGAAGGGGGCTAAAGTGGTAATGATTAAGGTATTCACAAAGTTTCTGTTAGACGTTAAAATTATAGTGCGGTTTCTGGTCGCCGTTTGCACTGGTGGGGTGAGGGAGGTGGTCGAGTGAAATAAAATGAAAAGTTTTGACCATGAGGTTGTACAGAGATTTGTGTAGTAAATGTGTTCGTACATTGAGGTTGGAAACGGAGTATATAAATATCTCTCTCAGTCCTGCTGTTTGACTGCATCTTCATGTCCCTTCTGTTTTCCATCTCCGTTGCCCTGTGTTATCTTATTGTCTGTGTGTGTCTGCATTCAGTCCGGGTTGAGGAAGTTTGCTGTGGAGGCACACACAGATAGTCCTATCAAAGTAATTGGAACGTTTAAAAAAAAAAAATTATATAATTGCATTGGTATTTTTAAAGCGCTACTGAATGTTTTTGTCAGGCTTCAGGTCCAGGACTCTTCAGGATTACACCGATGATGTTATGGGTTCCATCTCATGACGTTCCCGGAGTCTGAAGTAATATACACAGACTACCAGGATAATCACACTAGGGAATAATAAGAAAATAAGGAGATAGAAAGCCAGGAAGGAAAGAAAGGGAACAGCGGGGAGGGAGATCTGTAACGACAAGTAACAGATATTCAAATACATGTATCAAAACCACACTTCTCTTCCCCTAGTTTATGGCTATCCTCTTCCCTCTGCCTACCTGTAAAGAAAAATACACTGGCCTATCTCTAGGAGAGTTCAAGGGATGGAACTTGGACTTTGGATGACTGTAATGGAGAAAACACAACGATAAACATATGTTTGACATGCGAAACTCCAATTATACATATTAACTTGGGAACACACCTGAAAACATTGTTCTTATTGCCTAACCAAACCCACTGACAGTTCCTCCCGAATCGTTCTCTCCTATAAGGAATAAACAGAAAAATAAAAGGTAGCTTCTAGCGTTAATCCTCCTTAACGTTGATCACTGCAGGTGAGGTTGTAAGGTAGTGGGTTATCTGTCACAGCCTTAACAAACACACAAGGTGCCGCATAAATATGTTCTTGCACCGAACCCAAGCACTTAATGCCACAACAATATGATCTCAGATATTTACACATGCATGGTAAATCGCAACACAGTTCCAGAATAGGTAGAGTAGTAGAGATCAAAACAACCAAAGACTCTTGCCTCAGAGTCAATACATGAATCCTTTCCGGAAATGAGGAGTAAAGTACGTAGAGTGTTTAAATGAACTAAGCTGCTCTTATTCACAGAGCCACTGTTTTATCCGAAGAAATAAATGGTTGCAAGGAGCCACCAATGCAACTTGAATTTTGCTGGAGTGCCTGAAACGAGTCACTGTCTCTTATGCCAGAAAGAGTTCACTCCCAAGTCAAGATACCCAAAAAGACGGCGCTATTGATCCATAGCATCGTACAAAAGCAAGGGTGAAGCACAGAAGCAGGGTTAGCGATAGAATGACCTTACCGGTCTCCTGGAACCGCCGTCTGAACAAAACGAATTATCGGCAGCGAGATTGTGCAACCCGGCTCTCTTTGCTTCCTGGTTTGCGTCACGCCGTACGTGACGCTCTGCTCGCCGTCTCTACCGTGCAGGTCTGCCGGGAGTTGTAGTCCAGCCTCTCGTCGTCACCATCCTGTGGAAAGAGAGTTCGTGGCGGACCGGGTTACCAGACAGCGGCCGCCACGAAGCAACACTGTAGAATCATGACAGTTTTCTTTCACAATTACCGCTTGGTTGCTCTCTCAGAGCAGAGGGTATGTCGTATTTCATTCTTTGGTGCCTCTGCATCTGACTCCGTTCTTTGGTGGCTGGCGGAGAACTGTTTGTTATTGTGGAGATGAAAGGGTGATAAGGAGAGAAATACGACATAGCGTCTGGCCAGTAGAAGCGTGGGAGCAGTGATTAACTCTGAGTCAAGCGGAACTGTGGCAGTGCTTGGTAACAGTAATTTTTTTTTTAACAGTGGTATAACTGTCTGTACGGTGCGCGACCTACTAAGAAAGAGTTCACGGGCCGTAATTGGCTTGCAGGTTCTAGTATCAGTAAGTGAGGTCGAGAAAAGAAAACATTCAGGGCTTTATTTATGAAGGCCTTGCGCCACTGGTGCGTCACTTTTTCCCATTTTAAAAAATGAGGCACCGGCGGCGCAAGGTCTTCATAAATAAGGTCCTCAGTTAGTACAGTTGAGGTTACGTGGAACACATGAATAGTTTTTCAATATATAATCATTTCAGTTGAGATTATGGATTAAAAGAGAAAACGTGAATATTTGAAATGTTTATTCAGAAATGCACTGTTTTGAAGGCAAATCATTATGTAATATGAGTACAGAAATTGCAAAAAACACAGTAATTGGTATTGTCAGTAGTACATGGAATACAAACGCTATAGTTGAAGAAAAATGAATATAGTTTGGAAAAAAAATTGTACACTCTTATAAGGAAGTATATTATATTTGTGAGGGGAAAAAAAGGCGCCAAAAGCGACAAAATGGTGAGAGGTGCATGTATGTAATCTGTTGGATGGTGCGCAAATCAGTATTGAGGAGAACTACTGTATTGAGATATCTTTTGAAGGTTGCAGTATTGCATTTGAAATACAGCACAAGTAACAATGCAAATATTGTTGAACAAATATATTATCTGTAAAGCATTTAAAAAAAATAATTTTATAGAAAATTAAAGGAGCAGAGGCGTGTGAGGCGGAAATAAGCAGTTGAGATGCGAAATGGCGTTTACAGTTATAAAAAACTCCTTCAAAATGTACACATTAATTAGGGCACATGTAGCATATATTAGCTAGTTTTGCATCGAGTACGTTTGAAATAACCTTAGATAAGATATGCAATAGAATTGTTGAGATTAGGGTGTAAAAATATAAAGTTGAAAATCGAGTAGCTGAAGAAAAAAATGTAGTCCACATAAAAGACCAAAATTTAAGCAGCACGAAATCATAATGTCCACTGTTAGTAAAGCCAATAGGTCTGTTCTTCATAAGAAAATATGGAAAAGAACGTGAAGAATATAGGGAAGCAAAAGGAAATGAGGACGTCAATGGCTTGCATAAGAGTTATTGAAGCATTGTTTAGGCAAAGTAGGTAGCTTCTGCTTGTAACAGGAAATCACTTTTATCATTTGAAAGTATGTCAGCTATCAAATGGAAAAGAGTAAAGCAGTACTCATGATCTGTTATTATCGGAGCTTCTTTTACCATCAGAGGACAGCTCGGTGGGTTTTCGATGTAGCTCTCTGTTAGGAAAGAGTTAACCGTCCATTGTGTAGGCAAAGTAGGCTGCAAGTGCTTCTAACAGGAAATCACTGTTATCATCTGAAAACATGTCAGCCATCCAATTGAGAAGAGGAAAGGAGCATTCATGATCTGTCATTATCGGAGGCTCTTTTACCATCAGAGGACAGCTCGGTGGGTTTTCGATGTAGCTCTCTGTTAGGAAATCTTGCGCCGCTGCGAATATATTCCAATGACCCAGAACTCCTTGTATCGCTGCAAAGGCCATAAACCCTCCGTTGTAACAAAGCTCTTCATGATCAAGTAACGGATTCATGAGGTGATTGTAATTCGCTTCAGGAGGAACCAAATTGCAGAGACATAAATCCAGGGCCCACGTGAAATCACAGCTCAGGCAATGAAATACAGGCTGCACACAGGTGAAATACGAATATCGAAATGATAATCGATATGAAGTATTCAAAGTTGAGAGTGCTAAGGTGCCGTAGTACAGAAGCATTCTCTGTCGAAATAGTTCTAAGTGGTCCGGCTCGTTTGCGAAGGCAGGAGGAACATCCATTTTGAATTTACCAAGATGGTAAAGGAAACGGCGCAGCACTGCCGGTTGTATAGCAACTCCACAGAATTAGGTCGCCGGCTATGCAGTGGAGAGGAGCAGAATGACTTGATAAATTTTCTAGCAGTCTAGTCACTTAAATATTGCTTAGTAGTTATCAAAAAAATAGCCTGTCTTGAAGTGGAGGATGCGTTAAAAAATAAGGGAGTCATTTGAGCAAGTTCTAAAGGAAGGTCAATTTTTTTTTACACCAATGCTGTTTTCTGTGAATGTTAGCTAAGTGAAAGATATGTGTGTGAGCAGATGCTACGTTCAGTTTTAAATGTGACAATGGAGCTCTTGTTCATGTCTTCCGATTCAAGGTCGGTATTTGCTGCCAAATGCAAATATCAAGAAACGCATGCGTGGGGTACATAATCTACATTCTTAAAGGAAAGCAAAGGCAGAGTTATTTTTACCGCGTTAGCATTGTTGTTTGAAACGTTACAGTGATTTTCATTATTTGTTAAGAAAGTATCAATGATGAAGAATGAAAATAAATCCTTATAAATAACAGGGACTGGTGTATTTTAGAAAAGGTGTGTAACATTACATGAATGTAAATAAAAAAATAATGTAATTGAAAGTGTATGGTTTAAAAATGAAATGTAAAGGTTTATAGTTGACGTTTTGAAAGCGGTTCTAGCGGGCCAGTTGCATGATAGATTTAAAAAAAATAGTACATGTTTTTCAAAAGTATTATGTAAAAAATATGTGTCTTTATGTACTATTTAGATTATCTGCCTGTTGCCTATTCTTTGAGTTTTAGTAATGCTATGTCTTATAACTTTACCAGGGGCGGTTTGAGGCTCATGGTGGCCTTGGGCAGGGAGGGTAGGTAGGGGGTTTGTAATAGGGGGTCCGGGTGGGGTGGAGTGCAGAGTTTAGTGAAGAGGGAGTAGGGGGGGGGTTAGGGTGTTTGGTAGTGGATCAGAGTCAGAGGACGCCAAATTTCTGTTATGGGCTGCCATGCAAATATGTATCCATTCTCAGAGGTTTATTATATTAAAGATATATATTAACATGGTGGCTCTTGGGGTTTTGTGGTTCTGTGCAAGTGTACTGCTTGCATGTGTATAATGCTGGCCCTGTAGTTTTTGTCTATGGACATGGGGCCTTATTTATGACGGCCTTGCGCCACCCGTGCGTCACTTTTCCCATGCTAAAAGTGACGCAGTGGCGGCGCAATGTTTTCATAAATAAGGCTTTTGTTTTTTTGTGACTTGGTCTTTTAGTTATGAAAGCCTACTGTTGTAGGTGCATGAATTTTAACATGGGGAAAAGTGACATATCTGTGGCACAATGCTTTTATAAATGAGAAATTTGGTATTTATTTTTAATGGAGAGGATTTTGGGAAACTTATTAGTTATGCTTGTTCAATGCTATAATGATTGTATATTGTGTAGGAAATAAGTTTGTAATAAGTTAATAAAATTTGATTATTTCCATTTTTAGAGTGTTTGGTGCCTGAAAGGAACAACCTGCTATTTGAATTCATATGTTGAGAGTATATATTCTTTTTTTCAGGTGAGTTCCTTTTTTTGCTTTGGCAATTTCTGTGGGTGGTGATGAAGATAATAAAGAATAATTTGTAAATGTTTAGAACATGATTTTATCTTAAATTTTTCACATGTGGTTCTATCTGCTTATACTACATATGTTATTTGAGATGTTCTTCATTGACAGTTCAAATTATGTTTTAATGAGCTTTGTACATGTGTTCTTTTGCAAGGAGTTCAGATTTAGAAATCATTGGAGTATAATTCTTTCAGGTTTCTTTTAATTAATACTTGTGAAGTGCTCATTATTTTTGAAATCTTGTTGTATTATGTTTGGCAGTGTTCCACCTTTATTTACAGAGAGGTATTATGATATGGATCTAAATGTAATGCATATCTGTGAATATACTATGCATAGGCACTTTTTTACATATTAATGTAGAGCTTTATTAAGAGGTGGTTGTTCATGGTTAGTATGACATTTTGCATATGCTAAGACATTGACATGGTGAGTATGCTGTTGTAACATAAATGGAACTGTCTCTGTGGGAAGTAGTAATCTGTTAAGTGAATTAAATGGTTTGTATAGTGTGATCCTTTTCTTCAGAGTGCATACATTTATACTGTACTTTGTAGTGATGAAATAAAAAAAATGGGTCTCTAAAAATTATTGTACAGGTAATAAATATTTCAAATATCTAGACAATCTAAAAATACATTTTACAGTGAAATGTCTTTTATCAACAGTAATTATTTAATTGGAAAAAAAAGCACAGTGTCAATGTTTAGAGTTATATTGCCAATTTCTTTTTCAAAACAAGAGGAATGTGGTATGTTACAATATATAGAGTTAATAAGTTAAAGATTATAAAATGATATGTAGTTTAAAAATTAGTAAAGGTAGTTTTCAGTTATACACTTATGGAGAAAGATATAATTTAGTCTCTATATTTTTTTAAAAGGATAAAGAAGAATTTATTCAAAATTACTATGGAGAATTTTTCAGAAGATAATGAAGTGCATTTTGATATAATAAATGAAGTGATGGAGGAAATATTAGACGCGGTTGTTGGAGAGGAAGCAGATGAAAATTATTATTTTATGGGCATTTCCTTAGATTCAGCCTATTTAGAGCTGATAGAAGAAGTCCCTGATGAACTGATGTTGGAAGTTCTTTTAAATTATGAAGTTTTGAATAAATAAAAAAAAAGATAGCAAAGCATTCGTGATGATAGTTTTCTTGATATATTCGTCGATGAAGTGCTTCATGAGAGTGATAAGATATGTGTAAAAGAGATCGTAGAAAAAAAGATTAAAACACTTATGATTACCGATAGTTCTTGAAAAAAGTGTACTGTTTGTAAAAATTGTCTATAAAGTTTAAAGAAATATAGAGTGTGATAAATTTACAAAGAAAATTCACTACAGGATTTACTACTTTGTTCAGAGATTTTCTGTTATTATCTGTATTTTATTAGAAAATGAATGTGTGGTTTTAATTTGTATGGTATATGCTAGTAGTGAACTATAATATTTGTTATTTTTGTGTTTTACAGATTCACAATTTCATCAAAATTTTAAATTAAGATGCCGACCAGAATTGAAAAAAAGAAAACTACAGAATTATTTTCAAAGAATGAGAGGACGGATACAAAGAAGAGTGTTCCTGGTAAGCAAACTAAAAAGTTTTTTAAAAGAATTTTGGGAAGGAAAAATGTAAATATTGAAGTTCAGAAGGAGAAAACGATATCACTATCTAAAAGGAGATCTGGAGTCAAACACAATACTGTTTCTGGAATTAGGAAAGATGAAAGTTTGTACAGTAAAACCCGGAGTAATCAATTCAGCCAAATCAGGAAGCGTATGTTTTACAACAGAGTCGTTTCGAATTTATTACAAAAGGAGAAAGTTTCTAAAAGAAGATCTGCTTTTCTTAAAAAAAAACTGTATATAGAGGGTATCGTTGAGCGTGCATTTGAGACAAAAAGAAAATTATTTATTTTAATACTTAATAGAATAAATATTTTAAATAAGGCGATTCGAGTTTTCAAAGGTAAAGTAAATGGAAGAGATACATAAATAGGAGTAATTTTTGTAAAGTGTTTTCTGGGAAGTGGATGCATACTTCAACTTCTGAGCCATTTTTTAATGAAGAGAGTTACTTTCAAAGTAACGATCTGTTGCATGCAGTTGACACCAGTGGTCGAGCGTATGAGGTGAAGGATGGTTGTGTTATTGAGAAAGAGAAAATTGTGGTTAGAAATGCAGAAGATGTTATGGCTAGAGAAGCTTTAGAGGGACGTCCTAATGCTCCTGTTTACAGTTGGAATTGTAGTAGCATTTGTAGTGTACAACAGGATTCAATTGATTTCTTTCGCAATTTCTTACGTAAGTACATTAAAGAAAGTCTAAAAAAAAAATTAAAATGTTGCAAGAATTAGATGAATGCAGAGTGCGCGAGAAAATAGGTCTGCAAGGCCATTCTCTGGCTTGTCTCTCTAAAAAAATATGCCAGAGGGTCTATCATCACTTCCGGATGTTAGCAGTGCATCATACTAAAATGAGAAAATTAGTGAGAAAGTTGTACTATGCAAAAAGTCCAGCACTTAAACTTAAACAGTTAAATAGTGCTCTTTTGTATGGATGTGAATTAGATGTTAAGAAGATTTGTGCAGAAATTGAGGTAAGTTATTTTGGTCCAGAGGAAGATAATTCAGAAGCTGATATAATTATAGAAGGAAAGGTGTTAGAAAATGTTGGAAATGTAAATATTGAAAATTTTGAACAGGAAATAATAAAGTTTAAGGTAATTGCAGGTGAGAAACCAAATTTTTCTTGTGTCTGTTGCCGACGCATTCATTACAAAAGTCAAACGAGGTTAGTTGATTTATATTTAAAAAGTGAAGATGAAACTAATGGACAATGGAAAGATTTTGCAACGTATTTGTTGGTGGAAAACTATTTTGATTTGGGTTTTGAGCAACGTGCTTGTAAATATTGTTATAATAAATTAAATGAAAATAAAATGCCAGCTAGAGCTGTTCATAATAATCTAGAGTTGGTAAATATTCCATCAGAATTGATGGATTTAAATACTTATGAGACGATTCTGATTCAATGTGTACATCCTTTTCAGGCTATTGTTCGAATGGAGCCTAAGACTGGTAAATTAAATCCTTCAGACTTACTAAGAGGATTAAAGGGTAGAGTTGTGTATTTGCCTCTTGATCTAAAAAAAAATATGGAAACAATTGGTGTTGAAAATGTAGAAGAGGAACCTCTAGTTATTCTAGTTAATGGTGTACCTACAAAGAGTAAGAAAATCTGGCAAGATTTAGTGGATGTTAGGAAAGTGAAAAAGGCAACGTTGTATTTAGTGCAAAATAATAAGTATTACAAAGATGTATACGTAGAACAAGAAGATGTAAGTGAAGAAGAGGATAGTGATTTGTCTAGTGAACAAATTGAAAAAGTTGATGTATCCAGATCTGAAGAAATTTATGAACATTACAGTGTTCATCCACTGCATTCCAAAGAAGCAATAGGGAATGCTATTGAATTATTTCAGATGAAAAAGGCGAAAGGAAATCCTATTAGTGTCTGGGAAGAAAGTTTGGAAGGTCGTTGTTTTCCACAGTTATTTCCTACAGGTGAAGGTACACGATATGATGATCGACCTATGCAGATTCCTGCATCTGAGTACCGGACAACAAGATTATATGCAGAAGATCCAAGGTTTCGCCAATGCATTCCATATCTGTTTCATCTTCTGTTTGAGAGTGACTTATCTGGTCTGTCTTATGCAGTAAATCATATCTTAAAAAGTGGTGTACATCTGCGAAATATTTCAGCAAAGGAATTTATGGATAAAGTGCAACAGAAAGATAGTGTTTTGGATTCACTTCTAATTAATTTAATGGCTTGTCAGCGGGGTACTAATGAGTATTGGTACCGTCGTCATGGAGATTTGAAGTGCATGCTTAGAAACTTAGGAGCACCAACATGGTTTTTAACTCTAAGCTGTGCAGAGTATGCTTGGGAAGATTTAATTGAATTTCTTCGGGAGGCGAATGCAAACATAGAAAACATAAACTACAAGACACCTGGAGAACTGTGTTCATTAGATCCAGTTAATGTTTGCAGATATTTTAATCATAGATTTGAAGCTATGATGTCTTTCATTACTAACAAGAAAAATCCGCCTCTTGGTGAAGTACTGGATTACTTTTGGAGAAAAGAATATCAAGCAAGAGGTGCTCCTCATATTCATATGCTGCTATGGATCAAGGATGCTCCTAAATTTGGAATAGACTCGGATGAGACAGTACTGTCTTTTATTGAACAGTATGCCACTTGTGACATACCTAATAGTACCACTGATAAGGACTTAAGAGGAAAAGTGTTACGTTTTCAAAGTCATCGCTGTGGAAAATATTGCCGGCGAAAATTCAAGTCAAAGAGCAAATTTTTAACCAAATGTCGCTTTGGATTTGCACGACCGGTACTTTCAAAAGGAACAGTCAACAATTTGATGTCATGTTTGCGGCATAATATCAGAAGGAGGTCACCTAAAAATACGTACAATTTAAGAAGAGGTGAAGAATCGAAATATATTAATGACTATAACCCAGTCATTTTGTCCATGTGGAATGCTAACATGGACATACAATATGTTGCAGACAACTCTATTGCTGTGGCTCGATATGTAACGTCTTACATCACGAAATCTGAAAAGACGGAACTGAAGGAGATGTGGGAAGACATTTCTCATGAAAAGAGCCTGAGCAAGAAATTGTATACGTACAGTTTGAAGATGCTGTCTCATCGAGAAATTGGAGCATATGAATGTTGTGACAGATTATCATCAGCAAGTCTTCATGCGAAATCAAGGACTATTCTCTAGGTGAGTTTGGGCCTAGCAGAAACACGAAACCGTGTTCTGAAACCTGTGCAAGAAATTGAGTATTTAGCCCAGAAAGAACCAAACAGTACAGACATTTTGAAAACAAATATGTTGGATACATACTATCCAAATAGAAGTACTCTGCTTGAAAACATTTGTCTGTATGAAATACTTCAAAATTATACTTTTAAAAGAAATGTTACGAAGAATATTGATAAAGGTGTACATGCTGTAATTGGACATAAAGGATGTCTGGTAAAACAAAGAAAAGGACACTTGATAAATCATCGGAAACTGAGTTGCGAAACACCTGATAAAAGAGAATTTTACTATTTTGCATTTTTGCAACTCTTTAAACCATGGCGTAGAGAAGAGGAACTACTTGGAGACTTTGATAGTTATGAAGATTCATTCAACGCATCTAAAAGTAATATTGAATGTCCTGTTTTTAGTACTTATCTCCAAATGTTGAATGATGAAATAGAGCAAGAAGCGACAATTGCAGCGGAGATTGCTAGAGATAGTTCACAAGATAGTCAAAGTTCGGCTTCATTAAGTCAAGATCCACTGGGACAACCAATTATTCAAAATGAAGCAGCCACCGCCATGTATGAGGTGGAAAGCGCAACGCAGCAAGGTCAAGAGGAAGTAATCGACTTAGAAGAATTAAAGAAGCAGTTTAATGTTGAGCAGAGACAGATATATGATGAAGTGACAGAGCACATTGAGCATGGCTTTCGTCATGAGAGAAAAGATTGCTCATGTATGTCATTTGAACCTATTCGATTATATGTAAGTGGAGAAGCTGGGACTGGTAAAAGTTTCCGAATTAAAGGAATTACTACATATTTACAGCAAACAACTCAGTCAACACTGTTGTGTGTTGTTACTGCTCCAACTGGATTGGCAGCACATAATATTAAAGGTGTAACTTTACATCGTTTGCTGATGCTGCCAGTTGAACATGAACATACATTACAATATCAGAAGCTATCTGGAGAAGCTTGTTTTGAAGTTTCTAGAGTCCTTAAAAAAATGAAACTTCTTATTATTGATGAAGTAAGCATGGTATCCCATTTAAAGCTTGTTTTTGTGCATTTAAGAATGCAACAGACACTTAAGACAGAGTATGATGTGTTATTTGGAGGTAAACATGTCATAGTTTTTGGAGATCTACTGCAGCTAACTCCTGTGAAAGGACAACCTGTATTTGAAACTGTTACACATGAGGAGACCAGAAAGTGCCTGGGCAGTATTGGAAATGTAAATATATGGTCACATTTCAAATATACTGAACTGATTCAAAATATGCGACAGGCAAAGGATACTAAATATGGAAGTATTCTTCAAGATATTAGGATTGGAAAATTAACTGAAGATGCGAAACACACTCTACGAACCCGATTACTATCCAAGCTGTTTCCTAATGAAGATAATGTACTTGAGAAAATATATAGTAAAGAGGTAGCAGATAAGTCAGTGATCTGCTTGATGCCAACTCTGAAAGAATGTTCAGTTTTTAATGAGAAAATGTTGAATTTAGAAAATGAAGAAATTAAGAAACTGGAAGCTAAAGATAGAATAGAGCATGAAGGTAGTACTATTGTTTTGTCTGAAAAGTTGAAATTAAAATTGGATTCTCTTCAAAAAACTATATTTAAAACTGCTGGTTTAGAGAAAAATCTGTATGTATGTTTAAATTGTCGGATAATTTTAAGGAGAAATTTACATGTAGAAAGAGGATTGGTAAATGGAGCAATGGGTAATGTTGTTGGTTTTGTCAATTATGCCAATAGAGATGAGATTGAATTTTTGAGGATAAAATTTGATGGGATTGAGGAAGTTCAACAAATTAGTCGATGTTCAACTCGTTTTTTGCTTGTGAAAGACTTATATGTCCGTCGTAAGCAATTTCCAATTTCTTTGGCATATGCAGTGACTATACATAAATCTCAAGGTTTAAGTGTAGATTGTGCTTTGGTAAATATTGGAAGCACTGTATTCAAAGAGGGCATGCGTATGTTGCTCTATCGCGAGTTAGAACTTTATGTGGACTTTATCTAATTGATTATGATGAGACAAAGATTAGTGCAGATTTAAATTGTGTGAAGGAGTATAATAGGTTAAGAAGAGAATATGCTCCAAGTTTACCTCAATATCCTTTAATTGAAAGGCGTATAGTTGGTCAGAAAAGGAAAAATGAGGACAAATGAGCTGAAGTATTCGAGAAACGACGAAAAAAAGATGTAGCTGTTGTTGGTAGCCGTAGGAAAACTGTTAGTATTGAAGAGATTGTTGGATTTAAGTTTGAAAATAGGTCTGGTGTCAACTGCTATGCAAATGTAGTAGTTAATGTTGTTTTCTTTCTGAAAAATGTTAAGGAACAGATTATAGAAAATCAGGAGCATACATTTTGCTATTGTTTAAATTCTATATTTGAAATGTGTAGTAGTGGTGATAGTGAAGTAGGAAGTGTTTCAGAACTAAGGAATGTTTTAGACATATGTGCAGGAGTAAATCAATTTTCTCAGAATATTCAGCAAGATTGTCAGGAATTTATCATGTATATGTTTACAGTTTTGGAAGATGAAGGTGTAGATATTGATAGTCTTTTTGGGCTTTCTTATAAATGGGAACATAAGTGAGATAATTGCTCATTTTTAAGTAGTACTGAGATACCCAGTGAAATATTTTTATATTTGACATTACCAGACTGCAAAGAAGTGCCTTTTCATAAACTAGTTAAAGATGCGCATCAGAACATGGTCTGTTCTCAATGCAAGTCTGAAATGTTATCAACTTTATTTATCCATAGATACGGACAATATGTAATTTTAATTTTTCAACGATGCAGAGCTGATGGGAGTAAATTGTCAACTTTAATTAAAAATTTTGTGGCTTCTCAAGTTTCTATTTCTAGAAGAACATTTGTAACTGTAGCCATTATTTTTCATGAAGGGCCTTCTACATCATCAGGACATTATACAGCTTATTTGAAGTGTGCTAGTGGCTGGACGCTTTGCAATGATAGCCAATTGACTTTTAAAATACGTTTGCCTTTTGCCTTAACTAACTCTTATTTGTTATTTTTGGAACCCAAATTTCAGTAGAATGACTTGCTTTAGGAAGATGTATACTGTAGAGATCTGAAACTTAGTAGTTTACAAACATCATGTAAATGAGGGTGTACAAATCTATACATGAAATTTGTGTTTGGCATAGTGATAACATCAGGTACAAATTTACTTAATGTTTGATGGTATAAAATATGGTACAAATTTTAATTGTGAAGGTACAGAAAAGAATAGATAAGACTAAGATTAAATAATTTCAGAAAAAAACTACTTAACTCATAGTATTTGGCCACGTGGAAAAATATGAGAGAAGAAAATGACTACTTTTGAAAATTATTTTAAAACTTATATGGACGCAAGTGTTTGGGCGAGGTATTTAAAAGATAATGAGTTAGCTTATACAATTTGGCCACGCGGAAAGGTATGAGAGAAGAAACTGTGTCTTTCAAATAATTTTTTCATAGGAGATAGCTGCACAGGGCTTTGTTGAGATATCTTGAAAAATAAGTGGTATACTTTAATTAGTTTGTAACTGTGGAAGATGTAGTGTGCTTACTCTTAGAAATTGCGAATTTGAGGAGAACATTTAAGACATGTTTTTTTCAGGTATTTATAATATGTATGCAGATTTTGTATGGGTTTTTTAAACACAATCATTTTGATTGTGTTTTTTTTCCCCGCTGTTATATGATGATTAATATTGAAATCACTCTTGATAGTGAAAATCAATGTATTCTGAGGACAGCAAAAATAAATCATTTAATATGTTGTTTTACTTATTTTGTTACATTGCATTCAGAAATATGTATAATAACAGATTTTTTTTTACTCTCCTCCACAGATATTATATTTATAAGGTAAGTTTAATTAATAATATCTGAGAGTTTTCTTTGCATCTCTCTTATTGTCTCCTATTGTTTTTTCTTTAATAAATATACTTTATAATCTTATTTTTAATTTTCTTTCACAGGTGCTACGTTTTAATAAGAAATTTACTTTTTTTTTTCTTTTTTTTTAGGTATATATATATAATAGAGAAATTTTTACATCATTGTGTTATTTATTTGTCTATCCTTGTTAAAGCAATGTCACCTTTTATATTAAACACTTCCACATAGGATTGGGTGCATTGTTAGAAGGCATGCTTTAAAAGTAATTTAATAAAATGAGCGACATTTCACTGAGTGAGTTTAGCAATAGTGATATATGAAAACAATGGTGGATATGATATTAAATGTTACATGGTGTTCTTTGCAGGACTTGTGTTGCAGTGCTAATTCTGCCTCAAGATTAGGGGCCTGGGGGGCTTAGTGGTACTTGTATGGTCATGATAGAGCTACTCCTTTCTGAGCCATGGTTGAGGTGTGTTTATGATAGAGTGGTTCCGTCACGGTTCTGCTTAGTGAATAGAACGTGTCAAGGAAGCGCAATGTTAGTGTTGCGCAAGCACAGCGGCAAGGTCATCACAAATTTTGTCCGTCCTGAGGACAGCTGAGGCAATGCTCGTGATGCAGCGGCTTTGTGTTGAGTATGGAAGGATTTAACAGCTGTTAAAAAAACCTGAGGGGTCTCTATAAAGAGGAGATATGTGTCATTCTAAAGTCCTGTATCATAAAGAAGTGTTTCTCTGAAGTAATGCGTCTTGAAAGTGGCTGACTGTAATTTATGAGATTTTACTTGTTTCAAAACTGTGCATGTGATTGAAGCAGGCGTAGGTCTTGACGCAGCAATTTGAATATAGGGGTATATTATCAAGGGTGTTTATCTGTGTTTTTTGGCTTTAAAAGCCAAGAAAGCAGAGATAAAATTGTCTCTCTATTACCTAGCTGCCGCTAACACCAGTGCTAAGATGTTAGCGACTGAAAATAGTCTCTAACATTGCTATCTCTTATTACTAGCTTTTGGAGATATTTGCGCTAAGCGGGAATATCTCTAAAATCTAACACCTGCCCTGAGCAGTTCTTAGCCATGTTATCCAATGGGAGGTGGATAACATGGCTAATAGCATTAGGTCGCTATGCATGAATAATGCTGACTTTTCTGTGATACTCAAGCTTTGCAACGATTTTTATCGCATTTGCGTTAAACCTTATTAATACCAATGTTTATTTGCGGTAGAAATCGCCGCAGCGCTGCGGTAAATTTTTAGTCTCTAACCAAGCAGGAGGACTACTACATACTTGAATATTCTACAGTGCATATTTTCATTGAGACCGTCACGGAAGTTCAATGGATCCGAGACGCTGTTGTTGTGGATCTTGGCGACTGCCAAGCCGTTGTAGCAGTGGGAGTGAGGCGTCTCCAAGGGGCGCAGCGTAGCTCCTTTTGATGTTTACAATTGCAGATAGCAAGGTAGAGATGTCCATGGAATTTATGGATGCTTAGTCATAGTAGAGTGTGCGTGATGCTCTTAGCACCTCATTACGACACACAGGGGAGCCGTGTTGCACAGTTGGAGATCAGAGACTTAGGAAATAAAACTTTATGATAGCAAGGGCTGTAAGCGATACAAATCGCCCGTTCTCGGTGTAAAAAATATCACCGCTATTGGTGGTATTTTCTACAGTGTTAGTGCTTGAAGGAGAGTAGTAACATATATGTGAAAGAAAATTCTGTAACAGGCTCAGCATTTCACATTATCGCGTGAAAACAAAAGTTGTTTTCACATAGCAATATGTCCCTTGTAATTAAGGGACGGAGTGTATCTAGTGTTATTTACTACACTGCTATGTGAACGATGTTGAATGTTTCATAAGAGGAGGGTTTAAAAGTTTTTCGATAAACTATTTCTCCAGGGAAGTGGGTGGAGTGTTCCGTGTAAATTGGAGAATAGAAACTAGTAAGAACCAATTGGGAGTGTTGTTTTGAAGTCACATGACTTCACATGCGTGTCTCGATGCCTGTACGCGATAGGTGGGTGCGCGCACCCGGTCGCGCACTAAAAGAAAGCGGCGAAAAAATATCACCTAATATGCTCTTGGAGCTCGTTTTGGTACAAAGAGTTAGTTCTGAAAAGAACTTTTTTTTTTTTTTTTTTTGGGAAACAAGTGTTATGATGCTTTTGATTTCTTAAAGTTGCTACGACATTTTTCATTATGTCATACTATCAAAATAAAGTGAAGAAATTTAACTTTTCTCGGAGCATTTATGACTCTCAATTTTGAGTTTAATTAGAATAAGGCTTTGCTCTCCGTATAGAAGAAGTTTTCCACAGTTCTTGCATTTCATGTGCACGTTCGCAAGATATGGTCTCAAGTCCATCTCAGCACTCGATGGAGATACAGGTCGTCCTACAGAAGATGTGCTGGTTACTTCTGATGGTAATAGCGTGGCCTCCTTTTTTCTTCTCAAAGGTAGTCGCTCATTTCCTTCAGATTCGGAAGATGAATCTGGAACGGAAGCCATTTCAGCAAAGTCTTCGGTAAGATGTTCGACGTTGTTCTCTCTTGAGAGTAGAAAAGAAAGTGATGGAAGTGGGTGGAGTGCTGCGTGTAAATTCCAGAATAGAAACTACCAAGAACCAATTGGAAGTGTTGTTTTGAAGTCACATGACTTTACATGCGAGTCTCAGGTCCTGTACGCGATAGGTGGGTGCGCACACCCGGTCGCGCAATAAAAGAAAGCAGCGAAAAAACATCTCATAATATGCTCTTGGAGCTCGTTTTGGTACAAAGAGTTAGTTCTGAAAAGAACTTTTTATTTTTTTTATTTTTTATTTTTTGGAAATAAGTGTGTTGATGCTTTTGATTTCTTAAAGTTGTTACAACATTTTTCAGTATGTCATACTATCAAAATAAAGTGAAGAAATTTAACTTTTCTCGGAGCATTTATGACTCTCAATTTTGAGTTTAATTAGAATAAGGCTTTGCTCTCCGTATAAAAGAAGTTTCCACACTTCTTGCATTTCATGAGCACGTTCGCAAGATATGGTCTCAAGTCCATCTCAGCACTCGATGGAGATACAGGTCGTCCTGCAGAAGATGTGCTGGTCACTTCTGATGGTAATAGCGTGGCCTCCTTTTTTCATCTCAAAGGTGGTCGCTCATTTCCTTCAGATTCGGAAGATGAATGTGGAACGGCAGCCATTTCAGCAAAGTCTTCGGGAAGATGTTCAACGTTGTTCTCTCTTGAGAGTAGAAAAGAAAGTGATGGAAGTGGGTGGAGTGCTGCGTGTAAATTCCAGAATAGAAACTACCAAGAACCAATTGGAAGTGTTGTTTTGAAGTCACATGACTTCACATGCAAGTCTCAGGTCCTGTATGCGATAGGTGGGTGCGCGCACCCGGTCGCGCACTAAAAGAAAGCGGCGAAAAACATCTCATAATATGCTCTTGGAGTTCGTTTTGGTAGAAAGAGTTAGTTCTGAAAAGAACTTTTTTTTTTTTTTTTTTTTGGAAACAAGTGTTATGTTGCTTTAGATTTCTTAAAGTTGCTACGACATTTTTCAGTATGTAATACTATGAAAATGAAGTGAAGAAATGTATCTTTTCTTGGGGCATTTATGACTTTCAATTTTGAGTTTAATAAGAACGAGGCTCTGCTCTCCGTACAAAAGATTTTCTCCACACTCGTTGCATTTCATGTGCACCTTCGCAAGATATGGTCTCAAGTCCATCTCAGCACTCGATGGAGATACAGGTCGTCCACCAGAAGATGTGCTGGCCACCTCTGATGGTAATAGCGTGGCCAGGGCTCTTGTCGATGCTTTTGCATAATGCTCAGGGTGCCTTTGTTTAACATGCCGCTGCATGGTATGTATAGAAAAGGAATATTTTCTATTTGGATTTCCCCTTGAGAGCTCCGAATTGCATATCGTGCAGGTTACTTTTGGCGCATTCACTTTCTTTTGATCTTCAGGATAAGTGAAAAATTGCCAAATGAAAGATTCCTTTTTTCTTCTTAAAGGTGGTCGCTCATTTCCTTCAGATTCGGAAGATGAATGCGGAACGGCAGCCATTTCAGCAAAGTCTTCCGGAAGATGTTCGACGTTGTTGTCTCTTGAGAATAGAAAAGATTGTGAGGAAAGTGGGTGGAGTGCTGCGTGTAAATTCCAGAATAGAAACTACTAAGACCCAATTGGAAGTGTTGTTTTCAAGTCACATGACTTTACATGCGCTTCTCAGGACGTGTAGGCGGTGACACTATCTAGTTACGAACGTGATTTGGAAGTAGCGATGTTCTTCAGTGAAGTTTAAAAACGTGAAAAGAAGTGAATTCAAACACATACGGATTTCACATATTTTTAGAGCTCGATTTAAGTATACAATTATTAAATTATAAAACCTTTTATATATTTTTTTTAAAATATTAAGGTGTGTACAACCAGTCACGCACGAACGATTAAAAAGAAATTCGGCTCCATTTAATTAAAAGGTTTATATGACAAAAAAAAAGCCTAGGTTCAGTGTCTTTAACGTACTATAAGTTCTTTCATTGGTCTATGAAGAAATTCTTTAGGTTTAAATTGGAAAGCTTCATGAAATAAATAGGTGGGTGCGTGCACTCGGTTGTGCACGTAAGATTGGTATGTCGATATTTATTTCTGGTATATCCTTCATACTTAGGAACTAGCATTCAAAAAACCTATGAAATTCACTGAAAAAACCATAGGTTTTACACACGTTATAGTTAGGAAGTAGCATTTGAAAAACCTATGAAATTCACTGAAAAAACCCTAGGTTTTACACACGTTATAGTTAGGAAGTAGCATTTGAAAAACCTATGAAATTCACTGAAAAAAACATAGGTTTGACACCAGTTATAGTTAGCTGGAAATTTTACTGACATAAAACCAATGAAATTCCACGTTATAGTTAGTTGGACTCACTATAACTTGCGCGTGTAATGCACTGCTGATGACATCACATATTACATCACTCATGACATGACATGACAGTAGGTGCGTGACTGACTGTATGAGAGAGTGATTAAATGTGTCTCACTGAGTGCATGGGTTACTGACTAAACTATCTTAATTTGTGCATCATTATATCTGTTGTTCTATGAACTGCTGCATGTGTTGATCAGTAGCTATATGAGTAACTGTATGGGTTATTGATTGGTTGTCCAAGTATTTGTATGGGAGAGTGAGTGTGTGTGTGGGGGTGGCTGGGAGGTGTGTGACTCTGTGCATACATGTGTGAACAGTTTATTCACTAGATCTATGGGTTCAAAACTGCATGTGGAAACAGCTGTATGGGTGGTTGACTGTGTACGAGTGTATTAGTGATTGAATGGATATCTCAGTGCTACATGTCAAAGTAAGTACATTTGTAAAACACAGTACATGTGAAAGTTCACATATATAAATTACTGTACATAAGAGCCAGTGAATGTGTGAATGGCTGTATGGAACATTGTGAACTTGTATCAGGGTTTGTATAAAAGAGTAAATATGTGTTAGTATATGTTTGAATAAGTAAGGTGTGTATAACTGTATAGTTGAGGAAATGGAGGTGTGATTGATTCTTTACATGACTGACTAGGTGTGTGAGTAACTCCATGGATGAGTGACAGTCTGTGAGTGTCTGTTTACACTGAGTGTATCTAAGGTTATATCAGAGTCTGAAGAGGTTCATCGTATAATCACATGAATGATGTCATCAGTGATGTGATCAGTAATGTCAAATGAGATGTCATCAGTGATGTCATCAGTGATGTCATTTGAGATGTCATCAGTGATGTCATCAGTGATGTCATTTAAGATGTCATCAGTGATGTCATCAGTGATGTCACTGACCATGTCATGAATGATGTAATATGTGACATCATCAGCAGTGGATTGCGGGTGCGCGATATATAGTTAGCGCAACTAACTATATATGCGAATTTCAATGGTTTTATGCGAGTAAAATAAGGTTTTGTAAATGCAAATCCCTAACTATATATGGTCTATAACCTATGGTTTTTTCAGTGAATTTTCAAGGTTTTGTAAATGCTAATTCCTAACTATATATGGTCTATAACCTATGGTTTTTTCAGTGAATTTCAATGCTGTTTTAATAGCAAATATCTATAGCTGTAACATATGTTCTTATTCTAATTCACAAATATATTTTATATATATTTGTATTATATTTTTTAAATTCAATTTATATTATAGTTTAAATTATTTTTTCTTGTTTCGCTGCCGATCCGCGAAACGGAAAACGTTCCGTTAGTGCAAATACCGCGGTAGAAAGGCACATCGCGAGGCGTCCCGTAAACGCAACATATCGCGTTACTACCTAATGTCCCTTAAGACGTTCTGCATTAGCGCACCCGGAAGCGTTCTGGAACGCGAACCAAGGCGCGAAACGTAAAGGCTCGGATTCGATCCGAGGCGAAGCGCGGAACGCGGAACGTAAGCATAACAGGTCATGTGGCTTGTTTATAAAACTTTTCATTGGTTCATTTTACTTTTAGTTTCCTAATGATGGAACGCTTGATCATATGACGTAAAATAAACACTTTTCATTGGTCTAGAACATTTTCTTTTCTCAAATGATGAAAGTCCCACCTTTTTTCCTCACTCCGACTTTCATTTTTATGAGAGAAAGACCTGTTTTTGTTTGCTAAGACATGGCATTTGTATTAGCTGCAGCTGGTGGATCTCCACCACCTCCACCACCACCAAAGAAGAGAGGATCGACTAGCCAGGTCATCTTCGACCAGGAAGAAGAAGAAGAGGAAGATGAGGAACAGGAGCAAGGGACAAGTGGCTTTCTGAAAGAAATGCCAAGAACGTCCCATATCAAAGTGAATTTTATCTGGCAATTTTTTTCTCATCCTTCTCATGAAAAGAAAGTTAATGCCAGATACGTTACCTGCCTCATCTGCAAAAAAAAACTCTCGAGAGGGACCGAAAAAAAATATAGCTATGGTAATCATACCATGCATCGGCACATGGAGAGTTGGCACCCTCTTAATTATTCCAAAGCACAACTTCGAGATCTGATGGATAACCCCCGACCGGCTAAAATATCCACCAATGACTTAGCAATAAGTGAGTCAGAGGCAAGAGAAACGGTCCCAAATCTCCAAAAGAACTTTGGGCAGATGAGATTTACATGTCTAGCATGTGGAAAATTAATTTCATGCGGAGAGATGAGTATTACTTTAATAAATACATCATTTGAAAATCATCAATGTCCAAAACGTCCAAGAAAGTAATTTTTTTTTTGTTGCTCCTGTTGAGCCCTTTGAAGTGAATCATTTTTGTTTCCCCTTCCTCAAAAAAACACAAAAAAATATAAAACATCAAAAAGAATAAAAAAAAGTTCTTTTCAGAACTACCTTCCCTTTTTAAAAAAATTGCTAGAATGTTTAGCACTCTAGCATCCTCTATTTCTTTTGATTCACTTCCCGGTTAGCGTTCGGGTACGCGAACCGGGAGCGAACTATAAAAAAATATTTTTTTAAAAAAGACGAATAAATAAACAGAGAGTAATGTGAAAAAAAAAAATACAGGGAGTAACACACAGTTACTGTTGAAAGAGGGACTGATAGAAGAAGTGAAAAGAGTAGTATAAGTAAGTAAAAGAAAAAGAAATGAAGGAAGTAGCAAAGACAGGAAATTAAGGGTTAAAGAAAAGAAGCAGTGGAACTAATAAAAGTTAAATCTGATAGACATGTAACGTAAAGAGTACTAAACACTTACTTTTTAATTGTCATTACCGTACTAAATTATCTTTTTTATACTTTTAATCTGTGTAAGAAAGAACAAAAAAATTTAGCAACTACATTATCAGAACAAAATAAAGTACAAGCACAGCAGAAACAAAACATGGCAGGCAGTAAATACAGCACCCTTTTGCCTGTTTTAACACTACTGTTTGGCTTGGAAAACAGGCTGACCTCTACTTCCGGGTCTACCACCTCTAACTAGTGAGCCACACCAATCCATATATATATTAGAAATCACAATTCAAAGTAGAAAATTAATTAAACATATTTAATGGTTTATTTTTGCTGTTATCAGAAAATATCAAATTTCACTGAAAACAGTGAGTTGAAGGTATTCATCATATAACAGCGGGGAAAAAAACCACAATCAAAATGATTGTGTTTAAAAAAAACAAATAATATAACTAAGCAGAAATAGGAACTTCTCCAAAGTAACTTACTTTCTATGACGTCAAAGGATATCCTATGAACAGCTTATACTCTGTTGTGCTGTTACTATTTTCTGCCCGCCACTTTCTGAAAGATAAACTCAATTGTTTAAAGAAAACTGAGACATACAAAGCAATTTGAAACAGCACACTAAATTACAGCAACACCTAGAATCATTCTAGTCCAATTACCTACCCTAAATTCTGACTTCAAAAAACAAGTCAAAAGGCAACATTGCTTCATAGTCAATTAGTAATGTTTGCTGAAAGACTAGCCATTTTATAAATTTTAAATAAGCTGTGTAATATCCAGATGTTGTCAAAGGACTAGTATATTATATAATAGCTGCAGTTGCAAATGTTCTTCCTGAAATCGATGACTATGTAGCCAAAACATTTTTAATTAGACTGGACAACTTATTTTCTTCCAGTTTATGTAGTTGAATTTGTAAAATGACATTTCATCCATAAGTTTCCATAAATAATGTGGACAGCATTGCAGACTTACATTTCCTCTACTCCTTGTTTCCTGGGGTGAGTGTGTGACATTGATCCACATTCGGTCCATCACCTGTTGTGTTTACATTTCCTCTACTCCTTATTTTGATCTGCTACTTGACTTTGCTTATAAAAACAAACAGTTTTCGCTCTGTACTACAATTATCCACAAGGCCATATAGAGTAGGAGCCATTAGAACATCTTGAAATTCCTCTAAACAAATCCCAAGCTTTTTTTCCTAAAATTTTGGTTGTAAAAACACCAGGTAAGAATTTTGAAGGTGGAAAGGCAATCTTTTTTGGAAAGTTGAAACAGAATCATTGCAGAATGACCAACCGTTTCCAGATTTCAAATAAGCTGTATAATGTCCTGAATTAGTTGAAGGACCATTATGAAATATAATTGCAGTAGTTTTAAAAGTCCTTCCTGATATTGACAACTGCGAAGCCACAAAATTATTAATTAAAGTTGTCAATTTAGTTCCATCAGGCCTACATTGTTGGAACATTAAAATGACATACTGGCCATAACTTCGTAAAATTAACGTGGACAGCATTCCAGACTTACATTGGCTGCACTCCATATTTTGATCGGCTGCCTTTACTAGCTTATTGAAGGATACTGATTTACTGTCAGGCAAAGTTAAATATATAAATCTTTCTGAGTCTACACTATTAGTACTTGATAGCCTACAGTTCTCGCAGTCATGTTGCCATTGATAAGAAAGGCCAAATAGATAATCTACATCTACACCTTCATCTTGTAATACATCAAGCATATACATTAAAAACTCCTGACAATCCTGCTGAATATTTTCAGAGAATTCTGTTTGACCTGAACATTCGTCTAACAGAAAACGAATTTCAGACACACTTTCTACTCTCGTTTTATCAGCACTACATTTCTCTAACACAGAATTCAACAAACAGCATAAACTTTGTTCCGAATTGATCACAATCTGTTCTTTGAAAGTCTCTAGTGAAAAGAGAACATTAACAACTACATTAGCATAGCAGTTGACACCAGAACTATTTTCAAATTTAAAACCAACAACATTTTCAACAGAATTCATTTTATTCCTGCTTCCACTTTTGGGTTCATCGACTTTTGGTCTTTTTGCATCAACCTCCCTACTATTACTGATATTTCTTCGTTTCCGGCCTACCACACGTTTCTCAAACAAAGGATATTGAGGCAAATGTGGCGCATACTCTCTTCTTAACCTATTGTATTCCTTAACACAATCTAGATCCGCACAAATGTTTGTGACATCACAGTCAATCAAGTACAATCCCGATAAAGTTCTGACTCGTGACAATGCTACATAAGCCATACCCTCCTTGAACACAGAACTGCCAATATTCACCAAAGCAGTGTCTACACTTAAACCTTGCGATTTATGAATTGTCACCGCATATGCCAAGCAAACAGGAAACTGCTTACGGCGAACATATAAGTCTTTAACAAGCAAAAACCTAGCAGAGCAACGACCAATTAGCTGTACTTCCTCAATGCCATCAAATTTAATTTTTAAAAATTCAATTCCATCTCTACTTCGGTATTTCTCAAAATCAACAACATTACCCATTGATCCATTTACAAGACCTCTTTCAACATGTAAATTCCTTCTCAAAATGATACGGCAATTTAAGCACACATTCAGAGTCTTTTCAAAACCCGCAGTTTTAGATATAGTCTTCTCTAATGAATCCAATTTAGATTTCAAATTCTCTGACAAAATAATTGTTGCTCCCATATGCTCTATTTTGTCAATAGCTTCAAGTTTTACAATGTCTTGTTTTTCTAAATTCAACATTTTGTTGTTGAAGATGGAACATTCTGCAAGAGTTGGCATCAAACATATTCCAGATTTCTTCTCTTTAATTTTCTGAAAAATATCCTCTGGCAAAACATCTTTTTCTGGATATAAATTTGACAGTAAGCGTGCATGTAAAGCTTCTTTACCACGCTCAGTCACTTTCCCGATTCTAACATCTTGCAGAATATTCTTGTAATCTTCGTCCTTCGCCTGATGCATATTTTCACGCAGCTCAACATAACTGAAGTTTAACCATATGTTAACGTTTCCAATGCTCCCTAGGCACTTCTTGGTATCTTCATGTGTAAGCAGTTTAAACACTGGTTGTCCTTTCACTGGTGTCAGCTGCAGAAGATCACCAAAAACAATAATGTGTTTGCCACCGAATAACACATCATACTCTGTTTTGAGAACTTCTTGCATTCTCAAATGCACAAAAGCAAGCATGACATTTGAAACCATGCTTACTTCGTCAATGATAAGAAGTTTCATCTTCTTCAGGACTCTAGATACTTCACAACAAGCATCTCCAGATAACTTGTGGTATTGTAATTTGTTATCATGCTCCACTGGCAGCATCAGTAACCGATGCAAAGTAATCCCTTTAATGTTATGAGCTGCCAGTCCAGTTGGAGCGGTCACAACACAAGACAGCGATGACTCAGTCCTTTTCTGCAGATAACATGAAATTGCTTTAATGAGGAAACTTTTTCCAGTTCCTGCTTCTCCACTCGCGTACAGTCGGACAGGCTTCAACGACAAACATGAGCACTCTTCCTTCTCATGACTTAATCCATGATCAATTTGGCTGGTAACTTCGTCATATATTTTCCTCTGCTCAACGTTGAGTTGTCTTTCCAATTCTTCTAAGTTAACTGCATCCTTCTGAGCATGTGCCATGGCTCTTTCCACTTCAATCATGGCAGTGGCAGCTTCATTTTCGATAACTGGTTCTCCTAGTGGATCCTGACTATATGAAACAGAACTCTGACTGTCCTGAGAATTGTCTCTAGCAATCTCGGCTGCAATCGTTGCTTCCTGCTCGATTTCTGCATTCAACATTTGTAGATATTTGGGAAAAACAGGACATTCTATGGACTCCTTGGCTGCATTGAAGGAGTCTTTGTAACAAAGAAAATCCCCAAGCAGTTCCTCTTCTGCACGCCAAGGCTTGAAAAGTTGCAAAAGAGCTAAATAGAAAAACTCTTTTCTTTCGGAAGATTCACAATTCAATTTTCGATGATTTATCAATTGACATTTTTTTTGCTTGACCAGACATCCTTCACTTCCAATTACAGCATACACTCCCTTATCGATATCTTCTTTGATGTTCCTTTTGAAAACGTAATTTTGAAGAACATCATACAGACAAGCATTCTCCAGATGACTGCTTCGATTTGGATAATATGTATCCAACATGTTGGTCTTCAAAATGTCGGTACTGTTTGGCTCCTTTTCCGCCAAATACTCAATTTCCCGGACAGGTTTTAGAACTCGATTTCGCGTTGCAGCAAGACCAAGACTCGCCCAAACGATACTCCTGGATTTGGCATAGAGACTTGCTGAAGATAACCGGTCAGAAAATTCATAAGCTTCGATTTCTCGATGCGACAACATCTTCAAACTGAAACTGTACAACTTCTTGCTGAGGCTCTTTTCATGGGAAATATCCTCCCACATATCCTTCAATTCTGTCTTTTCTTTTTTGGTGATGTAAGATGTCACATACCGAGCCACAGCCATACAGTTGTCAGCCACAAACTATATATCCATGTTAGCATTCCACATGGACAAAATCACAGGGTTGTAGTCGTTGATGTACTTGGACTCTTCGTTTCTTTTCAAATTGTATGTGTTTTTGGGTGATTTCCTCGTCACATTATGTCGCAGTGAAGACATCAAACTGTTTACTCTTCCTTTAGAAATCACCGGTCGTGGAAAGTTGAAACGACATTTGGTGTAGAACGTGTCCTTGTTTCTGAATTTACGACGACAGTACTTTCCACAACGATGGCTTTGGAAATGTAGAACTTGTTCTCTTAGGCTTATCTCCTCCTTTGCGTTTGGAACAGCACACGTAGAATACTGTTCTATGAACTCATCACTAAGTCATCCGGATCTGTTCCAAATTTAGGTGCATCCTTGATCCATAGCAGCATATGTATATGAGGAGCACCTCTTGCTTGGTACTCCTTTCTCCAGAAAAAATCCAATACCTCTCCAAGAGGTGGATTCTTCTTATTCATGATGAAAGACATCATAGCTTCAAATCTATGATTGAAGTACCTGAATACATTCACTGGATCTAAAGAGCACAGTTCTCCGGGTGTCTTGAATTCAATATTTTCAATATTTCCATTTGCCTCGCATAGAAATTCAAGTAAGTCTTCCCAGCTATACTCGGCACAGCTGAGAGTGAGGAACCATGTCGGAGTTCCTAAGTTCCTCAGCATACATTTTAAATCACCATGACAACGGTACCAGTACTCATTAGTACCACGCTGACACGCCATGAGATTAATTAGGTGAGAATCCAAAATACTGTCTTGGACATTGACTTTATCCATAAAGTCCCTTGCCGAGATGTTTCGCATCTGTATACCACTTTTCAAGATGTGGTGCTCTGCATATGACAATCCTGACAGATCGCTTTCAAACAGGAGATGAAACAAATAGGGAATGCATTGTCGAAACCTAGCATCTTCTGCATACAATTGTAAAGTCCGGTATTCTGAAGCAGGAATTTGAACTGGTCCCTCATCATATCGTCCTCCTCGACCTGTGGGAAATAGCTGTGGGAAACACCGAGCTTCCAAACTTTCCTCCCAAACACTAATGGGACTCCCTTTGGCTTGTTTCATTTGAAACAACTCAATAGCATTCCCCATAGCTTCCTTGGAATGCAAAGGATGAACACTATAATGTTCATAAATTTCTTCCTTTTTAGAGGCTTCTACTTTTTCAATTTGACCAGGACACAAATCGCTATCCTCTTCCTCACTTACTTCCTCTTCTGCAACATATACATTCTTATAGTACTTATTATTTTTTTTAAATACAATGTTGCCTTTTTGACTTTCCTAACATCCACTAAATCTTGCCATATTTTCTTACTCTTTGTCGGAACACCATTAACTATGATAACTAGAGGTTCCTCTTCCACTTTCTCTACTCCAATTGTGTTAATGTTTTTGTTCAAATCTAGAGGCAAATAAACAACTCTTCCCTTTAATCCTCTCTATAAATCTGATGAAGGCAACTTCCCTGTCTTTGGCTCCATTCATACAATAGCTTGAAAGGGATGCACACTTTGAATCAAAATAGATTCATAAGTATTTAAATCCTTCAATTCAGAAGGAATCTCTACCAATTCCAGATTATTATGAACCGCCCTAGCAGGCATCTGGTTTTGGTTTACTTTGTTAAAACAATAAGTACACATACGTTGGTCCGCTCCCAAATCAAAACAATTTTCAACCATCAAGTATGTGGCAAAATCCTTCCATTCACTATTATTTTCCCTTTCACTTTTTGCATATATATCCACTAACTTAGTCTTATTCTTATAATAAGTCCGTCGACAACACACACAAGTAAAATTAGGCCTCTCACTTGATTTCACCATAAACGTGGAAATATCCTTATGAAACTTATCTGTACTGAAAATCTGTACACTGTCTTCCACATTACCTTCTTCCAGTGATTCAATATCAACATTGTTCTCTTTACCAGCAAAGTAACAGAACTCAATTTCTTGACAAATATTCTTCACATCTACTTCAGAACCATGCAAAAGAGCACTGCTTAATTGTTTAAGCATAATTGCTGGACTCTTAGCATAATACAACATTCTCACTAATTTCCTCACTTTATTATGATGCACTGCTAGCATCCTGAAATGATGAAATACACTCTGGCATACTCTCCTGGAAAGACAAGCCAGTGAATGACCACGCAAACCTGTCACTTGTCTCACTCTGCAAGGATCTAATTCTTGCAACATCTTTATTTTTTGCTTTATACTTTTCTTATGAAATGTCCGTATAAAATCACAAAGCAAATTGATGGAATCCTGTCGCACACTGCAAATAGAACTACACTTCCAGGTGTACACTGGTCCCTTAGGACGTCTCCCCAAAACCTCATCACTTAACGCCTCTTTTGCATCTGCAGACACAAGTATTTCTTTTTCAACCGGTTGACCGTCTTTCACCTCATAAGCTCGACCACTGGTGTCAACTGCATGCACCAAATCATTGTCCTGAAAATAACTCTCCTCATTAAAAAATGCCTCACTATTTGAACTATGCATCCATTCTCCTGAGAAAACATCACAAAAATTACTTTGATTTACTTCTCTCTTCCATCTACTATTAGATTTGAAAACATAGATTACCTTGTTTAGTTTCCTAATTCTATTAATTACCAAAATAAATAACTTTCGCTTAATTTCGAAAGCCTGATCAATAATTTTCTCTACATTTTTCTTTTTCTTATAAAATGACGCTTTCTGTTGGCCTTTCTTGAATTGTTTTAGCAAATTGACAATTACCCTGTTGCGGAACATTCGCCTACGGATGTCCCTGAATACATTTTCCCTTCTACTGCCATGCACAGACTTATCTCCAGCTGTAGCAGAAACTTTTTTGACGGGCCTTTCCTTTCTATTTAAATTGGCTCTCTTTTTAGGCACTAAAACTTGTTCTGTAGTTATACTTTTGTTTCTACAAATGTTTCTAAGAAATGATTTTGTGCGCTTACCCGAAGTTTTCTTCGTGCGTTGAGGTGATTTAAAGGTAGAGGACTGCTGCAAAAATGTAGTAATCTGCTGTCTTTGACGTTTCGTAGACTTTCGGATTCTATCTTTAGATGGCATTGTCTAATTTCTCAATAATATGCAGTTGAATCTGTGGTAAAATATAATAAAAAATGCTATTAACCGCTAATACCAAACAGTAAATCAACAGTAAGAATTTGATTCAGCAACGCTATAAAGATGATTCATTAACATTTTTTTAATTTTACTGTGATAGTGATAGTATTACAGGGCTTTCATGCAAATGACTACCCACCCTGCAAAAAAAAGCCCACATGAAACTTTACACACATTACATTGTGTACTTACCTGCAATAATCCATATGCCAGTGTTTACGTCCCTCCACCCTTCCCCTCCCCCTCCCCGCATGCACTGTAACTCCCTCCTCGACCCGCGGCTGCTGTTTTGCAACATGGTGCTTCTTGTAAATCTCTCCTGCATTACAAAAGTGACGCACCAACAGCACAAAAGAGGCGCACAACCATCATAAATCTGTCTCTAAGACTTTAAGGGCCAGATGTAGGTCGGTCGGTAACGGCCGAAAAACGGTATTTTCGGCCGTTACCGACCAGATAACAAAATTTGTCATGTAAGGGGCAATATATTACCGATTCGGTAAAATAAAACATCGATAAATATACCGATTTAAAGCCACCCATATGTAGGTAGGACTCTTCTGGTCATAATTTGAAAACGCAGCACAGCTCCTATGTACATACACACCTTATCAGTACTAATACTTTACATTAACTACAATTACAATTGGTAAAAAAATACAAAATCGCCTTTCAAAGCATAATGCAAACACTTGACGCAAAACATCATTTAAAATATACATGTGGCCTTGGATTTAGGCCCCTACATACCGATTGGCCATTTACCGGTCGGAAATGGCCAAAATCGGCCGTAACCGGTCGGTAAATGGCCTGAAACGACCACCTACATCGGGCCCTAAGTGTGCATGCATTTGATTTCAAACAAAGTTTTTAAACCTTTTATGTAAAACAATTATACACCTACATTCATGGGGAACTGACTTAAAATGCCCTAATACACATCAAAACGTTTTTTTAAGATACTTGCACCTTTTTTTCAATAACTTTTAACATGGCTATGTAACTCAAACAATCAAAATGAAAATTTTACAGGCACACATAGGGGCGTATTTACAAGGGCCTTGCAGCACGGGGAAAGTGACTTCAAATGACCAGACACATATGGGGACGTATTTACAAGGCCCTTGAACCCGGGGGAAGTGACTTGAAATTGCTAAGCACACATAGGAGGGTATTTGCAACACTTATGCATCATTTTCTTTTAACATGGCTATGTAACTCAAACAATTAATCATTACTATGGGCTTTGAAGCCCATAGGAATGATTAGGCATTACCGATTCGGTATTTACCGAATCGGTAATTAAAGAATTCACAAGGGTGCAGGGGGTGTCACTTTGACACCCTCTGGCACCCTCAAAACAGGCACAGGTGCCATGTGGCAGGCATACCTGCCCTAAGGACAGGTCTGCCTTTCACATGACATAGGTGTGCATGCACACATGTGCATGCACACCGAAATCGGTATTTTACCATGAAGTTGGATTTCATGCTAAAATACCGATTCGTTAAGGCCTTTGAGACTCAGAAGAGTCCCCCCTACATAGGAAATTTACAGAATCGGTAAAATTACCGATTCGGTATTTTACCGAACCGATCATTTTTCAGATTCTGTAAATGTAGATTTACCTACATGTGGCCTTGGATTTAGGCCCCTACATACCGATTGGCCATTTACCGGTCGGAAACGGACGAAATTGGCCGTAACCGGTCGGTAAATGGCCTGAAACGACCACCTACATCGGGCCCTAAGTGTGCATGCATTTGAGTTCAAAAAAAGTTTTTAAATCTTTTATGTAAAACAATAATACACCTACATTCATGCGGAACAGACTTAAGATGCCCTAATACACATGAAAAAGTTTTTTTAAGGAACTTGCACCTTTTTTTCAATAACTTTTAACATGGCTATGTAACTCAAACAACCAAAATGAAAATTTTTCAGGCACACATGGGGGCGTATTTACAAGGGCCTTGCACTACGGGGAAAGTGACTTCAAATGACCAGACACACATGGGGACGTATTCACAAGGCCCTTGAACCCGGGGGAAGTGACTTGAAATTGCTAAGCACACATAGGAGAGTGTTTACAATGCCCGTGCAACACTTATGCATCATTTTTTACATATACACCGTAACAATACCAACACAAATGCATCATATATCTGTTCCGCAAAAGCGACGCATTGCAGGAGTCACATCACAAGTACATAGTTTCTCATAATTTTTTAAACCATGCCTTTTCCTTAAAAACGATTTTCTGATCATGATTTGAAAACACAGCACAGCTCCTATGTACATACACACCTTGTCAGTACTAATAATTTACATTATGTACAATTACAATTGGTAAAAGAATCCAAAATCACCTTGGAAAGCAGAATGCAAAACACTTGACGCAAAACATCATTTTAAATACACAGCTGACTTTCTTATTTACACAAAAAAGCATACTAGTCTTTATCTAAAATATATAAACGATAACTCACCTTTACAAATTCTTTTTGAAATTCAAAACAGACTCAGAAACACACCAATTATTCTTTAGCAGAATTAAAGGTATGCACTCCAGAGGCTGGAACCAACAAAGGCACTGAAACGCTGATATTCATCACACATATCCATAGCAACTACCACCTGCCAGACCTCTCATGTTCACAGGTTCACACAACAATGTTTCAAATGAACTCTGAACTCTCAGTACACCTGCTAATCCACTGAAATCTTTGATAACATCATTTTTTATTAACCATTCAAATTACATCTTTCAAAGAACACATCCATGCACCCTAACATTCTGTTTTCAGCAATGGATATACACCAATCACTGCTAATGAATCATTTGCACTTAAACTCCACAGTTTTTTTTTCATTACAAACTTCACTATTTCAACTGCCATTTCATTCCCACACTTCATCTGACTGCAGCAAAAACTCCTCTAGCCATGTTTTCAGTCTGGATTCTTGGACATAGCTACATCCGCTGGGCTCACAGGTATGCTGATAACAGAAATTTACACAACCTCAATTTACAAAATGTGGAAATTAAATGGATTGGCCGAAGAGAATTGAAATGTCACCAATTGATACCATTGGTGAAAACCTTTTTACATTTGCCAAACCCTAACCTCATAATAGTGCACTGTGGCGGAAACGATTTAGGCACTTTGACTGGGGTAGGTCTGTAAATGCTCCTAAAAGACACCTTTGAGCATTTGATGACACTTTTTCCTCAAACTGCCTTGGTATATTCAAATATATGCCAAAGACAGAAATGGAGGTGGTCCAATCAATTTTGTCCACAAATAGAAAAATCGAGGAAACATGTAAATAAGTCTGTTTCAGCTTACATGAGGGACCATGGAATGGGCTGCATCTACAACAATAACTTGCGTTACTACATGCAAGATATCTACAGAGGAGATGGCGTGCATTTCTCAGATGAGGGGAACAAAGTTTTCATACTAAATTTAAGAATGTGTATTGGTTCCTACTTATAAGTTTCTCGAACATACACAAAACCGAAAAGCTCTTTTCAGAGCTACCTTAACTTAGTGTACTCTTTTGAAATTTCGAATGTACCTATTTTCACTTATTTTCACCTATATTCGCTTCCCGGTACGCTAACTAGTTCGCGTACCGGCAGCTAACCACGCGATAAAAAACAATTTTTTTTTAACGACATATATGAGCCTCCTGAGCCACCCTCAGAAAACTTAGGGAGACAGGATACGTCTAAACTACCCCAATCTACCGATTCTGAACATTATTTACCCTCCATCTTGTATCTCAATTCTACCGAAACACAAAATGGAGGACTCCCGTAACGCTACAAGTTCGCATACCGGGAAACACACTGACAAGCACTCGCTCAAAAAAGGTGGGAAAGTAATTTACAGAAAAACAACTGGAGACACTTTCACCAATCAAACATTAGCTCATACTACATACCAATCCCTACCATTTTCACAAATATTGTTGGAATACCATTTAGCCATTTAGCATGTAGAACTCTCTAAAATCCCTGAGGTAAATTACTTCACAAAACATATCGGAAGTGTTGGAAATGACAACCAATTAAAATATTACTTTCAATTTCTACTATTATATCATGACATTTGATTGGTTATGTACCTGAATATATATAAACAAAGAGAGAGAAACACATTTTGACTACTACTTCGTGAAGTGCAGAACAACAAAAAATCAACTGATAACTTCAAATTATATTTAAAAGGTAAGATATTATTTATATAACTGAAGTATGTTCTGTACTGAAAGCTAATTAGAAAAACATTTTCTGACAGTTATATTCTATCACTCTGCAATTCAAAGAGCGTCTCCTTCTCCCTCCCCTATACCTCCTGACACCATCCATGAGAGGCCCAAGGAGGGGGCCCCCTGCAATAGACCTTAATTGCAGGCGACACCTTTCTTTGTGATAGATCTCCAGGAAAACAAAAGGACACATCACCAGTGCGTGGCACCATGCTGGTGGGCTGAGTACAAGACCATGAGCGGCAGCCCACGCTGCCCATGCCATGCGCCGGCCCTGACTTAAGGATAGAGTTAGACTTCTCTAGTATAATTAAGAATTGACTAAGAGTTTATTTGATAATTTTCTTCATATTTCTACTTCCAATTTGATACCATACACTGCCCAAAGAAAAAAAACACTTTTTAATTAACCAAACTGCCTATCTGTACTGAAACCCAACAGTGCCCTATCTTTACTGATATATTTTTTAAAAATTCATTTTTCAGAATTGAAAATGGAAGAACAACAAAACAACATGAAAACTGAAACAGAAAAAAAAATGGAGACAGAAGTTGACATGGATTTCTACGACGACACAATAAACAATGAACTTGTGCAATGTGTAGATGCAGTAGATTTTCTACTGAAAAATGAAGAAAAAAATGATCACGATTTTTTAGATTTTCTTTTACATTTTGAAAAACAATCTGAAAAATAAATGTTTATTTCTTAATTCAAAAATTGTTTGACACATTTTTTATTTTTATATATATATTGAAAACTAGTAGCAGATGTATTATAACGTGAAGTCAGACTTAAAATATACTGTGCAACTTTTTGGTGTTACATACTAGCTTTGTTCATAGTTACTTTCTTTCTCCCACTATATAATCCCCAATGTGTATTTAACATCTCTTTATATCTCCTGCCACCATGTTGTTTCGGCTTTCCAGACAGACTATGGTATGAATTCTATATACCACAATAACTTCTATAACAACAGGCAAGATATTTACAAAGGAGACGGCGTTTATTAAATTATAGACTCTGCATTGGTACCTACATGTAGCTACGTAAATAAAAAAAAAAAAAAAAAACGAACAATCAATAAACATACAATAAGTTAAAAGTCAATCATTCTTGTTTCCTTATAGTACGCTCCCCAGACCGCTTTCCGGTACGCGAACCGGGCGCACCCCACGAAAAAAGCAATTTTTTTTTTTTTTTTTGGGGGTCCCAAAACGCGTTTTTCCCATGTTAATTTCCATAGGGCCTTTGGCCTCACTTTTAGCTCGAACGGCTGAATGGATTTGCACGAAACTTTGCAAATTGTAGGGACTGTTAGCCCGATGTGCCTTTGCTAGGTCTCAATATATGTGCTCCAGTGGATTTTGAGAAATTAACGTTCAAAACAAGATATATATCTGTAACAGCGCTCCGGGCTGCGCTCCGGTCCGCTTACTTTTCGCGAAACGGAACTTTGCGATGCGAAGCTGATTGGCTCTCCGGTGTCTGTCAACATTCTAAACAGTCCGGAGCGGCCGCCATCTTATCTCTCGGTAGGATCGAGAGAGAAGAAGAGGCCAAAACAAAGGGGGAAATTACCATAAGGGGGCATAGTAGATCCTCGTTGACCCCCTAGGTTTTATGTGGAGGTTTTAAAAGGGCCCAGGAAGGTAAAAAAAAAAAAACTTTTTTTTTTTTTGGCGTGGTGAGCGCCAAGTTCGCGAACCGGGAAGTGTTCTGGGCAGCGGACTATAAGGATAAAAGAATGATAGACTTTTCTAATACTGTATGTTAATTGTTTGTTGTTTTTGTTGTTTTTTTTTGTTTTCTTTATTTTTAAAGTATTTTTTTTATTTTGATTGTGTTTCATAATTCATTAAATTTTCTAACATTTCAGTGTCAGAAATTTCAAAATTGAATATAGGGTGTAAATTGTCCTCATTTTGAAGCAGGTTATCCACTGCTTCAACACATTGTAGTAGTTCCTGGTCTCTACTTTGATCCATAAAATCATCAATTTTTTCTTGGCTGCTCTCCTCCAGTACAATTGTAAATTTAACTTGTTGCTCGCCTTCCATTTTGCCTGAAATTTTGATTAAAAAAATATATATTAGTAGAGATAGGGCACTGTTGGGAATAATTTTAGATAGGCCGTTTTTATCAGGGAATTTATCTTTTGGCAGTGTATAGTATCAGAGTGGAAAAGTGTATGTGATTTAACCAAGACAAGCCTAACTCCATTCATAACTATAACAGAGAAGTCTATCTAAATCTATAACTACTATAGAGGGATAGTATATATCTATCAGAAAAAGTCTACCATATTAAGTTATAGTGCACAATATACTTCAGTTTTAAAAATAACAACTTACCTTCACAAAGAAGTTGAATTGTTTGATAGCTATTCAAATGTGATGTACAAGTACAACAAGAAGTAGCAGTCAAAATGGCTGTGTTTTCTTCTCCTCCTTTATATATATACAGGTATATAACCAATCAAATGTTAGATAATAAAAGTAGAAAATGAAAGTAACATTTTCATTGGTTGTCAATTCCAACACTTCAAGTGTGTTTTGTGAAGTAATTTACCTCACGGTACTTAGAGAGGTCTACAGGCTTAATGGCTAAATGGAATTTCAATCAAATTTGTGAAAATGAAAGGGATTGTTATGTAGTATGAGCTAATCTATATTTGGCGAGAGTGTCTCTAGTCGTTTTTCTGTAAATTACTTTCCCACCTTTTTTTTGGACCGCTTCCCAGGAAGCGGCTCGGTTCGCGAACTTTAAGCGTCACGGGGGTCCACCATTTTGTGTTTCGGTCGCATTAAGATACAAGATGGAGGACAAATAATGTTTAGAATGGGTAGAAGGGGTCATGGTAGACTTATCTTGACCCCCTAGGTTTTCTGAGGGTGGCTGAGGAGGCTTATATGTGCGGAAAAAAAACATTTTTAAAAAAAATTCTGCAAGGTTAGCTTTCGGTTTGCGAACCGGGTAGCGCCTCGGGGAGCGTAATTTGTGGAAAATTAGTGAAAAAAGTTAGAAAAAAATAATAATTGTGAGTGATCAGATGAAGGGTAGCTCTGAGAAGAGCTTTTGGGTTTATGGTACATTTAGGTACTTATAAGTAGGCACCTATGCACAGTCTTAAATTCAGAATGAAAATTCTGTTGCCCTCATCTGAGAAGTGAACTCCATCTCCTCTGTAGATATCTTGCATGTAGTAACGCAAGTTATTGTTGTACAAGGAGCCCATTCCATGGTCTCTCATGTAAGCTGAAACAGATTTGTTTACATGCTTCCTCGCTTTCTCAATTTGTGGACAAAATTGGTTGGACCACCTCCATTTCTGTCTTTGGCATATATTGGAATATACCAAGGCAGTTTGAGGTAAAAGTGCCATTAATTGCTCAAAGGTGTCCTTTAAAAGCATTTCCAGACCTACTCCAGTCAAAGTGCCCAAATCATTATCTCCACAGTGCACAATTAACAGGTCAGGTTTTGGCAAATGCATAAAGGTTTTCACCAATGGTATCAATTGGTGACATTTTAATCCTCTTTGGCCCAACCACTTAATTTCCACATCTTGTAAATTGAGGTTAGGTAAATTTCTGTTCTCAGCATACCTTTGAGCCCAGTGGATGTAACTATGTCCAACAATCCAGACTTTAAACATGGTGAGAGAAGGTTGTGCTGCAGTCAGATGAAGTGTGGTAATGAAAGGGCAGTTGAAACAGTAGGAGTTTGTAAAGAAAAAAAACTGTGGAGTTTCAGTGCTAATGATTCATTAGCAGTGATTGGTGGATTTCCATTTCTGAAAACAGAAGGTTAGGGTGCATGGATGTGTTCTTTGAAAGATGCAATTTGAATGGTCAAGGAAAAAACATTTAATGAAAGATTGCACTGGATACGCAGGTGCAGTGAGAGTTCAGAGTTCAATTGAAACATTGTTGTGTGAATTTGCAAACATGAGAGGTCTTCCAGGAGGTGGTTGCTATGGAAAAAAGGCAGAGAGGGCAGAGGGGGGAAGGGTTTTGATTTGAAAAAAGTGAGGGAAGAGTTATGATTGGCTAATATGAGAGATATGTGTAATGAATATCTGTATTTCTGTGCTTTCAATAGCTGCAGCCTCTGGAGTGCATCCTGTTTGATCTGCTCAAGACAATTTGGTGTACTTCTGAGACTGTTTTGAAACTCAAAAAGTATTTGCTAAGGTGAGAAAAGATTTATTTAATTTAGAAAGAGAATAGTATGATTTAAGGAGAAAATGATGAAGAAAGCTGTGTTTTTAAAATGTGGCTTTGTCTCAAGTGAAATACAAATAGATTTTGTTTCTTTGAGAAATTGTAATTGCATATTCGGTTTAGCATTCTGGCATGCAGTAACACAAGTTATTGTTGTACATGGAGCCCATTCCATGGTCTCTCATGTAAGCTGAAACAGATATGTTGTGTTTAAAAACGATTTTTGAAAAGAATTACATTTTTGGATATGTTCTGCTAGAGCTTCATAGGTTGTTTGGGTCATATTTATAAGGCATTTGAGTGTCTAGGATGTTATTTTTCCCTTTTTAAATGGAAAGCGTTCTTCATGGGGCAAGTTTGTTGTAAATATGCTCCCACCTGTGCTTTGCAAATTTAGATTTTGATTATGGGAGTTACATAGCCATGTTAATAATGTCCCAAAAATGGTGCAAGGGCATTCAATAAAACGCTTTCATGTGTCTCAAGGACATTTTCAGTCATTTCTTCTTGAATGCAGGTATACAATTGATTTATATGCTGTGTTTAAAAACTATTTTTTCAAATCAATTACATTTCTGGATATGTACTGCTAGAGCTTCATAGGTTGTTTTGGGTCATATTTATAAGGCATTTGAGTGTCTATGATGTTATTTTTCCCTTTTTCAATGGAAAGCGTTCCTCATGGGGCAAGTTTGTTGTAAATACGCTCCCACCTGTGCTTGGCAAATTTAGATTTTGATTATGGGAGTTACATAGCCATGTTAATAATGTCCCAAAAATGGTGCAAGGGCATTCAATAAAACGCTTTCATGTGTCTCAAGGACATTTTCAGTCATTTCTTCTTGAATGCAGGTATACAATTGATTTATATGCTGTGTTTAAAAACTATTTTTTCAAATCAATTACATTTCTGGATATGTACTGCTAGAGCTTCATAGGTTGTTTTGGGTCATATTTATAAGGCATTTGAGTGTCTATGATGTTATTTTTCCCTTTTTCAATGGAAAGCGTTCCTCATGGGGCAAGTTTGTTGTAAATACGCTCCCACCTGTGCTTGGCAAATTTAGATTTTGATTATGGGAGTTACATAACCATGTTAATAATGTCCCAAAAATGGTGCAAGGGCATTCAATAAAACGCTTTCATGTGTCTCAAGGACATTTTCACTCATTTCCTCTTGAATGCAGCTATACAATTGATTTATATGCTGTGTTTAAAAACGATTTTTTGAAATCAATTACATTTGTAGATATGTACTGCTAGAGCTTCATAGGTTGTTTTGGGTCATATTTATAAGGCATTTGAGTGTCTATGATGTCAACTGCAACCGTGTGTTGGCCTCACCTCAAACAAACAAAACAGGTGATGGACCGAATGTGGATCAATGACACCCATTTACCCCAGTCCAAAGATCTGGGCCCAAACAAACCTTTAGATAGGCCACACTTTATCGTCAACCTGAATAAATCATTTAAAATGTTAGGGAGAGATTTATGATTGTTGTATGCCTGTTTTATACCACTGTGTGTCATTTTTGTGACGCAGTGGTGGTGCCAAAGATTTGCTATGTTATATAATAAGTAGGGTGTTAAGTTTATGATGACTGTTATTCATTTACTGTTTGGTAATAGTGGTTAATAACAGTTTTTTTATTATATTTTTCCACAGATTCAACTGCACATCATTTATAAATTGAAAAAATGCCAACTAAAAATCGTATTACAAAGGCGAGAAAACGTCAAAGACAGCAAGATCATGTATTATTGCAGCAGTCCTCTATCCAAAATACTCGTGAAATCACCAAGAAAGCTCCGGGTAAGAGCACGAAATCATTCATAAGCAATATTTGTAGTAAAAAAAGTATTTCTCCCAAAAATGTTTTAGTCCAGAAAAAGAAAAGCAATTTAAATGGAAAGGAAAGACCCATCAAAAATGTTACTGGTAGAGGAAGAGATAACTCTGTGCATGATAGTAGAAGGAAACAACAGTTGAGGGACATTCGAAAACGAATGTTCCGCAACAGAATAATAGTTAATTTATTAAAGAATATTAAAAAAGGCCAACAGAAAGTGGCATTTTATAAGAAGAAGAAAAATGTAGAGAAAATTATTGATCATGCTTTTGAAATTAAGCGAAAGTTGTTTATTTTGGTAATCAATAGAATTAGAACACTAAGCAAGGTAATTTCTGATTTCAAATCAAATAGTAGATGGAAGAGAGTAGTAAATAGTAGTAACTTTTGTGAAGTTTTTTCCGGAGAATGGATGCATAGTTCAAGTTGTGAGGCATTTTTTAATGAGGAGAGTTATTTTCAGGATAATGATTTGGTGTTTGCAGTTGACACCAGTGGTCGAGCTTATGAAGTGAAGGATGGTTGTCCAGTTGAAAAAGAAAAACTTGTGACAACAGAGACAGACGAGGTGTTAGGTAATGAGGTTTTAGGAAGACGTCCTAAGCGTCCTGTGTACACCTGGAAGTGTAGTTCTATTTGCAGTGTGCGACAGGATTCCATCAATTTGCTTTGTGATTTTGTACGGACATTTAATAAGAAAAGTTTGAAGCAGAAAATGAAGTTGTTGCAAGAATTAGATCCTTGCAGAGAGAGACAAGTGACAGGTTTGCGTGGTCATTCACTGACTTGTCTTTCCAGGAGAGTATGCCAGAGTGTTTTTCATCATTTCAGGATGCTAGCAGTGCATCATAATAAAGTCAGGAAAATAGTGAGAATGTTGTATCATGCTAAGAGTCCAGCAATTATACTTAAACAATTATGTGCTGCTCTTTTGCATGGTTCTGAAATAGATGTCAAGAATATTTGTGAAGAAATTGAGTTTTGTTACTTTGGAAATAAAGATGAGAATGTTCAAATTGACCCAGAAGTAGAGGATAATGTTGAAGATAATGTACAGGTTTCCAGTACAGATAATTTTCAGAAGGAAATTGCCACGTTTCAGATGAAATCAAGTGAGAGGCCTAATTTCACTTGTGTGTGTTGTTGACGCACTTATTATAAGAATCAGACTAAGTTAGTGGATTTATATGCAAAAAGTGAAAGGGAAAATAATAGTGAATGGAAGGATTTTGCCACATACTTGATGGTAGAAAATTCTTTTAATTTGGGATCGGATCAACGTGTGTGTACTTATTGTTGTAACAAATTAAACAAAAACCAGATGCCTGCTAGGGCGGTTCATAATAATCTTGAATTAGTTGAGATTCCTTCTGAATTGAAGGATTTAAATACTTATGAATCTATTTTGATTCAAAGTATTCATCCCTTACAGGCTATTGTAAGAATGGAGCCAAAGACAGGGAAGTTACCTCCATCAGATTTACAGAGAGGATTAAAGGGAAGAGTTGTTTATTTGCCTCTAGATTTGAACAAAAACATTAACACAATTGGAGTAGAAAAAGTTGAAGAGGAACCTTTGGTTATCTTGGTTAATGGTGTTCTGACAAAGAATAAGAAAATATGGCAAGATTTAGTGGATGTTAGGAAAGTCAAAAAGGCAACATTGTATTTGAAGAAAAATAATAAGTACTATATAAATGTATATGTTGCAGAAGAGGAAGTAAGTGATGAAGAGGATAGCGATTTGTGTGCTGGCCAAATTGAGAAAGTAGAAGCCTCTAAAAGTGAAGAAATATATGAACATTATAGTGTTCATCCTTTGCATTCCAAGGAAGTCATGGGGAATGCAATTGAGTTGTTTCAAATGAAACAAGCCAAAGGGAGTCCCATTAGTGTTTAGGAGGAAAGTTTGGAAGCTCGGTGTTTCCCACAGCTATTTCCAACAGGTCAAGGAGGAAGATATGATGAGCGGTCTCATCAAATTCCTGCGTCTGAATACCGGACTTTACGATTGTCTGCAGAAGATCCTAGGTTTCGTCAATGCATTCCCTATTTGTTTCATCTCTTGTTTGAAAGCGATCTGTCTGGACTGTCATATGCAGTGAACCACATCTTAAAAAGTGGTATACAGATGCGAAACATCTCGGCAAGTGACTTTATGCATAAAGTAAATGTCCAAGACAGTATTTTGGATTCTCACCTAATTAATCTCATGGCGTGTCAGTGTGGTACTAATGAGTACTGGTATCGTCGTCATGGTGATTTAAAATATATGCTGAGGAACTTAGGAACTCCAACATGGTTCCTTACTCTGAGCTGTGCAGAGTATGGCTGGGAAGACTTACTTGAATTTCTACGAGATGCAAATGGAAATATTGAAAACATTGAATTCAAGACACCAGGAGAACTGTGTTCTTTGGATCCAGTGAATGTATGCAGGTACTTCAATCATAGATTTGAAGCTATGATGTCTTTCATCACAAATAAGAAGAATCCACCTCTTGGAGAGGTGTTGGATTTCTTCTGGAGAAAGGAGTACCAAGCAAGAGGTGCTCCTCATATACATATGTTGCTGTGGATCAAGGATGCACCTAAATTTGGAACAGATCCGGATGAGTTAGTGATGAACTTCATAGAACAGTATTCTACGTGTGCTGTTCCAAACGCAACGGAGAAGAAAAGCCTAAGAGAACAAGTTCTACGTTTCCAAAGCCATCGTTGTGGAAAGTACTGTCGTCGTAAATTCAGAAACAAGGACAAGTTCTACACCAAATGTCGTTTCAACTTTCCACGACCGGTGATTTCTAAAGGAAGAGTGAACAGTTTGATGTCTTCGCTGCGACATAATGTCACGAGGAAATCACCCAAAAATACATACAGTTTGAAAAGGAACGAAGAGTCCAAGTACATCAACGACTACAACCCAGTGATTTTGTCCATGTGGAATGCTAACATGGATATACAGTTTGTGGCTGACAACTGTATGGCTGTGGCTCGGTATGTGACATCTTACATCACCAAAAAAGAAAAGACAGAACTGAAGGATATGTGGGAGGACATTTCCCATGAAAAGAGCCTCAGCAAGAAGTTGTACAGTTTCAGTCTGAAGATGTTGTCGCATCGAGAAATTGGAGCTTATGAATGTTCTGACCGGTTGTCTTCAGCAAGTCTCTATGCCAAATCCAGGAGTATCGTTTGGGCGAGTCTTGGTCTTGCTGCAACGCGAAATCGAGTTCTAAAACCTGTCCGGGAAATTGAGTATTTGGCAGAAAAGGAACCAAACAGTACCGACATTTTGAAGACCAACATGTTGGATACATATTATCCAAATCGAAGCAGTCACCTTGAGAATGTTTGTCTTTATGAGGTTCTACAAAATTATATATTCAAGAGGAACATCAAAGAAGATATTGAGAATGGAGTGTATGCTGTAATTGGAAGTGAGGGATGTCTGGTCAAGCAAAGAAAATGCCAATTAGTAAACCATCGAAAATTGAGTGGCGAATCTCCAGAAAAAAAGGAGTTTTTCTATTTAGCACTTTTGCAACTTTTCAAGCCTTGGCGTGCAGAAGAGGAACTGCTTGGAGATTTCCTCTGTTACGAAGACTCTTTCACTGCTGCTAAGGAGACCATAGAATGTCCTGCTTTTCCCAAATATCAAGAAATGCTAACTTTGGAAATTGAGCAGGAAGCAACGATTGCAGCCGAGATTGCCAGAGACAGTTCTCAGGACAGTCAGAGTTCTGTTTCATTGAGTCAAGATCCACTTGGAGGACCTATTATCGAAAATGAAGCTGCCACTGCTATGAATGAAGTGGAAAGAGCCATGGCACATGCTCAGGAGGATTCAGTTAACTTAGAAGACTTGGAAAAACAACTCAACGTTGAGCAGAGGAAAATATATGATGAAGTTACCAAGCAAATTGAGCATGGATTAAGTCATGAGAAGAAAGAGTGCTCATGTACATCGTTGAAGCCTGTCCGACTGTACGTGAGTGGAGAAGCGGGAACTGGAAAAAGTTTCCTCATTAAAGCAATTTCTTGTTATTTGCAGGAAAGGACTGAGTCATCACTGTCTTGTGTTGTCACCGCTCCAACTGGACTGGCAGCACATAACATTAAAGGTATTACTTTGCATCGTCTACTGATGCTGCCAGTGGAGCATGACAACAAATTACAATACCACAAGTTATCTGGGGATGCTTGTTTTGAAGTTTCAAGAGTCTTGAGGAAAATGAAACTTCTTATCATTGACGAAGTAAGCATGGTTTCCAATGTCATGCTTGCCTTTGTGCATTTGAGAATGCAATAAGTTCTTAAAACTGAGTATGATGTTTTATTTGGTGGCAAACACATCATTGTTTTCGGAGATCTTCTGCAGCTGACACCAGTAAAAGGTCAACCTGTGTTCAAAATACTCACGCATGAAGATACCAGGAAGTGCCTAGGGAGCATTGGCAACGTCAATATATGGTTAAACTTCAATTATGCTGAACTCCATGAAAATATGCGTCAGGCGAAGGATGAAGATGACAAGAATATTCTACAAGATATTAGAATTGGAAAAGTGACCGAGCATGGGAAAGAAGCTTTAAATGCACGATTACTGTCAATTTTATATCCAGAAGAAGACGTTGTGCCTGAGAATATTTTTCAGAAAATTACTGAGAAGAAATCTGGAATATGTTTGATGCCAACTCTTGCAGAATGTTCCATCTTCAACAACAAAATGTTGAATTTAGAAAAGCAAGAGATTGTGAAACTTGAAGCTATTGACAAAATAGAGCATATGGGATCAACAATTATTTTGTCAGAGAATTTGAAATCAAAATTGGATTCATTAGAGAAGACTATATCTAAAACAGCGGGTTTTGAAAAGACTTTAAATGTATGTTTAAATTGCCGAATTATTTTGAGAAGGAATTTACATGTTGAAAGAGGTCTGGTAAATGGATCAATGGGTAATGTTGTTGATTTTGAGAAATACAGAAATAGAGATGGAATAGAATTTTTAAAAATTAAATTTGATGGCATTGAGGAAGTACAGCTAATTGGTCGTTGTTCTGCTAGGTTTTTGCTTGTTAAAGACTTATATGTTCGCCGTAAACAGTTTCCTGTTTCCTTGGCATATGCGGTGACAATCCATAAATCGCAAGGTTTAGGTGTAGATAGTGCATTAGTGAATATTGGCAGTTCTGTGTTCAAGGAGGGTATGGCATATGTGGCATTGTCATGAGTTAGAACTTTATCGGGATTGTACTTGATTGACTGTGATGTCACAAACATTTGTGCGGATCTAGATTGTGTTAAGGAATACAATAGGTTAAGAAGAGAGTATGCGCCACATTTGCCTCAATATCCTTTGATTGAGAAACGTGTTTTAGGCCGTAAATGAAGAAATATCAGTAATAGTAGGGAGGTTGTAGCAAAAAGCCAAAAAGTCGATGAACCGAAAATTGTAAGCAGAAAGAAAGTGGATTCTGTTAAAGATGTTGTCGGTTTTCAATTTGAAAACAGTTCTGGTGTCAACTGCTATGCAAATGTAGTGGTTAATGTTCTCTTTTCACAAGAGACTTTAAAAGAACAGATTGTGTTCAATTCGGAACAAAGTTTATGCTGTTTGTTGAATTCTGTGTTAGAGAAATGTAGCACTGATCGAAGAAAAGTAGAAAGTGTGTCTGAAGTTCGTTATCTGTTAGATGAATGTTCAGGTCAAACAGACTTCTCTGAAAATAATCAGCAGGATTGTCAGGAGTTTTTAATGTATATGTTTGATGTATTGCAAGATGAGGGTGTAGATGTAGATCACCTGTTTGGGCTTTCTTATCGATGGCAGCATGACTGCGAGAACTGTAGGGTATCAAGTACTACTAGTGTAGACTCAGAAAGATTTATATATTTAACTTTGCCAGACAGTAAATCAGTCTCCTTTAATAAGCTAGTAAATGCAGCGGATCACAACATGGAGTGTAGCCAATGTAAATCTGAAATGCTGTCAACATTATTTATTCGAAGATATGGCCAGTATGTCATTTTAATGATCCAACGATGTAGGCCTGATGGATCAAAATTGTCAACTTTAATAAAAAAATGTGTTGCTTCTCAGCTGTCAATATCAGGAAGGGCTTTTGTAAATGTAGCAATTATCTATCACGATGGTCCTTCAACAACATCAGGACATTACACAGCTTATTTAAAGTCTAAAAATGGCTGGTCATTCTGCAACGATTCTGTTGTAACTTTCAAAAAAAAATTGCCGTTTGACCTTAAAAATTCTTACCTGGTGTTTTTAAAACCAAAATTTTAATGAAAGAATCTCGGGATTTCCTCTGAGGAATTGCAAAAGGTTCATCAAGTAGAGGGAATGTAAGTCTGCAATGCTGTCTAGATTATTGGTCCAAAACTTTTAATTATAATGTCGATTTAAAAATCCAACTATATAAACCTGATGCAAGTAAGTCTGCTTCATAGTAAGCAGTATCAGTGTCATAGGAAAAGGAGAACATGAGTGAGAAAGAAGGGTAAGATATTAGTAGTCCAGGATTGTGAAAATAATCTTAAATGTTTTCTTTTTGAAAGTTGCGAAAATAGAAAATGACGGGATTTGATTGGAAGAATTACAAGAGTTGTGAATCGCTGCAACATGATTTGGCCAAGTGGAAACATGTGGTAGAATGTGAGAAGTCTTTTCTTGTATGTAACATATTTTACAAAACGATGGAGGTTTTCTTTCAGAAAGTGGCGGGCTGAAAATATTTATAGCACAACAGAGTGGACGCTGTTCATAGGACGTCCTTCGACGTCATTGAAAGTAAGTTAATTTTAAGGAGTTTTGAATTCAGATTTATTAGGTTGAAGGGGTTTTTTAAACACAATCATTTTGATTGTGTTTTTTTTTCCCCGCTGTTACATGATGAATACCTTCAAGTCACTGATTTAAGTGAAATTTGATACATTCTGAGAACAGCAAAAATAAACCATTTAACATGTATAATTAATATTCTGCTTTTTGTACTTATGATATACATTTAGAAATGTGAGGTAGATATGGAGAAACTGAGTCTTCTGTAAGTGTCAAAGTTAATGCTTACTGTGCAGTACTTCTGGGTACTGTTTTCTTAAAAAAAACTGAATATGCCTCACCTCAAAGAAACCTCTTGAAAGGACACATCTTATTTGCATCCTGAAACAATCATTTACAATGTTAGACACAATTTTATGATGGCTTTACATCTCTTTTGCGCTGCTATTGCATCACTATTGTGAGACATCAGCAATGCAAAAGAAGCACCATGTTCCAAAATAGGCCTCACTTCATCAGCATGAAGATACTGTTTGTTTAAAATAAATATCTTTAGGATTGTGTAAGGGACGTAGAGAAGCAGAGGCTTCTGTAAATGTCAAAGTTGTTGAAAAACTGTTTCTTCTTGAACCTTTTCCCTTCTTTTTTCTAATTTTTAAATACATGTTTTAATATTTTTGGAAATGTTTGTTCTCTCTTTTACAGATTGAAAGTATGAAAAAATATTTTTAAAAGTTAACAAGAATTATAAGGTAAATGTTTTCTACTCTTTTTACCCGCAATGCACTGCTGATGATGTCACTGACCATGTCATGAATGATGTAATAAGAGGACATGACTTACTTCATTGGTAGGCCTTCACATGTATTATCTCCTCTGTATTCTTCAACAAGCGTAAAATTGATATGCAACCCTGAGTAGGCCTCACCTTAAACAAACCTCAGGAGACACCACACCTTATCGTCATCCTGAATTAATTATTTAAAATGTTAGGGACAGATTTATGATATATGTATGTATGTTTTGTGCCACTGTGCGTCAGTTTTGTGACACAGTAGCGGTGCAAAAGATATGTTATGAGGCGTCGAAATTACAAATTGATGCATTTAGGCAAATGTGCCATGCTGTTTTAAAATCGTGCCACATGAAACCGATGCAGCACTGATGAAAAAGATGCACCATGTTGCAAGACAGGCCTCACAAGGAGTCATATGTATCAAGCTAATTAGAATACTTTGGCGACATATTTCTGCTGATAAAAAAAGCAAAACTTTTATTGCCTATGTTGATGATATGGCTCTATGTTATTTATATTTCTTTGCTGTTTCAATTAATCTTTTTCAGTTATTTCTTCTTTTCTGTTTTCTATTTTTTCTCTCTGTTATTCCACATGTTTTAATCTTATTTTGAACATTCACTCACATTCTCCAAGAAACTCTTCTTTGTTATTGTTCTACTCTCTTTTTTTTCTTTCACTTCCTTATCCATTTTGTTTTTCGCAATTATACCCTCTTCCATCTTTTCTTCGTTAAATAGATCTATTAAACAGTATCTCTGGTAGCTGTCTTTCTTTTAACATTACTCTCTGTTTACTTCCCTTATACTAACTCTTCTTTTTTTTTTTTTAAATTGTTTTGGTTTGCTTCTAGTTCGCGAACCGGGCGGCTAACTGGAAAGCGAACCAAAAGAAATAGAGCTTGCCAGAGTGCTAAACATTCTAGCAATTTTATTTGAAAGGGGAGGTAGTTCTGAAAAGAACTTTTTTTTATGTTTTTGTTGTTTTATTATTATTATTTTTTTTCTAAACATTTTTTGATTTTTTTGTATTTTTGCACAGTTTTATATATTTTTTTGTTTTTGATGGAGGGGAAACAACAAAAAACAGGCATTGAAAAAGGCTCAACAGGAGCAAAAAAAAAATTACTGTTTGGGTGGGTTAGGGCAATTGTGATTCTCGTAAGCAATGTTCATTAAGTTTACGCTCATGTTCCCACATGAAAGCAATGCCCCACAATACAACAGGTTAGCTTCATGTGTTTGAAGTTCTTTTGAATGTTTGGCACGGTTTCCTGTGCCTCTCCTCCAGTCAGAGAGATATGCAAGGTTGACCTGGCCACAGGAGTTGTTGGGGGATTATCCTGCAGGTCACGCAACTCTGCACGGCTGTAGTTGAGTGGATGCCACCTGGTCATATGGCGATGCATGGTATAGTTTCCCATGCTATACTTTTTTTCAGTGCCTCTTGATAGCCTTTTTTTACAGATAAGGCAGGTGGCATATTTTGCATTGACTTTCTTCTCCCCTCGAGGGATTGAAAAAAACTGCCAGATAAAACTAGTTTTCCGACGGGAAACACAGGGCAACTCCTGTAAGAACTCTTGTTCTTCTCTCTCCTCTTCTTCAAGTTCATCCTCTTCCTCCTCCTCTGTGTTGGCAATGAACCGAGATGATGGTCCTCTCTTCTCATGAGGAGGTGAAGGTGGTGGTGGGGGTGCACCAGCTGAAGCAAGTACAGAAGCCATTGCTCAATTATATGTAAATGGTCTTTCTCTCACCAAGATGAAAGTCAGAGTGAGGAAAGAAGGAGGGGTTTTCATCATTTGGGAAAAGCAAAAGTTATAAACCAATGAAAAGTGTTAATTTTAGATCACATGACCTAGTATTACATCATTAGGAAACCAAAAGTGAAATGAACCAATGAAAAGTTTTATTAACAAGTCACATGACCTGTTCCGCTCACGTTACGCGGTGCGCGCCGCGTCCAGGATCGTTTCCGGTTCGCGGTCCGGAGCACTTCTGGGAGCGCTAACGCGGCGCGTCATAAGACGCATTACGCGACAAAGTGATACGTCGCGCTTCCGCAAAACGTCACAGTTGCGCAAACGAAACGTTTACCGGTTCGCGGACTAGGTCGCGGCATCAAGATGAGCTAACGGAAAGCTTCCCAGTTCGCGAATCGAAAGCGAAGCAAAAAAATATTTTTAAAATAATTATTAATAAACATCTAAAATATATTTTGGGATTTAAAGAAGAATACATTTTACAGCTTCAGATGTTAGCTTTTAAAAAAACAATCAAATTCACTGAAAAAACCATAGGTTATAGACCATATATAGTTAGGAATTAGCATTTACAAAACCAATGAAATTCACTGAAAAAACCATAGGTTATAGACCATATATAGTTAGGAATTAGCATTTACAAAACCTTGAAAATTCACTGAAAAAACCATAGGTTATAGACCATATGTAGTTAGGAATTAGCATTTACAAAACCTTAATTTACTCGCACAAAACCATTGAAATTCGCATATATAGTTAGTTGCGCTAACTATATATCGCGCACCCGCAATCCACTGCTGATGATGTCACATATTACATCATTCATGACATGGTCAGTGACATCACTGATGACATCACTGATGACATCTCAAATGACATCACTGATGACATCACTGATGACATCTCATTTGACATTACTTATCACATCACTGATGACATCATTCATGTGATTATACGATGAACCTCTTCGGACTCTGATATAACCTTAGATACACTCAGTGTAAACAGACACTCACAGACTGTCACTCATCCATGGAGTTACTCACACACCTAGTCAGTCATGCAAAGAATCAATCACACCTCCATTTCCTCAACTATACAGTTATACACACCTTGCTTATTCGAACATATACTAACACATATTTACTCTTTTATACAATCCCTGATACAAGTTCACAACGATCCATACAGCCACTCACACATTCACTGGCTCTTATGCACAGTAATTTATATATGTGAACTCTCACATGTACTGTGTTTTACATATGTACTTACTTTGACATGTAGCACTGAGATATCCATTCACTCACCAATACACTCGTACACAGTCAACCACCCATACAGCTGTTTCAACATGCAGTTTTGAACCCATAGATCTAGTGAATAAACTGTTCACACATGTATGCACAGAGTCACACACCTCCCAGCCACCCCCACACACACACTCACTCTCCCATACAAATACTTGGACAACCAATCAATAACCCATACAGTTACTCATATAGCTACTGATCAACACATGCAGCAGTTTGTAGAACAACAGATATAATGATGCACAAATTAAGACAGTTTAGTCACTAACCCATGCACTCAGTGAGACACATTTAATCACTCTCTCATACAGTCAGTCATGCACCTACTAAATCCTTCATCCAGACACTTATACATCCACTCATTCTTCAATATGTAAGACATATTTTAACTTTACAGAAACATACAGTCACTGGATGATGTCATCAGTGATGTCATCAGTGATGTCATTTGAGATGTCATCAGTGATGTCATCAGTGATGTCACTGACCATGTCATGAATGATGTAATATGTGACATCATCAGCAGTGGATTGCGGGTGCGCGATATATAGTTAGCGCAACTAACTATATATGCGAATTTCAATGGTTTTGTGCGAGTAAATTAAGGTTTTGTAAATGCTAATTCCTAACTATATATGGTCTATAACCTATGGTTTTTTCAGTGAATTTTCAAGGTTTTGTAAATGCTAATTCCTAACTATATATGGTCTATAACCTATGTTTTTTTCAGTGAATATATATATATATATATATATATATATATATATATATATATATATATATATATATATATATATACTGAAAAAACCATAGGTTACAACCAGGCCACCCAACGCTGGACGGATGTCCTGACCCATGAGCAAGATCTGCTCGACCTCCTTGGCCTTGAGATCCCCGGGCTTGGTAGTGTTGCTACTATGCTTATTTGTTTTAGATTTTGTGTTCATTTCATTGGCCTGTGAAATTATGTATGTATGAGTGTAGTTTAAAGAACTGCGTAATGCTACACACTAAGGTTCAGATTTTTAATTACCGGCGCATCCCTGCAAAGTAGCAGGGATGCGCCAGTAATTGTGCGTCACGCCACCATCACCCATGGTGCGCCGTATTTACAATGCGGCGCACCATGGGCCCAAAACATCACCAAAGCGTTACGCATCTGTGCCGTAAAGGCGGCGCATTGCTGGAGTTTCGTCACAACGATGGTGCAGCTCCATCAATGCTCTGGGGTGTCCTATCTCCCCAATGCTGCGTCAAGCCGTACGTCTGCTTCAAGCAGGCGCAGGGTTTGAGTCACGCATCATTGTCCTCAAAGTGACTGATTGAAATCTTGTAGATTTCCCTCAGCCACTTTTAGGATGCGTTCCTGCGCAGGAACGCCCTCCCTTGAGCCGGAACGCCCCCTATTGGCCCAGGGCTTTACAACGTAATGCATCTCCCATATGCGTCCCGTTGTTAATATACGCCGCACCATTGCGACTCAAGTCCAGTCCTTCCTTTGTACACATGGCGATAAGAAGAAATAGTGGTGGTGGATTGATAGTTTGAGTATTTTAATGACTGGTTAATGTAGTAGGAAACTTTTGTATTGTCGCTGATCTTCAATCACGATGGACTTTGGCTGTCACTTCGCGTGCTGCGGACTGCTGCCTGCCAATCCTAGGCAAACCTTTTTAGTACTTTGTTTAGTGAGTTACATAAGGTAATTTCCAATTCGACGGTCTGCAAATCAAGCAATACTAAAGTAATAACGTAGTCGACCACATGAGATTGGTCAATAATATATCCTGTGGAGTAGTTGTCTATTTGCTATTTCGCAAAAATATTTTGTTAGTTCTTTTGAAATGTTTGATTTGGTTGACAAATATCATCCATGTTTTCTGTTTTTCTTTCTTTCATATTGTACATCAGCTTCCCCCAGGGGCAAGAGGAGGACACAGGAGGAGGAGGAGGGTGCTGTTGATGATGCAGGCCAGGACCGGGCAGGCGAGGGCTCCTTTGCTGGCCCCAGTAAGTTTTAATTTTCATATAGAGTACTTATTTTTTCCTAGCGTTCCTCATTCGATTTTTTCTAAATCGTCTTTGATCTTCCTGTAGACAGGATCTAAATTCTTATCCTGCCTCGACTATGACTCCGTGTGGTATTACTAGATTATTCTTATTAGTCTGTCTGTGTAGCTAACTAAGATTGCACATTTGGCATTTCCATTGGACTCCCATTCTAGTCAGCAATAGCTCTATGCACTGAGTGCAGTCCTCTGGGATTGTCCATAATGTCTTTTCAAGTATTCTAAATGTTTATGCTTTGACAATTGCCAACAATAAAAAGGTGAATGACCACCAAGAAAGAATAAGATACTACTTTACTTTTGGTTTGGATAGGAGGACAATCCATTCTACTACTGTTGCAGGGACAAATCTGCACAAACAGAACTATGGACACTAAATAATGCATTGCTTAGCTTATCAATTATAATAGGTGCTGTTAGACTTTCCACATACCTCAGTGATAACAGACTTTGTAGTTGAACCCCCAATCTCCTTACTGACTAGATAGTGTGGCAGAGTCATTTAGCTCCCAAAGTCACCGATGGCAGAGGCACGGACTTATGCTTGCAAAAATTCCAAAACCTTTAGCTCATCCACTCTAGTCTGGAGGACCAAAAACCACAGAGTCTGTTTGAGTTTAAAAGCTTTATTAAAAGTAAACACATTTATTGAAATCAAGTTTGTCATAAAAGTAAAAGTTTAACTGGAAATGGAAAAGTGCTTAGTGCTGACGATTAATTGGACACATTTCTTGTGGTCGAGCCAAGCTCTCACCTGGTTTAAACTTGATCCTGCTCGTGTTCTTAGAAGTCAAGCTTCTGTCTGTTAGGAGAAAAAGTTGTGCGTGTTAAAAATAAAAAGCAAGCATTCATCAGTTGTGCCAAAAAGTGCAGCAAGACAACAGCCTTCCCTGGAAAAAGGGACATTTTTACTTTACAGTAGACAGTCACAAATTATTAAATTGTATACTGTTTTTTTTCACATTTCTTTCTTCCTCCTAGACCAAATATTATATAGTAGTGAGTGGTGCATTCTAACATTATTTAATGTACTTTGTATGTGGAACATCTGGAGGCGGGGCCAGCGTCGAGGTGGTGGTGGCATTGGACGAGGAAAACTCTGGGGAGGAGGCGGTGGAAGTGCCGGACAAATCTGTGGGGGATGACACGGTGGTGGCGGGCAGAGGTAAGCTATACATTCCTTACTCATTTGAGATTGAAGACTGCAGAGTGTGCTTTCTGCACAGGTGTATTATAAATAAACCAGGTAGTAGCCTCCTCTAAATGTACTTCGACTTAGCTGTGAAGTTTTTGGCGAGAAGAATCCCAATCAGATCTGAGGTGAACTTGATGGAAAGGATAAACAAAAAGCGAAAGAAGGGTGTAAGTAAGTGTGGAAGGACGAAACATGTAATGATGACTGGCAAAGAAGAATGATATGTGTTTGCTTGGTCCCCGAGGTGGTTGGGAAGGAAAGAATATGGTATGGTGCATGGCTGGGTGAATGATGAAGCAAGGATGGGTGTAAGGAGAACAGCCTGGGTGGGTGAAACAGAAACTGTATGTGTGCATATACTTTGAATGGATGGATGCCTGGATCATTCATGGTACTATCTGACTCTTAGATAGCATATGTGTATCTAGAGAGAGTAGACGGTCACTGGATGAACTAAGTGTTACTTTGAAGAGCATGTAACACCGCACCCGCACGTCCGTTCCAGTGTAGGAAAGGCAAGGAAAAGAAGTTGTAATTTTGTCCAAATACTACCATGAATAGTAGCAGTAGTTTGTATTGCAACTGCAAGCACAGCATATATCCGGTTATTACGGTGGACACTCCCTACCTCTCTTAATAACTTTAGTTTAGTAGTAGTACGTCATTCATGTGTGGGGGTATCACTGTTCACTCAATAATAAGCAAAGCACCTACAGTCATCCCATATGTCATCAAATACATCCCATGTGAAGTGATAGATAATCAGATTATTTAACTTCTTTATTTTCCTTTTCTAATACTCATTTGCACTGTAGGGTGAAAGCTAAATTAATTAAGCAGTAGCCCTTTTAACAGAGTATTCTCAGTGCCACCCATAATAGAAAAGTAAGAGCTTCACCACCTGCATGTACTGGACCGGTACAGTAACGCAAGTCTGTCTCACTCACCATGGTGTGCGTCTGTTTTTCTCGGGTGCAAGTTCACTGCGCTGGCATTATGCCGGCTTGCATAAGATAACGTACCATTTTTCCTAAACAAGAGAGAAGAAGAAGAATAAGACTGGTGTACTGCCATAGTCGACTGTAATGGAAGTCCATAGTGCTTGTAGAATTTGTTCCTTAAACTCCCACTAATGTTAGAGCAAGGATGAAGAAGTCGGAGGTTACATAGATACTGTCCTCAATAGTTATGTACTGTGCTTTCAATTTGCTACTTGTACTGTGACAACTTTCTGCTCAATCATTGTGTGTTAATCTTAAGGAGCATTGGTTACAGACTATGTCTTTCTTTCTTCATGTAGTTGCTCCTTCCAAATCCAAGACACCATCAAGGAGGAAGGCGCCTTGATACCTTCGGGTTTAGTCTGCGCGTTATAAGTTGCATAATAAATAAAATAAATAAATAAGGAGCTGGCTCGAATGGCCCGGCAACGGAGGCTGGATGCCACTGTCGCTGAATATCGGCGGCTGGTGGCCCTGGAGGAGGAGGAGACGCAGTCTGGTACAACAACAACGTCCACGGGGACAGCTGCATCCTCCTCCGTGCGGGCTGCCAGCCAGCGCAGTGCTCCAGCGGTACGGAGCCAGGCTACCAAAGCCAAACGCCAACGCCGAGCAGCAAAGACAGCAGCTGCCCCCCACAGGATTTGCAAGGCACACCGGCGCCGCTTATCCCTCAGACTGTCCTACCTGGAGCAGGAGGTCCTGAACTATAAGAACTTGGTGGAGGGCCTCTGCTTCGAACTTGCCACCCTCCGCAAGGAGCATGATGCCCTGGCTGCTAAAGCCAACAGCACCCTGCCATAGTTTCCCTTGCCCCTTTTTTAGAGACTTTTGGGTGGTGGAAATTGGGAGTTGGGTTTTTTGGAGACTTTTGAAGGACAATCGTTGGGGTTAGGGAGGGTCTTGCGGGAGATTATTTTGTTAGGGCTATAAAAATATAATTTTTGAAACTTTATCTGACCATACCTGTTTTTTACTGCTTTTGAGTCCGGTTGGTGGGGGTTTAACAGTAAGTTTGTTTTCCTGAATAGTCCTAGGACTTTAGTAGTACTACCGTCAATCTCTCGTCTCTCCTAATACTCCATTATACTACCTCCAACCAAACGCCTATCTTACCTGTAATTTCTGTTTGCAAGTAGGGCTAGGCCCAGGGCTGGCTCCACGGGAAACAGCGAATAAGGTTGGCAATCCTGGGCGGATAAAATTTCCTCATAGCGGTGGTACTAGTGGTGTGACACAGTGGCAGTTGCATGCCTATGAAGAAAAAGAAAATGAAATCTGGTTTGTCCTCCTGAGCAATACAACGGTACAATAGAGAATATAGCAGGTGACAGTACACTAGAACAGTGCCACATTGTAGCCTAACAAATGGTAAAGTATATCTACTAATTCGGTTGAAGTTCTTTGACATTAGCCATGGGTCTTTGTCAAGCAGAGTAAGAATATATCCTCGGATTTCTTCACCAGCCTGTTGGTATCACCTTATCCTCCCCAGCAAGTGTGTGGATTTATTGCTGTAATTTAGTCACACATCAATCAAAACCACACAGCCCGGGGGAAGAGGGTTAGGGTTTGAAAAATGGATGGGTACGGGGGTTTTTGGGAAAGGTTTTGTGAGACAAGAAAAAATAGCACAGCATGGACAAACAATTGTGAACATAAACAAATCTTTGGGTACAAACCTATCCATCAATCTTTGAAAGTGCATGCACTACTGCATGCATGTCAGTGAAAAGTAAGTAGTACTTTCGACAACTGTGGAAGAAAGAATGCAACAGTACAGGGCGTGTGTGGAAATATTGATAACTATATTCAAGATAAGGTCTCTGTTGCCAGATACCTGAGAGCCTTGCTGGTCACTATAAATCCATTCACAACACTCAATGGGGTTGGTCTGAAAGGTATAGTAGATAGAAAAGGAGAAATTGCTCTTTTTCTAGGTGTCCCCTCACTCACCAGGGTTTCCCCTTGGTGACATGCTTCATCATTGGGGCCATCCCAGTCCTCTACGGGCTGGGGCGTGCTGCGACTTGCGAATTACGTAGGAGCACTTACAAATGACTATGTGTGGTGCAGATGTGATAGTGGAGTGGACTAAGTGATGTGTTAAAGGATCAATTTAGAAGCAGAGAGAGATCCAAGAAATGCAGTCACAGTCCTAGAAAAACACAATGGATACTGTATCTGTATGTTGCTGTAGTTGTCCTGTTGAATTTGGTAAGTAAGTTGCATGCAGAAAAAAATTCCTCTTATTAGCGGCACTCCTCCATTGCAGCTGACGCTTCGTCCATCGATGTTGGTCACCACCAGAAGACACCCTGTAAAAAAAGCACAGCATGGACAAACAATTGAACATAAACAAATCTTTGGGTACAAACCTATCCATCAATCTTTGAAAGTGCATGCACTACTGCATGCATGTCAGTGAAAAGTAAGTAGTACTTTCGACAACTGTGGAAGAAAGAATGCGACAGTACAGGGCTTGTGTGGAATTATTGATAACTATATTCAACATAAGGTCTCTGTTGCCAGATACCTGAGAGCCTTGCTGGTCACTATGAATCCATTCACAACACTCAATGGGGTTGGTCTGGAAGGTGTAGTAGATAGAAAAGGAGAAATTGCTCTTTTTCTAGGTGTCCCCTCACTCACCAGGGTTGCCCCTTGGTGACATGCTTCATCATTGGGGCCATCCCAGTCCTTTATGGGCTGGGGCGTGCTGCGACTTGCAAATTACGTAGGAGCACTTACAAATGACTATGTGTGGTGCAGATGTGATAGTGGAGTGGACTAAGTGATGTGCTAAGGGATCAATTTAGAAGCAGAGAGAGATCCAAGAAATGCAGTCACAGTCATAGAAAAACACAATGGATACTGAATCTGTATGTTGTTGTAGTTGTCCTGTTGAATTTGGTAAGTAAGTTGCATGCAGAAAAAAATTCCTCTTATTAGCGGCACTCCTCCATTCCATCTGACGCTTCGTCCATCAATGTTGGTGACCAGAAGACACCCTGTCCACTGCCTGCCTGGCGGATGCTGAATTGCGGCTCGCTAATGTGAAGCCTGACGCCATCCTTTTTTCCCCATTGCACAGACTGAAACCCGGCCTGTAATTATTCAACGAAAAACAGGAAGTGATATAATATTACAACACCACTGATAAATAAATATAAGGTATGTAGGCTGTGGAGTGCAAAAAGTCAGACTTTGATTTTCCTAGTAGACAGTACAATATTTTTGACAGTGCGTACTCTGTCTGAGTCACCTTTTGAAGGATAAATAGGTATGGGCAAATTAATGTAGCGGATCTTTCCCCTCAAGCTAGGTGTACTGTAAACTGTGTTTTAGAACAAAATTAGATCTTCCCAGCAGTGCTCCCACCCAGACCCTTACTAAAGCCAGTCGCAAAAATGTAGAAGACCCCCAATCAAATCGCAAAAAACGAGGCCTAGCAGAAAACTGGTGACAAAACGTACTTTGAAAGCAAAAGTAGGCCCAAATACCCCCTTACCCACCGTGGATTGCATTCAAACCACTTGCAAGCAACCAACAAAAGTATCCATAGCCAGCATCGCTCCAAGACTCGAAAACCCCCCCACCCAAACACATGCAATAGAAATACTGCTAACCCTAACGAACCCTAAGGAGTTATTCAGATAAAAATCATCATTTCAAGAAGGTTTATGCTGCTTGCTGGTGGATTTCTTGTGCAGAATTGCAAATTTTATATTTTCGCGTGTGCGAGATTGTTGCTGCTCGCCGCATCTCAAAGCTCGCAATTGCGAAGTACCGCGATACGTGATCACGGCGTACTCGCATTGACAAACTCTCGCTGTAAAAGTTGGCAAGCCGCGATTACGTAATCGCGCTTGCCAAATTCCCGCGGGATCCCGCAGCAAGATCCAAAATGGCGCAGCACTCGCAAAATATCAAGAAAAATAACTCGGCAAACGATGAATGACGGGAAGTAAACGCAGCGCGCCGCAAAATTGTATCACCAAGAAAAAAAAAATCAGCTGCGTGCGAATTTGCGGATTTTGCGGGAAATTCGCAAAATCCGCGAGCGTAACGGATTTTCCGCCCATACTTATTTGTTAGGTCAACAGTGATATCATCATTGATGTCATTTGAGATGTCATCAGTGATGTCATTTGAGATGTCATCAGTGATGTCATTTGAGATGTCATCAGTTATGTCATCAGTGATGTCATTTGAGATGTCATCAGTGATGTCATCAGTGATGTCACTGACCATGTCATGAATGATGTAATATGTGACATCATCAGCAGTGGATTGCGGGTGCGCGATATATAGTTAGTGCAACTAACTATATATGACATTTCAATGGTTTTGTGTGAGTAAAATAAGGTTTTTGTAAATGCTAATTCCTAACTATATATGGTCTATAACCTATGGTTCAGTGAATTTCAAAGGTTTTTTAATAGCAAATATCAAAAGCTTTAAAATGTGAAGTACGTGGTAGGTAAAAACATTTTCGTGTTAATGCACGCTGATGTGCTTTGAACGCTGCCCCCCCCTCTTTTCTTTTAGGAGTATTCTCTCTTTGCAGATAGTGAAGGGCAGGGAACGCAGACCTTTGCCCCCGTTGTAATGCGTCGTGCCTGCTTCCCTCTCCATTTGATTGATTGTTATCCAAGCATTTACTGTTTTAGAATTGGTTCTCTTTGGTTCATTCTCTATTTACAAACAAGCACAGTGTCGCAATACTCTGTTTAGTCTTTGCAGATAGTGAAACATCGTTAAAAAAACAAAAGGAATCAAGCAAAATCAGTAGGCCACTAATGGGATCTCTTTTTGACCTCGCTAAAATAGAAACATTAGGAACAACCCCTCATGAGAAATACGAAACTAGTGAGAGGAACTCAGCTCGACACCATGATGGCTGCAAGACAGCTCGGCTCCGCCGCCCACCCCGCCCAAAATAACGACAAACCCTATGCAAATATTATAAATATATACAACACACCAGCTAAATAACAGGGTAAAACGTTTTATTAAATAACTATTTACATGGCCGCCTGCTGCAACATCGATCCAAATGCATGCCGCCATTCCCGGGATTTCTTCCCGACTACTCTGTGGCCTACGAGATGGATCAATATGGGCAAATATACACTTGGGGATTCACAAGCAACAACAAGCCTTTGTATTTGGGGCTCAAAATCACAACTGTCACAGAGAACAGAAGCGAACTAAGCACTCAGGGGCTACGTTTAAACGTAACATCATCTCCCCAGAGGTTCATCACCTTACACAGACATGCACTCTGATCTCCTTGGCCGCAGTCAAACATCAATAGTAAGATTTTCATAGGTGAGTGTAGGTTCATGGTTTTCCATCCACAGACTAAAAGCCTGGAGTGGGACTGAAAGAACCATAACTAGGTAAGAAGGAAGGCAGAGGCTGTAGGAAAGACTCTGGATATGGTATGTTGCTTGGTCCCTGAGATGCTTCGATATCACTGCCTTGCACAAATGGCATAAGTCCTGGATGTTGGGTGCCATAGTTGAGTGTTCCGAGCAGCGCTTGTAACACTGTCTGAAGCTCATTTGCACCTGCTGCAGCTTCACTATTCTCAAAGTAAGTGGGGCTGTTTGATGACCTGACTGCATTGGAAAGCAATGTGATGCGGTGCCTCCCTGAACCGCTTGACGGAGGCCCCCGAGGGGCGGTGTGGTGGCGCGGAATCGGAGGGGGCGCTTGGCTCCTGCCCCCTCCCCAAGTCTTGTTGCCCTGGTGTGGCCTGAGATCGCCCCCGACATAGGCGGCCGGCTCCCGGGGTCAGGCGGAACTTTTTGCCTTTTGGTGACTCTTCCATTCTGGACCTTGTCCCACAATCCGTTTGACCTGAAGACACGTCCTGCGGTGCCCCAGTCCGACCATCACATATACCTGTGCCAGGAGACGGCGTGGGGTGCACTAGAAGGGAGAGGCGGCGCGAACAAGCCTCCCCCACCTCCCCAGGTGGAGGTTTCTCAGCTACACCCCAGCGCTTCACTCGGCCAGCTGACTTGCGCCCGCTCTTGCGGCACAGTGCCTCGCTCGGCCAGCTGAATTGCGCCTGCTCCACACCTTGTCCCACAATCCGTTTGACCTGAAGACACGTCCTGCGGTGCCCTGATCCGACCATTACATATACCTGTGCCAGGAGACGGCGTGGGGTGCACTAGAAGGGAGAGGCGGCGTGAACGAGCCTCCCCCACCTCCCCAGGTGGAGGTTTCTCAGCTACACCCCAGCGCTTCACTCGACCAGCTGACTTGCGCCCGCTCTTGCGACACAGTGCCTCGCTCGGCCAGCTGAATTGCGCCTGCTCTTGCTATTACAGCGTCTCACTCGCCATCCAACGGAATTGCACCCAATCTTGCGGTACAGCAACAGGCGGCTGCCACGGAGCTCACAAAATGGCGGTCGGCTCCACAGACTTGGGTCTGGCCTGCAAGGATGGCTCATGGCAACCCTGGAACTCGGACGTTTTGTGGTAAATAAATATTTACCGTCGGAATTTCTATGCAGTAAAGTTCAATAAAATAACTCACTCAGAAATGAGAGGCAGAGTCCGTGGTATCTGAGTTATAAGGGTTTTATTCCATAAAATGGAATGGTTCGAACCATGGTATCATGTTCCTTTCACCATTAAGGATCAGGAAGGGATAGACAATACTTTATTAACAGAGTACAATATATATAGTCAATGCATATAGTGGTGATGGATACAGAAGGCGTAACAGCTGAGAGAAACAAGATAAGAACACATGTGCGTAACAGAAAGGCGTGCACGAGGGCGTACACAGAGGTGTGTGCTAGAAACGTCACATGAAAGTGTCACAAGTGGGTGGATACATAGTGGATCTTGCAATGTCAGCAGAAATCTGTAGCAAGGATGCCCGCGCAGCAGCATGACGTGTGACTGACGTGAGGCTGGAGGGTGCAGGGGACTTGACATTTAGCACTAGAGGAAGAGACAGAAGTCTGGCATGTCAGATCGACTCGTTCCCAAATCATATCTGATATCTTGTGTTTAGAGAACTATATTATCTAGAAGGAAAGGTCTCTTGGGCAGAGGCTACTCTATACTGACTATTAATGCGTGCATATGTGACTACGTGTCTGCGTGTAATGCGAGGGGCTATGGGCCTACCATGGTAACGGGAGCAATAAATTACTTGCATGGAGACAGAGAGGCCGGGCCCTTTGCTCTGCAGCCGGGGAATTGTTTATCTATTCTACTAGACTGGAATGTGTTTTCGAGGAGCTGAGCTCGGCTATACTGATAACTTGAAGGCAAAATACTGTCTTTGGCAGGCAAGCAGGCCAAGCCAGGCACCGCTCGCCACGCAGGGAGTAGGACAGAGGTCAGGGATGTATCCCACGTTGCAGCTTTCAGGAGGCAGAGAGCAGAAAGGGCTCGATGGCAGAAATCAGGGCCTAGCTCTGCAGGGCTAGGAAAACGTGAAAGTGCACCATGAAAAGACGTTGGCAAGGCATACTTAGGAACTGAATTATCGATCCATTCATGGTGGATCTGAAAGAGGACATGTTAACGTTGGACGCAAATGTATTTGCGTCTTCATAGCTGGTTGTGGAGGGAACATACATGTACTTGAAGCACGTACATGGAGCCGTTGGGGTCTACGTTAGGGGACACAATTGACCATAAAAATTCATATTACCTCAGTTTGACTGCTACGGCATGGGCCCCATTCCCAAAAGCGTCCCCTCAGCCTTGAAGATTCTACAAGAGTCACCGGGTCCCCCGACTCCCGCAGACTTCGGGTGGGGAGCGACTGCCATGATTGCTCGCGGAATGGCCACGACGGAGCCACGAGATGGTGGTGTTCTCATGCTGACGCCAGCTTCAGTCTAAAACATCCAGAAACACTGTAGACTACCAATTTGATCAGTTCCGGTGGAGCCCCAACGTGACCCGGTAGAGAAGAACTAGCCCTCCCCTCTTTGACTGATGGTTCTTGTTGCCTGTCCCTTCTGTTGTCATTTAACAGAACTTTTTGGACAGCTGAAAGGGGTTCTGTTCTGACCGCTGGTTGGTGGAGATATTTTGACTATATCCTGGACCTGCCCGGCCTCGCCCAAAATGGCGCTGGTATAAATGGGACTCGCAACTCCTTGTTGTGTACTGGTTGCCCAGCCTTGATATCACGAGATACGTATGCAGTTTTGAAGCACATGGCGGGCGGGGACGGGTACTGAATGAACATTTGGACATCCCTATTGATATTAAGTTCTGATGTGTTATTGATTACTGTACTATTGAAAGTTCGAATTAACGTCACCCATGGTACTTGCCCGCAAATGTATATCTAGATAATTTTATTGTAACTGGCCCTGTCGTACTTTAATTATAACATTTACGTCCACCGATTCCGCAACTGTTAGACACCTTAGTTCTTCCAAAATGGCTGCCATGCACGACAAAAGTGTGGCATTGGAAAAAAAACAAGATGGTGCAGACAATGTTTATCAATACGGATTAATTTTCCACAGAGAGAACGGGGGAGGTCAGAGAGGGGGGGTGTTCATAATGCCAGGGAGACGCGCTGGGGACCGGCGAGGGGCAGAGGGGCCATAGCGCTTTCAAAATGGCTGCTGCTTGCTAGAGCGTACGTGCCTGAGTGGGGACAAGGTGGCGCCGATTATGTTGACATCGCAAACCAGATTTTAACACTTAGACATGAAAGTGAAAACTGCACCATTGCTCCCCCCCTTCCGACTGACACCCTCCTTTGACTCAGCTTGGATCATCATTTGCTAAAGTGTTCAAAGACCCCACCGTGAGTATAAGCACAACCGGGGCCTTACTGCACACCCTGAGAAAAACTACGCTGCAAGACAATCTCTACCTTCTCCCTTTTCCATGGTCCAACGCTTTGAAATGAACAATATATTTACTCGCAGTGACAAAATGGTGGTCAACACTTCCTGATTTCCTTCGAATCGAACGTTAACAGACGTCACGCAGCAAAAAAAAAATCCGCTCACGCGCAGCAGCTGGAAGACATGTATCAACATATATGAGCATCCTCAGCCACCCTCAGAAAACATATGGGGTCAGAATACGTCTCCCTTGCCCCCTTATGCCCATTTCCCACATTGTTTTCCCTCCATCTTGTGATTTAATTAAAACTAAACACAAAATGACGAATTCCCGTTACGCTACAGGTTTGCGACCCGGTTTGCGTACCGGAAAGCGCTTCTACCGCGAAAAATCTATTTTTTTGTATTTGCCCCACGGGACCCTTTAATAACCCCAACATCATTCCTAGGGGGTCAAGAGGGGTCTACCTTGCCCCCTTTCATTAAATTCCCCCTTCGTTTTTCTCCTCCTCTTGTCTCTCGATCCTACCGAGAGACAAGATGGCGTCCGTTCCGGACTGTTTAGAATGTTGACAGACACCGGAGAGCCAATCAGCTTCGCTTCGCAAAGTTCCGTTACGCGAAAAGTACGCGAACCGGAGCGCTACCCGGGACGCTGTCACAGATATATCTATTTTTTAAAACGTTAATTTCTCAAAATCCACTGGAGCACATATATTGAGACCTAGCAAAGGCACATCGGGCTAACAGTCCCTACAATTTTGCCAAGTTTCGTGCAAATCCATTCAGCCGTTCGAGCTAAAAGTGAGGCCAACCGCCCTATGGAAAACTCAATGTTAAAAACGCGTTTTGGGACCCCCCTTTTTTCTCGGACCCCCCTTGACGAAACCCCCCCAAATTTTCAGGGGCTGCTCAGAAACAAAATGTGCCATTTTCCTGAAAATTTCAGCCAATTCCATCCACAAACGCCAAAGTTATTAGACATAGAATTTTCAAAAATCCCATAGGAAAAAAATCCTAACTATATATACCTACTGGCGACCGCCAGTAGGTAATATATATATAGACTAAATTTCTCATCAATAAAAATCCCACCACTCCCACCTTTTATCTGTTACCTAAGGTCCATAAAAACCTGACGCAACCACCTGGAAGGCCAATTGTGTCCTCCATAAACAGCCTCTTAGAAAATGTTTCGCACTATGTTGACCACTTTCTCAAAAACTATGTCAAAGATCTGACTTCACATTTAGAAGACACCAAAGACTTTCTACAAAAAGTAGAGAATATCAACTGGGAGTCACAATTTTGGCTTGTGTGTCTAGACGTAGAAAGCCTATACACTTCCATTCGACATAGGGATGGCCTGAATGCTTGCAAATATTTTCTTAGAACCAGAAGCAGACATTTGGAAGCCCACTCCAAAATGCTACTCCAAATGATCGAATTGTGTCTTGAAGAAAATGTCTTTTTGTTTAATGGGTCTCTGTTTAAACAAATCCAGGGCACTTTGATGGGCACCTGCTTTGCCCCCAGCTACGCCAACCTCAGCACAATCCCATGCCATGATCCAGCCCCTCCATGATGTTTAAATTCAAGACAACCCACAGAAAGACTAGGCACATGCACCACTCACTACCCCTGGGCCCTGGGCATAAGGGATGAAAGCTAGGCAAAATGGGTGCAGGCCTGAGAACACTGCCTGCATTCAAAATGGCCCCCTCCATCACAGCACATGGCCAGGGCCTGTAGCAGCACTCAAAATGGCCCCAACCACATGGCCTGTCCATCCACAACAGGCCCAAAAAACGAAAATCACAGAAAAATCAGCACAATCCCATGCCATGATCCAGCCCCTCCATGATGTTTAAATTCAAGACAACCCACAGAAAGACTAGGCACATGCACCACTCACTACCCCTGGGCCCTGGGCATAAGAGATGAAAGCTAGGCAAAATGGGTGCAGGCCTGAGAACACTGCCTGCATTCAAAATGGCCCCCTCCATCACAGCACATGGCCAGGGCCTGCAGCAGCACTCAAAATGGCCCCCAACCACATGGCCTGTCTATCCACAACAGGCCCAAAAAACGAAAATCACAGAAAAATCAGCACAATCCCATGCCATGATCCAGCCCCTCCATGATGTTTAAATTCCAGACAACCCACAAAAAGACTAGGCACATGCACCACTCACTACCCCTGGGCCCTGGGCATAAGGGATGAAAGCTAGGCAAAATGGGTGAAGGCCTGAGAACACTGCCTGCATTCAAAATGGCCCCCTCCATCACAGCACATGGCCAGGGCCTGTAGCAGCACTCAAAATGGCCCCCAACCACATGGCCTGTCCATCCACAACAGGCCCAAAAAACGAAAATCACAGAAAAAGCAGCACCATCCCATGCCATGATCCAGCCTCTCCATGATGTTTAAATTCAAGACAACCCACAGAAAGACTAGGCACATGCACCACTCACTACCCCTGGGCCCTGGGCATAAGGGATGAAAGCTAGGCAAAATGGGTGCAGGCCTGAGAACACTGCCTGCATTCAGAATGGCCCCCTCCATCACAGCACATGGCCAGGGCCTGTAGCAGCACTCAAAATGGCCCCCAACCACATGGCCTGTCCATCCACAACAGGCCCAAAAAACGAAAATCACAGAAAAAGCAGCACAATCCCATGCCATGATCCAGCCCCTCCATGATGTTTAAATTCAAGACAACCCACAGAAAGACTAGGCACATGCACCACTCACTACCCCTGGGCCCTGGGCATAAGGGATGAAAGCTAGGCAAAATGGGTGCAGGCCTGAGAACACTGCCTGCATTCAGAATGGCCCCCTCCATCACAGCACATGGCCAGGGCCTGTAGCAGCACTCAAAATGGCCCCCAACCACATGGCCTGTCCATCCACAACAGGCCCAAAAAACGAAAATCACAGAAAAATCAGCACAATCCCATGCCATGATCCAGCCTCTCCATGATGTTTAAATTCAAGACAACCCACAAAAAGACTAGGCACATGCACCACTCACTACCCCTGGGCCCTGGGCATAAGGGATGAAAGCTAGGCAAAATGGGTGAAGGCCTGAGAACACTGCCTGCATTCAAAATGGCCCCCTCCATCACAGCACATGGCCAGGGCCTGTAGCAGCACTCAAAATGGCCCCCAACCACATGGCCTGTCCATCCACAACAGGCCCAAAAAACGAAAATCACAGAAAAAGCAGCACAATCCCATCCCATGATCCAGCCCCTCCATGATGTTTAAATTCAAGACAACCCACAGAAAGACTAGGCACATGCACCACTCACTACCCCTGGGCCCTGGGCATAAGGGATGAAAGCTAGGCAAAATGGGTGCAGGCCTGAGAACACTGCCTGCATTCAGAATGGCCCCCTCCATCACAGCACATGGCCAGGGCCTGTAGCAGCACTCAAAATGGCCCCCAACCACATGGCCTGTCCATCCACAACAGGCCCAAAAAACGAAAATCACAGAAAAATCAGCACAATCCCATGCCATGATCCAGCCTCTCCATGATGTTTAAATTCAAGACAACCCACAGAAAGACTAGGCACATGCACCACTCACTACCCCTGGGCCCTGGGCATAAGGGATGAAAGCTAGGCAAAATGGGTACAGGCCTGAGAACACTGCCTGCATTCAAAATGGCCCCCTCCATCACAGCACATGGCCAGGGCCTGTAGCAGCACTCAAAATGGCCCCCAACCACAAGGCCTGTCCATCCACAACAGGCCCAAAAAACGAAAATCACAGAAAAATCAGCACAATCCCATGCCATGATCCAGCCCCTCCATGATGTTTAAATTCAAGACAACCCACAAAAAGACTAGGCACATGCACCACTCACTACCCCTGGGCCCTGGGCATAAGGGATGAAAGCTAGGCAAAATGGGTGCAGGCCTGAGAACACTGCCTGCATTCAAAATGGCCCCCTCCATCACAGCACATGGCCAGGGCCTGTAGCAGCACTCAAAATGGCCCCCAACCACAAGGCCCGTCCATCCACAACAGGCCCAAAAAACGAAAATCACAGAAAAATCAGCACAATCCCATGCCATGATCCAGCCCCTCCATGATGTTTAAATTCAAGACAACCCACAGAAATACTAGGCACATGCACCACTCACTACCCCTGGGCCCTGGGCATAAGGGATGAAAGCTAGGCAAAATGGGTGCAGGCCTGAGAACACTGCCTGCATTCAAAATGGCCCCCTCCATCACAGCACATGGCCAGGGCCTGTAGCAGCACTCAAAATGGCCCCCAACCACATGGCCTGTAAACCACAACAGGCCCAAAAAACGAAAATCACAGAAAAATCAGCACAATCCCATGCCGTGATCCAGCCCCTCCATGATGTTTAAATTCAAGACAACCCACAGAAAGACTAGGCACATGCACCACTCACTACCCCTGGGCCCTGGGCATAAGGGATGAAAGCTAGGCAAAATGGGTGCAGGCCTGAGAACACTGCCTGCATTCAAAATGGCCCCCTCCATCACAGCACATGGCCAGGGCCTGTAGCAGCACTCAAAATGGCCCCCAACCACATGGCCTGTCCATCCACAACAGGCCCAAAAAACGAAAATCACAGACAAATCAGCACAATCCCATGCCATGATCCAGCCCCTCCATGATGTTTAAATTCAAGACAACCCACAGAAAGACTAGGCACATGCACCACTCACTACCCCTGGGCCCTGGGCGTAAGGGATGAAAGCTAGGCAAAATGGGTGCAGGCCTGAGAACACTGCCTGCATTCAAAATGGCCCCCTCCATCACAGCACATGGCCAGGGCCTGTAGCAGCACTCAAAATGGCCCCCAACCACATGGCCTGTCCATCCACAACAGGCCCAAAAAACGAAAATCACAGAAAAATCAGCACAATCCCATGCCATGATCCAGCCTCTCCATGATGTTTAAATTCAAGACAACCCACAGAAAGACTAGGCACATGCACCACTCACTACCCCTGGGCCCTGGGCATAAGGGATGAAAGCTAGGCAAAATGGGTACAGGCCTGAGAACACTGCCTGCATTCAAAATGGCCCCCTCCATCACAGCACATGGCCAGGGCCTGTAGCAGCACTCAAAATGGCCCCCAACCACAAGGCCTGTCCATCCACAACAGGCCCAAAAAACGAAAATCACAGAAAAATCAGCACAATCCCATGCCATGATCCAGCCCCTCCATGATGTTTAAATTCAAGACAACCCACAAAAAGACTAGGCACATGCACCACTCACTACCCCTGGGCCCTGGGCATAAGGGATGAAAGCTAGGCAAAATGGGTGCAGGCCTGAGAACACTGCCTGCATTCAAAATGGCCCCCTCCATCACAGCACATGGCCAGGGCCTGTAGCAGCACTCAAAATGGCCCCCAACCACAAGGCCCGTCCATCCACAACAGGCCCAAAAAACGAAAATCACAGAAAAATCAGCACAATCCCATGCCATGATCCAGCCCCTCCATGATGTTTAAATTCAAGACAACCCACAGAAATACTAGGCACATGCACCACTCACTACCCCTGGGCCCTGGGCATAAGGGATGAAAGCTAGGCAAAATGGGTGCAGGCCTGAGAACACTGCCTGCATTCAAAATGGCCCCCTCCATCACAGCACATGGCCAGGGCCTGTAGCAGCACTCAAAATGGCCCCCAACCACATGGCCTGTAAACCACAACAGGCCCAAAAAACGAAAATCACAGAAAAATCAGCACAATCCCATGCCGTGATCCAGCCCCTCCATGATGTTTAAATTCAAGACAACCCACAGAAAGACTAGGCACATGCACCACTCACTACCCCTGGGCCCTGGGCATAAGGGATGAAAGCTAGGCAAAATGGGTGCAGGCCTGAGAACACTGCCTGCATTCAAAATGGCCCCCTCCATCACAGCACATGGCCAGGGCCTGTAGCAGCACTCAAAATGGCCCCCAACCACATGGCCTGTCCATCCACAACAGGCCCAAAAAACGAAAATCACAGACAAATCAGCACAATCCCATGCCATGATCCAGCCCCTCCATGATGTTTAAATTCCAGACAACCCACAGAAAGACTAGGCACATGCGCCACTCACTACCCCTGGGCCCTGGGCATAAAAGATGAAAGCTAGGCAAAATGGGTGCAGGCCTGAGAACACTGCCTGCATTCAAAATGGCCCCCTCCATCACAGCACATGGCCAGGGCCTGTAGCAGCACTCAAAATGGCCCCCAACCACAAGGCCTGTCCATCCACAACAGGCCCAAAAAACGAAAATCACAGAAAAATCAGCACAATCCCATGCCATGATCCAGCCCCTCCATGATGTTTAAATTCAAGACAACCCACAGAAATACTAGGCACATGCACCACTCACTACCCCTGGGCCCTGGGCATAAGGGATGAAAGCTAGGCAAAATGGGTGCAGGCCTGAGAACACTGCCTGCATTCAAAATGGCCCCCTCCATCACAGCACATGGCCAGGGCCTGTAGCAGCACTCAAAATGGCCCCCAACCACATGGCCTGTCCATCCACAACAGGCCCAAAAAACGAAAATCACAGAAAAATCAGCACAATCCCATGCCATGATCCAGCCCCTCCATGATGTTTAAATTCAAGACAACCCACAGAAAGACTAGGCACATGCACCACTCACTACCCCTAGGCCCTGGGCATAAGGGATGAAAGCTAGGCAAAATGGGTGCAGGCCTGAGAACACTGCCTGCATTCAAAATGGCCCCCTCCATCACAGCACATGGCCAGGGCCTGTAGCAGCACTCACAATGGCCCCCAACCACATGGCCTGTCCATCCACAACAGGCCCAAAAAACGAAAATCACAGACAAATCAGCACAATCCCATGCCATGATCCAGCCCCTCCATGATGTTTAAATTCAAGACAACCCACAGAAAGACATCGGCACATGCACCACTCACTACCCCTGGGCCCTGGGCATAAGGGATGAAAGCTAGGCAAAATGGGTGCAGGCCTGAGAACACTGCCTGCATTCAAAATGGCCCCCTCCATCACAGCACATGGCCAGGGCCTGTAGCAGCACTCAAAATGGCCCCCAACCACATGGCCTGTCCATCCACAACAGGCCCAAAAAACAAAAATCACAGACAAATCAGCACAATCCCATGCCATGATCCAGCCCCTCCATGATGTTTAAATTCAAGACAACCCACAGAAAGACTAGGCACATGCACCACTCACTACCCCTGGGCCCTGGGCATAAGGGATGAAAGCTAGGCAAAATGGGTGCAGGCCTGAGAACACTGCCTGCATTCAAAATGGCCCCCTCCATCACAGCACATGGCCAGGGCCTGTAGCAGCACTCAAAATGGCCCCAACCACATGGCCTGTCCATCCACAACAGGCCCAAAAAACGAAAATCACAGAAAAATCAGCACAATCCCATGCCATGATCCAGCCCCTCCATGATGTTTAAATTCAAGACAACCCACAGAAAGACTAGGCACATGCACCACTCACTACCCCTGGGCCCTGGGCATAAGGGATGAAAGCTAGGCAAAATGGGTGCAGGCCTGAGAACACTGCCTGCATTCAAAATGGCCCCCTCCATCACAGCACATGGCCAGGGCCTGCTGCAGCACTCAAAATGGCCCCCAACCACATGGCCTGTCTATCCACAACAGGCCCAAAAAACGAAAATCACAGAAAAATCAGCACAATCCCATGCCATGATCCAGCCCCTCCATGATGTTTAAATTCCAGACAACCCACAGAAAGACTAGGCACATGCGCCACTCACTACCCCAGGGCCCTGGGCATAAGAGATGAAAGCTAGGCAAAATGGGTGCAGGCCTGAGAACACTGCCTGCATTCAAAATGGCCCCCTCCATCACAGCACATGGCCAGGGCCTGTAGCAGCACTCAAAATGGCCCCCAACCACAAGGCCTGTCCATCCACAACAGGCACAAAAAACGAAAATCACAGAAAAATCAGCACAATCCCATGCCATGATCCAGCCCCTCCATGATGTTTAAATTCAAGACAACCCACAAAAAGACTAGGCACATGCACCACTCACTACCCCTGGGCCCTGGGCATAAGGGATGAAAGCTAGGCAAAATGGGTGAAGGCCTGAGAACACTGCCTGCATTCAAAATGGCCCCCTCCATCACAGCACATGGCCAGGGCCTGTAGCAGCACTCAAAATGGCCCCCAACCGCATGGCCTGTCCATCCACAACAGGCCCAAAAAACGAAAATCACAGAAAAAGCAGCACAATCCCATGCCATGATCCAGCCCCTCCATGATGTTTAAATTCAAGACAACCCACAGAAAGACTAGGCACATGCACCACTCACTACCCCTGGGCCCTGGGCATAAGGGATGAAAGCTAGGCAAAATGGGTGCAGGCCTGAGAACACTGCCTGCATTCAGAATGGCCCCCTCCATCACAGCACATGGCCAGGGCCTGTAGCAGCACTCAAAATGGCCCCCAACCACATGGCCTGTCCATCCACAACAGGCCCAAAAAACGAAAATCACAGAAAAAGCAGCACAATCCCATGCCATGATCCAGCCCCTCCATGATGTTTAAATTCAAGACAACCCACAGAAAGACTAGGCACATGCACCACTCACTACCCCTGGGCCCTGGGCATAAGGGATGAAAGCTAGGCAAAATGGGTGCAGGCCTGAGAACACTGCCTGCATTCAGAATGGCCCCCTCCATCACAGCACATGGCCAGGGCCTGTAGCAGCACTCAAAATGGCCCCCAACCACATGGCCTGTCCATCCACAACAGGCCCAAAAAACGAAAATCACAGAAAAATCAGCACAATCCCATGCCATGATCCAGCCTCTCCATGATGTTTAAATTCAAGACAACCCACAGAAAGACTAGGCACATGCACCACTCACTACCCCTGGGCCCTGGGCATAAGGGATGAAAGCTAGGCAAAATGGGTGCAGGCCTGAGAACACTGCCTGCATTCAAAATGGCCCCCTCCATCACAGCACATGGCCAGGGCCTGTAGCAGCACTCAAAATGGCCCCCAACCACAAGGCCTGTCCATCCACAACAGGCCCAAAAAACGAAAATCACAGAAAAATCAGCACAATCCCATGCCATGATCCTGCCCCTCCATGATGTTTAAATTCAAGACAACCCACAAAAAGACTAGGCACATGCACCACTCACTACCCCTGGGCCCTGGGCATAAGGGATGAAAGCTGGGCAAAATGGGTGCAGGCCTGAGAACACTGCCTGCATTCAAAATGGCCCCCTCCATCACAGCACATGGCCAGGGCCTGTAGCAGCACTCAAAATGGCCCCCAACCACAAGGCCTGTCCATCCACAACAGGCCCAAAAAACGAAAATCGCAGAAAAATCAGCACAATCCCATGCCATGATCCAGCCCCTCCATGATGTTTAAATTCAAGACAACCCACAGAAATACTAGGCACATGCACCACTCACTACCCCTGGGCCCTGGGCATAAGGGATGAAAGCTAGGCAAAATGGGTGCAGGCCTGAGAACACTGCCTGCATTCAAAATGGCCCCCTCCATCACAGCACATGGCCAGGGCCTGTAGCAGCACTCAAAATGGCCCCCAACCACATGGCCTGTCCATCCACAACAGGCCCAAAAAACGAAAATCACAGAAAAATCAGCACAATCCCATGCCATGCTCCAGCCCCTCCATGATGTTTAAATTCAAGACAACCCACAGAAAGACTAGGCACATGCACCACTCACTACCCCTGGGCCCTGGGCATAAGGGATGAAAGCTAGGCAAAATGGGTGCAGGCCTGAGAACACTGCCTGCATTCAAAATGGCCCCCTCCATCACAGCACATGGCCAGGGTCTGTAGCAGCACTCAAAATGGCCCCCAACCACATGGCCTGTCCATCCACAACAGGCCCAAAAAACGAAAATCACAGACAAATCAGCACAATCCCATGCCATGATCCAGCCCCTCCATGATGTTTAAATTCAAGACAACCCACAGAAAGACTAGGCACATGCACCACTCACTACCCCTGGGCCCTGGGCATAAGGGATGAAAGCTAGGCAAAATGGGTGCAGGCCTGAGAACACTGCCTGCATTCAAAATGGCCCCCTCCATCACAGCACATGGCCAGGGCCTGTAGCAGCACTCAAAATGGCCCCCAACCACATGGCCTGTCCATCCACAACAGGCCCAAAAAACGAAAATCACAGACAAATCAGCACAATCCCATGCCATGATCCAGCCCCTCCATGATGTTTAAATTCAAGACAACCCACAGAAAGACTAGGCACATGCACCACTCACTACCCCTGGGCCCTGGGCATAAGGGATGAAAGCTAGGCAAAATGGGTGCAGGCCTGAGAACACTGCCTGCATTCAAAATGGCCCCCTCCATCACAGCACATGGCCAGGGCCTGTAGCAGCACTCAAAATGGCCCCCAACCACATGGCCTGTCCATCCACAACACGCCCAAAAAACGAAAATCACTGAAAAATCTGCAAAACCCCATGCCATGATCCAGCCCCTCCATGATGTTTAAATTCAAGACAACCCACAGAAAGACTAGGCACATGCACCACTCACTACCCCGGGTGAAAAGGCCACAACAGGCCAAAAAAACGAAAATCACAGAAAAATCAGCACAATCCCAAGCCATCCAGCCCCTCAATGATGTTTAAATTCAAAACACCCACAGAAAGACTCAGTGCACCCACCACTGAGTACCCCTGGGCAAAAGGCCCCAAAACAGCCCAAAAATCGAAAATTCCAAAATTGTAGTTGCAGCAACTGTAATGCCCCAAACAAACTTACTTGTGAAATTTCTAATCCAAAAGTGATCCAAAGAAAGTCAAAAAGGCCTCAAATCCAAATATCCAGCAGCATGCACAAAAAGTAATCCTTCCAGCTCCAGATCCAAATGAAAAGTGACCAGGAGATGGACAAAGCACTGGGAGGAGCCTGCTGGACAGGAACAGGAAGTTGAAGACTGTGGGGCACTTCCTTCCTCTCACCCCCCCCTCCCCAAAATGGACTCCTTGCAAAAAAAGTGCAGGCAAATGTCAACCTAAGGAGTTATTCAGATAAAAATCATCATTTCAAGAAGGTTTATGCTGCTTGCTGGTGGATTTCTTGTGCAGAATTGCAAATTTTATATTTTCGCGTGTGCGAGATTGTTGCTGCTCGCCGCATCTCAAAGCTCGCAATTGCGAAGTACCGCGATACGTGATCACGGCGTACTCGCATTGACAAACTCTCGCTGTAAAAGTTGGCAAGCCGCGATTACGTAATCGCGCTTGCCAAATTCCCACGGGATCCCGCAGCAAGATCCAAAATGGCGCAGCACTCGCAAAATATCAAGAAAAATAACTCGGCAAACGATGAATGACGGGAAGTAAACGCCGCGCGCCGCAAAATTGTATCACCAAGAAAAAAAAAATCCGCTGCGTGCGAATTTGCGGATTTTGCGGGAAATTCGCAAAATCCGCGAGCGTAACGGATTTTCCGCCCATACTTATTTGTTATGTCAACAGTGATATCATCATTGATGTCATTTGAGATGTCATCAGTGATGTCATTTGAGATGTCATCAGTGATGTCATTTGAGATGTCATCAGTGATGTCATTTGAGATGTCATCAGTGATGTCATCAGTGATGTCACTGACCATGTCATGAATGATGTAATATGTGACATCATCAGCAGTGGATTGCGGGTGCGCGATATATAGTTAGTGCAACTAACTATATATGACATTTCAATGGTTTTGTGTGAGTAAAATAAGGTTTTGTAAATGCTAATTCCTAACTATATATGGTCTATAACCTATGGTTTTTTCAGTGAATTTTAATGGTTTTTTAATAGCAAATATCAAAAGCTTTAAAATGTGAAGTACGTGGTAGGTAAAAACATTTTCGTGTTAATGCACGCTGATGTGCTTTGAACGCTGCCCCCCCCTCTTTTCTTTTAGGAGTATTCTCTCTTTGCAGATAGTGAAGGGCAGGGAACGCAGACCTTTGCCCCCGTTGTAATGCGTCGTGCCTGCTTCCCTCTCCATTTGATTGATTGTTATCCAAGCATTTACTGTTTTAGAATTGGTTCTCTTTGGTTCATTCTCTATTTACAAACAAGCACAGAGTCGCAATACTCTGTTTAGTCTTTGCAGGTAGTGAAACATCGTTAAAAAAAGAAAAAGGAATCAAGCAAAATCAGTAGGCCACTAATGGGAACTCTTTTTGACCTCGCTAAAATAGAAACATTAGGAACAACCCCTCATGAGAAATACGAAACTAGTGAGAGGAACTCAGCTCGACACCATGATGGCTGCAAGACAGCTCGGCTCCGCCGCCCACCCCGCCCAAAATAACGACAAACCCTATGCAAATATTATAAATATATACAACACACCAGCTAAATAACAGGGTAAAACGTTTTATTAAATAACTATTTACATGGCCGCCTGCTGCAACATCGATCCAAATGCATGCCGCCATTCCCGGGATTTCTTCCCGACTACTCTGTGGCCTACGAGATGGATCATTATGGGCAAATATACACTTGGGGATTCACAAGCAACAACAAGCCTTTGTATTTGGGGCTCAAAATCACAACTTTCACAGAGAACAGAAGCGAACTAAGCACTCAGGGGCTACGTTTAAACGTAACATCATCTCCCCAGAGGTTCATCACCTTACACAGACATGCACTCTGATCTCCTTGGCCTCAGTCAAACATCAATAGTAAGATTTTCATAGGTGAGTGTAGGTTCATGGTTTTCCATCCACAGACTAAAAGCCTGGAGTGGGACTGAAAGAACCATAACTAGGTAAGAAGGAAGGCAGAGGCTGTAGGAAAGACTCTGGATATGGTATGTTGCTTGGTCCCTGAGATGCTTCGATGTCACTGCCTTGCACAAATGGCATAAGTCCTGGATGTTGGGTGCCATAGTTGAGTGTTCCGAGCAGCGCTTGTAACACTGTCTGAAGCTCATTTGCACCTGCTGCAGCTTCACTATTCTCAAAGTAAGTGGGGGCTGTTTGATGACCTGACTGCATTGGAAAGCAATGTGATGCGGTGCCTCCCTGAACCGCTTGACGGAGGCCCCCGAGGGGCGGTGTGGTGGCGCGGACTCGGAGGGGGCGCTTGGCTCCTGCCCCCTCCCCAAGTCTTGTTGCCCTGGTGTGGCCTGAGATCGCCCCCGACATAGGCGGCCGGCTCCCGGGGTCAGGCGGAACTTTTTGCCTTTTGGTGACTCTTCCATTCTGGACCTTGTCCCACAATCCGTTTGACCTGAAGACACGTCCTGCGGTGCCCCAGTCCGACCATCACATATACCTGTGCCAGGAGACGGCGTGGGGTGCACTAGAAGGGAGAGGTGGCGCGAACAAGCCTCCCCCACCTCCCCAGGTGGAGGTTTCTCAGCTACACCCCAGCGCTTCACTCGGCCAGCTGACTTGCGCCCGCTCTTGCGGCACAGTGCCTCGCTCGGCCAGCTGAATTGCGCCTGCTCCACACATTGTCCCACAATCCGTTTGACCTGAAGACACGTCCTGCGGTGCCCTGATCCGACCATTACATATACCTGCGCCAGGAGACGGCGTGTGGTGCACTAGAAGGGAGAGGCGGCGTGAACGAGCCTCCCCCACCTCCCCAGGTGGAGGTTTCTCAGCTACACCCCAGCGCTTCACTCGACCAGCTGACTTGCGCCCGCTCTTGCGACACAGTGCCTCGCTCGGCCAGCTGAATTGCGCCTGCTCTTGCTATTACAGCGTCTCACTCGCCATCCAACGGAATTGCACCCAATCTTGCGGTACAGCAACAGGCGGCTGCCACGGAGCTCACAAAATGGCGGTCGGCTCCACAGACTTGGGCCTGGCCTGCAAGGATGGCTCAGGGCAACCCTGGAACTCGGACGTTTGGTGGTAAATAAATATTTACCGTCGGAATTTCTATGCAGTAAAGTTCAATAAAATAACTCACTCGGAAATGAGAGGCAGAGTCCGTGGTATCTGAGTTATAAGGGTTTTATTCCATAAAATGGAATGGTTCGAACCATGGTATCATGTTCCTTTCACCATTAAGGATCAGGAAGGGATAGACAATACTTTATTAACAGAGTACAATATATATAGTCAATGCATATAGTGGTGATGGATACAGAAGGCGTAACAGCTGAGAGAAACGAGATAAGAACACATGTGCGTAACAGAAAGGCGTGCACGAGGGCGTACACAGAGGTGTGTGCTAGAAACGTCACATGAAAGTGTCACAAGTGGGTGGATACATAGTGGAATCTTGCAATGTCAGCAGAAATCTGTAGCAAGGATGCGCGTGCAGCAGCATGACGTGTGACTGACGTGAGGCTGGAGGGTGCAGGGGACTTGACATTTAGCACTAGAGGAAGAGACAGAAGTCTGGCATGTCAGATCGACTCGTTCCCAAATCATATCTGATATCTTGTGTTTAGGGAACTATATTATCTAGAAGGAAAGGTCTCTTGGGCAGAGGCTACTCTATACTGACTATTAATGCGTGCATATGTGACTATGTGTCTGCGTGTAATGCGAGGGGCTATGGGCCTACCATGGTAACGGGAGCAATGAATTACTTGCATGGAGACAGAGAGGCCGGGCCCTTTGCTCTGCAGCCGGGGAATTGTTTATCTATTCTACTAGACTGGAATGTGTTTTCGAGGAGCTGAGCTCGGCTATACTGTTAACTTGAAGGCAAAATACTGTCTTTGGCAGGCAAGCAGGCCAAGCCAGGCACCGCTCGCCACGCAGGGAGTAGGACAGAGGTCAGGGATGTATCCCACGTTGCAGCTTTCAGGAGGCAGAGAGCAGAAAGGGCTCGATGGCAGAAATCAGGGCCTAGCTCTGCAGGGCTAGGAAAACGTGAAAGTGCACCATGAAAAGACGTTGGCAAGGCATACTTAGGAACTGAATTATCGATCCATTCATGGTGGATCTGAAAGAGGACATGTTAACGTTGGACGCAAATGTATTTGCGTCTTCATAGCTGGTTGTGGAGGGAACATACATGTACTTGAAGCACGTACATGGAGCCGTTGGGGTCTACGTTAGGGGACACAATTGACTATAAAAATTCATATTACCTCATTCCCTCCTTGTCCCCTACGGACCCTTCATGATATATCAATCTTCATTAGTCCATCTATTTGTTCATATAACATCATTTGCTCTTCCTTTTTCAGGCGGGATTTTGAATGTGGACTTGGATGAGGATAACATGATGTGGCGCACAAGCCGCAAATCGCTGGCCCACACTGTATACATAGGCAACAACTGAATACTAGGAGAAGGGCTATTCCGAGGAAGGATAGGACTTTCCATCCCCAGGCTGATAACACGCTCCAGAACCAACCGGACCAAGTCCAGGTGCCTGGATTCTGGTGTATCTGACTTGCAATCTTATGGAGACGGGTTATGGCTCTATATACTGACGGTGCGTTTTCTGGAATGAAAACACAGCAACTCGATCCGATGACTCTACAGGCTCCGCCCCTATCGGCCAGGATGACGTCAAGAACAAGACAATTTTGAAGAACAACAAGTCTCATAGCAGACTGTTCCTCTGTTAAGTTGCCTAGGGCGGAAGTAGTTTCATTTACCACTGCTTCAAGGGTTCTGGTCAAGTGACGTATTGATTTGCTATTGAAGATAGCTCCTAAATAGGGAAAGAAACCTTTATTGAAATCTATGTATCGTTCCCATGCCGTTTCAGTATAGTCGACAATTGGGAGTTCTCTCTTGGGTCTATTAGGTACTAGACAGGAGTTCTTATGATAATCAGGTGGAGCTAGAAAAACAGGTGGCAGAAGGAATGCAATGTAACATGTCCCATCCCAATCTAGTGGCAAACGTATATAGGCTGTATGACCACAAATGAAATAGGAATGGCGGGTAGCTTTGAATGTAGACTTGCCTTTATCACTGAATTCGATCACAGTAGTACATTTACTATGACCTAGGGGTACCGAACCATTCTTTCTGACACATAATTCGCCTTTTACTGGTAACACTGACATAGAGGGTAAGTCTGGTCCTGTATCGGACTGGACATTCAGAATCATGAGGTTAAGTGTATAATTACCTAATCCATATACTTCATTTTCTAGATCGGTCCCTGTCCTTTGTGGAAGACCCTCCTTGTTAGGGTAACATGCTTTATGCATAACTGTGTTCAGATTTCCCCATACCCAATTGCCTTGGTAGACTATGGAATCAGAATCTAAAGAATTTATTAAACTAAACCAGGCACCACAGGAACCATTATGTGTGAACGGATACGGGAAGAGGGGCAGGACTCCCTTGTATTTCTGATAGGGAGGGAGTCGGCCACATATCCAACAATTGGTAGCATTGCTGGTCTGATGGGAATGATGTAACATACTGATAAAAGTATTGTTGCGCAGCGCAAGCCGGTAAGATAACTCGTGCGGGGGCAATTCACTGAAAGTATGCTCGACAGTGCTATTTGGAAAAAAATGTGCATGTATGGAAATAGGAAAGTACATGTGTAATAATAAACTTGCAGCAATAATCGTAAGACTCAGAAAAAACATAATCAATAATGTCACGATGCAGTGACTACGGAGAAATTTACAATATTCTTGAGCTGTTTCTGTCTATCTCTCTCTCTATTGGGGTCTAACTTGTACATGTCAGGAACCTGTCTAACCGCTTCACCTAGGGGAGGACTTAAACAATTAAACTGTCTGACTTGCTAGACCTTAATTTCAATCGATACTCCTGCTGAGGAGTTTTCTCTACCAGGGGGAGTTTAGTATCAGTCTCTGGAATGGGGCAGGGCTGAGAGTCAGTCTTTGGCGGCAGTCCATAGTATTTCTTTATGTGACTCGAGTGGAGACAGCCCTTGCGGCCCTCCACCTTCACTGCTGTCCTTGTAGTTAATAAAACAAGCTTCGGCTCCTGCCAGCGGGGCTCCAGCAGACTCCTCCTGTCGAAATTCCGAATAAAGACCAGATCTCCAGGGACGATCTCGTGTGGCTTCACCTCGGTGTTGTCGGGAAAGGCTGCAGCCACCTGTGAACGACAAGATTGTAGTGCAGACATCAAGGAGGCAAGGTAATCTGTCAACATGTTACTATCAACATCGGTTATTTTCCTCGGCAAAGGCATCCCCCACATATTCGGTGGCCTACCAAAGACCACCTCGTACGGGGATAGCCCTGTTCTGGAATGAGCTACCATTCTCATGTAAAACAATGCAACTGGCAAGGCGACTATCCAGTCTACCCCTTTCTCGGCACAAATCTTAGCAAGACGTGTTTTCAGTGTCTGATTGTGGCGTTCCACGAGGCCTGCTGCCTCGGGATGTCGGACGCAGTGGAATTTCCACTGATATCCTAGCAGGAGTGAGACCTGCTTCATTAGCTCGGACAAGAATGGCTGACCGTTATCTGAGTATACGACACGAGGCAAACCGTACCGTGGGAAGAATTCACGAACCAACTGTTTGGCAGTGGTCGGAGCAGTGTAATCTGGGACTGGATATGCTTCTGTCCAACGGGAAAGTGCACATACAACTACGAGGACATATTTGAATCCTCGACATCGTTCCATCTGGATATAATCCATCTGGAGGACTTCAAAAGGGTGATCGGGAGGATTGAATCCACCCTGCTCTACAGGAATGCTTTTACCTGGGTTGAACTGACAACAGATCATGCAAGTACGCACTTTCTGTTTTGCTGCTGTTCGTAAATGTTTGTTGTACGAGAGATTCTGTAAACTGTCTAACATGGCTTTTTCTCCTAAGTGTGCTGGACTGTGTGCGGTGTTAATCATAACTTGAACCATAGAGTCGGGGAGAAACCATGTGGCTTTTCCCTTCGTCATCCATCCCTGGTCTGTCTGGATCCTTCCCAGTTCAGTCCATTTCTTTATTTCGTCTGGAGTAGCATGTGTCTGTATGTCAATTACATCTAGTGTGGGATCCTTAACTGTCATGCAATGTGTCGGTGTCGGAACTATTGTCTTTGTCATATCAGCTGCATGTGTGTGAGTCAGAGCTGTGTGTTTCGCGGTTCGATCGGCCAGGTCGTTACCCTGGGAAATAGTATCTGTAACTTTAGTATGTGCTTTGCACTTCATGATAGCTATGGCTGATGGCAAATGTATTGCTTCTAACAATGCTTGAATGAGGGGACCATGCTGGATCTTGGCTCCGTGAGAGGTCAAGAAACCTCTTTCTTGCCAGAGTACACCGAAGTCGTGTACGACTCCAAATGCATAACGTGAATCTGTGTATATGTTAACATTCCTGTTCTTGGCTACTATACAGGCTCGAGTCAGAGCAATGAGCTCTGCAGCTTGAGCAGACAGTGTATGAATACGGTGTGTTTCTTTGACTTCAGTTTCAGTGGTCACTGCATATGCGGCCACTAATTCTCCTGTGCTTGTTCTCATACATGAACCATCCACGTAAAGTGTTAGGTCTGGGTTAGTCAGTGCAACATCTCTTAAGTCTCGTTGGGGCTTTGTTACTGCATTAATGATCTCTATACAGTCATGTGGAGCTGGATCTGTTGTGTTCGAGGGTAACAATGTGGCAGGATTGAGTATATTGCAGCGTCTGATTTCTATGTGGGGCTGGAACAATGTCAATTCATAACCTGTCAGTCGTGCTATAGTCAAGTGTTGAGTCTGTGTTCTGTTTAAGAGAACTTCCACAGAGTGTGGAACTTGTACTGTCAATTGGTGTCCTAATACTATGGAATCACTTTGTCTGATTGCTAGGGCTGTCGCTGCAACTGATTTTAAGCACGCAGGCAGGGCCTGGGCTACTGGGTCTAATGTACTCGAAAAATAAGCACAAGGCTTATGTGAACCTGCTTGGTCTTGTGTGAGGACAGATAATGCTGTGCCATCACGTTCTGTAACGAAAAGTGTAAAAGGTTTGTTGTAACATGGTGTTGCTAAAACTGGTGCTTGACATAATGCTTTCTTTAATTCATCAAAAGCCTGTGTGTGTTCCTGAGTCCAAGGGAGGTCAGTCGAAGTCGCTGCCTCCTGTGTTGTCAACTGTATAAGTGGCTTGGCTAGAAATGCGTACTGGGGAATCCATTGTCTGCAGTAAGAGGTGAGGCCAATGAAGGCCCGTACTTCCTTTTGTGTCTTGGGTTGCGGTAAGTGTGCAATTAACTGAATGCGGTCAGGTGTTAGCTGTCTCCCCCTCTTGGACAGCAAGTGCCCAAGGTACACCACTTGCTGAACACAGAATTGTAACTTTGAAGGGGACACCTTGTGTCCCTTGTCAGCCAGAAAATACAAAACTGTCAGTGATGCTTGCACACATTCTGGTTCACTCCGGGCGGTGATCAACATATCATCGACGTACTGGAGTAGGGCAGTGTTAACTGGCATGTGAATACTGTCAAGTTGTCTTTTCAATGCTTGGCTGTAGATGCTGAGGCTTTCTGTGAATCCTTGAGGTGCGCGTGCAAATTTGAAGCTACGGCCATTTAAACAGAATCCGAAAAGATATTGGCTTTCCGGATCAATGGGGACACTGAAGAAGGTGTTCTTGAGGTCAATTACAGTAAAGAACGTCGCCTCTGAATCAATAGCAGTCAATAATGATGAGATGTCTGGGACCACAGGATACTGTGGTACAATGCATTTATTTAATTCTCGTAAATCAATCACCAACTGATAAACTGGAGGTGCATTCGGGTCAGTACGTTTAAGAATCGGAATGATAGGGGAATTACATAGATTGGAGTCAGTTTCTACAACCACTCCCTGTGCAATGAGCTCTTCAATGATTTCCAGTAAAGCCACTACAGCATCGGATGGTAACTTGTATTGTCGGATTCGGGGTAATACAACTCCTGGCTTGAGTGTAACTCGATATGGTGTAATGTGCATACAACCTACATCAGTTGGGCCTTGCGCCCACAAATGTTCTGGTACATTTTTCAATCTGACATAAAAATCTCGTAATACATAGTGACCCTTAAAGTCACGCAAAAACAGTCTAACTCCTTCCGGAGAACAACATATTACAGCTCCTAGAGCTTTCAGTGTCTTGATACCTAACAAGTTTTCTGGACATGACTTCGTGAGCAATAAGTCTGTAGTACATGACAATAGACCAACTGCTAGGGGAACAGGTTTGGATACTTCATTAACAATAGGCTGTCCTGAAAATCCAAGGGAAACATTCTGTGAGCCTGAGAGGGGTGCCCCTGGAACCTCGTCGTGACTTATTGTTGTTCGACTTGCCCCTGTGTCAATCAAAAACTTTCTATCTTTTCCTAATACTTGACTATGTACATAAGGACACTCTTGATCTACAGGAACTTCAATGAGAGGCAAGCCAACCTCCCTCTCTAGGCTGTTTCATGAGTATCGCTGATAGTCGGGGTAATCAGATTGTGCGTACTGGTACATCTGCTGTGAAACTTGCTGTGTCGCGGCAATGGGCTGTGGATGAGGTACCGCTACTGTCTGTACTGTCTGTTGTGGAGCAGGCATAGGCTGTACGTTCTGTGGAATATGTTGCTGAACCTGATGTTGGACCTGGTCCTGTCTAGGCTGACGTGGTCTCTCTTTAGTTTTTCCTGTTGCTATATTGTGTTTCAGAACTGTACATTCATTCACATAGTGACCTGGCTGTTTACAATAGTTGCATGTCCCTTTAACGGGAGCCGCCGTATTATTTGACTGTGTCATACCCCTTTTCTGACCGTCAGCTGGAACTGACTGAGCAACTAACATTTTCATTTTCGTATCTTTCATACGTCTCTGTTCGTGATCTTGTTCTTGCCTAATTCTATTCTGGTGGTACTGTAACATTTGTAACATTTGGGACGGCGTATTTGCTTGCCATGTACTTTCTACTTTCAAAACACGGTTCTTAACTTGAGGCAGGGAATTCTCGACTAATTTTGATACAAAGAGGTGTGGGTATGACTCGCTACTTGTTTTCAGGCCACTGTTAATAATAAAACATTTCTCGAATCTAGAATAAAAATCACTAGTGTCTTCATCGTGTTTCTGCTTACAGGCTGAGATTGCGTCCCAGTCTTCCTTTTTAGTTGTTAACAGTCTAGGCAAAACCTGTACTAATAAACCTGGTAATGCTTTAGCTTTATCCCCAAGACCTAACCCCGGGGTACGACCATTTTCTTCGACTTCTAATGCAGCCCAATCAATCTTTGTGTCTCCCACCTCCCATTCTTTCTCCTTTAGTTTCTCGTAAATTCCAGCAGGCAACAGTACTTTTAACATTTTCATAATATCTGAATACGTGTAATCGCCCATGAGTAACATATCTTTAATCTCTCGGTGAAAACCTGCAGAGTCTTTATCATGACTGGGCACTATTTTCTTCATTTCCAATAATTCCATTTTAGTAATGGGTGTGTATACGAATACACGTTCTAGTGTGTTATCGTCTTTTCTGACCGGATGTACTTCCCGTAAGGGATTCTGTCTGTCGAAGTAAAACATTTTTCTTTCTGGGGGGGGTGGAGCTGAAATAAACTGTGGTTTCAAGAAGGCACTATATTTGTGTCGATGTTCTAGAATTTCTTTAATTAAATCAGTACCTAGGCCTCTCCATCTATTCGAGAGTAATTCTATCAATATATCCGGTAAGGGACCTGGATCAGAATGTTGGCTTTTGAACAACGTAATGAGATGCTGAATCATGTATATACCAGCTAATTTCTGTTCATCAGCGGAAAGGTTCAAAAACGTCTGTGCTACTGTATCATCATTATATGTACTAGAATTGTTAGCCCATTGTACTGCGGACCGGGCTAGTTCTTGATCATCCATGGAATTGAGTACATGGTACCCCATTCGATCTTGAAGTATTTTATCGGTAGCCTGAAACATATGTTCAGGAGAACTCAGATTTGATATAGCAGAGAGAAAAAGTCTTTTGCTTTCTGGACGTATTGTTTTCTTAAGGTATCTTCCCTTACCTACATATGCTATCAAGTCGCTTGTTGCCAATTGCAACGTTTCTACTGTGGTCTCTGGTTCTTCTTCCTCCTCTGAGGTTTTCCCGTCATCTGACTCTAGTTGCTCTTCAGGTTCTCTGCGGGCATGTATTTCTATTATTTCTTTACGGATCTTTCTAACCATATGATGTACACTGTTCTCCTTATCATGTTTACCCTCCGCCATATTCTGGCTCCATCTAGTCAGTCTATTCATCTCACTTTGCGGAAAACCTGCCTGATCTTGTTCTCTTATTAAACAATTAACCAAAAATCGCATTATTAAACCTTTATTCTCAACTTTCTGACGTGACATGGCTTCAGCAACAGACTCCGGTCCTTCTCCTGTTCTAATAAAATAATACAATTTGTCTAGATGTTCTGGCATTCCTGGTAGTAATATCAAATAATCTGTAACGCGTCTCAAATGTAGGGACGCTAACAACATGGGTCCTGACGTACCAGGCACTGGGTCATATCTGCAGTCTGTAAGTTCTCTTCTAAGTTGTTCGGCCGGTGCACCTTTCGGTGTCCGAGCCTTTGCTAAATCTCTCATTGTCACTCGGTGTAACGGTGGGGGTGTTTGATAACCTCCTGTAGCACCTCCTGAAGCGGAGGCTTGAGCATAACCTGGCTGTAGGGTCGGTACCTGCTGTAGCTGGGTTGGATCCTGGACCACGCCAGTCCCAAAAGGATTAGATGGATGCAGTTGTTGAATACCAGGGGGGACAACGGGAGCGGGTGCGGGTAGCGGACCTGGAGGGATATGCTGTTGCGGACCTGGGGGCTGATGATCATGGGGTAGGAGGACGTCAGCAGGTGCAGGTGGTGCGGGTACATGGACAGGTGCAGTAGTATATGTAGGAGCTACATCGTCTAAATAGGAAGAAATAAAAATGTCTGCTGCAGTTTTGTGACGTAATTTAGTCGGAACCAATGGAGGGGGCAGATCTTTTGGTATTTCCGGAGTGGCCTTAGGTAAACCCTCGGCCAAAAGAGGATACATACCATTCACAAGAGTGTTTCGTTGTCGGTCTACTTGTTCTGCTTTAACTCGTATTCCTTCTACAACTAATTCATTTTCTCGAGCTTTATCTGAATCTTCTCTACGTTTTTCTGCTTTTCTGAATTCTTTCTCGGTACGTCTATGCGATTCTTTACGCCACAATTCTATGGCGTCTTTCTGAGATTGTCTGGCTTTCTTTTTCCATAGCGCTTCTTCTACTCTCATGATGCAGTCTGCATCCCATGTCCCTGTAACAGGCCATCTATATTTCTCGTCTAGGTTCTTAGTATAATCGACCCATAAATCTAGATATAATATGGCATCTAAGCCGTGTTTATGGTACATAAAATTTCCTGGAGTGTCCCTAGGTGGGATAGGAATCGCTTCCTCTAGTATCCCTTTCCTAGTTCCTAACTGTCTTAACTTTGAGAACAATGGCATCTTGATATTTGGCACTTGACACTTACTCGAACTTGAACACACTTTTTACACAGAAACACAGTAATGTATATCAAACAGTCACTCATACCACGACATTAATCACATAGAAACATTTTGAACACATATTGACTATACATGAATTCTATAACGAAAACAAAATCGAACCGTTGAAGACACGAATTACTTGATATACTGCTAAACAGTACAGATACACTGCTAAAACAGTGCAGACCGGGTCTGTGGACCCAAACCCGTCTTGACCGGATACATAGTAATGCACCCGTCTAGATGCGTCCCCAGCAACGGTACTCACCGGGAAGCACGGAGCGGAAGGCCTCGGAAACTCGTCTGGACTGGACCGGACTGGACTCGACTCGACTCGTGACGTCACCGGCACGTCGGAACAGGTGGGCCTCTAGACACCTCGGACCTTGCTCTCTCGGCTGGGCTCTGGTCGGGATCCTCCGCACTCCTCACCGCCTCGTCTGGATGCTGATCGCAGTGTATTCTCAGATGTGAGACCCTTGCTCATTGCACCATCAGGATTCAAGCAAACCGGGCCGAAGACGGCTGTAATGCCAGAAACCGGTCCCCGGGAGCTTGTTTCCTTCCCAGTGTAAGAATTGGGTTTTGTAGTTTGGTTTGCCCTGTTCCCATCATGCACTGGGACAGGAACAGACTAATTTGCATACAGCCAGGTTCTGAAACTGGGATGGTGCAGTGAGCTAAAAAACGGTGTTGGATCTAGCCCTGATCTCTTGACTGGGTGAGAGCTTTCTGCTTAATTCAGAGACTCTGTCCCTCACCACCCCTTGTTGTAAATAATTTTGTCCACCCTAAGCGTGGAAGGGTATTCTCAGATGTGAGACCCTTGCTCATTGCACCATCAGGATTCAAGCAAACCGGGCCGAAGACAGCTGTAATGCCAGAAACCGGTCCCGGGAGCTTGTTTCCTTCCCAGTGTAAGAATTGGCTTTTGTAGTTTGGTTTGCCCTGTTCCCATCATGCACTGGGACAGGAACAGACTAATTTGCATACAGCCAGGTTCTGAAACTGGGATGGTGCAGTGAGCTAAAAAACGGTGTTGGATCTAGCCCTGATCTCTTGACTGGGTGAGAGCTTTCTGCTTAATTCAGAGACCCTGTCCCTCACCACCCCTTGTTGTAAATAATTTTGTCCACCCTAAGCGTGGAAGGGTATTCTCAGATGTGAGACCCTTGCTCATTGCACCATCAGGATTCAAGCAAACCGGGCTGAAGACGGCTGTAATGCCAGAAACCAGTCCCCGGGAGCTTGTTTCCTTCCCAGTGTAAGAATTGGCTTTTGTAGTTTGGTTTGCCCTGTTCCCATCATGCACTGGGACAGGAACAGACTAATTTGCATACAGCCAGGTTCTGAAACTGGGATGGTGCAGTGAGCTAAAAAACGGTGTTGGATCTAGCCCTGATCTCTTGACTGGGTGAGAGCTTTCTGCTTAATTCAGAGACTCTGTCCCTCACCACCCCTTGTTGTAAATAATTTTGTCCACCCTAAGCGTGGAAGGGTATTCTCAGATGTGAGACCCTTGCTCATTGCACCATCAGGATTCAAGCAAACCGGGCCGAAGACGGCTGTAATGCCAGAAACCGGTCCCCGGGAGCTTGTTTCCTTCCCAGTGTAAGAATTGGCTTTTGTAGTTTGGTTTGCCCTGTTCCCATCATGCACTGGGACAGGAACAGACTAATTTGCATACAGCCAGGTTCTGAAACTGGGATGGTGCAGTGAGCTAAAAAACGGTGTTGGATCTAGCCCTGATCTCTTGACTGGGTGAGAGCTTTCTGCTTAATTCAGAGACTCTGTCCCTCACCACCCCTTGTTGTAAATAATTTTGTCCACCCTAAGCGTGGAAGGGTATTCTCAGATGTGAGACCCTTGCTCATTGCACCATCATGATTCAAGCAAACCGGGCCGAAGACGGCTGTAATGCCAGAAACCAGTCCCGGGAGCTTGTTTCCTTCCCAGTGTAAGAATTGGCTTTTGTAGTTTGGTTTGCCCTGTTCCCATCATGCACTGGGACAGGAACAGACTAATTTGCATACAGCCAGGTTCTGAAACTGGGATGGTGCAGTGAGCTAAAAAACGGTGTTGGATCTAGCCCTGATCTCTTGACTGGGTGAGAGCTTTCTGCTTAATTCAGAGACTCTGTCCCTCACCACCCCTTGTTGTAAATAATTTTGTCCACCCTAAGCGTGGAAGGGTATTCTCAGATGTGAGACCCTTGCTCATTGCACCATCAGGATTCAAGCAAACCGGGCCGAAGACGGCTGTAATGCCAGAAACCGGTCCCCGGGAGCTTGTTTCCTTCCCAGTGTAAGAATTGGCTTTTGTAGTTTGGTTTGCCCTGTTCCCATCATGCACTGGGACAGGAACAGACTAATTTGCATACAGCCAGGTTCTGAAACTGGGATGGTGCAGTGAGCTAAAAAACGGTGTTGGATCTAGCCCTGATCTCTTGACTGGGTGAGAGCTTTCTGCTTAATTCAGAGACTCTGTCCCTCACCACCCCTTGTTGTAAATAATTTTGTCCACCCTAAGCGTGGAAGGGTATTCTCAGATGTGAGACCCTTGCTCATTGCACCATCATGATTCAAGCAAACCGGGCCGAAGACGGCTGTAATGCCAGAAACCAGTCCCGGGAGCTTGTTTCCTTCCCAGTGTAAGAATTGGCTTTTGTAGTTTGGTTTGCCCTGTTCCCATCATGCACTGGGACAGGAACAGACTAATTTGCATACAGCCAGGTTCTGAAACTGGGATGGTGCAGTGAGCTAAAAAACGGTGTTGGATCTAGCCCTGATCTCTTGACTGGGTGAGAGCTTTCTGCTTAATTCAGAGACTCTGTCCCTCACCACCCCTTGTTGTAAATAATTTTGTCCACCCTAAGCGTGGAAGGGTATTCTCAGATGTGAGACCCTTGCTCATTGCACCATCAGGATTCAAGCAAACCGGGCCGAAGACGGCTGTAATGCCAGAAACCGGTCCCCGGGAGCTTGTTTCCTTCCCAGTGTAAGAATTGGCTTTTGTAGTTTGGTTTGCCCTGTTCCCATCATGCACTGGGACAGGAACAGACTAATTTGCATACAGCCAGGTTCTGAAACTGGGATGGTGCAGTGAGCTAAAAAACGGTGTTGGATCTAGCCCTGATCTCTTGACTGGGTGAGAGCTTTCTGCTTAATTCAGAGACTCTGTCCCTCACCACCCCTTGTTGTAAATGATCGCAGTCTCCGTCACCTCCGTAGGCCTGAGGGAGACACAGGAAATCCTGCGGGTACGCGTAATTGTCCGTCACAGCTGTGGCAGGGGCCGAAGCCTGCGACGCACCTACCGGCGTGTGGGGTGGGGGAGGGGTCCCTATTCGGGCACCAAATTAATGTGGTAAATAAATATTTACCGTCGGAATTTCTATGCGGTAAAGTTCAATAAAATAACTCACTCGGAAATGAGAGGCAGAGTCCGTGGTATCTGAGTTATAAGGGTTTTATTCCATAAAATGGAATGGTTCGAACCATGGTATCATGTTCCTTTCACCATTAAGGATCAGGAAGGGATAGACAATACTTTATTAACAGAGTACAATATATATAGTCAATGCATATAGTGGTGATGGATACAGAAGGCGTAACAGCTGAGAGAAATGAGATAAGAACACATGTGCGTAACAGAAAGGCGTGCACGAGGGCGTACACAGAGGTGTGTGTTAGAAACGTCACATGAAACTGTCACAAGTGGGTGGATACATAGTGGAATCTTGCAATGTCAGCAGAAATCTGTAGCAAGGATGCGCGCGCAGCAGCATGACGTGTGACTGACGTGAGGCTGGAGGGTGCAGGGGACTTGACATTTAGCACTAGAGGAAGAGACAGAAGTCTGGCATGTCAGATCGACTCGTTCCCAAATCATATCTGATATCTTGTGTTTAGGGAACTATATTATCTAGAAGGAAAGGTCTCTTGGGCAGAGGCTACTCTATACTGACTATTAATGCGTGCATATGTGACTACGTGTCTGCGTGTAATGCTAGGGGCCATGGGCCTACCATGGTAACGGGAGCAATGAATTACTTGCATGGAGACAGAGAGGCCGGGCCCTTTGCTCTGCAGCCGGGGAATTGTTTATCTATTCTACTAGACTGGAATGTGTTTTCGAGGAGCTGAGCTCGGCTATACTGATAACTTGAAGGCAAAATACTGTCTTTGGCAGGCAAGCAGGCCGAGCCAGGCACCGCTCACCACGCAGGGAGTAGGTCAGAGGTCAGGGATGTATCCCACGTTGCAGCTTTCAGGAGGCAGAGAGCAGAAAGGGCTCGATGGCAGAAATCAGGGCCTAGCTCTGCAGGGCTAGGAAAACGTGAAAGTGCACCATGAAAAGACGTTGGCAAGGCATACTTAGGAACTGAATTATCGATCCATTCATGGTGGATCTGAAAGAGGACATGTTAACGTTGGACGCAAATGTATTTGCGTCTTCATAGCTGGTTGTGGAGGGAACATACATGTACTTGAAGCACGTACATGGAGCCGTTGGGGTCTACGTTAGGGGACACAATTGACCATAAAAATTCATATTACCTCAGTTTGACTGCTAGGGCATGGGCCCCATTCCCAAAAGCGTCCCCTCAGCCTTGAAGATTCTACAAGAGTCACCGGGTCCCCCGACTCCCGCAGACTTCCGGTGGGGAGCGACTGCCATGATTGCTCGCGGAATGGCCACGACGGAGCCACGAGATGGTGGTGTTCTCATGCTGACGCCAGCTTCAGTCTGAAACATCCAGAAACACTGTAGACTACCAATTTGATCAGTTCCGGTGGAACCCTAACGTGACCCGGTAGAGAAGAACTAGCCCTCCCCTCTTTGACTGATGGTTCTTGTTGCCTGTCCCTTCTGTTGTCATTTAACAGAACTTTTTGGACAGCTGAAAGGGGTTCTGTTCTGACCGCTGGTTGGTGGAGATATTTTGACTATATCCTGGACCTGCCCGGCCTCGCCCAAAATGGCGCCGGTATAAATGGGACTCGCAACTCCTTGTTGTGTACTGGTTGCCCAACCTTGATATCACGAGATACGTATGCAGTTTTGAAGCACATGGCGGGCGGGGACGGGTACTGAATGAACATTTGGACATCCCTATTGATATTAAGTTCTGATGTGTTATTGATTACTGTACTATTGAAAGTTCGAATTAACGTCACCCATGGTACTTGCCCGCAAATGTATATCTAGATAATTTTATTGTAACTGGCCATGTCGTACTTTAATTATAAAATTTACGTCCACCGATTCCGCAACTGTTAGACACCTTAGTTCTTCCAAAATGGCTGCCATGCACGACAAAAGTGTGGCATTGGAAAAAAAGCAAGATGGCGCAGACAATGTTTATCAATACGGATTAATTTTCCACAGAGAGAACGGGGGAGGTCAGAGAGGGGGGGTGTTCATAGTGCCAGGGAGACGCGCTGGGGACCGGCGAGGGGCAGAGGGGCCATAGCGCTTTCAAAATGGCTGCTGCTTGCTAGAGCGTACGTGCCTGAGTGGGGACAAGGTGGCGCCGATTATGTTGACATCGCAAACCAGATTTTAACACTTAGACATGAAAGTGAAAACTGCACCATTGCTCCCCCCCCTCCCGACTGACACCCTCCTTTGCCTCAGCTTGGATCATCATTTGCTAAAGTGTTCAAAGACCCCACCGTGAGTATAAGCACAACCGGGGCCTTACTGCACACCCTGAGAAAAACTACGCTGCAAGACAATCTCTACCTTCTCCCTTTTCCATGGTCCAACGCTTTGAAATGAACAATATATTTACTCGCAGTGACAAAATGGTGGTCAACACTTCCTGATTTCCTTAGAATCGAACGTTAACAGACGTCACGCAGCAAAAAAAAAATCCGCTCACGCGCAGCCGCTGGAAGACATGTATCAACATATATGAGCATCCTCAGCCACCCTCAGAAAACATATGGGGTCAGAATACGTCTCCCTTGCCCCCTTATGCCCATTTCCCACATTGTTTTCCCTCCATCTTGTGATTTAATTAAAACTAAACACAAAATGACGAATTCCCGTTACGCTACAGGTTTGCGACCCGGTTCGCGTACCGGAAAGCGCTTCTACCGCGAAAAATCTATTTTTTTGTATTTGCCCCACGGGACCCTTTAATAACCCCAACATCATTCCTAGGGGGTCAAGAGGGGTCTACCTTGCCCCCTTTCATTAAATTCCCCCTTCGTTTTTCTCCTCCTCTTGTCTCTCGATCCTACCGAGAGACTAGATGGCGTCCGTTCCGGACTGTTTAGAATGTTGACAGACACCGGAGAGCCAATCAGCTTCACTCCGTTACGCGAAAAGTAAGCGAACCGGAGCGCTACCCGGGACGCTGTCACAGATATATCTGTTTTTTAAAATGTTAATTTCTCAAAATCCACTGGAGCACATATATTGAGACCTAGCAAAGGCACATCGGGCTAACAGTCCCTACAATTTTGCCAAGTTTCGTGCAAATCCATTCAGCCGTTCGAGCTAAAAGTGAGGCCAACCGCCCTATGGAAAACTCAATGTTAAAAACGCGTTTTGGGACCCCTCTTTTTTCTCGGCCCCCCTTGACGAAACCCCCCCAAATTTTCAGGGGCTGCTCAGAAACAAAATGTGCCATTTTCCTGGAAATTTCAGCCAATTCCATCCACAAACGCCAAAGTTATTAGACATTGAATTTTCAAAAATCCCATAGGAAAAAAATCCTAACTATATATACCTACTGGCGACCGCCAGTAGGTAATATATATATATAGACTACATTTCTCATCAATAAAAATCCCACCACTCCCACCTTTTATCTGTTACCTAAGGTCCATAAAAACCTGACGCAACCACCTGGAAGGCCAATTGTGTCCTCCATAAACAGCCTCTTAGAAAATGTTTCGCACTATGTTGACCACTTTCTCAAAAACTATGTCAAAGATCTGACTTCACATTTAGAAGACACCAAAGACTTTCTACAAAAAGTAGAGAATATCAACTGGGAGTCACATTTTTGGCTTGTGTGTCTAGACGTAGAAAGCCTATACACTTCCATTCGACATAGGGATGGCCTGAAGGCTTGCGAATATTTTCTTAGAACCAGAAGCAGACCTTTGGAAGCCCACTCCAAAATGCTACTCCAAATGATCGAATTGTGTCTTGAAGAAAATGTCTTTTTGTTTAATGGGTCTCTGTTTAAACAAATCCAGGGCACTTTGATGGGCACCTGCTTTGCCCCCAGCTACGCCAACCTACTGGTGGGCTGGTGGGAGGAGCAGGTGCTCAGGAGTGATGACCTGGAACATTGGACTACATGCGTGAATGTCTGGCTCCGCCACATAGATGACGTCTTTTTTGTGTGGGAGGGGAATGAAAATGAGCTACTCAACTTTGTGGATGCACTCAATTTGAACAACTTGAACTTGAGATTTACAATGCAACATAGCCAGAAAACAATTGATTTTCTTGATATAAAACTCAATATCGAGAACAATAAGATTGAAACAGAGATTTTTAGGAAAGCAACAGCAGGAAACTCTGTGCTCCACTCCAAAAGCTGTCACCCCCCCAGTTTCAGATGGGCAATCCCTTTCGGCGAGTTTTTGCGCGCCAAGAGAAATTGCAGCACTGATGAAACATACACGAAACACAAGAAAACAATGCATGAAAGGTTTAAAATGAGAGGTTATCACGCTAACATGCTGAAAAAAGGTGAAGATAGGGTAGCCCTCATTGACCGGAAGGATGCACTATTTAAAGACTCCACAGCCAGACAACAATGTCCCAAATCTCCTATAAGACTGATAACCACCTACAATACACAATCCTCTGCGTTCAGCCAGATAATAAGAAGGAGGTGGGATATCCTTTTACAGGACAAAGTGTTAAAAGAAAGATTAGACCCACACCCCTCCATAACATACAGAAAAGGCAGATCCATCAAAGACCTTATAGTGCAAAGTCATTTAGACCAGAAAAAAATATGGCTGGCAGCAAAAGGTGGATTTTTCAAGTGTGGAAAATGTAAGGCCTGTAGCCACAGCACCAATGTAAGGGAGGTTGAACTCAAAAGAATAAAGAAGAAATGGAGAATCACCAAAAACATCCAATGTACCACTGACTATGTCATATATGTAGTAACCTGCCCTTGTGGCAAATGGTACATCGGTTCAACTACCTTCCCTGTGAAGAAGCAAATCTTGGAACATTGGCGTGCAATCACGAATAAAGATTTCGCATACAGCACGGCCAAACATTTCCATCAATACCATGATGGAGACTGGACTAAGGCAAAATTCTTCACTCTTGATTCAATCCCTAAACATATCAGAGGAGGGGACCATCTAACAGCATTGCGCAGAGCAGAGTCCAAATTCATTTTACAAGCAGGATGTATCGTACCTTTTGGGATGAACATTGACGAGGAGATGTATGTACACCTATAAATAAATAAACTGTGAGCTTCCTAAACCCCCTTCACTGATACTCCGATTTCATGACATATACCCCAAAATTTTCTAAAATTATGATTTTGATTCTAATAATGTTTGGTTGACACAATATCTAATATAATTTGATCAACTATGATATTTGGACAGGTTGATATGTTGAGAGAGGAATACGATGTGATAATTGCTATTATGTCTAAATAGTTTATATCTGTCAAATTTGCATTTGAACTAAAGATTTTTTTTCCATTTTCTTACTTTCCCTCTAGTGAAATATTTCGTCCTGATAAGAAGTGATAAACCACTAATAATGAATACTGTTATGAGCACTACTGCTACACGAGAAATATCAAATTACGACTATGAGCAAGGGATAGAGTATTTTGGGAAGATATCAAACTATGAAATAGTTTATTTCACTCTTTTTTGATCAGATAGAGACTATAGCCACCCACTGATTTACACTGAATTATGATATGGATACTTAGTTATTTGGAGGCATGATGAAATGGCTACTAGACCCAAGTGACTTGACCAAACTATCTATACTTTACATCTTCCTCCTACTTATCTCTGGTTATTCCTTAACTTATCCATACCTCTCTTAAACTCCTTCGACTCCCTCCTTCTCTATAAACCTGTCTCCTCAATAAGGCAACATGGGTACTATACCATTATGCGATTTGTTCGCGTCTCTTCTGAGGTTTAAACCCTCTGATTATTTGTAATAGCTTAACCAAATGTTTGAATGGATCTATGACAGAATTTCGACAGACAGAATTTCGACCTACACAAATATCGGCGTTATTATATCGATTGCAAGAATATCAACGCCCTATGTACAACATGGTAAGTACCAAAATATCGAAAAAATAATATCGATGTTAAAAATATCGTTGTCAAATATATCGGTTTTTTTTTGGTTTACAAAAACATGAAAAATACTGTAAATAATACTTATAAATTACTTAAACATATTTTTAAATATATTTAATAATGGTTAAAAAAAATAATAATACATATTTAATAAAAAAATAATAATATTAACAAATCATATATAATATATACTTACTTAACAATAATTACTATTCCCACTCCAGAGGGTGCAACAGTAGAGAAAGTGTTGGATAGCGTAGGGGTAAAAATGACTATTCCCACTCCAGAGGGTGCAACAGTAGGGAAAGTGTTGGATAGCGTAGGGGTACAAATTACTATTCCCACTCCAGTGGGTGCAACAGTAGGGAAAACTGACCCTGAACCCAAAAAATACCCCTTTACCCAAAAACCCAAAACTGACCCTGAACCCTAAAAATACCCCTTTACCCAAAAACTGAAAACTGATCCTGAACCCTAAAAATACCCCTTTACCCAAAAACTGAAAACTGACCCTGAACCCTAAAAATACCCCTTTACACAAAAACTGAAAACTGACCCTGAACCCTAAAAATACCCCTTTACCCAAAAACTGAAAACTGACCCTGAACCCTAAAAATACCCCTTTACCCAAAAACTGAAAACTGACCCTGAACCCTAAAAATACCCCTTTACCCAAAAACTGAAAACTGACCCTGAACCCTAAAAATACCCCTTAACCCAAAAAACCAAAACTGACCCTGAACCCTAAAAATACCCCTTTACCCAAAAACCCAAAACTGACCCTGAACCCTAAAAATACTCCGTTACCCAAACTTAATTAATATTACAATTAAATTACTTCCCACCCTATTCCCCTATAAACCCACAACCCGCTCCAGTAGTAAAACATATAATTTAGTTAAAAATATACATACATTATCAATTAATTATTCAATTAATCAATTAAAATAATTCATTGCCAATTAATATTTAATTGCAAAATAAATTAATCATTAAAAAATAATTATTTAATTACAAATAAATTACTTCCAACCCTATTCCCCTATAAACCCACAACCCGCTCCAGTAGTAAAACATATAATTTACTTAAAAATATACATAAATTATCAATTAATTAATCAATTAATCAATTAAAATAATTCATTGCCAATTATTATTTAATTGCAAAATAAATTAATCATTAAAAAATAATTATTTAATTACAAATACATTACTTCCCACCCTATTCCCCTAAAAACCCACAACCTGCTCTGGTAGTAAAACATATAATTTACTTTTATATATTTTTTATTTATAAAAACATATTCAACACATATTATAACAATTAATTTAAATACTTAACTAAAATTTCTAACTCATATTAGTAAATCGAATTTACTTACATCGATATATATGCTATCGATATAAGTAATTTCGATATTACTTACCTTAGGGTCGATATTCTGGCCATCGATATTCTGGACATCGATATTCTGTCCCTTCGATATTAGCAACTCGATATAAGTGTAAGTCGAAATTAAAGATTCGATATTTTGACTGTGTACCCATTTGAATTTTCTTTATTTATGATTTTTTAGAAACTGCACTTTAAAATGTTTCCGTGTGGTGTTTGTGAACACGGAAACTCTCTTCCCTTTCTATTATTTTCCACTTTATAAACAATGTTGAAAAAAATGGTGGTCATGTGACCAAGAGCCCGTGAGCTCGAAATGCGTCTGTTTATGCCCTGAAATAAACAATCTTTCCGGTACCTGGTGGTGTGGCTTGTAATCCTTTTTCCTGCATTGAAGAGGAATCCGTGGATATATATATATATATATATATACATATATATATATATATATATATTCACTAAAAAAACCATAGGTTTTAGGCCTTATATAGTTAGGAATTAACATATAAAAAAACATTGAAATTCCTCCTATATAGTTAGCTGGACATTTTATTGATATAAAACCAATGAAACTCGACATATAGTTAGGTGCACTAACTATATATTTCGCGCATCCGCAATCCGATGCTGATGATGTCACATATTACATCATTCATGACATGGTCAGTGACATTGGTTTTTTATATGTTAATTCCTAACTATATAAGGCCTAAAACCTATGTTTTTTTTACTGAATTTCATTGGTTTTTTAAAGGCTAATTCCTAACTATATATAGTGTATAACCTATGCTTTTTTCAGTGAATTTCATTGGTTTTTTAAAAGCTAATATATATATATATATATATATATATATATATATATATATATATATATATTCACTGAAAAAACCATAGGTTTCACACCAGTTATAGTTAGGAATTAGCATTTAAAAAACCTATGAAATTCACTGAAAAAACCATAGGTTTCACACCGGTTATAGTTAGGAATTAGCATTTAAAAAACCTATTAAATTCACTGAAAAAACCATAGGTTTCACACCAGTTATAGTTAGCTGGAAATTTTACTGATATAAAACCATTGAAATTCCCACGTTATAGTTAGTCGGACTCACTATAACTTGCGCGTGCAATGCACTGCTGATGACATCACATATTACATCACTCATGACATCGTCAGTGACATCACTCATGACATCACTGATGACACCATCCTTGTGACACAGTGACAGACCTCCTTTCAGTGTAATGTAACCCATGAAACACATATTCAAAAATAGAAACTAATATTTTCAAAAAAGTGGATATACCCATACCAGTTACAACAACCAATTCAGTAATACCACCATCTAATACACATCCACTCATGTGTATGTATATGGGTTATTAAATATTTTTATTAGTATCAGTATGAGTGTCTATATGGTTTGGTGGGGGTATTACTTAGCACATAGATGCATGAGTGACTGACTCTTTGTTTGTATGTGTTTTGAAGACAACATATGTACAGGACTGTATGGGTGGATGAGTGTCTATATGTGTTTGTTAGTGAGTGAATGATTGTCTCACTAGTGTCTTTATCAGTAACTACATATGTTTGAATCTAGTATATATGAATATTGATGTATATAAGTGAGTATATGTGAGAGCAAGAGATTGTAAGAGTTCCTGTTTAAATAAGTATGTGTTTCTATAAGTGATTGTTTAAGAGAATAAATATGTGTAATTTTAAATAGAAGTAAGGTGGAAGTGTGTGTATAACTCTATATTCAAATAAATGGATGTCCAATAGTTTATTTGCACGTGTGAATATGTGTGTGAGTAACTTTTGGATGAATGTCGGTGTGTAACAGGATGTATAGGTGTATCACTTCATATGATGAGTGAGTATATGTATGAGTGACTATATAGAACTGTTGGTGAATGAGTGGATGTGTATATAGATAGTGGAATTACTGAATAGCTTGTTGTAACTGATATAGGTATCTCCATTTTTTTAAAAATTTCAGTTTCTATTTTTGAATATGTGTCTCAAGGGTCACATTATAGTGAAAGGAGGTCTGTCACTGTGTCACAAGGATGGTGTCATGAGTGATGTCACTGACCATGTCATGAGTGATGTAATATGTGATGTCATCAGCAGTGCATTGCACGCGCAAGTTATAGTGAGTCCGACTAACTATAACGTGGGAATTTCAATGGTTTTATATCAGTAAAATTTCCAGCTAACTATAACTGGTGTGAAACCTATGGTTTTTTCAGTGAATTTAATAGGTTTTTTAAATGCTAATTCCTAACTATAACCGGTGTGAAACCTATGGTTTTTTCAGTGAATTTCATAGGTTTTTTAAATGCTAATTCCTAACTATAACTGGTGTGAAACCTATGGTTTTTTCAGTGAATTTCATAGGTTTTTTTAATGCTAATTCCTAACTTTTTATTCGTACTCATACCTATGTGTTTTTTAGTGAATTGCTAAAGTATGTTTTTGTAAAACTGAACACTATAATGTATATTGAGATAATATTTTTAATTTAAAATATTTTTTTTTATATTTCACTTCGGTGCGCTTTCGGTGCGCGCACTGGTGCGCGTACCGTCAGCGCACTAACAAAAAAAAAGAAAAAAAAATGAAGGAGGGACTGTGTAATAGATAGTAAGACAGATAAAAAGTGTAAAAGGAAGTAACTGAGAAAAGAAAAATGAATAATGGAGCAAAAGAAAGAAGAAATAGGAAGAAGACTAAAGCAGAGGTTAAGGGAGAATGTAAATGGATGTTGAAAGTAAAAAGGACAGTTAAGTATGGGAATGTCAGGTAGTGACGGAATCAGAGGAAAAGAATAGCAGTGATTGAGGGAAAGTAAATATCAGTGAATATAAGTAAAGAGGGGTGAAAGAGGGTACATGTAAGTGAATAAGGGTAACACATGGGGAGTAATAGACAGAAAGAAGAGAGAGAGTAAAAGAAGGACTGTCACAAAGGGACTAAGTGAACCAGTAAAAAAGGTAAGTGAAGGAGTGTGCATAGGCAGAAGTACTGAAAGAAATTGAATGTGGTCGGAAGTAAACATGCAACAAAAGAATAAGTGAGGGAAGCAAAGTAAGGAAATAGGTGTGCGGTGGGGTGACAGAAAAATAGTGAAAATAAAACAAAAGGTGATAACAAAAAACATTTTACAAACACACTTACCATATAATCTATGCAAATTTGTATCTGTGAAAGATAAAGGAAAAAACATGTTATAATTACATAAAAATGTATATTAAAATAGAAGAAACAGTTCATGAGGTTTAAAAATCTACAAAAGTTTACTTAGAAATGAAGCAATAGTGAAGGATACAAAAACAGAAAGAAAGTAATGTAGAAAGAAAAAAAAAAGGAAAAAGAAATAGTTGGAGAACAAATTCCTAAAGGTAAAAAAGATACTAAAAGAATGTAAAATATCAAAACAAAATGAGTAAAGATAAGAAACTAAAAGAAAAATGATTGAAAAGGAGAAAAGTCAGATTGATAAACTATAAATAAAATAGAGGAATAGAAGATGATTGAGAGTGAGTGAAGTGAAGTCACAGAGTGAAGGGATGAAAGAAATGAAGTTATTATAGAACGATGGAAAAAACAGGAGTGAGAGAGTAAGTACACAGAAAGACAAAAGCAAGAACTAACTGAACTACAGTACAATGAGTGTAAAAGAAAAAAAATGGAGAAAGAGAAAGAGTGTTAGGAAATTAAAGCAGAGGTACTAAGAAAATATGAAAAAGATAAAAAGTGGTGGAAGGAACAGAGGAAATGCAGATAGTTCCTATCAGATTAAGAAGTTGTGAATGAAGTGCAGTAAAGAAACAGCGATGAAAAAAGAGTGTAAATTAGTAAAGAGAGGTAAATAAGGGTGAAAAAGAAAATGAGTGTATAACAATGTGAACACAATATAAATTACACAATGCAAACTACACAATAACTTCTACAATATGTTACATTATTTATTTTTGCTGTTCTCAGAATATATTGAATTCCACTTAAATTAGTGAGTTCAAAGTCTTCATCATATAACAGCGGGAAAAAAAAACACAATCTAAAAGATTGTGTTTAAAAAAACCCATTCAAACATACATCTCATATATGTACACTAATCTTTGATTCACTTACTTTTCCATGAGGCCAAATAGAAGATAGTGAAGGTCCTTTTGGTGGAAAAAAGTCTGCTGTTCCTTATAAGTTCCATTTCATCGACTTCCTTTGAAAAAAGATATAAAAACATCATACCATACACAATCCTCACGGCCAATTTGTGTCTGATATATCGGTATTTTTTACTTTGAGATCCACTTAAAGTATCTACATGAGATAAATAATTTAAAATATTAGATTAACTAACTAACTAACTAACTTTTATTAATTATTCCCGTCTTCAAAGGCCAATTTCCTTTACTAAAACTTTGGTTTTAAAAACACTAGATAAGAATTTGTAGAGTCATAAGGCAAACGTTGTTTATAAGTTAAATGAGAATCATTGCAGTAACTCCATCCATTTTCAGATTTTAAGTAGCATGTATAATGTCCTGAGGTGGTCGAAGATCCATCATGATAAATAATAGCTTCAGTTGTAAAGGTCCTTCCAGAAATTGATAACTGAGAAGCCACAAAATTTTTGATAGAAGTTGTCAATTTAGTTCCATCAGGTCTACATCGTTGGAAAACTAAAATAATATACTGCCCATACCTTTGTATAAATAATGTGGACAGCATTGTACAGTTACATTGGGTACACACCATATTATGATCTGCTGCTTTAACTAGATTTTTAAAAGACACTGATTTACAGTCTGGTAAAGTCAAATATATAAATCTTTCAGTGTCTATTCTAGTAGTACTTGATAAACTACAATTGTGGCAGTCATGCTGCCATTGATAAGAAAGACTGAAAAGATTATCTACATCTACACCTTCATCTTCCAAAACACCAAACATATACATTAAAAATTCCTGACAATCCTGCTGAATGTTCTGTGAAAATTTATCTTGACCAGAACACAAATCTAAAATATTTCGAATTTCTGTTACACTTTCTATTTGTGCTGTATCACTGCTACATTTCTGAAACACAGAATTCAATAAACCACACAATCTTTGATCCCGATTTTCAACAATCTGTTCTTGTAAACTTTTAAGAAAAAAAACAACATTAACCACTACATTAGCATAGCAGTTGACACCAGAACTATTTTCAAACTGAAATCCAACAACATTTTCTCCACAATTCTTTTTCTTCCTGTTTTCAATTACAGTTTTCTCTACTTTTTGTCTTTTTGCAACTACCTCACTACAAGTATCCTCATTTCTTCTTTTTCGGCCTACCACACGTTTTTCAAACAGAGGATATTGAGGCAAATGTGGAGCATACTCTCTTCTTAACCTATTGTATTCTTTAACACAATCTAGATCTGCACAAATCTTTGTCTCATCACACGCAATCAAGTACAATCCTGATAAAGTTCTGACTCGAGATAATGCCACATATGCCATACCCTCTTTAAACACAGATCTTCCAATGTTCACCAAAGCACTATCTACACTTAAACCTTGAGATTTATGAATTGTCACCGCATACGCCAAACAAACAGGAAACTGTTTTCGGCGAACATATAAGTCTTTAACAAGTAAAAACCTAGCAGAACAACGACTTATTTGTTGTACTTGTTCAATGCCATCAAATTTTATTTTTATAAATTCAATTCCATCTCTATTTCTGTAATTCACAAAATCAACAACATAACCCATTGCTCCATTTACCAGACCACTTTCAACATTTAAATTCCTTCTCAAAATGATACGACAATTTAAACACACATTCAAAGTCTTTTCAAAACCAGCTGTTTTTGAAATACTTTTCTCCAATGAATGCAATTTAGTTTTCAAATTTTCTGACAAAACAATTGTTGCACCCATATGCTCTATTTTATCTATTGCTTCCAGTTTCACAATCTCTTCATTTTCTAAGTCTAACATTTTTTGGTTGAAGATGGAACATTCTTGCAGAGTTGGCATCAAACATATCCCAGATTTCTTCTCAGTCATTTTTTTAAAAATATTCTCTGGAAGAATGTTTTCATTTGGATACAAATTTGAAATTAATCGACTATGCAAAGCTTTTTTCCCTTTCTCAGACATTTTTCCAATTCTTACATCTTGTAGAATATTTTTATAATCTTCATCCTTGGCCTGTCGCATATTTTGAAGCAGTTCAGCATATTTAAAATTTACCCATATATTAACATTTCCAATGCTTCCAAGGGACTTCCTGGTATCTTCATGCGTGAGCATTTTAAACACTGGTTGTCCTTTTACTGGAGTCAACTGCAATAGATCTCCAAAAACAATAATGTGTTTTCCTCCAAATAACACATCATAGTCTGTTTTAAGAATTTCTTGCATTCTCAAATGCACAAAAGCAAGCATTAGATTTGAGACCATGCTTACTTCATCTATGATAAGAAGTTTCATTTTCTTCAAGACTCTTGAAACTTCAGAACACGCATCTCCAGATAGCTTGTTGTAATGCAATTTATTATCATGTTCAACTGGCAGCATCAATAAACGATGTAGAGTAATCCCTTTAATGTTATGTGCTGCCAGACCAGTTGGAGCAGTTACAACACAAGACAGTGGTGAATCAGTCCTTTTCTGCAGATAACTTGCAACGGCTTTAATTAGAAAACTTTTTCCTGTCCCCGCTTCTCCACTTACGTACAATCGGACAGGGTCAAATAATATACATGAGCACTCTTTTTTCTCATGTCTGAATCCATGTTCAATCTGCTCTGTGACTTCATCATATATCTTTTTCTGCTCAATGTTTAGTTGCTTTACCAAATCTTCTAAGTTAACTCCATCCTCTTGAGCTTGTTCCATAGCTCTTTCCACCTCATCCATGGCAGTGGCAGCTTCATTTTGGATAATTGGTCCTCCTAGTGGATCCTGGCTCAATGAAGTAGAACTCTGACTATCTTGAGAACTGTTTCTAGCTATCTCTTCAGCAATTGTGGTTTCTTGCTCCATTTCTTCATTCAACATTTGCAGATAATTTAGAAAAATAGGACATTCTATGGTATCCTTAGTTGCATTAAAAGAGTCTTCATAACAGAGAAAATCTCCAAGTAGTTCCTCTTCTGTACGCCATGGCTTAAAGAGTTGCAAAAGAGCTAAATAGTAAAATTCTCTTTTGTCTGGAACTTCACAACTCAATTTTCGATGATTAATCAAATGGCCTTTTTTCTGCTTCACTAGACATCCTTCATAGCCAATGAGTGCATATTTTCCATTATTGATATCTTCTGTGATGTTCCTCTTATAACTGTAGTTTTGAAGAACTTCATACAAACATGTGTTCTCAAGGTGAGTACTTCTATTTGGATAGTATGTATCCAACATATTAGTCTTCAAAATATCTGTACTGTTTGGTTCTTTTTCCGCCAAATATTCAATTTCTTGTACAGATTTCAAAACTCGGTTTCGTGTTGCAGCAAGACCAAGACTCACCCAAATGATTGTTCTTGATTTGGCATAGAGACTTGCTGATGATAACCGATCAGAACATTCATATGCTCCAATTTCTCGATGCGACAACATCTTCAGACTGAAACTGTATAATTTCTTGCTTAGACTCTTTTCATGTGAAATGTCCTCCCACATTTCCTTCAGTTCTGTCTTTTCTTTTTTGGTGATGTAAGATGTCACATATCGAGCCACAGCAATAGAGTTGTCAGCAACGAACTGAATATCCATGTTAGCATTCCACATGGACAAAATCACTGGGTTGTAATCGTTGATGTACTTAGAATCTTCATTTCTTTTCAAATTATATGTGTTTTTGGGAGATTTCCTCGTCACAGTATGTCGTAGAGATGACATCAAATTATTTACTCTTCCCTTAGAAATCACTGGTCGAGGAAATGCAAAACGACATTTCGTGTAGTACTTTTCCTTGTTTTTAAATTTTCGACGACAGTACTTTCCACAACGATGAGATTGAAAACGTAAAACTTGTTGCCTTAAATTGTTTTCTTCAGTAGATTTTGGAACAGCACATGTTGAATACTCTTCAATGAAACTCATCACTGTTTCATCTGAATCTGATCCAAATTTGGGTGCATCTTTAATCCACAACAACATATGTATATGAGGAGCACCTCTCGCTTGATATTCCTTCCTCCAAAAGAAATCCAAAACCTCTCCAAGGGGAGGTTTTTTTTTGTTGGTAATAAAAGACATCATAGCTTCAAATCTATGATTAAAATATCTGCAAACATTCACTGGATCTAAAGAACACAGTTCTCCTGGTGTTTTCAATTCTATATTTGGTATGTTTTCATTTGCCTCCCGTAGAAATTGAAGTAAATCGTCCCATGCATACTCAGCACAGCTAAGAGTGAGGAACCATGTAGGAGTTCCTAAGTTTCTTAGCATACATTTCAATTCTCCATGACGACGAAACCAATACTCGTTGGTTCCACGTTGACATGCCATGAGATTGATTAGCTGAGATTCCAAAATACTGTCTTGCAGATTAACTTTCTCCATAAAGTCCCTTGCACAAACATTCTGCAAATGAGGTCCACTTTTTAATATATGATTAACTGCATAAGAAAGCCCAGACAAATCACTTTCAAACAGTAGATGAAATAAATATGGAATGCATTGACGAAACCTTGGATCTTCTGCATATAATCTTAGAGTCCGGTATTCAGCTGCAGGAATTTGAACTGGTCGATCATCATATCGTCCACCACAACCTGTTGGAAATAATTGTGGAAAACAACGAGCTTCCAAACTTTCTTCCCATACACTAATGGGACTTCCTTTTGCTGCCTTCATTTGAAACAAGTCAATTGCATTTCCCATTACTTCTTTGGAATGCAAAGGATGAACAGTATAATGTTCATATATTTCTTCAGTTCTAGACACATCAACTTTTTCAATTTGACCAACTGAAGAATCACTATCTTCTTCTGTAGCTGTTTCCTCTACTCCAACACTTACATCTTTGTAGTACTCATTGTTTTTAACTAAATACAACGTTGCCTTCTTGACTTTTTTAACATCCACTAAATCTTGCCAAATTTTCTTACTCTTTGTTGGAACCCCATTAACTAGAATAACTAAAGGATCTTCTTCTACTCTTTCTACACCAATTGTATTAATATTTTTCTTTACATCTAGAGGCAAATAAACAACTCTTCCCTTTAATCCTCTCAGTAAATCTGATGGAGGCAATTTCCCTGTCTTAGGCTCCATGCGTACAATAGCCTGAAAAGGATGGACACATTGAATCAAAATAGATTCATAAGTATTTAGATCCATCAATTCAGAAGGAATATCTATCAACTGAAGATTATTATAAACTGCTCTAGCAGGCATTCTATTTTCATTTAATTTTTTCAAACAATAAGTGCAAATACGCTGATCCAAACTCAAATCAAAAGAATTCTCCACCAACAAATAACTTACAAAATCCTCCCATTCACTATTATTTTCCAATTCACTTTTTGCATATAAATCAACTAACCTAGTCTGAATTTTATAATGAGTACGTCGACAACACACACAAGTTACATTAGGCCTCTCACTTGATTTCACCTTAAACTTGATAATTTCCTCATCAAACTTTTCAATACTTGAAATTTGTCCATTATCTTCTGCATTACCATCCATTACTATATCTATTTCTACACTGTCCTCTTTGTTCCCAAAATAACAAAACTCAATTTCTTCACAAATAGTCTTCACATCCACTTCAGATCCATGCAAAAGAGCACTATTTAACTGTTTAAGCTTAAGTGCAGGACTTTTTGCATAATACAACTTCCTCACTAATTTCCTTACGTTATTATGATGCACTGCTAACATCCTAAAATGATGAAAAACACTCCGACAAACTTTTCTAGAAAGACATGCTAGTGAATGCCCTTGCAAACCTGTGCTTTCTCTCACTCTGCAAGGATCTAACTCTTGCAGGATCTTCATTTTTTGTTTGAGACTTTTTTTACTATATGTACGTAAGAAATTTCGAAGCAAATCAATTGATTCCTGTCGCACACTACAAATACTACTGCATTTCCATGTGTACACTGGACCCTTAGTACGTCTCCCTAAAACTTCATCAGCTAACACCTCTTCTGCATCTCTAGGTACAAGTTTCTCTTTTTCCATCACACAACTATCTTTCACCTCATATGCACGACCACTGGTGTCAACCGCATGCACCAAATCATTTTCCTGAAAGTAACTCTCCTCATTAAAAAAAGGCTCAGAACTTGAACTATGCATCCATTCACCAGAAAATACTTCACAAAAATTACTCCGATTAATAATTCTTTTCCATCTACTGTTCGATTTGAAAACATCCATTGCCTTATTAAGTATCCTAATTCTATTGATTATTAAAATAAATAATTTTTTCTTAACTTCAAAAGCCTGATCAACAATCTTTTCTACACTTTTCTTTTTCTTGTAAAAAGCAGCTTTTAGTTTACTTTTCTTTTCATTTTTTAGCAAATTTAAAACTACCCTATTGCGAAACATTCGCCTACGAATGTCCCTAAAAACATTTACCCTTCTATTGCTAACCATTCTCTTCTCTCCTGGTCCAATGGAAACATTTTTTGTGGGCTTCTCTTTCCTTTTTAGATTTGTTGACTTTTTCTGTATATTCACATTAGCAATTTCATTTTTTTTCCTACGACATATGTTGCGAAGAAAAGACTTAATTGGCTTACCAGAAGCTTTTCTGGTGTTTTTTGAAGTAGTTGTTGAAGAGGATTCCATAAACTCTGTTGTTGATGTTCTCCTTTTCCGTATGGTATTTTTGATATTTCTTTGCCTTGAAGGCATTTTTGCTTCCTTTTCAGAAGTTGATTTGAATCTGTTGTTCTGTTAAAAAAACACATGAAAGACCACTATTAGCAAACAACAAAGTAATGTTAAAAAGCAAACAATATAAACAATAAATTGCAACATATTTAAGTTTATACAATAGCAACTCATGGCTTTATTTTTAAAGGCCTTGCGCCACCAGTGCGTCACTTATTACCCATGTTTAAAGTCAAGCATCAGCTGCACATGGCATTCATAAATAAGGGCCAAATGGAAATACCAATCAATTGCACCCAAAAATCGATTTTTCAATAACATGTAAGAAACACTGTGCAGAACCTATGTACAACCAATCAATATCATCAAACAAAGTCAGGGCCTTATTTATGAAAGCCTTGCGCCACCAGTGTGTCACTTATTACCCATGTTTAAAGTCATGCATCAGTTGCACATGGCAATCATAAATAAGGGCCAAATACATATACCAATCAATTGCACCCCAAAATCGATTTTTCAATAACATGTAAGAAACACTGTGCAAAACCTAAGTACAACCACTCAATATCATCAAACAAAGTCAGGGCCTTATTTATGAAAGCCTTGCGCCACCAGTGCGTCACGTATTACCCATGTTGAAAGTCATGCATCGGCTGCACATGGCAATCATAAATAAGGGCCAAATACATATACCAATCAATTGCACCCAAAAATCGATTTTTGAATAGCATGTAAGAAACACTGCGCAAAACCTAAGTACAACCACTCAATATCATCAAACAAAGTCAGGGCCTTATTTATGAAAGCCTTGCACCACCAGTGCGTCACGTATTACCCATGTTGAAAGTCATGCATCGGCTGCACATGGCAATCATAAATAAGGGCCAAATACATATACCAATCAATTGCACCCAAAAATCGATTTTTGAATAACATGTAAGAAACACTGCGCAGAACCTATGTACAACCAATCAATATCATCAAACAAAGTCAGGGCCTTATTTATGAAAGCCTTGCGCCACCAGTGCGTCACTTATTACCCATGTTTAAAGTCATGCATCAGCTGCACATGGCAATCATAAATAAGGGCCAAATACATATACCAATCAATTGCACCCAAAAATCGATTTTTGAATAACATGTAAGAAACACTGTGCAGAACCTATGTACAACCAATCAATATCATCAAACAAAGTCAGAGCCTTATTTATGAAAGCCTTGCGCCACCAGTGCGTCACTTATTACCCATGTTTAAAGTCATGCATCAGCTGCACATGGCAATCATAAATAAGGGCCAAATACATATACCAATCAATTGCACCCAAAAATCGATTTTTGAATAACATGTAAGGAACACTGCACAGAACCTAAGTACAACCACTCAATATCATCAAACAAAGTCAGGCCTTATTTATGAAAGCCTTGCGCCACCAGTGCGTCACTTATTACCCATGTTTAAAGTCATGCATCAGTTGCACATGGCAATCATAAATTAGGGCAAAATACATATACTAATCAATTGCACCCAAAAATCGATTTTTCAATAACATGTAAGAAACACGGCGCAGAACCTAAGTACAACCAATCAATATCATCAAACAAAGTCAGGGCCTTATTTATGAAAGCCTTGCGCCACCAGTGCGTCACTTATTACCCATGTTTAAAGTCATGCATCAGCTGCACATGGCATTCATAAATAAGGGCCAAATACATATACCAATCAATTGTACCCAAAAATCGATTTTTGTTTAACATGTAAGAAACACTGTGCAGAACCTATGTACAACCAATCAATATCATCAAACAAAGTCAGAGCCTTATTTATGAAAGCCTTGCGCCACCAGTGCGTCACTTATTACCCATGTTTAAAGTCATGCATCAGCTGCACATGGCAATCATAAATAAGGGCCAAATACATATACCAATCAATTGCACCCAAAAATCGATTTTTGAATAACATGTAAGGAACACTGCACAGAACCTAAGTACAACCACTCAATATCATCAAACAAAGTCAGGCCTTATTTATGAAAGCCTTGCGCCACCAGTGCGTCACTTATTACCCATGTTTAAAGTCATGCATCAGTTGCACATGGCAATCATAAATTAGGGCAAAATACATATACTAATCAATTGCACCCAAAAATCGATTTTTCAATAACATGTAAGAAACACGGCGCAGAACCTATGTACAACCAATCAATATCATCAAACAAAGTCAGGGCCTTATTTATGAAAGCCTTGCGCCACCAGTGCGTCACTTATTACCCATGTTTAAAGTCATGCATCAGCTGCACATGGCAATCATAAATAAGGGCCAAATACATATACCAATCAATTGCACCCAAAAATCGATTTTTGAATAACATGTAAGAAACACTGAGCAGAACCTATGTACAACCAATCAATATCATCAAACAAAGTCAGAGCCTTATTTATGAAAGCCTTGCGCCACCAGTGCGTCACTTATTACCCATGTTTAAAGTCATGCATCAGCTGCACATGGCAATCATAAATAAGGGCCAAATACATATACCAATCAATTGCACCCAAAAATCGATTTTTGAATAACATGTAAGGAACACTGCACAGAACCTAAGTACAACCACTCAATATCATCAAACAAAGTCAGGCCTTATTTATGAAAGCCTTGCGCCACCAGTGCGTCACTTATTACCCATGTTTAAAGTCATGCATCAGTTGCACATGGCAATCATAAATTAGGGCAAAATACATATACTAATCAATTGCACCCAAAAATCGATTTTTCAATAACATGTAAGAAACACGGCGCAGAACCTAAGTACAACCAATCAATATCATCAAACAAAGTCAGGGCCTTATTTATGAAAGCCTTGCGCCACCAGTGCGTCACTTATTACCCATGTTTAAAGTCATGCATCAGCTGCACATGGCATTCATAAATAAGGGCCAAATACATATACCAATCAATTGCACCCAAAAATCGATTTTTGTTTAACATGTAAGAAACACTGTGCACAACCTATGTACAACCAATCAATATCATCAAACAAAGTCAGAGCCTTATTTATGAAAGCCTTGCGCCACCAGTGCGTCACTTATTACCCATGTTTAAAGTCATGCATCAGCTGCACATGGCAATCATAAATAAGGGCCAAATACATATACCAATCAATTGCACCCAAAAATCGATTTTTGAATAACATGTAAGGAACACTGCACAGAACCTAAGTACAACCACTCAATATCATCAAACAAAGTCAGGCCTTATTTATGAAAGCCTTGCGCCACCAGTGCGTCACTTATTACCCATGTTTAAAGTCATGCATCAGTTGCACATGGCAATCATAAATAAGGGCCAAATACATATACCAATCAATTGCACCCAAAAATCGATTTTTCAATAACATGTAAGGAACACTGCACAGAACCTAAGTACAACCACTCAATATCATCAAACAAAGTCAGGGCCTTATTTATGAAAGCCTTGCGCCACCAGTGCGTCACTTATTACCCATGTTTAAAGTCATGCATCAGCTGCACATGGCATTCATAAATAAGGGCCAAATACATATACCAATCAATTGCACCCAAAAATCGATTTTTCAATAACATGTAAGAAACACTGCACAGAACCTAACTACAACCACTCAATATCATCAAACAAAGTCAGGGCCTCATTTATAAAAGCCTGGCGCCACCAGTGCATCACTTATTACCCATGTTTAAAGTCATGCATCAACTGCACATGGCAATCATAAAAAAGGCCAAATAAAAATACCATTCATTTGCACCCAAAATCGATTTTTAAATAACATGTAAAAAACACTGCGCAGGACTTATATACTAACATACAATTTCACTTCTAAAACATAACTATCTGCTTCCAAATATTCTCCATAGAGAAAATAAATCTCTATCTAAATTAAATGAATCATTACTTACCTTTAGAAATACTTTTGGAGATTGAAAACAGTGTCAGACACACACACCAATTTTTCTTTAGCAGAGGAAAAGGTGTGCTCTCAATACACTGAAACCAAGACTGGCATAGAAAATCTCTATCTTTGTACACATATGCCTTAATTCAACCAATGAAAACTCTTCCCTCACTATTTTCAAACCAACACCCATCCCCCTCTCAAACCTTTCTATCTGTTACCATAGCAACTCCCTCCTAACTGAACTGTAAGGTTCAAAAGTTTATCTTACAATGTTGCAAATTAACTCAGCAAGGATGTTTGACCTGTCAATACAGCAGCCTATACAGGGTATTTTTGCTTTTGGTGACTTTTTTTAAACCATTCAAATTGCTTCTTTCACACAACATAACCATACACCCTAACTTTCAGTTTTCAACTATCTGAATCCACCAATCATTGCTAGTGATTCAAGAGCACAGAAACTCCACAATTATTTTTTTGTGAACTCCTACTGTTCCAACTGCCATTTCATTCCCACACTTCATCTGACTGGACCAGAACCTTCTCACATCATGTACTCTGTTTGGGTTATTGGACATAGCTACATCCACTGGGCTCAAAGGTATGCAGCTAGCAGAAATTTTCATAACCTTGATTTATCAAATGTGGAAATCAAGTGGATTGGCCACAGAGGATTAAAATGTCACCAATTGATACCATTGGTGAAAACCTTTTTGCATCTGCCAGAACCTGACCTTATAATTGTGCACTGTGGTGGAAACGATCTAGGCACATTAACTGGGGTAGGTCTGGAAATGCTATTAAAGGACACCTTTCATCAATTGATGATACTTTTTCCCCACACTGCCTTGGTATATTCCAATATATGCCAAAGACAGAAATGGAACTGGTCCAACCAATTTGGTCCACAATTTGAGAAAGCACGGAAACATGTAAATAAATCTGTTTCTGCTTACATGAGAGACTATGGAATGGGTTCATTATACAATAATAACTTGCGTTACAACATGCAAGACATCTACAGAGGAGATGGAGTGCACTTCTCAGATGAGGGGAATAGAATATTCCTCCTGAATTTAAGAATGTGTATTGGAACCTACTTGTAGGTACCTAAATCAACCACAGAACCCAAAAGCTCTTTTCAGAGCTACCCTAACTCTGATCATTCAAAGCGTTTATTTTTTCCTAACTTTTTTCACTATTTTTCACCAAAGTACGCTTTCGGGTACGCTTAAAGGTGCGCGTACCTGGCGCTTCCCCCGAAAAAAATATCACATATTTTTTTTTTGTTTTCACCTTTATGAGCCTCCTAAGACCCCCTCAGAAAACGTAGAGGGTCAAGAAGTCTCTACTGTGCCCCCTTCTAGCCATACCGAACATTGATTGCCCTCCATCTTGTGACTCGATTGTCCCGAAACACAAAATGGAGGGCTCCCGTTACGCTGCCGGTGCGCGTACTGGAGCGCGCACTAGTAAGCGCAAAATAAAAAAAGGTGGGAAAGTAATTTACGGAAAACCCAATGGAGACACTTTCATCAAATATAGAATACGCCCTACTACATAGCAGTCCCTACCATTTGCCCAAATTTGGTAAAATTCCATTGAGACATTTAGGCTACAGGCCTGTCTAAATATCCTGAGGTAAATTACATGACAAAAACACACTTGTAATGTTAGAATTTACAACCAATTAAAAAGTATCTCTCATTTTCTACGATTATTTCCTGACGTTTGATTGGTTAAGTACAACAATATATATAAAAGAAGAGAGGGAAACACAGCCATTTTGACTACTGCTTCCTGAAGTACACTTGAAAACAAATTTCACTGACAACTTCAACTAATTTCTCTAAGGTAACTTCTAATTATGGAAGTATATTGTACACGTTAAGTTTATTTCTTAAAAAATATTCTGTTAGTGATATGCTATCCCTCTTTAATAGTTAGAGATAGAGATAGACTTCTATGTAATAGTTATGGATTGAGTTAGGCTTCTCTGGTATACTAGCTCTACTAATATAGTTAATTTATATGCAATTTTCAGAAAGAAAATGGAAGGAGAAAATAAGGCAAATGATACTTCTATCAAAGTAAAGGTGGAAAAACCAGAAGATGAAAAAAAAGAAGTTGATTTCATGGATGACTCTTTGGATGAACAGTTTATAGAATGTTTGGAAGAAATTGAATCATGTACATATAATTATGAGGAAATTCCGGACAATATTATGTTAGAAATTTTATTAAATTATGAAAAAGAATCAGAGGAATAAATTTATCTTTAATAATTTCAATTGTTTCAGACAATATTCTTTTTTATATGTAATTCATGAAGTATTACCAAAAATGTTTAAAATATAAAGTGAGACTTATAGTATACTGTTCAACTATTTTTCTGTTACATAGTAAGTTTACTCATAGTTACTACCTTTCTCCCACTATATTATCTCATATGAATATTTTACACCTCATTTTCATAAGTGAACAGGACAGACTACTCATGATCCCCTAGAAATTCTCAGGGAGTGCTTAAAAGATCTGTTTCTCCTTTCCAGACAGACTATATTATGAATTCCTTATACCACAAAAAATACAATAACAACATGCAAGATGTCTACAAAGAAGATGGTGAACATTAAATTTAAGTCTCTTCATTAGTACCTACATGTAGGTACTTACATAAAATAAACAAATAAAAAAAAAAAACAATTCATAAACATACAATTTTTGAAGTGATTATTTTTCCATAGTACCCTCCCCGATACGCTCCCCGGTGCGCGCACCAGGCGCTTCCCCCGCGAAAATCGAAAAAAAAAAAAAAATTTTTGAGGCCCCGCGGGGCCCTTTAATGGCCCCCATATCAAACCTAGGGGGTCAGGGGGGGTCTACCCTGCCCCCTTATGGTCAATTCCACCCTTTGTTTTTGCCACCTCTTATGACTAGATTTTACCGATAGACAAGATGGCGGCCGCTCCGGACTGTTTAGAATGTTTACAGACAACTGAGAGCCAATCAGCTTTCTGCGCGCAAGTCGCGTGTCGCGCCCGGAGCGCTCACCGGTGCGCGCACCCGAGAGCGCCTATAGATATATATATTTTTTTGAACGTTAATTTCTCAAAATCCACTGAAGCACATATCTTGAGACATAGCAAAGGCACATCGGGCTACCAGTCCCTACAATTTTGCCAAGTTTGGTGGAAATCCATTCAGCCGTTCGGGCTAAAAGTGAAATCGACCGCCCTATGGAAATTAACATGGGGAAAACGCGTTTTGGGACCCCCCTTTTATCTCGGCCCCCGCTTGACGAATCCCCCCCAAACTTTCAGGGAAGGACCGGACCGCCATGAGACCATTTTCCTGAAAATTTCAGGCAGATTCGTCAACCGGCGCCAAAGTTATTCAAAATAGAATGTTGAGATTTAACATTGAAAATTATCCTAACTATAACTACCTACTGGCGACCGCCAGTAGGTAATATATATATATATATATATATATATATATATATATATATTACCTACTGGCGGTCGCCAGTAGGTAGTTATAGTTAGGACCTAGTTTCCATAGGAAATCCTCAACATTCTATTTAGATTAACTTTGGCCCTGGTGGATGAATCTTTGCGAATTTCTCAAAGAAGATGGCTCAGTCCGTTGCGCTCCTTCCCTAAAAGTTTGGGGGGGATTGGTCAAGTGGGGGCTGAGATAAAAGGGGGGTCCCAAAACGTGTTTTCTCCATGTTATTTTCCATAGGACCTTTAGACTCGGCTACAGGTCGAACGGGTGAATGGATTTACAAGGAATTTGGCAAAACTGTACAGTCCGGCTCGCAGATTACGCTTTTTTTGGAATGGTGTAAATCCGTTCAGTAGTTGCTGAGGAAAAAAAAATTAAAGTCAATTATATATCTATACGCGCGCACACGTGCGCGCACCCAAACGGCTGCGCGCGCGAGCGGAATTTTGCTGCGTGACGTCTGTTAACGTTCGATTCGAAGGAAATCAGGAAGTGTTGACCGCCATTTTGTCATTGCGAGTAAATATATTGTTGATTTCAAAGCGTTGGTATATGGAAAGGGGAGAAGGTAGAGATTGTTTTGCTGCGTAGGTTTTCTCAGGGTGTGCAGTAAGGCCCTTAAAGGCGAAAATATATATATATATATTTTTTTTAAGTTGCGTGGTGCGCGCATTCGGTCGCGCACACCTTTTTACTAGAGTGTGAAAATGGAGATAAATCAGTAGTTTGAGTGCTTAGATATAAGGTGGCTCTGAAAAGAGCCCTTGTGTTAATTGAGTGTTTTCTGTATTTATAAGTAAGTACCGATGCAGAGCCTGATGTTGCAGAGGAAGATTCTGTTTCCCTCATTCGTGAAATGAACACCGTCTCTCCTATAGACGTCTTGCATGTGGTATCGCAAGTTGTTGTGGTAAATAGAACCCATGCTATAATCTCTGAGGAACGCAGAAACAGATTTATTTACATGTCTCCTTGCTTTCTCAAATTGTGCACAATGTTGATTGGGCCAATTCCATTTCTGTCTTTGGCATATATTGGAATATACCAAGGCAGATCGAGGAAAAAGTGTCATCAATTGTCGAAAGGTGTCTTTTAGAAGCATTTCCAGACCTACCCCAGTGATTGTGCCTAGATCGTTCCCACCACAGTGCACAATTATAAGGTCTGGTTCTGGGAGATGCATAAAAGTTTTCACCAATGGAATCAATTGGTGACATTTCAATCCTCTTTTGGAAATCCATGTTATGTGTACATTTGGTAAGCTGAGGTTGCAAATTCGTCTGCTTACTGCATATTTTTCACTCCAGTGAATATAACTGTGTCCTATTAGCCAGACCTTCATTTTCAAGGGATTTGTAGTCGTCCTCCGATCGGTTCTGGAAGTGGAATGGTAGTTAGAAGTTGAAATTCTAAATAAAGAAAAAGGAAGAGGCTGGGTGTGGTTTAAAAAATAAAAATGATTGGTTGATTGTAAGAAGTGGAGATTGAACAGTACGTTGCATGTTAATGTTTATGTTAAACGAAAAGTACTATTGGGTGTGAAAAAAAAGACATGTAACAGAGCTGTGGATTGGCAGGTGTTTCTGGAGGGAAAACAGTGTTGTTACTTTGCTGTAGAACGTTGAGATATGAACTTTTGACCTGTGCCTTCAGCCAGGTGCAGAATGAGGTGTTACCATGGAAACAGCCAGAGATGGCAGTGGGTGATGGGTGACTTTTATGTGACATTGAAAATATTGTGAGGGAGAACCAACTGAAATGTAAATGCTTACGTTACACGCTCCGCATTGCTTCCGGGAAGCTGCGCTTCGCGCCTCGCGCACCGGAGCACTTCCGGGTACGTTAACGCGGCGCGTCATATGACGGATTACGCAACAACGCGATACGTCGTTGGGGCTCCACCGGAACTGATCGAATTGGTAGTCTACAGTGTTTCTGGATGTTTCAGACTGAAGCTGGCGTCAGCATGAGAGCACCCCGTGGCTACGTCGTGGCCATTCCGCGAGCAATCATGGCAGTTGCTCCGCACCGGAAGTCTGCAGGAGTCGGGGGCCTCGGTGACTCTTGTAGAATTTTCAAGGCTGAGGGGACGCTTTTGGGAATGGGGCTCATGCCCTAGCAGTCTGTGGAGGCCCAAGTCTGTGGAGCCGACCGCCATTTCCTGAGCTCCGTGGCAGCCGCCTGTCGCTGTATCGGAAGAGTGGGTGTAATTCAGCCGGATGGCGGGTGAGACGGTGTAATAGCAAGAGCAGGCGTAATTCAGCTGGCCGAGCGAGGCACTGTGCCGCAGGAGCAGGCGGAACTCAGCTGGCCGAGTGAAGCGCTGGGGTGTAGCTAAGAAACCTCCACCTGGTGAGGTGGGAGAGGCTCGTTCGCGCCGCCTCTCCCTTCCAGTGCACCCCACGCCGTCTCCTGGCGCAGGTATATGTGATGGTCGGACCAGGGCACCGCATGACGTGTCTTCAGGTCAAACGGATTGTGGGACAAGGTCCAGAATGGAAGAGGCATCAAAAGGCAAGAAGTTCCGCCTGACCCCGGGAGCCGGCCGCCTATGTCGGGGGGATCTCAGGCCATACCGGGGGAACAAGACTTGGGGAGGGGGCAGGAGCCAAGCGCCCCCTCCGAGTCCGCGTTTCTTGGACCCTGAAGTATGGCACTCAACATTCAGAACTTATGACATTTGTGCAAGGCAGGGACATCGAAGCCTCTCAGGGACCAAGTATATCCAGCGTCCTTCATACAGAAGGTGGTGGGGGTGGCGGCATTAGCAAGGCATCCCCCCACACAACTTGTCGGACCCTGAAGTATGGCTCTCAACATCCAGAACTTATGACATTTGTGCAAGGCGGGGACATCGAAGCCTCTCAGGGACCAAGCATATCCAGAGTCCTTCCTACAGAAGGTGGTGGGGGTGGCGGCATTAGCAAGGCATCCCCCCACACAACTTGTCAGACATGACCTCTGGATGTACTGGGTGTTCAATTTCAGAATTGAAACTACTAAGAAGCAATTAGAAGTGTTGTTTTCATGTTGCAGTAGGCTGCCATGTAAATAGTTATTTAATAAAACGTTTTATCCTGTTACTTTGCTGGTGTGTTGTATATATTTATAATATTTGCATAGTGTTTGTCGTTATTTTGGGCGGGGTGGGCGGCGGAGCCGAGCTGTCTTGCAGCTATCATGGCGTCGAGCTCGGTTCCTCTCTCTAGTTTCAGGTTTTTTCTAACAATTTATATGTTATCGTTTGCTAGCACGATACAGCGGATAGTTCGCATTTTATATATATGTCCTTTTTATAAGGGGGGTCCTCCGGTGGAGTCGAACGATCTACCTCTAATAAACGGTCCGGGTTGAAACAACTACCAACAAACGGGGCAGAGATAGGCATGATGGGTTACAAAGGGGACAAAAGTGTGCACTACCTATCCTTCACTATCTGCAAAAACTAAACAGAGTATTGCGACTTTATGCTTATTTGTGAACAGAGAATGACCCAAAGAGAACCAATTTCGAACAATCATAGGCCATTGGTAGTGGGCAGAGAGGCCATGACACAGAAAATGGCTGTTACTTACGTGCATGATGGGGCCTAAAAGGGACTAGATGGCGTGGCTACTGTTTCGCGACTTTCCCTTTACTTTTAACAATGGTTGTGGTGAACATAAATGAACGCCGCTTATGTATACCTAATTTTAGTCATTTTCCACAAAAAAGCTTTTGATATTTGCTATTAAAAAACCAAAGAAAATCACTGAAAAAACTATAGGTTATAGACCATATATAGTTAAATATCTGAAGTCCATCTCTGCACTCGATGGAGATACAGGTCGTCGATCAGAAGATGTGCTGGCCACCTCTAATGGTAATAGCGTGGCCAGGGCTCTTGTCGTTGCCTCTGCAAATTGCAGAGGGTGCACTTGTTTGACATGACGCACCATGGTATGTATGGAAAAGGAATATTTTTTTGCTGGATTTCTTCTTGAGAGAACCAAGTCACATATCGTGCAGGTTACTTTTGGTGCATTCACTTTCTTTTGATCTTCAGGATAAGTGAAAAATTGCCAGATGAAAGATTTATTTTTTCTTATTAAAGGTAGTCGATCATTTTGGTCAGATTCGGAAGATGAATGAGATACGGTAGCCATTTCACCAAAGTCTTCCGAAAGATGTAGGACGTTGTTCTCTCTTGAGAGTAGAAAAGATAGTGAGGGAAGTGGGTGGAGTGCTGCGTGTAAATTCCAGAATTGAAAGTATTAAGAACCAATTGAAAGTGTTGTTTTCATGTTGCAGTAGGCTGCCATGTAAATAGTCATTTAATAAAACGTTTTACCCTGTTAATTTGCTGGTGTGTTGTGTATCTTTATAATATTTGTCGTTATTTTGGGTGGGGTGGGCGGCGGAGCCGAGCTGTCTTGCAGCCATCATGGCGTCGAGCTCGGTTCCTCTCACTAGTTTCATATTTCTCATGAGGGGTTGTTCCTAATTTTTCTATTTTAGCGAGGTCAAAAAAATATCTCATCAGTGGCCTACTGATTTTGCTCGATTCCTTTTGTTTTTTCTAACAATTTATATGTTATAGTTTGCTAGCACGGTACAGCGGCTAGTCTGCATTTTATATATATGTCCTTTTTATCAGGGGTGTCCTCCGGTGGAGTCGGACGATCTACCTCTAATAAATGGTCCGGGTTGAACCAACTACCATCCTGATTTTGTATATCTTCTGAGCTGGATTTAAGCACACAATTGTTAAAGTATGAAACGTTTTATATTTCTAAAAAAATTACTAAGGTGTGTACATCCGGTAACGCACGAAAGTTTAAAAAGACATTCGGCTCCATTTACTGAAAAGTTTCATAAGAATAAAAAAGAAGTCTAGGTACAGTCTCTTTGACGTACTATAAGTTCTTTGAGGGGTGTATGAAGAAATTCAATAAGTGCAAATCGCTGACCATGTCATGAGTGATGTAATATGTGACGTCATCAGCAATGCATTGCACGCGCAAGTTATAGTGAGTCCAACTAACTATAACGTGGAATTTCATTGGTTTTATGTCAGTAAAATTTCCAGCTAACTATAACATGTGTCAAACCTATGGTTTTTTCAGTGAATTTCATAGGTTTTTTAAATGCTACTTCCTAACTATAACGTGTGTAAAACCTATGGTTTTTTCTGTGAATATATATATATATTCAATGAAAAAACCATTGGTTATAGAACATATATAGTTAGGAATTTGCATTTACAAAACCTTATTTTACTCGCATAAAACCATTGAAATTCCATATATAGTTAGATGCGCTAACTATATATCGCGCACCCGCAATCCACTGCTGATGATGTCACATATTACATCATTCATGACATGGTCAGTGACATCACTGATGACATCACTGATGCCATCTCAAATGACATCACTGATGACATCTCAAATGACATCACTGATGACATCACTGATGACAACATCCAGTGACTGTATGTTTCTGTAAAGTTAAAACATGTCTTACATTTTGAAGAATGAGTGGATGTATAAGTGTCTGGATGAAGGATTTAGTAGGTGCATGACTGACTGTATGAGTGAGTGATTAAATGTGTCTCACTAAGTGCATGGGTTAGTGACTGGGTTTTAATTTGTGCATCATTATATCTGTTGTTCTACAAACTGCTGCATATGTTGATCAGTAGCTATATGAGTAACTGTATGGGTTATTCATTGGTTGTCCAAGTATTTGTATGGGAAACTGACTCTGTGTGTATGGGTGGCTGGGAGGTGTGTGACTGTACATAGATGTGTGAGTAGTTGATTCACTATATGTATGGGTTCAAAAGTGCATGTGGAAACAGCTGTATGGGCGGTTGACTGTGCATGAGAGTATTAGTGAGTGAATGGATATCTCAGTGCTACATGTCAAAGTAAGTACATATGTAAAACACAGTACATGTGAGAGTTGACATATATAAATAACTGTACATAAGAGCCAGTGAATGTGTGAGTGGCTGTATGGATCATTGTGAATAAGTATCAGGGATTGTATAAGAGAGTAAATATGTGTTATTATATGTTTGAATTAGTAAGGTGTGTATAACTGTATAGTTGAGAAAATGGAGGTGTGATAGATTTTTTGCATAACTGACTAGGTGTGTGAGTAACTCCATGGATGAGTGACAGTCTGTGACTGTCTGTTTACACTGATTGTATCTAAGGTTATATTAGAGTCTGAAGAGGTTCGTGGTATTATCACATGAATGATATCATCAGAGATATGATCCGTCATGTCAAACGAGATGAGTGATGTCATCAGTGATGTCACTGACCATGTCATGAATGATGTAATATGTGACATCATCAGCAGTGGATTGCGGGTGCGCGATATATAGTTAGCGCATCTAACTATATATGGAATTTCAATGGTTTTATGCGAGTAAAATAAGGTTTTGTAAATGCAAATTCCTAACTATATATGTTCTATAACCAATGGTTTTTTCATTGAATTTTCAAGGTTTTGTAAATGCAAATTCCTAACTATATATGGACTATAACCTATGGTTTTTTCTGTGAATTTCATTGGTTTTTTAAAAGCTAACATCTGTAGCTGTAAAATGTATTCTACTTTAAAACCCAAAATATATTTTAGATGTTTATTGATAATTTTTATTGAAATATTTTTTTTCTTCGCTTCCGGTAAGCGAACCGGGAAGCTTTCCGTTAGCTCATCTTGATGCCGCGATCTAGTACGCGAACCGGTAAACGTTACGTTAGCGGAACTGTGACGCGTCGCGGAAGCGCGACGTATCATTGTCGCGTAATGCGTCTTATGACGCGCCGCTTTAGCGCTCCCGAAAGTGCTCGGGACCGCGAACCGGAAACGATGCGGGACGCGGCGCGCACCGCGTAAATTGAGCGGAACAAGTCATGTGACTTGTTTATCAAAGTTTTCATTGGTTCATTTCACTTTTGGTTTCCAAATGATGTATGACTAGGTCATGTGACCTAAAAATAACACTTTTCATTGGTTCAGAACTTTTGCTTTTCGAAAATCACGTAAACCCCTTCTTCTTTCCTCACTCTGACTTTCATCTTGGTGAGAGAAAGACCATTTTCCATTTTGATTGCAATGGCTTCTATCTTTGCTTCAGCTGGTGGACCCCCACCACCACCTCAACCTCCTCATGACAAGAGAGGACCACCATCTCAATTCATCTCAAACAGAGAGGAGGAAGAAGACGACTTAGAAGAAGAGGACACTGATGAACCTGAATTTATTCAGGAGTTGCCCCGTGTTTCCGGAAGGAAAACAAGTTTCATTTGGCAATTTTTCTCAATTCCTCGAGGGGAGAAGAAGGTTAATGCCAAATATGCCACCTGCCTAATTTGCAAAAAAAGATTATCTCGAGGCACAGAGAAAAAGTATAGTATGGGCAACTATACTATGCATCGCCATATGGTCAGGTGGCATCCATTAAATTACAGCCGGGCAGAGTTAAGGGATCTGCAAGATAATCCCCCGACAACTCCTGTGGCCAAATCAACTTCTAATATATCTTTGACTGTAAGAGAGGCACAGGAAACTGTGCCAAACATACAGCCAAACTTCAAGCACATGAAGTTAACGTGCATACATTGTGGTGCTATGCTCTCATGTGGCAACATGAGCGTAAACTTAATCAACTTGGTGTTTGATAACCATAACTGCCCTAACCCACCCAAGCAGTAATTTTTTCTTTGCTCCTGTTGAGCCCTTTTCAATGCCTGTTTTTTTGTTGTTTCCCCTCCATGAAAAACACAAAAAAACATAAAACTGTTCTAAAAATACAAAAAAAACAAAAAATGTTCTGAAAAAAAAAAATAAAAAAATAAAACAACAAAAACATTAAAAAAAAGTTCTTTTCAGAACTACCTCCCCTTTCAAATAAAATTGCTAGAATGTTTAGCACTCTAGCAAGCTCTATTTCTTTTGGTTCGCTTCAAGTTCGCTGCCCGGTTCGCGAACTTGAAGCGAACCAAAAAAATATTTAAAAAAAAAAAAGAAGAGTTAGTATAAGGGAAGTAAACAGAGAGTAATGTAAAAAGAAAGACAGCTATAGAGAGTAAATCAGAGATAGTGTTTAATAGATCTATTTATTAATTCAGGATGACGATAAGGTGTGATGTCTCGTGAGGTTTGTTTAAGGTGAGACCTACTCAGGGTTACAGATCAATTTTACACTTGTTGAAGAATACAGAGCAGATAAAGCATGTGAAGGCCTACCAATGAAGTAAATCATATCCTCTTATTACATCATTCATGACATGGTCAGTGACATCATCAGCAGTGCATTGCGGGTAAAAAGAGTAGAAAACATTTACCTTATAATTCTTGTTACCTTTTTTAAATATTTTTTCATACTTTCAATCTGTAAAAGAGAGAACAAACATTTCCAAAAAAATTACTACATGTATTTAAAAATTACAAAAGAAAAGGGAAAAGGTTCAAGAAGAAACACTTTTTCAACAATTTTGACATTTACAGAAGCCTCTGCTTCTCTACGTCCCCTACACAATCCTAAAGATATATATTTTAAATAAACAGTATCTTCATGCTGATGAACTGAGACCTATTTTGGAACATGGTACTTCTTTTGCACTGCTGATGTCTCACAATAGTGATGCAATAGCAGCGCAGAAAAGATGTAAAGCCATCATAAAATTGTGTCTAATATTTTAAATGATAGTTTCAGGATGCAAATAAGATGTGTGCTTTGAAGAGCTTTCTTTGAGGTGAGGCCTATTCCTTTTTTTTAAAAAAACAGTACCCGGAACTACAGCACTATAAGCATTAAAATTGACACTTACAGAAGACTCAGTTTCTCCATATCTACCTCACATTTCTAAATGTATATCATAAGTACAAACAGAAGAACATTAATTATACATGTTATATGGTTTATTTTTGCTGTTCTCAGAATGTATCAAATTTCACTTAAATCAGTGACTTGAAGGTATTCATCATGTAACAGCGGGGAAAAAAAAACACAATCAAAATGACTGTGTTTAAAAAACCCATACAACCTAAGAAATCTGATTTTAAAACTCCTTAAAATTAACTTACTTTCAATGACGTCGAAGGATCTCCTGTGAACAGCATTCACTCTGTTGTACTATAAATATTTTCAGCCCGCCACTTTCTGAAAGAAAACCTCCATCGATACGAAAAATATGTTACATAGAAGAAAAGACTTCTCTCATTCTATCACATGTTTCCACTAGGCCAAATCATGTTGCCGCAATTCGCTACTCTTGTAATTCTTCCAATCAAATCCCGACATTTTCTATTTTCGCAACTTTCAAAAAGAATACATTTAAGATTATTTTCACAATCCTGGACTACTAATATCTTACCCTTCTTTGTCACTCATGTTCTCCTTTTCCTATGACACTGATACTGCTTACTATGAAGCAGACTTACTTACATCAGGTTTATATAGTTGGATTTTTAAATTGACATTATAATTAAAAGTTTTGGACCAATAATCTAGACAGCATTGCAGACTTACATTCCCTCTACTTCATGAACCTTTTGCAATTCTTCACAGGAAATCCCGAGATTCTTTCATTAAAATTTTGGTTTTAAAAACACCAGGTAAGAATTTTTAAGGTCAAACGGCAATTTTTTCTTGAAAGTTACAACGGAATCATTGCAGAATGACCAGCCGTTTCGAGACTTTAAATAAGCTGTATAATGTCCTGATGTTGTTGAAGGACCATCGTGATAGATAATTGCTACAGTTACAAAAGTCCTTCCTGATATTGAAAGCTGAGAAGCCACAAATTTTTTTATTAAAGTTGACAATTTTGATCCATCAGGCCTACATCGTTGAATCATTAAAATGACATACTGTCCATATCTACGTATAAATAATGTTGACATCATTTCAGATTTACATTGGCTACACTCCATGTTGTGATCCGCTGCATTTACTAGCTTATTAAAGGAGACTGATTTACTGTCTGGCAAAGTTAAATATATAAATCTTTCAGAGTCTACACTAGTAGTACTTGATACCCTACAATTCTCGCAGTCTTGCTGCCATTGATAAGAAAGCCCAAACAGGTGATCTACATCTACACCCTCATCTTGCAATACATCAAGCATATACATTAAAAACTCCTGACAATCTTGCTGATTATTTTCAGAGAAGTCTGTTTGCCCTGAACATTCATTTAACAGATAACGAACTTCAGACACACTTTCTACTTTTGTTCGATCAGTGCTACATTTCTCGAAAACAGAATTCAATAAACAGCATAAAATTTGTTCTGAATTCAACAGAATCTGTTCTTTTAAACTCTCTAGTGAAAAGAGAACATTAACCACTACATTTGCATAGCAGTTGACACCAGAACTGTTTTCAAATTGAAAACCGACAACATCTTCAACAGAATCCACTTTCTTTCTGCTAACAATTTTCGGTTCATTGACTTTTAGTCTTTTTGCAACAACCTCCCTACTATTACTGATATTTCTACGTTTGCGGCCTACCACACGTTTCTCAAACAAAGGATATTGAGGCAAATGTGGCGCATACTCTCTTCTTAACCTATTGTATTCCTTAACACAATCTAGATCCGCACAAATGTTTGTGACATCAAAGTCAATCAAGTACAATCCTGATAAAGTTCTAACTCGTGACAATGCCACATATGCCATACCCTCCTTGAACACAGAACTGCCAATATTCACCAATGCACTGTCTACACTTAAACCTTGCGATTTATGAATTGTTACCGCATATGCCAAGCAAACAGGAAACTGTTTACGGCGAACATATAAGTCTTTAACAAGCAAAAACCTAGCAGAACAACGACCAATTAGCTGTACTTCCTCAATGCCATCAAATTTAATTTTTAAAAATTCTATTCCATCTCTATTTCTGTACTTCTCAAAATCAACAACATTACCCATTGATCCATTTACCAGACCTCTTTCAACATGTAAATTTCTTCTCAAAATGATTCGGCAATTTAAACACACATTCAAAGTCTTTTCAAAACCCGCTGTTTTAGATATAGTCTTCTCTAATGAATCCAATTTTGATTTCAAATTTTCTGACAAAATAATTGTTGATCCCATGTGCTCTATTTTGTCAATAGCTTCAAGTTTCACAATCTCTTGCTTTTCTAAATTCAACATTTTGTTGTTGAAGATGGCACATTCTGCAAGAGTTGGCATCAAACATATTCCGGATTTCTTCTCAGTAATTTTCTGAAAAATATTCTCAGCCACAATCTCTTGTTCGGGATATAAATTTGAAAGTAATCGTGCATTTAAAGCTTCTTTTCCATGCTCGGTCACTTTTCCAATTCTAATATCTTGTAGAATATTCTTGTAATCTTCATCTTTTGCCTGACGCATATTTTCATGCAGTTCAGCATAATTGAAGTTTAACCATATGTTGACGTTGCCAATGCTCCCTAGGCACTTCCTGGTATCTTCATGCGTGAGTATTTTGAACACAGGTTCTCCTTTTACTGGTGTCAGCTGCAGAAGATCTCCGAAAACAATGATGTGTTTGCCACCAAATAACACATCATATTCAGTTTTAAGTACTTCTTGCATTCTCAAATGCACAAAGGCAAGCATGACATTGGAAACCATGCTTACTTCGTCAATGATAAGTAGTTTCATTTTCCTCAAGACTCTTGAAACTTCACAGCAAGCATCCCCAGATAACTTGTGATATTGTAATTTGTTGTCATGCTCCACCGGCAGCATCAGTAGACGATGCAAAGTAATACCTTTAATGTTATGTGCTGCAAGTCCAGTAGGAGCGGTGACAACACAAGACAGCGATGACTCAGTCCTTTCCTGCAGATAGCATGAAATTGCTTTAATGAGGAAACTTTTTCCAGTTCCCGCTTCTCCACTCACATACAGTAGGACAGGCTTCAACGATGTACATGAGCACTCTTTCTTCTCATGACTTAATCCATGCTCAATTTGCTTGGTAACTTCATCATATATTTTCCTCTGCTCAACGTTGAGTTGTTTTTCCAAGTCTTCTAAGTTAACTGAATCCTCCTGAGCATGTGCCATGGCTCTTTCCACTTCATTCATAGCAGTGGCAGCTTCATTTTCGATAATAGGTCCGCCAAATGAATGTTGACTCAATGAAACAGAACTCTGACTGTCCTGAGAACTGTCTCTGGCAATCTCGGCTGCAATCGTTGCTTCCTGCTCAATTTCCAAAGTTAGCATTTCTTGATATTTGGGAAAAGCAGGACATTCTATGCTATCCTTAGCAGCAGTGAAAGAGTCTTCATAACAGAGGAAATCTCCAAGCAGTTCCTCTTCTGCACGCCAAGGCTTGAAAAGTTGCAAAAGTGCTAAATAGAAAAACTCCTTTTTTTCTGAAGATTCGAAACTCAATTTTCGATGGTTTACTAATTGGCATTTTCTTTGCTTGACCAGGCATCCCTCACTTCCAATTACAGCATACACTCCTTTCTCAATATCTTCTTTGATGTTCCTCTTGAATATATAATTTTGTAGAACCTCATATAGACAAACATTCTCAAGGTGACTGCTTCGATTTGGATAATATGTATCCAACATGTTGGTCTTCAAAATGTCGGTACTGTTTGGTTCCTTTTCTGCCAAATATTCAATTTCCCGGACAGGTTTTAGAACCCGATTTCGCGTTGCAGCAAGACCAAGACTCGCCCAAACAATACTCCTGGATTTGGCATAGAGACTTGCTGAAGACAATCGATCTGAACATTCGTAAGCTCCGATTTCTCGATGCGACAACATCTTCAGACTGAAACTGTACAACTTCTTGCTGAGGCTCTTTTCATGGGAAATGTCCTCCCACATATCCTTCAGTTCTGTCTTTTCTTTTTTGGTGATGTAAGATGTCACATACCGAGCCACAGCCATACAGTTGTCACCCACAAACTGTATATCCATGTTAGCATTCCACATGGACAAAATCACTGGGTTGTAGTCGTTGATGTACTTGGACTCTTCATTCCTTTTCAAATTGTATGTATTTTTGGGTGATTTCCTCGTCACATTATGTCGCAGTGAAGACATCAAACTGTTCACTTTTCCTTTAGAAATCACCGGTCGTGAAAAGTTGAAACGACATTTGGTGTAGAACTTGTCCTTGTTTCTGAATTTACGACGACAATACTTTCCACAACGATGGCTTTGGAAACGTAGAACTTGTTCTCTTAGGCTTTTCTTCTCCGTTGCGTTTGGAACAGCACACGTAGAATACTGTTCTATGAAATTCATCACTAAGTCATCCGGATCTGTTCCAAATTTAGGTGCATCCTTGATCCACAACAACATATGTATATGAGGAGCACCTCTTGCTTGGTACTCCTTTCTCCAGAAGAAATCCAACACCTCTCCAAGAGGTGGATTCTTCTTATTTGTGATGAAAGACATCATAGCTTCAAATCTATGATTGAAGTACCTGCATACATTCACAGGATCCAAAGAACACAGTTCTCCAGGTGTCTTGAATTCAATGTTTTTAATATTTCCATTTGCCTCTCGTAGAAATTCAAGTAAGTCTTCCCAGCCATACTCGGCACAGCTCAGAGTGAGGAACCATGTCGGAGTTCCTAAGTTCCTCAGCATACATTTTAAATCACCATGACGACGGTACCAGTACTCATTAGTACCACGCTGACACGCCATGAGATTAATTAAGTGAGAATCCAAAATACTGTCTTGGACATTGACTTTACGCATCTGTATACCACTTTTTAAGATGTGGTTCACTGCATATGACAGTCCAGACAGATCGCTTTCAAACAGGAGATGAAACAAATAGGGAATGCATTGACGAAACCTAGGATCTTCTGCATACAATCGTAAAGTCCGGTATTCAGACGCAGGAATTTGATGAGGTCGCTCATCATATCTTCCTCCTCGACCTGTGGGAAATAGCTGTGGGAAACACCGAGCTTCCAAACTTTCCTCCCAAACACTAATGGGACTCCCTTTAGCTTGTTTCATTTGAAACAACTCAATAGCATTCCCCATGACTTCCTTGGAATGCAAAGGATGAACACTATAATGTTCATATATTTCTTCACTTTTAGAGGCCTCTACTTTCTCAATTTGGCCAGCACACAAATCGCTATCCTCTTCATCACTTACTTCCTCTTCTGCAACATATACATTCTTATAGTACTTATTATTTGTCTTCAAATACACTGTTGCCTTTTTGACTTTCCTAACATCCACTAAATCTTGCCATATTTTCTTATTCTTTGTCGGAACCCCATTAACTAAGATAAGCAGAGGTTCCTCTTCCACTTTTTCTATTCCAATTGTTCAAATCTAGAGGCAAATAAACAACTCTTCCCTTTAATCCTCTCTGTAAATCTGCTGGAGGCAACTTCCCTGTCTTTGGCTCCATTCTTACAATAGCCTGAAAGGGATGGATACTTTGAATCAAAATACATTCATAAGTATTTAAATCCTTCAATTCAGAAGGAATCTCAACCAATTCCAGATTATTATGAACTGCCCTAGCAGGCATTTGGTTTTGGTTTAATTTATTACAACAATAAGTACACACACGTTGATCCGATCCTAAATCAAAATAATTTTCTACCATCAAGTATGTGGCAAAATCCTTCCATTCACTATTATTTTCCCTTTCACTTTTTGCATATAAATCCACTACCTTAGTCTGATTCTTATAATAAGTGCGTCGACAACATACACAAGTGAAATTAGGCCTCTCACTTGATTTCATCTGAAAAGTGGCAATTTCCTTCTGAAAATTATCTGTACTGGAAACCTGTACATTATCTTCAACATTACCCTCTACTTCAGGGTCAATTTGAACATTCTCATCTTTACTACTAAAGTAACAAAACTCAATTTCTTCACAAATATTCTTCACATCTATTTCAGAACCATGCAAAAGAGCAGCACATAATTGTTTAAGCATAATTGCTGGACTCTTAGCATAATACAACATTCTCACTAATTTTCTCACTTTATTATGATGCACTGCTAGCATCCTGAAATGATGAAAAACACTCTGGCATACTCTCCTGGAAAGACAAGCCAGTGAATGACCACGCAAACCTGTCATTTGTCTCACTCTGCAAGGATCTAAATCTTGCAACAACTTCATTTTCTGCTTCAAACTTTTCTTATTAAATGTCCGTATAAAATCACAAAGCAAATTGATGGAAACCTGTCGCACACTGCAAATAAAACTACACTTCCAAATGTACACAGGACCCTTAGGACGTCTTCCTAAAACCTCATCACTTAGCACCTCTTCTGTCTCTGTTGTCACAAGTTTTTCTTTTTCAACTGGACAACCATCCTTCACTTCATAAGCTCGACCACTGGTGTCAACTGCAAACATCAAATCATTATCCTGAAAATAACTCTCCTCATTAAAAAATGCCTCAGAACTTGAACTATGCATCCATTCTCCGGAAAAAACTTCACAAAAGTTACTACGATTTACTACTCTCTTCCATCTACTGTTTGTTTTGAAATCAGAAATTACCTTGCTTAGTTTCCTAATTCTATTGATTACCAAAATAAACAACTTTCGCTTAATTTCAAAAGCATGATCAATAATTTTCTCTACATTTTTCTTCTTCTTATAAAATGCCACTTTCTGTTGGCCTTTTTTAATATTTCTTAATAAATTAACTATTATCCTGTTACGGAACATTCGTTTTCGAATGTCCCTAAACTGTTGTTTCCTTCTACTATCATGCACAGAGTTATCTCTTCCTCTACCAGTAACATTTTTGATGGGTCTTTCCTTTCCATTTAAATTACTCTTCTTTTTCTGAACTGAAACATTTTGGCGAAAAATACTTTTTTTACTAAAAATATTTTTTAAGAATGATTTTGTGCTCTTACCCGGAGCTTTCTTGGTGTTTTGATAGGTATTTGGGGAAGAGGACTGCTGCAATAAAACATCATCCTGCTGTCTTTGACGTTTTCTAGCCTTTCTAATTCTATTTTTCGTAGGCATTTTTCAAATTTAAAAAAGATCTGCAGTTGAATCTGTGGAAAAATATAATAAAAAATGTTATTAACCACTATTACCAAACAGTAAATGAATAACAGTCATCAAAAACTTAACGCCCTACTTATTATTTAACATAGAACATCTTTTGCACCAGCACTGCATCACAAGGACATTTTCAGTCATTTCCTCTTGTATGCAGGTATACAATTGATTTATGTGCTGTGTTTAAAAACGATTTTTTGAAATCAATTACATTTCTGGATATGTACTGCTAGAGCTTTATAGGTTGCTTTGGGTCATATTTATAAGGCATATGAGTGTCTATAATGTTATTTTTCCTTTTTAAATGGAAAGCGTTCTTCATGGTGCAAGTTTCTTATAAATACGCTCCCACCTGCGAAACGGAACTTTGCGATGCGAAGCTGATTGCCTCCCCGGTGTCTGTCAACATTCTAAACAGACCGGAGCGGCCGCCATCTTATCTCTCGGTAGGATCGAGAGAGAAGAAAAGGTGAAAAACGAAGGGGGAATTTAATGAAAGGGGGCAAGGTATACCCCTCTTGACCCCCTAGGAATGTTGTTGGGGTTTTTAAAGGGTCCCGTGGGGAAAATAAAAAAAATATATTTTTCACGGTAGAAGCGCTTTCCGAACACCGAACTGGGCCGCAAACTGCTGGCGAAACGGGAATAGGTATAAGGGGGTGCGGGAGACCATTTTGTGCTTCGTTTTAATTAAATTACTAAGTATAAGGGGGTGCGGGAGACGTATCCTAATCCCTTATATTTTCTGAGGGTGGCTGAGAAGGCTCATATATGTTGATACATGTGTTCCAGCGGCTGTGCGTGAGCTTTTTTTTTTTTCTTTGCTGCGTCACGTCTGTTAACGTTCGATTCGAAGGAAATCAGGAAGTGTTGACCACCAATTTGTCAGTGCGATAAAATATTTTGTTATAAATGAATCCTTATTGATAAACATTGTCTGCGCCATCTTGTCTTTTTTACAATGCCACAATTTTGTCGTGCACGGCAGCCATTTTAGATGCCAGGCCGGTCCCAGGCTATCACCTAGCCCCAGCTGTAGAGAATCCACACATGCCAACCCTCCCGATTCAGGCGTCAGACTACTGATTTCAGTGCTACTCTCCCGCCTCCCGATTCCTGCAACCAAAAACGCGGGGGTATATTACCAACCACTAGCGATAACTTCTTTAGAGACAAAAATTATCGCCGCACATCGGCGATTTTTATCGCAGATAAACCTTGCTATTAGCAAGGTTTATCGCAAATGCGATAAAAAACGGCCGCAATGCATGAATATCGCTGAAAAGTCAGCAATATTCATGCATTATCCAGCAAATGCTCTTAGCCATGTTATCCACCTCTCATTGGATAACATGGCTAAGAACTGCTCGCAAATGCGATAAGAAGCGGCCGCAATGCATCAATATTGCTGAAAAGTCAGCGATATTCATGCATTATCCAGCATATGCTTTTAGCCATGTTATCCACCTCCCATTGGATAACATGGCTAAGAACTGCTCATGGCCCCATGAGGAACGCTTTCCATTTAAAAAGGAAAAAATAACATTATAGAAAAGAATTGTTTTTAAACAAAACATATAAATCAATTGTATACCTGCATTCAAGAGGAAATGACTGAAAATATCCTTGAGACACATGAAAGCGTTTTCTGGAATGCCCTAGCACCATTTTTTGGACATTATTAACATGGCTATGTAACTCCCATAATCAAAATCTAAATTTGCCAAGCGCAGGTGGGAACGTATTTATAAGACACTTGCCCCATGAGGAATGCTTTCCATTTAAAAAGGAAAAAAATAACATCAATTACACTCAAATGCCTTATAAATATGACCCAAAACAACCTATGAAGCTCTAGCAGTTCATATCCAGAAATGTAATTGATTTCAAAAATGGTTTTTAAAAACAACATATCTGTTTCAGCTTACATAAGAGACCATGGAATGGGCTTCATATACAACAATAACTTGTGTTACTGCATGCCAGAATGCTACACCGAATATGCAATTACAATTTCTCAAAGTAACAAAATCTATTTCTATATCACTACAGACAAAGCCACAGTTTAAAACCACAGCTTTCTTCATCATTTTCTCCTTAGCAAGGTTTATCGCAAATGCGAAAAAAAACGGCCGCAATGCATAAATATCGCTGAAAAGTGAACGATATTCATGCATTATCCAGCAAATGCTCTTAGCCATGTTATCCACCTCCCATTGGATAACATGGCGAAGAACTGCTCGCAAATGCGAAAAAAAACGGCCGCAATGCATGAATATCGCTGAAAAGTCAGCGATATTCATGCATTATCCAGCAAATGCTCTTAGCCATGTTATCCACTTCCCATTAAATAACATGGCTAAGAACTGCTCAGGGCCCCATGAGGAACGCTTTCCATTTAAAAAGGAAAAAATAACATCATAGAAAAGAATCGTTTTTAAACACAGCATATAAATCAATTGTATACCTGCATTCAAGAGGAAATGACTGAAAATGTCCTTGAGACACATGAAAGCGTTTTCTGGAATGCCCTAGCACCATTTTTTCGACATTATTAACATGGCTATGTAACTCCCATAATCAAAATCTAAATTTGCCAAGCGCAGGTGGGAGCGTATTTACAAGACACTTGCCCCATGAGGAATGCTTTCCATTTAAAAAGGAAAAATAACATCAAAGACACTCAAATGCCTTATAAATATGACCCAAAACAACCTATGAAGCTCTAGCAGTACATATGCAGAAATGTAATTGATTTCAAAAATTATTTTTATAAACAACATATCTGTTTCAGCTTACATAAGAGACCATGGAATGGGCTTCATATACAACAATAACTTGTATAACTGCATTCCAGAATGCTACACCGAATATGCAATTACAATTTCTCAAAGTAACAAAATCTATTTCTATATCACTACAGACAAAGCCACAGTTTAAAAACACAGCTTTCTTCATCATTTTCTCCTTAATTCATACTATTCTCTATCTAAAATAAATAAATCTTTTCTCACCTTAGCAAATACTTTTTGAGTTTTGTAAACAGTCTCAGAAATACACCAAATTGTCTTCAGCAGAAGAAAAAGGATGCACTCCAGAGTCTGCAGCTATTGAAAGCACAGAAATACAGATATTCATTTCACATATCTCTCATATTAGCCAATCATAACTCTTCCCTCACTTTTTTCAAATCAAAACCCTTCCCCCCTCTGCCCTCTCTGCCTTTTTTCCATAGCAACGACCTCCTGGAAGACCTCTCATGTTTGCAAATTCACACAACAATGTTTCAATTGAACTCTGAACTCTCAGTGCACCTGCGTATCCAGTGCAATCTTTCATTAAAAGTTTCTTCCTTGACCATTCAAATTACATCTTTCAAAGAACACATCCATGCACCCTAACTTTCTGTTTTCAGAAATGGAAATACACCAATCACTGCTAATGAATCATTAGCATTGGAAATCCACAGTTTTTTTTCTTTACAAACTCCTACTGTTTCAACTGCCCTTTCATTACCACACTTCATCTGACTGCAGCACAACCTTCTCCCACCATGTTTAACGTCTGGATTGTTGGACATAGTTACATCCACTGGGCTCAAAGGTATGCTGAGAGCAGAAATGTACCCAACCTCAATTTACAAGATGTGGAAATTAAGTGGTTGGGCCAAAGAGGATTAAAATGTCACCAATTGATACCATTGGTGAAAACCTTTATGCATTTGCCAAAACCTGACCTGTTAATAGTGCACTGTGGAGGTAATGATTTGGGCACTTTGACAGGGGTAGGTCTGGAAATGCTTTTAAAGGACACCTTTGAGCAATTAATGGCACTTTTTCCTCAAACTGCCTTGGTATATTCCAATATATGCCAAAGACAGAAATGGAGGTGGTCCAACCAATTTTGTCCACAAATTGAGAAGTCGAGGAAGCATGTAAACAAATCTGTTTCAGCTTTCATGAGAGACCATGGAATGGGCTCCCTGTACAACAATAACTTGCGTTACTACATGCAAGATATCTACAGAGGAGATGGAGTTCACTTCTCAGATGAGGGCAACAGAATTTTCATTCTGAATTTAAGAATGTGCATTGGTACCTACTTATAAGTACCTAAATGTACCATAAACCCAAAAGCTCTTCTCAGAGCTACCCTTCATCTAATCACTCACAATTATTATTTTTTTCTAACTTTTTTCACTAATTTTCCACAAAAAACGCTCCCCGGTTCGCTAACCGAAAGCTAACCTCGCGGAATTTTTTTAAAAAATGTTTTTTTTCCGCACATATAAGCCTCCTCAGCCACCCTCAGAAAACCTAGGGGGTCAAGATAAGTCTACCGTGCCCCCTTCTACACATTCTGAACATTATTTGCCCTCCATCTTGTATCTTAATGCGACCGAAACACAAAATGGTGGACTCCCGTGACGCTTAAGGTTCGCTAACCGGGCCGCTTTCCAGAAAGCGGTCCTAAAAAAAGGTGGGAAAGTAATTAACAGAAAAACGACTAGAGACACTCTCACCAAATATAGATTAGCTCATACTACATAACAATCCCTTTCATTCTCACAAATTTGATTGAAATTTCATTTAGCCATTTAGCCTGTAGACCTATCTAAATACCCTGAGGTAAATTACTTCACAAAACACATCTAAAATATTGGAATTGACAACCAATGAAAACTTTACTTTCATTTACAATTTGTATTACCTGACATTTGATTGGTTATATACCTGAATATATATAAAGGAAGAGAAGGAAACACAGCCATTTTCACTGCTACTTCCTGAACTACATTTCAAGAGTCTTTTCACCTCCCTGTAAAGTTATTTGATAATTTGTAAGTGGCACTTTAAATTAATTTGTAAAAACGTTTATTGATATTAATTTACTGTCCCCCTGCTATAGTTATAGATACAGATAACCTCCTCTGTTACATTTATTGATTGACTTACACTTCTCTGCTATAATTATGAATTTACTTACTTTAACTTCACTGTTAAAAAAACAGAACTACATGTCTGAACTTAAACCCAACAGTGCCCTAACTCTTCTAATATAATTATTTTTTTATGCAATTTACAGCAAAAAAATGGAAGGGGAGCAAGAAAAAACTAATGTTTCCTTCGAGATTACATCCGAAGACATTTTAACTGAAGAAAATGTGGATGAAGATTTTATGGATGAATCTTTTGATGAACAATTTATTCAAAGCTTACAAAAGACAGAAACATCCATGTTTGACGAGATACCAGATGATATAATGCTGGAAGTTTTAATGAACTATGAAAATAATAAATAATTTTTTTTTAAATCAAAATAAATAAATAAATAAAAAAAAAACGAACAAAAACAACAAATAATTAACATACAGTATTAGAAAAGTCTATCATTCTTTTATCCTTAAAGTACGCTGCCCAGAACGCTTTCCGGTTCGCGAACTTGGCGCTTACCACGCAAAAAAAAAATATTATTATTTTTTTTTTTGGACCCTCCTAGGCCCTTTTAAAACCTCCACATAAAACCTAGGGGGTCAACGAGGATCTACTATGCCCCCTTATGGTAATTTCCCCCTTTGTTTTGGCCTCCTCTTGTCTCTCGATCCTACCGAGAGACAAGATGGCGGCCGCTCCGGACTGTTTAGAATGTTGACAGACACCGGAGGGCCAATCAGCTTCGCATCGCAAAGTTCCGAAACGCGAAAAGTTCGCTAACCGGATCGCTGCCCGGAGCGCTGTTACAGATATATATCTTGATTTAAACGTTAATTTCTCAAAATCCACTGAAGCACATATATTGAGACCTAGCAAAGGCACATCGGGCTAACAGTCCCTACAATTTTGCCAAGTTTCGTGAAAATCCATTCAGCCGTTCGGGCTAAAAGTGAGTCCAACCGCCCTATGGAAATTAACATGGGAAAAACGCGTTTTGGGACCCCCCTTTTTTCTCGGCCCCCCCTTGACGACCCCCCACCAAATTTTGAGGAGCTGCTCAGAAACAAAATGTGCCATTTTCCTGAAAATTTCAGCCAATTCCGTCCACAAACGCCAAAGTTATTAGACATAGAATTTTCAGAAATCCCATAGGGAAAAAATCCTAACTATATATACCTACTATATATATATATTTATTTTTTTCATTGGTTTTTTAAAGGCTAATTCCTAACTATATATAGTGTATAACCTATGTTTTTTTTAGTAGACCAAGAGCCCGTGAGCTCGAAACGCGTCGTTTGTTTATGCCCAAATAAACAACCTTCTGAAGTACCTGATGGTGTGGCTTGTCATCCTTGTTGGGAACGAGAGTATTCTGTGGATATATATATATATATATATATAATTCACTGAAAAAACCATAGGTTATAGACCATATAAAGTTAGGAATTTGCATTTACAAAGAGATGTCATCAGTGATGTCATCAGTGATGTCATTTGAGATGTCATCAGTGATGTCATCAGTGATGTCACTGACCATGTCATGAATGATGTAATATGTGACATCATCAGCAGTGGATTGCGGGTGCGCGATATATAGTTAGTGCAACTAACTATATATGGAATTTCATTGGTTTTATGTCAATAAAATGTCCAGCTAACTATATATGGTCTCTAACCTATGGTTTTTTCAGTGAATTTTCAAGGTTTTGTAAATGCAAATTCCTAACTTTATATGGTCTATAACCTATGGTTTTTTCAGTGAATTTCATTGGTTTTTTAAAAGCTAATATCTATAGCTGTAAAATATATTCTTTATTACGTGACGTATCACGTAGCCACTTGAGACGCCTCATGACGCGTCGCATAACCGTGACGTATCGGCTCTGCAGCGCAAACAAAACCTGTAACGTAAGCGTGCCGGAGCACGCTTACAGATATATATATTTTTTTTAACCTTAATTAGACAAAATCCACACGTGCACATATCTTGAGGCCTTGCAAAGGCACATCAAACAAACAGTCCCTACAATTTTGCCAAGTTTGCTGGAAATCTATTCCCTTATTTTTTTTTTTACTGTTTCTCTTGGTTTTCCCCTTGTTACGCTTACCGGGACGCTACCCGGTACGCGAATCGGACGCTCCAAAAACACAAGATGTCGGACTCCCGTTACGCTGCCGGTTAGCTGCCCGGTTCGCGTACCGGGAAGCGCCTCTACCGCGAAAAATCGCGGGGGACTTTAATATCCCCCTCATCAATCCTAGGGGGTCAGGAGGGGTTTACCTTGCCCCCTTTCCTTCATTTCCCCCTTCTTTTTTCACCACATCTTGTCTCTCGAACCTACCGAGAGACAAGATGGCGGCCGCTCCGGACTGTTTACAATGTTGACAGCTACGCTGCCGGTTAGCTGCCCGGTTAGCTGCCCGGTGAGCTGCCCGGTTCGCGTACCGGGACGCGCCTCTACGGCGTAAAATCGCAAAGAAAAAAAAAATTATTTTTTGCCCCGCGGGGCACTTTAATATCCCCCTCATCAATCCTAGGGGGTCAGGAGTGGTCTATCTTGCCCCCTTTCCTTCATTTCCCCCTTCGTTTTTCACCACATCTTGTCTCTCGATCGTACCGAGAGACAAGATGGCGGCCGCTCCGGACTGTTTAGAATGTTGACAGACACCGGAGAGCCAATCAGCTTCGCTTCGCGAAGTTCCGTTACGCGTCAGGTACGCGAACCGGGGCGCTAACCGGAGTGCTGTCACAGATATATATATTTTTTTAAACGTTAATTTCTCAAAATCCACTGGAGCACATATATTGAGACATAGCAAAGGCACGTCGGGCAAACCATATCTACAATTTTGCCAAGTTTCATGTAAATCTATTCAGCCGTTCGAGCTAAAAGTGAGTCCAACCGCCCTATGGAAAAATGAATGGGAAAAACGCGTTTTGGGACCCCCCTTTTTTCTCGGCCCCCCCTTGACGAAACCCCCCCAAAGTTTCAGGGGCTGCTCGGAAACAAAATGTGCCATTTTCCTGAAAATTTCAGCCAATTCCGTCCACAAACGCCAAAGTTAATAGACATAGAATTTTCAGAAATCCCATAGAGAAAAAATCCTAACTATATATACCCACTGGCTATCGCCAGTAGGTAATATACATATATAAACATATATAATCTGCATATCTATATAAATATAAATGCATGCATACATATACATATATGCATACATATGCATGTTATTTACATGAAAGTTTTAAAAACACTAATAAAAGCAAAGCTAAAAAGCCACCTCATTACAAACAGAATGGCTTTAACTTAAACGAGGGCGAGAGCTATTGCATTTTCAATGCTTGTTTACTTTGGTTCTATCAAGAAGGCAGTCAGATGTGTCACACATTTGCCATACATTCTGAATGTTAGCACTGTAGTTGCTCATTAGATCACTGTAGTAAAGCTAGTGCTCACCAGGGAAGTCTGCTGCTAATCATGGTTTGCAGCCATTTTCCCGCATTTTTTATCCCGCAGACTTTCAGTCCGCATACCATTATCCCGCAAGGTCATTGACCTCGCATACCATTATCCCACATTTTTTCAAAACGCATGTGCATTTATCGCGCATGCCTTTACAAAGAATTACGTTTTAAAGGCATGTATGGTAAATGCATTTGCGTTGTGAAAACCACGATGACGAGAGAGGTAAGTGGGTTTGTGGTAATTTTTTCGTGGGTTAGTGATTGTGTAGTGTAGTGTAGTGTTGTGTAGTGTAGTGTTGTGTTAGTGTAGTGTAGAGTTGTGGTGGTTGTTTAGTGTAGGGTCATGCTGGGGGTAGTGTTTTAGGGTTTAGGGTTGTGTTGTAGTGTTTGCGTAGTGTAGGGTCATGCTGGGGGTAGTGTTTTAGGGTTTAGGGTAGGGTTGTAGTGTTTGCGTAGTGTAGGGTCATGCTGGGGCTAGTGTTTTAGGGTTTAGGGTAGTGTTGTAGTGTTTGCGTAGTGTAGGGTCATGCTGGGCGTAGTGTTTTAGGGTTTAGGGTAGTGTTGTAGTGTTTGCGTAGTGTAGGGTCATGCTGGGGTGTAGTATTTTAGGGTTTAGGGTAGTGTTGTAGTGTTTGCGTAGTGTAGGGTCATGATGGGGGTAGTGTTTTAGGGTTTTGGGTAGTGTTGTAGTGTTTGCGTAGTGTAGGGTCATGCTGGGGGTAGTGTTTTAGGGTTTTGGGTAGTGTTGTAGTGTTTGCGTAGTGTAGGGTCATGCTGGGGTGTAGTGTTTTAGGGTTTTGGGTAGTGTTGTAGTGTTTGCGTAGTGTAGGGTCATGCTGGGGTGTAGTGTTTTAGGGTTTTGGGTAGTGTAGTGTTTGCGTAGTGTAGGGTCATGCTGGGGGTAGTGTTTTAGGGTTTTGGGTAGTGTTGTAGTGTTTGCGTAGTGTAGGGTCATGCTGGGGGTAGTGTTTTAGGGTTTTGGGTAGTGTTGTAGTGTTTGCGTAGTGTAGGGTCATGCTGGGGGTAGTGTTTTAGGGTTTAGGGTAGTGTTGTAGTGTTTGCGTAGTGTAGGGTCATGCTGGGGTGTAGTGTTTTAGGGTTTTGGGTAGTGTTGTAGTGTTTGCGTAGTGTAGGGTCATGCTGGGGGTAGTGTTTTAGGGTTTAGGGTAGTGTTGTAGTGTTTGCGTAGTGTAGGGTCATGCTGGGGGTAGTGTTTTAGGGTTTAGGGTTGGGTTGTAGTGTTTGCGTAGTGTAGGGTCATGCTGGGGCTAGTGTTTTAGGGTTTAGGGTAGTGTTGTAGTGTTTGCGTAGTGTAGGGTCATGCTGGGCGTAGTGTTTTAGGGTTTAGGGTAGTGTTGTAGTGTTTGCGTAGTGTAGGGTCATGCTGGGGGTAGTGTTTTAGGGTTTTGGGTAGTGTTGTAGTGTTTGCGTAGTGTAGGGTCATGCTGGGGGTAGTGTTTTAGGGTTTTGGGTAGTGTTGTAGTGTTTGCGTAGTGTAGGGTCATGCTGGGGTGTATTGTTTTAGGGTTTTGGGTAGTGTTGTAGTGTTTGCGTAGTGTAGGGTCATGCTGGGGGTAGTGTTTTAGGGTTTTGGGTAGTGTTGTAGTGTTTGCGTAGTGTAGGGTCATGCTGGGGGTAGTGTTTTAGGGTTTTGGGTAGTGTTATAGTGTTTGCGTAGTGTAGGGTCATGCTGGGGGTAGTGTTTTAGGGTTTAGGGTAGTGTTGTAGTGTTTGCGTAGTGTAGGGTCATGCTGGGGTGTAGTGTTTTAGGGTTTTGGGTAGTGTTGTAGTGTTTGCGTAGTGTAGGGTCATGCTGGGGGTAGTGTTTTAGGGTTTAGGGTAGTGTTGTAGTGTTTGCGTAGTGTAGGGTCATGCTGGGGGTAGTGTTTTAGGGTTTAGGGTTGTGTTGTAGTGTTTGCGTAGTGTAGGGTCATGCTGGGGGTAGTGTTCTAGGGTTTAGGGTAGTGTTGTAGTGTTTGCGTAGTGTAGGGTCATGCTGGGGGTAGTGTTTTAGGGTTTAGGGTAGTGTTGTACTGTTTGTGTAGTGTAGGGTCATGCTGGGGGTAGTGTTTTAGGGTTTAGGGTAGTTTAGTTGTTTAGTGTATGCTAAAGGCATATTCGTTCTAAAGGTTTTCTTTATTTTAATTTGTGGCCTAATAGTACATGCGGGATTTTTTTTGCGGACTGATGGTATGCGGGATTTCGTCATATATTCGCTAATCATACTTTCTATGGCAAAATGAACCCCCTCATTTTGTTCCTTTTTAAATTAAATGTTTTAAGAGTTACCACTTTATTCCAATCAAGATGGCTTCAGGTGTGCCATACCTTTGTAATAAGTAGGACTGTTAGCACTTTAGTTGTTCTTTAGAACACTCTGGGACATTCTGTCATTGGGCTATAGTTGGGCTACATCTGGCTGATATTTGGGCTACATTTGTTTTTTTTGTCTCTGGTGGCCATCTTTGGGCTACATTGGGCTACATTGGGCTACATTGGGCTACATTTGGGCTCCAACATATATATAGCCCAATGTAGCCCAATATATATTTTTCAAAGTTAATTTTCGTAAAAACCACTGGAGCCTATATCTTGAGACATAGCAAAGGCACATCGGGCTACCAGTCCCTACAATTTTGCCAAGTTTGGTGTAAATCCATTCAGCCGTTCAGGCTAAAAGTGAGGCCAACCGCCCTATGGAAAATTGCATGGGAAAAACACGTTTTGAGACCCCCCTTTTTTCTCGGCCCCCCCTTGACGGAACTCCCCCAAATTTTCAGGGGCTGCTCAGAAACAAAATGTTCCATTTTCCTGAAAATTTCAGCCAATTATGTCCTCAAACGCCAAAGTTATTCGACATAGAATTTTCAAAAATCCCATAGGAAAAAAATCCTAACTATATATACCTACTGGCTATCGCCAGTAGGTAATATATATATATATATATATATATATATATATATTACCTACTGGCGTGTCGCCAGTAGGTATATATAGTTAGGATTTTTTCCCCATGGGATTTTTGAAAATTCTATGTCTAATAACTTTGGCGTTTGTGGACGGAATCGGCTGAAATTTTCAGGAAAATGGCACATTTTGTTTCTGAGCAGCCCCTGAAAATTTGGGGGGGGTTTCCTCAAGGGGGGGCCGAGAAAAAAGGGGGGTCCTAAAACGCGTTTTCCCCATGTTAATTTCCATAGGGCGGTTGGCCTCACTTTTAGCTCGAACGGCTGAATGGATTTGCACGAAACATGGCAAAATTGTAGGGACTGTTAGCCCGATGTGCCTTTGCTAGGTCTCAATATATGTGCTCCAGTGGATTTTGAGAAATTAACGTTCAAAACAAGATATATATCTGTAACAGCGCTCCGGGCTGCGCTCCGGTCCGCTTACTTTTCGCGAAACGGAACTTTGCGATGCGAAGCTGATTGGCTCTCCGGTGTCTGTCAACATTCTAAACAGTCCGGAGCGGCCGCCATCTTATCTCTTGGTAGGATCGAGAGAGAAGAAGAGGTGAAAAACGAAGGGGGAATTTAATGAAAGGGGGCAAGGTATACTCCTCTTGACCCCCTAGGAATGTTGTTGGGGTTATTAAGGAGTCCCGTGGGGAAAATAAAAAAATATATATTTTTCACGGTAGAAGCGCTTCCCGGGCCGCGAACTGGGCCGCAAACTGGTAGCGAAACGGGAATTCGCCATTTTGTGCTTCGTTTTAATTAAATTACTAGGTATAAGGGGGTGCGGGAGACGTATCCTAATCCCTTATGTTTTCTGAGGGTGGCTGAGGAGGCTCATATATGTTGATATATGTCTTCCAGCGGCTGTGCGTGCGCCATCCTGTCTCTCGGTAGGATCGAGAGAGAAGAAGAGGTGAAAAACGAAGGGGGAATTTAATGAAAGGGGGCAAGGTATTCCCCTCTTGACCCCCTAGGAATGATGTTGGGGTTATTAAAGGGTCCCGTGGGGAAAAAAAAATTGATTTTTCACGGTAGAAGCGCTTCCCGGGCCGCAAACTGGTAGCGAAACGGGAATTCGCCATTTTGTGTTTCGTTTTAATTAAATTACTAGATATAAGGGGGTGCGGGAGACGTATCCTGATCCCTTATGTTTTCTGAGGGTGGCTGAGGAGGCTCATATATGTTGATACATGTCTTCCAGCGGCTGTGCGTGAGCTTTTTTTTTTTTTTGCTGCGTGACGTCTGTTAACGTTCGATTCGATGGAAATCAGGAAGTGTTGACCGCCAATTTGTCAGTGCGATAAAATATTTTGTTATAAATGAATCCTTATTGATAAACATTGTCTGCGCCATCTTGCCTTTTTTCCAATGCCACAATTTTGTCGTGCACGGCAGCCATTTTAGATGCCAGGCCGGTCCCAGGCTATCACCTAGCCCTGCGGATGTAGTTTATGGTCCCAGCTGTAGAGAATCCAGACATGCCAACCCTCCCGATTCAGGCGTGAGACTACTGATTTCAGTGCTAGTCTCCCGCCTCCCGATTTCTGCAAGCAAAAACCCGGGGGCATATTACCAACAACTAGCGATAATTTTTGTCTCTAACTTGTTTAGAGACAAAAATTATCGCCGCACATCGGCGATTTTTATCGCAGATAAACCTTGCTATTAGCAAGGTTTATCGCAAATGCGATAAAAAACGGCCGCAATGCATGAATATCGCTGAAAAGTCAGCGATATTCATGCATTATCGAGCAAATGCTCTTAGCCATGTTATCCACCTCCCATTGGATAACATGGCTAAGAACTGCTCAGGGCAGGTGTTAGCTTTTGGAGATATTCGCGCTTAGGGCGAATATCTCCAAACGTTGGTAATAGGAGATAGCGATGTTAGGGACTGTTTCCAGTCGCTAACATCTTGGCACGCTCACTTTGCATGTCATTAGTGATAAATATCACTGACATGCAAAGCGGGGCCCAAGATGGTCGCTATCTCCTTTTAGCTGTCACTAACTGGTGTTAGCGACAGCTTGGTAATAGGGAAATAATTTTATCTCCGCTTTCTTGGCTTTTAAAGCCAAAAAAGCGGAGATAAACCCCTTTGATAATATGCCCCACGATTCCTCGGGGGTTTCAGCTGACAGGGCTTGGTATTGTGTTACGTGCTAATTCTTCCAGGAAACGTCAGAGGGTCGATGCAGGGGCTCTAGAAGGGGTGATAAACCATTTAAGCCTCATGAACAAGCGCATGGTCTTTTAAAGATCTGTGAAGTACTCGGGGCGGCGGTGTGTGTGTGCCCTCTTTCAGGAGCGGGCGGGGGGGGGGGGCACTGCCAGCAACTTGCCAGGCCAGGCAGTGTTCAACACTTGCATCACCCTTTCTCTGCCTGCTATTGCGCTCCATGCTTCGGAAAGGTAAGAAAAAGAACGTGCATTTGAGTTTGAAATGTCCGATCCTGTAGCAGTACACTTGCAAAGCCCACACATGACAATAACCCGATTCAAGGCCCCATTCACCCGATTTTTTAAAAATATATAGCACTCCAACAAAGTAGGATTATAAAACTTTATTAACTTTTAAATATAACGAACGCAACAAAAACTGTAAATACATTTAAACATTCTTTGACAAAAAAAAAGCAACAATGGTCAGAAGCTGTCTTTTGTGCGAATAGTCCCAAGGCAGCACAACGTGCTGAGTTCTGGACGGCACCCAGGTGATGTCACCTGGGTGCCGCACTGGTTTTTGGTTTCCTACAATGCAGCTCAGAAAAACAGCGTGGGGCATCCCGGGTGGTGCGGGGGGAGGCCTCGTCAGTAGCGGTCTGTTGTGCGAATAGTCCCAAGGCAGCAGAACGCGCTGAGATGTGGATGGCACCCAGGTGATGTCCAGTAAACTGCCGCACTGGTTTTGGTATCCTACAATGCTGCTCCGAAAATTGGCGTGGGGCGGCCCGGGGGGGCGTGGGGGAGGCGGCGTGAACGGGCCTCCCCAGGTGGTGGCCATCCAGCTGAGTTGCGCCCGCTCTTGCGGCTACAGCGTCTCGGTCACCATGTAGTTGACTTCCGCCCACTCTTGCAGTGCAGCGATAGGCGGCTGCCACAGGACTCTTAAAATGGCAGACGGCTCTTCGGTTTTGGTCCTGGTCCACTAAAATGGCCCTGGGACACCTTGGAACTCGGACACTTGCCTGCTAGGGCTTGGGCTCCATTCTCGAAAGCGTCCCCTCAGCCGTGAAGATTCTATAAAAGTCTTGGGGCCCTCGACTCCTGCAGGCTTCCGGTGGGGAGCGGCTGCTATGATTGCTCGCGGAATGACCACGACGGAGCCACGAGATGGTGGTGCTCTCATGCTGACGCCAGCTTCAGTCTGAATCATCCAGAAACAAGGTGGGGCTTTCATCGTTTGGGAAAAAAAAATGTTCTAAACCAATGAAAAGTGTTATTTTTAGGTCATATGACCAAGCCTTCCATCTTTAGGAATCCAAAAGTAAAATGAACCAATGAAAAGTTTTATAAATAAGTCACATGACCTGTTATGCGGCATAGGGCTACAAAAAGCGTAGAAAATCCGTTGGCACGTGAGGCGGCGTCAGTAGCGGACCGATGTGCGAATAGGACGAAGGCAGCACAACGCGCCGAGATCCGGATGGCACCGAGTTGGTGTCCAGCAAGTTGCTGCACTGGTGTGGCTATCCTACAATGCTGCGCCGAAAGTCGGCGTGGGGCGCCCCGTTGGCCTGTGAGGTCGCGTCAGTCAGTGGGGGCTGTGCGTCTCCCCCAAGATGGAGGCTCCTCGGCTGCAGTGGGGCGCCCCTTAGCGTTTCACTCGCCGTCCAACTGAGTTGCGTCCGCACTTGCGGCTACAGTAGGCCAAAGGCAGCACAACGCGCCGAGATCCGGATGGCACCGAGGTGGTGTCCAGCAAGTTGCTGCACTGGTGTGGCCATCCTACAATGCTGCGCCGAAAGACGGCGTGTCCAGCTGAGTTGTGGTCACTCTTGCGGTACATTGACTCGAACGCGCCGAGATCCAGATGGCACCGAGGTGGTGTCCAGCAAATTGCCGCACTGGTGTGGCCATCCTACAATGCTGCGCCGAAAGACGGCATGTCCAGCTGAGTTCCGGTCACTCTTGCGGTACAGTGACTCGAACGCGCCGAGATCCGGATGGCACCGAGGTGGTGTCCAGCAAGTTGCCGCACTGGTGTGGCCATCCTACAATGCTGCGCCGAAAGTCGGCGTGGGGCGCCCCGTTGGCTTTCGAGGTGATGTCAGTAGTGGACCGATGTGTGAATAGGTCGGAACCAGCACAAGGCGCCAAGATCCGAATGGCAAGTCCTGGATGTTGAGTGCCAGAGTTGAGAGTTCTGAGCAGTGCTTGTAAGACTGTCTGAAGCTTATTTGCACCTGCTGCAGCTTCACTATTGCCCTGGTGTGGCCAAAGATCGCACACGACATAGGCAGCCGGTTCCCGAGGTCCGTCGGAGCTTTTTTCCTTTTCCTTTTTGCTTCTTGTCCCACAATCCGTTTCACCTGAAGACACGACCAGGTCCCTGAATGTGTGCAGGGGGACGTTATTGATTGAATCAAAATGGCGGCTTCACACAAAGCTGACTCAAGCGTTGCTGTTGATGCTATACAGACAAAAATTGGTTTTCAGTTTGTACATTCTTCAGGATTTTTTTTTCCATCCAAGGCTGATTGAGAGTTTGTAGAAAAATGGCTTCAGATTTTCCACATACTACTCTTCAACATTCTTCCTAAATGTAACAATGTGAGACTCACTAGGAGAACGGCTGTTTATCTTTCCTTTCAAAATGCTGCCAACAATATTTTCTGAATGGAAGACACCATCTTGTAGCATAAAGGGCCGAAATGGGTTCTGGTCTGGCCGATGGTTGGTGGAGACATTTTGACTATATCTTGCACCTGCCCGGCTTCGCACAAAATGGCGCCGGTATAAATGGGACTCGTAACTCCTTGTTGTGTACTGGTTGAACAACCTTGATATCACGAGATATGAATGCAGTTTTGATGCTCATGGCGGGCGGGGACGAGAATTGATTGAATATTTTGACATCCCTTTTGATATTAAGTTCTGATGTGTTATTGATTACTGTAGTATTGAAAGTTCGAATTAACGTCATCCATGGTACTTGCCCGCAAATGTATATCTAGATGATTTTTTTGTAAGTGGCCCTGTCGTAATTTAATTACAAAATATACTTCCACCGATTCCGCAACTGTTAGACACCTTAGTTCTTGCAACCTAATGGCCCGCTCGTTACGTTCCTCTATAATGTAAATGTCTCCTCATCATATACGATTTCAGTTTGCTCCGTGGCCGGCCCACGTGGTTATAGGCCCGTATTTGTATACTGACATTTTCACAATAAAGGTTTTTAAAACAAAACATGGTAGTAGTATTTACATTGGTAAAGTTTTTACTTTTAGTCACTGTTTTCGAATCAGTAAAAGGCAAGTGAAATAAAGCAGTCCAATTACATGACGGATAAAAGGTATAATACGCAGGAACGCAGTAACGATAAATGGTCAAGGGCAGTTGTGTTTTCCACTCCTGCAACATAAAGTGATCGATAAGAATCTGATAATCAGGCGTATCGGCGACTAAGACAGCAGGCCTAGTCTCTTTTACTCAACGGCCCCGTCATGGAACGAAGAAACGCCCTTTTTCTCGAAAAAGGAATATATTTTACTTGCAGGACAGTTGTAAATTTTCCGGGAAAGTACATTAGCCTGGAATATTATAACATATATGTTTAAAAAAAAAAAGTTCGAAATCAATAAAAAGCGTATTTTTTAGGTCATATGACCAAGCTTTTCATTATTAAAATAACAAAAGTAAAATGAACCAATAAAAAGTTTTATTAACACGTCACATGACCTGTTATGCTTACGTTACGCGCTTCGCGCCGCGCCCCGGATCACTTCCGGGTGCGCTAACGCGGCGTGTCATATAACGCATTACGCGACAACGTAGGTCAAGAATATAGTCAAAATGTCTCCACCAACCAGCGTTCGGAACACAACCCCTTTCAGCAGTCCAAAAAGTTCTGTTAAATGACAACAGAGGGGACAGGCAACAAGAACCATCAGTCAAAGAGGGGAGGGCAAGTTCTTCTCTACCGGGTCATGTTGGGGCGCTACCGGAACTGATCGAATTGGTAGTTTACAGTGTTTCTGGATGTTTCAGACTAAAGCTGGCGTCAGCATGAGAGCACTACCATCTCGTAGGTCCGTCGTGGCCATTCCACGAGCAAACATGGCAGCCGCTCCCCACCAGAAGCCTGCGGGAGTCGGGGGCCCCCAAGACTTTTGAAGAATCTTCACGGCTGAGGGGACGCTTTCGAGAATGGGACCCAAGCCCTATCAGGGAAGCATCTGAGTTCCAAGGTGTCCCAGGGCCATTTTAGTGGACCACGCCCAAATCTGAAGAGCCGGCCGCCATTTTGAGAGTCCTGTAGCAGTCGCTTATCGTTGCATCGCAAGAGCGGGAGCAACTCAACTACATGGTGAGCGAGACGCTGTAGTCGCAAGAGCGGGTGGTAAACAGCTGAATGGCGGAAGAGGCACAGTGTAGCAAAAGCGGGCGGAATGGCAACTAAAACGGTAAAGGGGCGCCCCACTACAGCGTGTCTTCAGGTCAAACGGATTGTGGGACAAGGTCCAGAATAGAAGAGTCATCAAAAGGCAAAAAGTTCCGCCGGACCCCGGGAGCCGGCCGCCTATGTCGGGGGCGATCTCAGGCTACACCAGTGCTATAAGACTTGGGGAGGGGGTCGGAGCCAAGCGTCTTCTCCGAGTCCGTGCCATCACATCGCCCCTCGGGGGCCTCCGTCAAGCGGTTTAGGGAGGTACCATATCACATTGTTTTCAAATGCAGTCAGGTCCACAAACGACCCTCACTTACTTTGAGAATAGTGAAGCTGCAGTAGGTGGAAATAAGCTTCAGACAGTGTTACAAGCGCTGCTCAGAACTCTGAACTATGGCACCCAACATCCAGAACTTATGCCATTTGAGAATGGCAGTGACATCGAAGCAACTCAGGGACCAAAACCATTAACGTACTTTCACGTATGAAAATCTTACTTGGGGAGGGGGCAGGAGCGAACCGCCCCCTCCCAGTCCGCGCCACCACACCGTATGTTGAAAATCTGAAGCCATAGTTCTACAAACTCAACCAACCTTGGATGGAAAAATCTAGAAAAATGTACAAACTGAAAACCAGTTTTGGTCTGCATAGCATCAGTAGCAACGCTTGCTATCAGAGTGCATGAGTTTCATGCTCGATCGATTGAGCTAGCCGGATCGGGCAATAAAAAGTATAAAATAGTTATGTAAATAGTTACTTAATAAAATGTTTCACCCTGTGTCTTTGCTGGTGTGTTGTATATATTTTTAATATTTGCATAGGGTTTGTCGTTATTTTGGGCGGGGTGGGTGACGGAGTCGAGCTGTCTTGCAGCCCTCATGGTGTGGAGCTCAGTTCATCTCACTATTTTCGTATTTCTCATGAAGGGTTGTTCCTAATATTTCTATTTTAGCGAGGTCAAAAAGAGATCCAATTAGTGGCCTACTGATTTTGCTCGATTAATTTTATTTTTTTACACGATTTTTCACGATTTTTCACTATCTGCAAAGACTAAACAGAGTATTGCGACTTTGTGCTTGTTTGTAAATAGAGAATGAACCAAAGAGAATCAATTGTAAAACAGTAAATGCTTGGATAACAATCAATCAAATGGAGAGACAAGCAGGCACGACGGATTACAACGGGGGTAAAGGCCTGCGTTAACTACTCTTCACTATCTGCAAAGAGGGAGTACTACTAAGAGAAAAGAGGGGAGAGGGGGGGGGCAGCGTTCAAAGCACATCAGCGTGCATAAACACGAAAACGTTTTTACCTATCTTGTACTTGACATTTGACAGCTTTTGATATTTGCTATTAAAAAACCATTGAAATTCACAGAAAAAAACATAGGTTTTAGGCCATATATAGTTAGGAATTTGCATTTACAAAACCTTGAAAATTCACTGAAAAAACCATTGGCTATAGACCATATATAGTTAGGGATTAGCCTTTTAAAAACCTTATTTTACTCGCATAAAACCATTGAAATTCCATATATAGTTAGATGCGCTAACTATATATCGCGCACCCGCAATCCACTGCTGATGATGTCACATATTACATCATTCATGACATGGTTAGTGACATCACTGATGACATCACTGATGACATCTCAAATGACATCACTGATAAAATCACTGATAACATCTCATTTGACATGACTGATCACATAACTGATGATATCATTCATGTGATAATACCATGAACCTCTTCAGACTCTAATATAACCTTAGATACAATCAGTGTAAACAGACAGTCACAGACTGTCACTCATCCATGGAGTTACTCACACACCTAGTCAGTTATGCAAAAAATCAATCACACCTCCATTTTCCCAACTATACAGTTATACACACCTTACTTATTCAAACATATACTAACACATATTTACTCTCTTATACAATCCCTGATACATGTTCACAATGATCCATACAGCCACTCACACATTCACTGGCTCTTATGCACAGTTATTTATATATGTCAACTCTCACATGTACTGTGTTTTACATATGTACTTACTTTGACATGTAGCACTGAGATATCCATTCACTCACTAATACACTCATGCACAGTCAACCGCCCATACAGCTGTTTCCACATGCACTTTTGAACCCATAAATATAGTGAATCAACTACTCACACATCTATGTACAGAGTCACACACCTCCCAGCCACCCATACACACACACTCAGTTTCCCATACAAATACTTGGACAACCAATGAATAACCCATACAGTTACTCATATAGCTACTGATCAACATATGCAGCAGTTTGTAGAACAACAGATATAATGATGCACAAATTAAGACAGTTTAGTCACTAACCCATGCACTCAGTGAGACACATTTAATCACTCACTCATACAGTCAGTCATGCACCTACTAAATCCTTCATCCAGACACTTATACATCCACTCATTCTTCAATATGTAAGACATATTTTAACTTTACAGAAACATACAGTCACTGGATGTTGTCATCAGTGATGTCATCAGTGATGTCATTTGAGATGTCATCAGTGATGTCATCAGTGATGTCACTAACCATGTCATGAATGATGTAATATGTGACATCATCAGCAGTGGATTGCGGGTGCGCGATATATAGTTAGCGCATCTGACTATATATGGAATTTCAATGGTTTTATGCGAGTACAATAAGGTTTTGTAAATGCGAATTCCTAACTATATATGGTCTATAACCTATGGTTTTTTCAGTGAATTTTCAAGGTTTTGTAAATGCTAATTCCTAACTATATATGGTCTATAACCTATGGTTTTTTCAGTGAATTTTCAAGGTTTTGTAAATGCTACTTCCTAACTATATATGGTCTATAGCCTATGGTTTTTTCAGTGAATATATATATATATATACATACATATATAAACATATATCATCCAACAAATTTAAAATAACAAAAAGCCAAAAAAAAGTTCTTTTCAGAACTACCTTCCCATTATAAAAAAAAATTGGTAGAAGTCTTTGAACTCTGCCAAGCTCTATTTCTTTTAGTTCGCTCCTAGTTCGCACTCCGGTACGCGAACTATGAGCGAACCAAAAAAATGTTTTTAAAAAAAGAACAGTAAGTATTAGGAAAGGAAACAGACAGTTATGTTACAAAAAAGACAGCTATAGGGAGTAAAGAAAACATACTGTTACCCGCAATTCACTTCTAATCATGTCATATATTACATAATTTTTGACATAGTCAGTGACATCATCGGCAGTGGATTGCGAGTAACAGTATCTTTTGTTTACTTCCTATAGCTGTCTTTCTTGTAACATAAATGTCTGTTTCCTATCCTTATACTTACTGTTCTTGTTTTAAAATTTTTTGGAAATCATTCAGAAACAGTAACATTAATAGAGACAGAATTAGTGAATAATAATGAAAAAGTATGAAAAGAGAGGGAGTGAAAAAAATACTGGAAGGAGTAGAATAATTAAGTAATAGAGAAAGGAATGAGAGAAGTAGCAAACACAGGAAAGTAAAGATTAAAGAAATAAAGCAGGAGAACTGATAGATGTTAAATGTGATAGACTAAATGATTGATTGAGAGTCACGATAAGGTGTGTCCTCTCTAAAAGTTTGTTTAAAGTGAACCGTACTCAGGGTTGCATATGAAAATTAATGCTTGTTGAAGAATACAGAGGAGATAATAGATGTCAAGACCAACCATTGTAGTAAAACATGCCCACTTCTTACATCATTCATAACATAGTCAGTGACATCATCAGCAGTGGAATGCGGGTTAAAAAAGTACAAAACATTTACCTTATAATTCTTGTTAACTGTGAAAGAAAATTTTTCATACTTTCAATCTGTAAAAGAGAGAACAAACATTTGCAAAAATATTAGAACATGTATTTAAAAATTAGAAAAAAGAAGGGAAAAGGATCAATAAGAAACAGTTTTTAAAGAACTTTGACACTGACAGAAGCCTCTGCTTCTCTACGCCCCGTACACAATCCTAAAGATATATATTTTAAAGTAACAATATCTTCATGCTGAAGAAATGAGGCCTATTTTGGAACATGGTGCTTCTTTTGCATTGCTGATGTCTCACAATAGTGATACAATAGCAGCACAAAAGAGATGTAAAGCTATCATAAAATTGTGTCTAACATTTTAAATGATTGTTTCAGAATGCAAATAAGATGTGTCCTTTCAAGAGGTTTCTTTAAGGTGAGGCCTATTCAGTTTTAAAAAAAAACAGTACACAGAAGTACAGCCCTGTAAGCATTAAAATTGACACTTACAGAAGACTCAGTTTCTCCATATCTACCTCACATTTCTAAATGTATTTCATAAGTACAAAAAGCAGAATATTAATTATACATGTTAAATGGTTTATTTTTGCTGTTCTCAGAATGTATCAAATTTCACTTAAATCAGTGACTTCAAGGTATTCATCATGTAACAGCGGGGAAAAAAAAACACAATCAAAATGATTGTGTTTAAAAAACCCATACAACCTAAAAAATCTGAATTCAAAACTCCTTAAAATTAACTTACTTTCAATGACGTCGAAGGATCTCCTATGAACAGCTTCCACTCTGTTGTGCTATAAATATTTTCAGCCCGCCACTTTCTGAAAGAAAACCTCGATCGATTCGAAAAATATTTTACATACAAGAAAAGACTTCTCTCATTCTATCACATGTTTCCATTAGGCCAAATCATGTTGCCGCGATTCGCAAGTCTTGTAATTCTTCCAATCAAATCCCGACATTTTCTGTTTTCGCAACTTTCAAAAAGAAAACATTTAAGATTATTTTCACAATCCTGGAATACTAATATCTTACCCTTCTTTGTCACTCATGTTCTCCTTTTCCTATGACACTGATACTACTTACTATGAAGCAGACTTACTTGCATCAGGTTTATATAGTTGGATTTTTAAAATGACATTATAATTAAAACTTTTGGACCAATAATCTTGACAGCATTGCAGACTTACATTCCCTCTACTTCATGAATCTTTTGCAATTCTTCACAGGAAATTCCGAGATTCTTTCATTAAAATTTTGGTTTTAAAAACAGCAGGTAAGAATTTTTAAGGTCAAACGGCAATTTTTTTTGAAAGTTACAACGGAATCATTGCAGAATGACCAGCCGTTTCGAGCCTTTAAATAAGCTGTATAATGTCCTGATGTTGTTGAAAAAAGTCCTTCCTGATATTGAAAGCTGAGAAGCCACAACATTTTTTATTAAAGTTGACAATTTCGATCCATCAGGCCTACATCTTTGGATCATTAAAATGACATACTGTCCATATCTACGTATAAATAATGTTGACATCATTTCAGATTTACATTGGCTACACTCCATGTTGTGATCCGCTGCATTTACTAGCTTATTAAAGGAGACTGATTTACTGTCTGGCAAAGTTAAATAAATAAATCTTTCTGAGTCCACACTAGTAGTACTTGATACCATACAGTTCTCGCAGTCATGCTGCCATTGATAAGAAAGCCCAAACAGGTGATCTACATCTACACCCTCATCTTGCAATACATCAAGCATATACATTAAAAACTCCTGACAATCTTGCTGATTATTTTCAGAGAAGTCTGTTTGACCTGAACATTCATCTAACAGATAACGAACTTCAGACACACTTTCTACTTTTGTACGATCAGTGCTACATTTCTCGAAAATAGAATTCAACAAACAGCATAAAATTTGTTCTGAATTCAACAGAATCTGTTCTTTTAAACTCTCTAGTGAAAAGAGAACATTAACCACTACATTTGCATAGCAGTTGACACCAGAACTGTTTTCAAATTGAAAACCGACAACATCTTCAACAGAATCCACTTTCTTTCTGCTAACAATTTTCGGTTCATCGACTTTTGGTCTTTTTGCTACAACCTCCCTACTATTACTGATATTTCTACGTTTCCGGCCTACCACACGTTTCTGAAACAAAGGATATTGAGGCAAATGTGGCGCATACTCTCTTCTTAACCTCAGTTTTAAGTACTTCTTGCATTCTCAAATGCACAAAGGCAAGCATGACATTGGAAACCATGCTTACTTCGTCAATGATAAGTAGCTTCATTTTCCTCAAGACTCTTGAAACTTCACAGCAAGCATCCCCAGATAATTTGTTGTATTGTAATTTGTTGTCATGCTCCACCGGCAGCATCAGTAGACGATGCAAAGTAATACCTTTAATGTTATGTGCTGCAAGTCCAGTAGGAGCGGTGACAACACAAGATAGCGATGACTCAGTCCTTTCCTGCAGATAGCATGAAATTGCTTTAATGAGGAAACTTTTTCCAGTTCCCGCTTCTCCACTCACATACAGTCGGACAGGCTTCAACGATGTACATGAGCACTCTTTCTTCTCATGACTTAATCCATGCTCAATTTGCTTGGTAACTTCATCATATATTTTCCTCTGCTCAACGTTGAGTTGTTTTTCCAAGTCTTCTAAGTTAACTGAATCCTCCTGAGCATGTGCCATGGCTCTTTCCACTTCATTCATAGCAGTGGCAGCTTCATTTTCGATAATAGGTCCTCCCAGTGGATCTTGACTCAATGAAACAGAACTCTGACTGTCCTTAGAACTGTCTCTGGCAATCTCGGCTGCAATCGTTGCTTCCTGCTCAATTTCCAAAGTTAGCATTTCTTGATATTTGTGAAAAGCAGGACATTCTATGGTCTCCTTAGCAGCAGTGAAAGAGTCTTCGTAACAGAGGAAATCTCCAAGCAGTTCCTCTTCTGCACGCCAAGGCTTGAAAAGTTGCAAAAGTGCTAAATAGAAAAACTCCTTTTTTTCTGGAGATTCGCTACTCAATTTTCGATGGTTTACTAATTGGCATTTTCTTTGCTTGACCAGGCATCCCTCACTTCCAATTACAGCATACACTGATTTCTCAATATCTTCTTTGATGTTCCTCTTGAATATATAATTTTGTAGAACCTCATATAGACAAACATTCTCAAGGTGACTGCTTCGATTTGGATAATATGTATCCAACATGTTGGTCTTCAAAATGTCGGTACTGTTTGGTTCCTTTTCTGCCAAATATTCAATTTCCCGGACAGGTTTTAGAACCCGATTTCGCGTTGCAGCAAGACCAAGACTCGCCCAAACAATACTCCTGGATTTGGCATAGAGACTTGCTGAAGACAATCGATCTGAACATTCGTAAGCTCCAATTTCTCGATGCGACAACATCTTCAGACTGAAACTGTACAACTTCTTGCTGAGGCTCTTTTCATGGGAAATGTCCTCCCACATATCCTTCAGTTCTGTCTTTTCTTTTTTGGTGATGTAAGATGTCACATACCGAGCCACAGCCATACAGTTGTCACCCACAAACTGTATATCCATGTTAGCATTCCACATGGACAAAATCACTGGGTTGTAGTCGTTGATGTACTTGGACTCTTCGTTCCTTTTCAAATTGTATGTATTTTTGGGTGATTTCCTCGTCACATTATGTCGTAGTGAAGACATCAAACTGTTCACTTTTCCTTTAGAAATCACCGGTCGTGGAAAGTTGAAACGACATTTGGTGTAGAACTTGTCCTTGTTTCTGAATTTACGACGACAGTACTTTCCACAACGATGGCTTTGGAAACGTAGAACTTGTTCTCGTAGGCTTTTCTTCTCCGTTGCGTTTGGAACAGCACACGTAGAATACTGTTCTATGAAATTCATCACTAAGTGATCCGGATCTGTTCCAAATTTAGGTGCATCCTTGATCCACAACAACATATGTATATGAGGAGCACCTCTTGCTTGGTACTCCTTTCTCCAGAAGAAATCCAACACCTCTCCAAGAGGTGGATTCTTCTTATTTGTGATAAAAGACATCATAGCTTCAAATTTATGATTGAAGTACCTGCATACATTCACAGGATCCAAAGAACACAGTTCTCCAGGTGTCTTGAATTCAATGTTTTCAATATTTCCATTTGCTTCTCGTAGAAATTCAAGTAATTCTTCCCAGCCATACTCGGCACAGCTCAGAGTGAGGAACCATGTCGGAGTTCCTAAGTTCCTCAGCATACATTTTAAATCACCATGACGACGGTACCAGTACTCATTAGTACCACGCTGACACGCCATGAGATTAATTAAGTGAGAATCCAAAATACTATCTTGGACATTGACTTTATGCATAAAGTCTCTTGCCGAGATATTTCGCATCTGTATACCACTTTTTAAGATGTGGTTCACTGCATATGACAGTCCAGACAGATCGCTTTCAAACAGGAGATGAAACAAATAGGGAATGCATTGACGAAACCTAGGATCTTCTGCATACAATCGTAAAGTCCGGTATTCAGACGCAGGAATTTGATGAGATCGCTCATCATATCTTCCTCCTCGACCTGTGGGAAATAGCTGTGGGAAACACCGAGCTTCCAAACTTTCCTCCCAAACACTAATGGGACTCCCTTTGGCTTGTTTCATTTGAAACAACTCAATAGCATTCCCCATGACTTCCTTGGAATGCAAAGGATGAACACTATAATGTTCATATATTTCTTCACTTTTAGAGGCCTCTACTTTCTCAATTTGGCCAGCACACAAATCGCTATCCTCTTCATCACTTACTTCCTCTTCTGCAACATACACATTCTTATAATACTTATTATTTTTCTTCAAATACACTGTTGCCTTTTTGACTTTCCTAACATCCACTAAATCTTGCCATATTTTCTTATTCTTTGTCGGAACCCCATTAACCAAGATAACCAGAGGTTCCTCTTCCACTTCTTCTACTCCAATTGTGTGAATGTTTTTATTCAAATCTAAAGGCAAATAAACAACTCTTCCCTTTAATCCTCTCTGTAAATCTGCTGGAGGCAACTTCCCTGTCTTTGGCTCCATTCTTACAATAGCCTGAAAGGGATGGATACTTTGAATCAAAATACATTCATAAGTATTTAAATCCTTCAATTCAGAAGGAATCTCAACCAATTCAAGATTATTATGAACTGCCCTAGCAGGCATCTGGTTTTGGTTTAATTTATTACAACAATAAGTACACACACGTTGATCCGATCCCAAATCAAAATAATTTTCTACCATCAAGTATGTGGCAAAATCCTTCCATTCACTATTATTTTCCCTTTCACTTTTTGCATATAAATCCACTACCTTAGTCTGATTCTTATAATAAGTGCGTCGACAACAAACACAAGTGAAATTAGGCCTCTCACTTGATTTCATCTGAAACGTGGCAATTTCCTTCTGAAAATTATCTGTACTGGAAACCTGTACATTATCTTCCACATTACCCTCTACTTCAGGGTCAATTTGAACATTCTCATCTTTACTACCAAAGTAACAAAACTCAATTTCTTCACAAATATTCTTCACATCTATTTCAGAACCATGCAAAAGAGCAGCACATAATTGTTTAAGCATAATTGCTGGACTCTTTGCATAATACAACATTCTCACTAATTTTCTCACTTTATTATGATGCACTGCTAGCATCCTGAAATGATGAAAAACACTCTGGCATACTCTCCTGGAAAGACAAGCCAGTGAATGACCACGCAAACCTGTCATTTGTCTCACTCTGCAAGGATCTAAATCTTGCAACAACTTCATTTTCTGCTTCAAACTTTTCTTATTAAATGTCCGTATAAAATCACAAAGCAAATTGATGGAAACCTGTCGCACACTGCAAATAGAACTACACTTCCAAATGTACACAGGACCCTTAGGACGTCTTCCTAAAACCTCATCACTTAGCGCCTCTTCTGTCCCTGTTGTCACAAGTTTTTCTTTTTCAACTGGACAACCATCCTTCACTTCATAAGCTCGACCACTGGTGTCAACTGCATGCACCAAATCATTATCCTGAAAATAACTCTCCTCATTAAAAAATGCCTCAGAACTTGAACTATGCATCCATTCTCCGGAAAAAACTTCACAAAAGTTGCTACGATTTACTACTCTCTTCCATCTACTGTTTGTTTTGAAATCAGAAATTACCTTGCTTAGTTTCCTAATTCTATTGATTACCAAAATAAACAACTTTCGCTTAATTTCAAAAGCATGATCAATAATTTTCTCTACATTTTTCTTCTTCTTATAAAATGCCGCTTTCTGTTTGCATTTCTTAATATTTTTTATTAAATTAACTAATATCCTATTACGGAACATTCGTTTTCGAATATCCCTAAACTGTTCTTTCCTTCTACTATCATGCACAGAGTTATCTCTTCCTCTACCAGTAACATTTTTCATGGGTCTTTCCTTTCCATTTAAATTACTCTTCTTTTTCTGAACTGAAACATTTTGGCGATAAATACTTTTTTTACTACAAATATTTTTTAAGAAAGATTTTGTGCTCTTACCCGGAGCTTTCTTGGTGTTTTGATAAGTATTTAGGGAAGAGGACTGCTGCAATAAAACACCACCGTGCTGTCTTTGACGTTTTCTAGCCTTTCTAATTCTATTTTTTGTAGGCATTTTCCAAACTATGAAAGAATCTGCAGTTGAATCTGTTGAAAAATATAATAAAAAATGTTAATAACCTCTATTACCAAACAGTAAATGAATAACAGTCATCAAAAACTTAATGCCCTACTTATTATTTAACATAGCAAATCTTTTGCACCAGCACTGCATCACAAAAATGACACACAGTGCTACAAAACAGGCATACAACAGTCATAAATCTCTCCCTAATATTTTAAATGATTAATTCAGAATAACGATAAAGTGTGGCCTATCTACAGGTTTATTTAGGCCCAGATCTTTTGACTGGGGTGAAAGTGTATCATTGATCCTCATTCAGTCCATCGCCTGTTTTGTTTATTTGAGGTAAGGCCAACACATGGTTGCAGATAAGATTTTCACTTAAGAAAACAAAGGAAATAATACATGTGAAGGCCTACCAATGAAGTAAGTCATTATTTGAAATCAATTACATTTCTGGATATGTACTGCTAAAACTTCTTAGGTTGTTTTTGGTCATATTTATAAGGCATATGACTGTGTATGATGTTATTTTTCTTTTTTAAATGGAAAGCGTTCTTCATGGTGCAAGTTTCTTGTAAATACGCTCCCACCTGCGAAACGGAACTTTGCAATGCGAAGCTGATTGGGTCCCCGGTGTCTGTCAACATTCTGAACAGTCCGGAGCGGCCGCCATCTTATCTCTCGGTAAGATCGAGAGAGAAGAAGAGGTGAAAAACGAAGGGGAAATTTAATGAAAGGGGGCAAGGTATACCCCTGTTGACCCCCTAGGAATGTTGTTGGGATTTTTAAAGGGTCCCCTGGGGAAAATAAAAAAAATATATTTTTCACGATAGAAGCGCTTCCCAAACACCGAACTGGGCCGCAAACTGCACGGGAATACGCCATTTTGTGCTTCGTTTTAATTAAATTACTAGGTATAAGGAGGTGCGGGAGACGTATCCTAATCCCTTATATTTTCTGAGGGTGGCTGAGGAGTCTCATATATGTTGATACATGTGTTCCAGCGGCTGTGCGTGAGCTTTTTTTTTTTTTTTTTGCTGCGTGACGTCTGTTAACGTTCGATTCTAAGGAAATCAGGAAGTGTTGACCACCAATTTCTCAGTGCGATAAAATATTTTGGGGCATATTATCAAGCCTGTGCGCTAAAATTATCGCCGATAAAGCGGCGATAATGGGCTTGATAATATGCTCTGTGGAATTCCAATCGAAGCCCATTTTAGATGTCTTCACATCTAGCATGTGCTTCGATTGGAAATCCATAGAGCATATTATCAAGCCCATTATCGCCACTTTATCGGCCGTTTTCGGCCGATAACGCGGCGATAATTTTAGCGCACAGGCTTGATAAAATGTCACATTGTTATAAATGAATCCTTATTGATAAACAATGTCTGCGCCAACTTGCCTTTTTTACAATGCCACAATTTTGTCGTGCACTGCAGCCATTTTACATGCCAGGCTGGTCTCAGCCTATCACCTAGCCCTGCGAATGTAGGGAAATATTATCAAACCTGTGCACTAAAATTATCGTCGCATTATCGGCCGAAAACGGCTGATAAAGCGGCGATAATGGGCTTCATAATATGCTCTGTGGAAATCCAATCGAAGCCCATGTTGGATAACATGGCTAAAAACTGCTTAGCACCATTGTTTGGACATTATTAACATGGCTATGTAACTCCCATAATCAAAATTTAAATTTGCCAAGCACACTTGTGTTACTGCATGCCAGAATGCTACACCGAATATGCAATTACAATTTCGCAAAGTAACAAAATCTATTTCTATATCACTACAGACAAAGCCACAGTTTAAAAACACAGCTTTCTTCATCATTTTCTCCTTAGCGATAAAAAACGGCAGCAATGCATGAATATCACGCTGAAAAGTCAGCGATATTCATGCATTATCCTGCAAATGCTCTTAGCCATGTTATCCACCTCCCATTGGATAACATGGCTAAGAACTGCTCGCAAATGCCAAAAAAAACGGCCGCAATGCATGAATATCGCTGAAAAGTCAACGATATTCATGCATTATGCAGCAAATGCTCTTAGCCATGTTATCCACCTCCCATTGCATAACATGACTAAGAACTGCTCAGGGCCCCATGAGGAACGCTTTCCATTTAAAAGAGAAAAAATAACATCATAGAAAAGAATCGTTTTTAAACACAGCATATAAATCAATTGTATACCTGCATTCAAGAGGAAATGACTGAAAATGTCCTTGAGACACATGAAAGCGTTTTCTAGAATGCCCTAGCACCATTTTTTCGACATTATTAACATGGCTATGTAACTCCCATAATCAAAATCTAAATTTGCCAAGCGCAGGTGGGAGCGTATTTACAAGACACTTGCCCCATGAGGAATGCTTTCCATTTAAAAATGAAAAAATAACATCAAAGACACTCAAATGCCTTATAAATATGACCCAAAACAACCTATGAAGCTCTAGCAGTACATATCCAGAAATGTAATTGATTTCAAAAATGGTTTTTAAAAACAACATATCTGTTTCAGCTTACATAAGAGACCATGGAATGGGCTTCATATACAACAATAACTTGAGTTACTGCATGCCAGAATCCTACACCGAATATGCAATTACAATTTCTCAAAGTAACAAAATCTATTTCTATATCACTACAGACAAAGCCACAGTTTTAAAACACAGCTTTCTTCATCATTTTCTCCTTAAATCATACTATTCTCTATCTAAAATAAATACATCTTTTCTCACCTTAGCAAATACTTTTTGAGTTTTGAAAACAGTCTCAGAAATACACCAAATTGTCTTCAGCAGAAGAAAAAGGATGCACTCCAGAGGCTGCAGCTATTGAAAGCACAGAAATACAGATATTCATTTCACATATCTCTCATATTAGCCAATCATAACTCTTCCCTCACTTTTTTCAAATCAAAACCCTTCCCCCCTCTGCCCTCTCTGCCTTTTTTCCATAGCAACGACCTCCTGGAAGACCTCTCATGTTTGCAAATTCACACAACAATGTTTCAATTGAACTCTGAACTCTCAGTGCACCTGCGTATCCAGTGCAATCTTTCATTAAAAGTTTCTTCCTTGACCATTGAAATTACATCTTTCAAAGAACACATCCATGCACCCTAAATTTCTGTTTTCAGAAATGGAAATGCACCAATCACTGCTAATGAATCATTAGCATTGGAAATCCACAGTTTTTTTTCTTTACAAACTCCTACTGTTTCAACTGCCCTTTCATTACCACACTTCAACTGACTGCAGCCCAACCTTCTCCCACCATGTTTAACGTCTGGATTGTTGGACATAGTTACATCCACTGGGCTCAAAGGTATGCTGACAACAGAAATTTACACAACCTCAATTTACAAGATGTGGAAATTAAATGGTTGGGCCAAAGAGGATTAAAATGTCACCAATTGATACCATTGGTGAAAACCTTTATGCATTTGCCAAAACCTGACCTGTTAATAGTGCATTGTGGAGGTAATGATTTGGGCACTTTAACAGGAGTAGGTCTGGAAATGCTTTTAAAGGACACCTTTGAGCAATTAATGGCACTTTTTCCTCAAACTGCCTTGGTATATTCCAATATATGCCAAAGACAGAAATGGAGGTGGTCCAACCAATTTGGTCCACAAATTGAGAAAGCGAGGAAGCATGTAAACAAATCTGTTTCAGCTTTCATGAGAGACCATGGAATGGGCTCCCTGTACAATAATAACTTGCGTTACTACATGCAAGATATCTACAGAGGAGATGGAGTTCACTTCTCAGATGAGGGCAACAGAATTTTCATTCTGAATTTAAGACTGTGCATTGGTACCTACTTATAAGTACCTAAATGTACCATAAACCCAAAAGCTCTTCTCAGAGCTACCCTTCATCTGATCACTCACAATTAATACTTTTCTCTAACTTATTTCTGTAATTTTCAACAAACTACGCTCAAAGAGCGCTACCCGGTACGCGAACTGGAAGCTAACCGCCCAAAATTATTTAAAAAATGTTTTTTCTCCGCACATATGGACCTCCTCAGCCACCCTCAGAAAACCTGGGGGGTCAAAATACTTGTACCGTGTCCCCTTCTACCCTTTCTGAACATTGTTTAACCTCCATTTTATATCTTAATTCGACCGAAACACAAAATGGTGGACTCCCGTTGCGCTTCTAGTTCGCGGACTAAACCGCTTCCCGGGAAGCGGTCCAAAAAAAAGGTGGGAAAGTAATTCACAGAAAAAGGACTGGAGACACTCTCACCAAATATAGATTAGCTTATACTACATAACAATCCCTTTCATTTTCACAAATTTGATTGAAATTCCATTTAGCCATTAAGCCTGTAGACCTCTCTAAATACCTTGAGGTAAATTACTTCACAAAACACATCTGAAGTGTTGGAATGGACAACCAATGAAAATGTTACTTTCATTTTCTACTTTTATTACCTGATATTTGATTGGTTATATACCTGAATATATATAAAGGAAGAGAAGAAAACACAGCCATTTTGACTACTACTACTTGTTGTACATCACATTTCAATACTTACCTAAGACTTCAACTTGTTTCTGAAGGTAAGTTGTTATTTTTAAAACTGAAGTATATTGTGCACTATAACTTGATATGGTAGACTTTTTCTGATAGATATACACTATCCCTCTGTAGTAGTTATGGATTTAGATACACTTCTCTGTTATAGTTATGAATGGAGTTAGACTTCTCTTCGTTAAATTACATACACTTTTTTATAGTCATATTTCCACTCTGATACTATACACTGCCAAAAGAAAAATTCACTGATAAAAACTGCCTATCTAAAATTAATCCCAACAGTGCCCAATCTCTACTAATATATATTTTTTTATCCAAAATTTCAGGCAAAATGGAAGGCGAACAACAAGTTACATTTTCAATTGAACTGAAGGAGAGCAGCCAAGACAAAATTGATGACTTTATGGATGAAAGTAGAGACCACGAACTTCTACAATGTGTTGAAGCAGTGGACAACCTGCTTCAAAATGAAAAAAAGTTACACCCTATATTCAATTTTGACATTTCTGACAATGAAATGTTAGATAGTTTAATAAAGTATGAAACACAATCATAATAAAAAAAAAAAAAAAATAAAGAAAACAAAAAAAAACAACAAAAACAACAAATAATTAACATACAGTATTAGAAAAGTCTATCATTCTTTTATCCTTATAGTACGCTGCCCAGAACGCTTCCCGGTTCGCGTACTAGGCGCTCACCACGCAAAAATATATATATATTTTTTATTTTTTTTTGCCCTGCAGGGACCTTTTACAACCTCCACATAAAACCTAGGGGGTCAGGGAGGATCTACTATGCCCCCTTATCGAAATTTCCCCCTTTGTTTTGGCCTCCTCTTGTCTCTCGATCCTACCGAGAGACAAGATGGCGGCCGCACCGGACTGTTTAGAATGTTGACACACACCTAAAAGCCAATCAGCTTTCCGTGCGCAAAGTTCCGAAACGCGAAAAGTATATATCTTGATTTAAACGTTAATTTCTCAAAATCCACTGAAGCACATATATTGAGACCTAGCAAAGGCACATCGGGCTAACAGTCCCTACAATTTTGCCAAGTTTCGTGCAAATCCATTCAGCCGTTCGAGCTAAAAGTGAGTCCAACCGCCCTATGGAAAACTCAATGTTAAAAACGTGTTTTGGGACCCCCCTTTTTTCTCAGCCCCCCCTTGACGAAACCCCCCCAAATTTCCAGGAGCTGCTCAGAAACAAAATGTGCCATTTTCCTGAAAATTTCAGCCGATTCCGTCCACAAACGCCAAAGTTATTAGACATAGAATTTTCAGAAATCCCATAGGGAAAAAATCCTAACTATATATACCTACTGGCGACCGCCAGTAGGTAATATATATATATATATATATATATTTGAGTTTGTATTGGTTGTTTTTTCCCCTGATTTTAAGGAATTATATATATATATATATATATATTACCTACTGGCGGTCGCCAGTAGGTATATATAGTTAGGATTTTTTCCCTATGGGATTTCTGAAAATTCTATGCCTAATAACTTTGGCGTTTGTGGACGGAATTGGCTGAAATTTTCAGGAAAATGGCACATTTTGTTTCTGAGCAGCCCTTGAAAATTAGGGGGGGTTTTGTGGAGGGGGGGCCGAGAAAAAAGGGGGGTCCCAAAACGCGTTTTTTCCATGTTAATTTCCATAGGGCGGTTGGACTCACTTTTAGCCCGAACGGCTGAATGGATTTGCACGAAACTTGGCAAAATTGTAGGGACTGTTAGCCCGATGTGCCTTTGCTAGGTCTCAATATATGTGCTTCAGTGGATTTTGAGAAATTAACGTTTAAATCAAGATATATATCTGTAACAGCGCTCCGGGCAGCGATCCGGTTAGCGAACCTTTCGCGTATCGGAACTTTGCGATGCGAAGCTGATTGGCCCTACGGTGTCTGTCAACATTCTAAACAGTCCGGAGCGGCCGCCATCTTGTCTCTCGGTAGGATCGAGAGACAAGAGGAGGCCAAAACAAAGGGGGAAATTACCATAAGGGGGCATAGTAGATCCTCGTTGACCCCCTAGGTTTTATGTGGAGGTTTTAAAAGGGCCTAGGAGGGTCCAAAAAAAAATAATATATTTTTTTTTTGCGTGGTAAGCGCCAAGTTCGCGAACCGGAAAGCGTTCTGGGCAGCGAACTTTAAGGATAAAAGAATGATAGACTTTTCTAATACTGTATGTTAATAATTTGTTGTTTTTGTTCGTTTTTTTTGTTTTCTTTTTTTTAAAGTTTTTTTTTATTTTGATTGTTTTTCATAATTTATTAAACTTTCTAACATTTCAGTGTCTGAAATGTCATTATTTTCTTGAAATATTCTTTGCAATCTGTGAGGTTGTAAAATGTCCTCATTTGCAAGGAGGGCATCTACTGCTTGGACACATTGCAGCAGTTCATTATCCAAGCTTTCATCCATAAATTCCATGTCAATTTGTTCAATCAATTCCTGGCTGCTCTCTTGCAGGTCCATCTCAAAAGAAACTTGCTGCTCGCCTTCCATTTTGCCTGAAATTTGGATTAAAAAAATATATATTAGTAGAGATAGGGCAATGTTGGGATTAATTTTAGATAGTCAGTTTTTATCAGTGAATTTATCTTTTGGCAGTGTATAGTATCAGAGTGGAAATAGGACTATAAAAAAGTGTATGTGATGTAACCAAGACAAGCCTAACTCCATTCATAACTATAACAGAGAAGTCTATCTAAATACATTACTACTACAGAGGGATAGTGTACATCTAGCAGAAAAAGTCTACTATATTAAGTTATAGTGCACAATATATTTCATTTTTAGAAATTATAACTTACCTTCACAAAGAAGTTGAAGTTTTTGGAAGCTATTGAAATGTGAGGTACAACAAGAAGTAGTAGTCAAAATGGCTGTGTTTCCTTCTCTTCCTTTATATATATACAGGTATATAACCAATCAAATGTCAGGTAATAAAAGTAGAAAATGAAAGTAACATTTTCATTGGTTGTCAATTCCAACACTTCAGATGTGTTTTGTGAAGTAATTTACCTCACGGTACTTAGAGAGGTCTACAGGCTTAATGGCTAAATGGAATTTCAATCAAATTTGTGAAAATGAAAGGGATTGTTATGTAGTATGAGCTAATCTATATTTGGTGAGAGTGTCTCTAGTCGTTTTTCTGTAAATTACTTTCCCACCTTTTTTTTAGGACCGCTTTCCGGGAAGCGGCCCGGTTCGCGAACCTTAAGCGTCACGGGAGTCCACCATTTTGTGTTTCGGTCACATTAAGATACAAGATGGAGGGCAAATAATGTTTAGAATGGGTAGAAGGGGTCATGGTAGACTTATCTTGACCCTCTAGGTTTTCTGAGGGTGGCTGAGGAGGCTTATATGTGCGGAAAAAAACATTTTTTTTAAAAATTCCGCGAGGTTAGCTTTCGGTTCGCGAACCGGGTAGCGCCCCGGGGAGCGTATTTTGTGGAAAATTAGTGAAAAAAGTTAGAAAAAAATAATAATTGTGAGTGATCAGATGAAGGGTAGCTCTGAGAAGAGCTTTTGGGTTTATGGTACATTTAGGTACTTATAAGTAGGTACCAATGCACAGTCTTAAATTCAGAATGAAAATTCTGTTGCCCTCATCTGAGAAGTGAACTCCATCTCCTCTGTAGATATCTTGCATGTAGTAACGCAAGTTATTGTTGTACAGAGAGCCCATTCCATGGTCTCTCATGAAAGCTGAAACAGATTTGTTTACATGCTTCCTCGCTTTCTCAATTTGTGGACAAAATTGGTTGGACCACCTCCATTTCTGTCTTTGGCATATATTGGAATATACCAAGGCAGTTTGAGGAAAAAGTGCCATTAATTGCTCAAAGGTGTCCTTTAAAAGCATTTCCAGACCTACCCCTGTCAAAGTGCCCAAATCATTACCTCCACAGTGCACTATTAACAGGTCAGGTTTTGGCAAATGCATAAAGGTTTTCACCAATGGTATCAATTGGTGACATTTTAATCCTCTTTGGCCCAACCACTTAATTTCCACATCTTGTAAATTGAGGTTAGGTAAATTTCTGTTCTCAGCATACCTTTGAGCCCAGTGGATGTAACTATGTCCAACAATCCAGACCTTAAACATGGTGGGAGAAGGTTGTTCTGCAGTCAGATGAAGTGTGGTAATGAAAGGGCAGTTGAAACAGTAGGAGTTTCTAAAGAAAAAAAACTGTGGATTTCCAATGCTAATGATTCATTAGCAGTGATTGGTGCATTTCCATTTCTGAAAACAGAAAGTTAGGGTGCATGGATGTGTTCTTTGAAACATGTAATTTGAATGGTCAAGGAAGAAACATTTAATGAAAGATTGCACTGGATACGCAGATGCACTGAGAGTTCAGAGTTCAATTGAAACATTGTTGTGTGAATTTGCAAACATGAGAGGTCTTCCAGGAGGTGGTTGCTATGGAAACAAGGCAGAGAGGGCAGAGGGGGGAAGGGTTTTGATTTGAAAAAAGTGAGGGAAGAGGTATGATTGGCTAATATGAGAGATATGTGAAATGAATATCTGTATTTCTGTGCTTTCAATAGCTGCAGCCTTTGGAGTGCATCCTTTTTCTTCTGCTGAAGACAATTTGGTGTATTTCTGAGACTGTTTTCAAAACTCAAAAAATATTTGCTAAGGTGAGAAAAGATTTATTTAATTTAGATAGAGAATAGTATGATTTAAGGAGAAAATGATGAAGAAAGCTGTGTTTTTAAAATGTGGTTTTGTCTCTAGTGATATACTAATAGAATTCGTTTCTTTGAGAAATTGTAATTGCATATTCGGTGTAGCATTCTGGCATGCAGTAACACAAGTTATTGTGGTACATGGAGCCCATTCCATGGTCTGTTATGTAAGCTGAAAAGATATGTTGTTTTTAAAAACGATTTAAGAAATCAATTACATTTCTGGATATGTACTGCTAGAGCTTCATAGGTTGTTTTGAGCCATATTTATAAGGCATTTGAGTGTCTTTGATGTTATGTTTTCCTTTTAAAATGTAAAGTGTTCCTCATGGGGCAAGTGTCTTGTAAATACGCTCCCACTTGTGCTTTGCAAATTTAGATTTTGATTATGGGAGTTACATAGCCATGTTAATAATGTCCAAACAATGGTGGTAGGGCATTCAAGAAAACGTTTTTCTGTGTCTCTAGGACATTTTCAGTCCTTTCCTCTTGAATGCAGGTATACAATTGATTTATATGCTGTGTTTAAAAACGAATTTTCAAATCAATTACATTTCTTGATATGTACTGTTAGAGCTTCATAGGTTGTTTGGGGTCATATTTAGAAGGCATTTTAGTGTCTTTGATGTTATGTTTACCTTTTTAAATGGAAAGTGTTCCTCATGGGGCCCTGAGCAGTTCTAAGCCATGTTATTTAATGGGAAGTGGATATCATGGCTAAGAGCATTTGCTGGAAAATGCATGAATATTGCTGACTTTTCTGCGATATTCATGCATTGTGGGCGTTTTTTTTTTCGCATTTGCGAGCAGTTCTTAGCCATGTTATCCAATGGGAGGTGGATAACATGGCTAAGAGCATTTGCTGGAAAATGCATGAATATCGCTGACTTTTCAGCGATATTCATGCATTGCGGCCGTTTTTTTTTCGCATTTGCGAGTAGTTCTTAGCCATGTTATCCAATGGGAGGTGGATAACATGGCTAAGAGCATTTGCTGGATAATGCATGAATATCGTTGACTTTTCAGCGATATTCATGCATTGCGGCCGTTTTTAATCGCATTTGTGATAAACAATTACAATTCTTGATATGTACTGTTAGAGCTTCATAGGTTGTTTAAGGTCATATTTAGAAGGCATTTCAGTGTCTTTGATGTTATGTTTACCTTTTTAAATGGAAAGCGTTCCTCATGGGGCAAGTGTCTTGTAAATACGCTCCCACTTGCGCTTGGCAAATTTAGATTTTGATTATGGGAGTTACCTAGCCATGTTAATAGTGTCCCAAAAATGGTGCTAGGGCATTCCAGAAAACACTTTCATGTGTCTCAAGGACATTTTTAGTCATTTCTTCATGAATGCAGGTATACAATTGATTTATATGCTGTGTTTAAAAACGAATTTTGAAATCAATTAAATTTCTGGATATGTACTGTTAGAGCTTCATAGGTTGTTTGGGGTCATATTTAGAAGGCATTTTAGTGTCTTTGATGTTATTTTTCCCTTTTTAAATGGAAAGCGTTCCTCATGGGGCCCTGAGCAGTTTTTAGCCATGTTATTTAATAGGAAGTGGATAACATGGCTAAGAGCATTTGCTGGAAAATGCATGAATATCGCTGACTTTTCTGCGATATTCATGCATTGCAGCCGTTTTTTTTCGCATTTGCGAGCAGTTCTTAGCCATGTTATCCAATGGGAGGTGGATAACATGGCTAAGAGCATTTGCTGGAAAATGCATGAATATCGCTGACTTTTCTGCGATATTCATGCATTGCGGCCGTTTTTTTTCGCATTTGCGAGCAGTTCTTAGCCATGTTATCCAATGGGAGGTGGATAACATGGCTAAGAGCATTTGCTGGATAATGCATGAATATCGTTGACTTTTCAGCGATATTCATGCATTGCGGCCATTTTTAATCGCATTTGTGATAAACAATTACATTTCTTGATATGTACTTTTAGAGCTTCATAGGTTGTTTGGGGTCATATTTAGAAGGTATTTTAGTGTCTTTGATGTTATGTTTACCTTTTTAAATGGAAAGCGTTCCTCTTGGGGCAAGTGTCTTGTAAATACGCTCCCACTTGCGCTTGGCAAATTTAGATTTTGATTATGGGAGTTACCTAGCCATGTTAATAGTGTCCCAAAAATGGTGCTAGGGCATTCCAGAAAACACTTTCATGTGTCTCAAGGACATTTTTAGTCATTTCTTCATGAATGCAGGTATACAATTGATTTATATGCTGTGTTTAAAAACGAATTTTGAAATCAATTAAATTTCAGGATATGTACTGTTAGAGCTTCATAGGTTGTTTTGGGGTCATATTTAGAAGGCATTTTAGTGTCTTTGATGTTATTTTTCCCTTTTTAAATGGAAAGCGTTCCTCATGGGGCCCTGAGCAGTTCTTAGCCATGTTATTTAATAGGAAGTGGATAACATGGCTAAGAGCATTTGCTGGAAAATGCATGAATATCGCTGACTTTTCTGCGATATTCATGCATTGCGGCCGTTTTTTTCCCATTTGCAAGCACTTCTTAGCCATGTTATCCAATGGGAGGTGGATAACATGGCTAAGAGCATTTGCTTCAAAGGTTGTTTGGGGTCATACACCATTTTTGGGAAATTATTAACATGCCTATGTAACTCACATAATCAAAATCTAAATTTGCCAACCGCAGGTGGGAGCGTATTTACAATAAATTTGCACCATGAAGAACGTAAAATAGCATAATAGACACTCAAATGCCTTATAAATATGACCCAAAACATCTTATGAAGCACTAGCAGTGCATATTTCCAGAAATTTATTGGTTTTCATTTAATGATTTACTTCATTGGTAGGCCTTCACATGTTTTTTTACCTTGGTTTTTTTCAGTGAAAATCTTATCTGCAACCATGTGTTGGCCTCACCTCAAATAAACAAAACAGGTGATGGACTGAATGTGGATCAATGACACACATTCACCCCAGTCTAAAGATCTGGGCCTAAACAAATCTTTAGATAGGCTACATCTTATCGTCATCCTGAATTAATCATTTAAAATATTAGGGAGTGATTTATGATTGTTGTATGCCTGTTTTGTACCATTGAGTGTCATTTTTGTGATGCAGTGCTGGTGGAAAACATTTGCTATGTTAAATAATTAGTAGGGCATTAAGTTTTAGATGACTGTTATTTATTTACTGTTTGGTAATAGTGGTTAATAACATTTTATATTATATTTTTCCACAGATTCAACTGCAGATTCTTTCATAGTTTGGAAAATGCCTACAAAAAGTAGAATAAGAAAGGCTAGAAAACGTCAAAGACAGCAGGATGATGTTTTATTGCAGCAGTCCTCTTCCCCAAATACTTGTCAAAACACCAAGAAAGGTCCGGGTAAGAGCACGAAATCATTCTTAAGAAATATTTGTAGTAAAAAAAGTTTTGCTCAAAAAAATGTTTCAGTCCACAAAAAGAAAAGTAATTTAAATGGAAAGGAGAGACCCATCACAAATGTTACTGGTAGAGGAAGAGATAACTCTGTGCATGATAGTAGAAGGAAACAACAGTTTAGGGACATTCGAAATCGAATGTTCCGTAATAGGATATTAGTTAATTTATTGAAAAATATTAAAAAGAAAGGCCAACAGAAAGCGGCATTTTATAAGAAGAAGAAAAATGTAGAGAAAATTATTGATCATGCTTTTGAAATTAAGCGAAAGTTGTTTATTTTGGTAATCAATAGAATTAGGAAACTAAGCAAGGTAATTTCTGATTTCAAAACAAAAAGTAGATGGAAGAGAGTAGTAAATCGTACTAACTTTTGTGAAGTTTTTTCCGGAGAATGGATGCATAGTTCAAGTTGTGAGGCATTTTTTAATGAGGAGAGTTATTTTCAGGATAATGATTTGGTGTTTGCAGTTGACACCAGTGGTCGAGCTTATGAAGTGAAGGATGGTTGTCCAGTTGAAAAACAACAACTTGTGACAACAGAGACAGAAGAAGCGCTAAGTGATGAGGTTTTAGGAAGACATCCTAAGGGTCCTGTGTACATTTGGAAGTGTAGTTCTATTTGCAGTGTGCGACAGGTTTCCATCAATTTACTTTGTGATTTTATACGGACATTTAATAAGAAAAGTTTGAAGCAGAAAATGAAGTTGTTGCAAGATTTAGATCCTTGCAGAGTGAGACAAATGACAGGTTTGCGTGGTCATTCACTGGCTTGTCTTTCCAGGAGAGTATGCCAGAGTGTTTTTCATCATTTCAGGATGCTAGCAGTGCATCATAATAAAGTGAGAAAATTAGTGAGAATGTTGTATTATGCTAAGAGTCCTGCAATTATGCTTAAACAATTATGTGCTGCTCTTTTGCATGGTTCTGAAATAGATGTGAAGAATATTTGTGAAGAAATTGAGTTTTGTTACTTTGGTAGTAAAGATGAGAATGTTCAAATTGACCTTGAAGTAGAGGGTAATGTTCACGATAATGTACAGGTTTCCAGTACAGATTATTTTCAGAAGGAAATTGCCACGTTTCAGATGAAATCAAGTGAGAGGCCTAATTTCACTTGTGTATGTTGTCGACGCACTTATTATAAGAATCAGACTAAGTTAGTGGATTTATATGCAAAAAGTGAAAGGGAAAATAATAGTGAATGGAAGGATTTTGCCACATACTTGATGGTAGAAAATTGTTTTGATTTGGGAGTGGACCAACGTGTGTGTACTTATTGTTGTAACAAATTAAACCAAAACCAGATGCCTGCTAGGGCGGTTCATAATAATCTTGAATTGGTTGAGATTCCTTCTGAATTGAAGGATTTAAATACTTATGAATCTATTTTGATTCAAAGTATCCATCCCTTTCAGGCTATTGTAAGAATGGAGCCAAAGACAGGTAAGTTGCCTCCAGCAGATTTACAGAGAGGATTAAAGGGAAGAGTTGTTTATTTGCCTCTAGATTTGAACAAAAACATTAACACAATTGGAGTTGAGAAAGTGGAAGAGGAACCTCTGGTTATCTTGGTTAATGGGGTTCCGACAAAGAATAAGAAAATATGGCAAGATTTAGTGGATGTTAGGAAAGTGAAAAATGCAACTTTGTATTTGAAGAAAAATAATAAGTACTATAAGAATGTATATGTTGCAGAAGAGGAAGTAAGTGATGAAGAGGATAGCGTTTTGTGTGCTGGCCAAATTGAGAAAGTAGAGGTGTCTAATAGTGAAGAAATATATGAACATTATAGTGTTCATCCATTGCATTCCAAGGAAGTCATGGGGAATGCAATTGAGTTGTTTCAAATGAAACAAGCCAAAGGGAGTCCCATTAGTGTTTGGGAGGAAAGTTTGGAAGCTCGGTGTTTCCCACAGCTATTTCCCACAGGTCAAGGAGGAAGATATGATGAGCGACCTCATCAAATTCCTGCGTCTGAATACCGGACTTTACGATTGTATGCAGAAGATCCTAGGTTTCGGCAATGCATTCCCTATTTGTTTCATCTCTTGTTTGAAAGCGATCTGTCAGGACTATCATATGCAGTGAACCACATTTTAAAAAGTGGTATACAGATGCAAAACATCTCGGCAAGTGACTTTATGCATAAAGTCAATGTCCAAGACAGTATTTTGGATTCTCACTTAATTAATCTCATGGCGTGTCAGCGTGGTACTAATGAGTACTGGTACCGTCGTCATGGTGATTTAAAATGTATGCTGAGGAACTTAGGAACTCCAACATGGTTCCTCACTCTGAGCTGTGCCGAGTATGGCTGGGAAGACTTACTTGAATTTCTACGATAGGCAAATGGAAATATTGAAAACATTGAATTCAAGACACCTGGAGAACTGTGTTCTTTGGATCCAGTGAATGTATGCAGGTACTTCAATCATCGATTTGAAGCTATGATGTCTTTCATCACAAATAAAAAGAATCCACCTCTTGGAGAGGTGTTGGATTTCTTCTGGAGAAAGGAGTACCAAGCAAGAGGTGCCCCTCATATACATATGTTGTTGTGGATCAAGGATGCACCTAAATTTGGAACAGATCCGGATGACTTAGTGATGAATTTCATAGAACAGTATTCTACGTGTGCTGTTCCAAACGCAACGGAGAAGAAAAGTCTAAGAGAACAAGTTCTACGTTTCCAAAGCCATCGTTGTGGAAAGTACTGTCGTCGTAAATTCAGAAACAAGGACAAGTTCTACACCAAATGTCGTTTCAACTTTCCACGACCGGTGATTTCTAAAGGAAGAGTGAACAGTTTGATGTCTTCGCTGCGACATAATGTGATGAGGAAATCACCCAAGAATACATACAATTTGAAAAGGAATGAAGAGTCCAAGTACATCAATGACTACAACCCAGTGATTTTGTCCATGTGGAATGCTAACATGGATATACAGTTTGTGGCTGACAACTGTATGGCTGTGGCTCGGTATGTGACATCTTACATCACCAAAAAAGAAAAGACCGAACTGAAGGATATGTGGGAGGACATTTCCCATGAAAAGAGCCTCAGCAAGAAGTTGTACAGTTTCAGTCTAAAGATGTTGTCGCATCGAGAAATCGGAGCTTACGAATGTTCTGATCGATTGTCTTCAGCAAGTCTCTATGCCAAATCCAGGAGTCTCGTTTGGGCGAGTCTTGGTCTTGCTGCAACGCGAAATCGAGTTCTAAAACCTGTCCGGGAAATTGAGTATTTGGCAGAAAAGGAACCAAACAGTACCGATATTTTGAAGACCAACATGTTGGATACATATTATCCAAATCGAAGCAGTCACCTTGAGAATGTTTGTCTATATCAGGTTCTCCAAAATTATATATTCAAGAGGAACATCAAAGAAGATATTGAGAAAGGAGTGTATGCTGTAATTGGAAGTGAGGGATGCCTGGTCAAGCAAAGAAAATGCCAATTAGTAAACCATCGAAAATTGAGTGGTGAATCTCCAGAAAAAAAGGAGTTTTTTTATTTAGCACTTTTGCAACTTTTCAAGCCTTGGCGTGCAGAAGAGGAACTGCTTGGAGATTTCCTCTGTTACGAAGACTCTTTCAATGCAGCCAAGGAGTCCATAGAATGTCCTGCTTTTTCTAAATATCAAGAAATGCTAACTTTGGAAATTGAGCAGGAAGCAACGATTGCAGCCGAGATTGCCAGAGACAGTTCTCAGGACAGTCAGAGTTCTGTTTCATTGAGTCAAGATCCACTTGGAGGACCTATTATCGAAAATGAAGCTGCCACTGCTATGAATGAAGTAGAAAGAGCCATGGCACATGCTCAGGAGGATTCAGTTAACTTAGAAGACTTGGAAAAACAACTCAACGTTGAGCAGAGGAAAATATATGATGAAGTTACCAAGGAAATTGAGCACGGATTAAGTCATGAGAAGAACAAGTGCTCATGTACATCGTTGAAGCCTGTTCAACTGTATGTGAGTGGAGAAGCGGGAACTGGAAAAAGTTTCCTCATTAAAGCAATCTCTTGTTATTTGCAGGAAAGGACTGAGTCATCGCTGTCTTGTGTTGTCACCGCTCCTACTGGACTGGCAGCACATAACATTAAAGGTATTACTTTGCATCGTCTACTGATGCTGCCGGTGGAGCATGACAACAAATTACAATACAACAAGTTATCTGGAGATGCTTGCTGTGAAGTTTCAAGAGTCTTGAGGAAAATGAAACTACTTATCATTGACGAAGTAAGCATGGTTTCCAATGTCATGCTTGCCTTTGTGCATTTGAGAATGCAAGAAGTACTTAAAACTGAATATGATGTGTTATTTGGTGGGAAACACATCATTGTTTTCGGAGATCTTCTGCAGCTGACACCAGTAAAAGGTCAACCTGTGTTCAAAATACTCACGCATGAAGATACCAGGAAGTGCCTAGGGAGCATTGGCAACGTCAATATATGGTTAAACTTCAATTATGCTGAACTGCATCAAAATATGCGTCAGGCAAAGGATGAAGATTACAAGAATATTCTACAAGATATTAGAATTGGAAAAGTGACCGAGCATGGGAAAGAAGCTTTAAATGCACGATTACTGTCAAATTTATATCCCAAACAAGAGATTGTGCCTGAGAATATTTTTCAGAAAATTACTGAGAAGAAATCCGGGATATGTCTCATGCCAACTCTTGCAGAATGTGCCATCTTCAACAACAAAATGTTGAATTTAGAAAAGCAAGAGATTGTGAAACTTGAAGCTATCGACAAATTAGAGCATATGGGATCAACAATTATTTTGTCAGACAATTTGAAATCAAAATTGGATTCATTAGAGAAGACTATATCTAAAACAGCGGGTTTTGAAAAGACTTTGAATGTGTGTTTAAATTGCCGAATCATTTTGAGAAGGAATTTACATGTAGAAAGAGGTCTGGTAAATGGATCAATGGGTAATGTTGTTGATTTTGAGAAATACAGAAATAGAGATGGAGTAGAATTTTTAAGAATTAAATTTGATGGCATTGAGGAAGTACAGCAAATTGGTCGTTGTTCTGCTAGGTTTTTGCTTGTTAAAGACTTATATGTTCGCCGTAAACAGTTTCCTGTTTGCTTGGCATATGCGGTGACAATCCATAAATCGCAAGGTTTAAGTGTTGACTGTGCATTGGTGAATATTGGCAGTTCTGTGTTCAAGGAGGGTATGGCATATGTGGCATTGTCACGAGTTAGAACTTTATCGGGATTGTACTTGATTGACTGTGATGTCACAAACATTTGTGCAGATCTAGATTGTGTTAAGGAATACAATAGGTTAAGAAGAGAGTATGCGCCACATTTGCCTCAATATCCTTTGTTTGAGAAACGTGTGGTAGGCCGGAAACGTAGAAATAGCAGTAATAGTAGGGAGGTTGTTGCAAAAAGACTAAAAGTCAATGAACCGAAAATTGTTAGCAGAAAGAAAGTGGATTCTGTTGAAGATGTTGTCGGTTTTCAATTTGAAAACAGTTCTGGTGTCAACTGCTATGCAAATGTAGTGGTTAATGTTCTCTTTTCACTAGAGAGTTTAAAAGAACAGATTCTGTTGAATTCAGAACAAATTTTATGCTGTTTGTTGAATTCTGTTTTCGAGAAATGTAGCACTGATCGAACAAAAGTAGAAAGTGTGTCTGAAGTTCGTTATCTGTTAGATGAATGTTCAGGTCAAACAGACTTCTCTGAAAATAATCAGCAAGATTGTCAGGAGTTTTTAATGTATATGCTTGATATATTGCAAGATGAGGGTGTAGATGTAGATCACCTGTTTGGGCTTTCTTATCAATGGCAGCATGACTGCGAGAATTGTAGGGTATCAAGTACTACTAGTGTAGACTCAGAAAGATTTATATATTTAACTTTGCCAGACAGTAAATCAGTCTCCTTTAATAAGCTAGTAAATGCAGCGGATCACAACATGGAGTGTAGCCAATGTAAATCTGAAATGATGTCAACATTACTTATACGTAGATATGGACAGTATGTCATTTTAATGATGCAACGATGTAGGCCTGATGGATCAAAATTGTCAACTTTAATAAAAAATGTTGTGGCTTCTCAGCTGTCAATATCAGGGAGGACTTTTGTAACTGTAGCAATTATCTATCACGATGGTCCTTCAACAACTTCAGGACATTATACAGCTTATTTAAAGTCTCGAAACGGCTGGTCATTCTGCAATGATTCCGTTGTAACTTTCAAAAAAAAATTGCCGTTTGACCTTAAAAATTCTTACCTGGTGTTTTTAAAACCAAAATTTTAAAGAAAGAATCTCGGGATTTCCTGTGAAGTATTGCAAAAGGTTCATGAAGTTGAGGGAATGTAAGTCTGCAATGCTGTCTAGATTATTGGTCCAAAACTTTTAATTATAATGTCATTTTGTAAAATCCGACTATATAAACCTGATGCAAGTAAGTCTGCTTCATAGTAAGCAGTATCAGTGTCATAGGAAAAGGAGAACATGAGTGACAAAGAAGGGTAAGATATTAGTAGTCCAGGATTGTGAAAATTATCTTAAATGTTTTCTTTTTGAAAGTTGCGAAAATAGAAAATGACGGGATTTGATTGGAAGAATTACAAGACTTGTGAATAGCTGCAACATGATTTGGCCAAGTGGAAACATGTGGTAGAATGTGAGAAGTCTTTTCTTGTATGTAACATATTTTTCGAATCGTTGGAGGTTTTCTTTCAGAAAGTGGCGGGCTGACAATATTTATAGCACAACACAGTGGACGCTGTTCATAGGACATCCTTCGACGTCATTGAAAGTAAGTTAATTTTAAGGAGTTTTGAATTCAGATTTCTTATGTTGAATGGGTTTTTTAAACACAATCATTTTGATTGTGTTTTTTTTTCCCCGCTGTTACATGATGAATACCTTCAAGTCACTGATTTAAGTGAAATTTGATACATTCTGAGAACAGCAAAAATAAACCATTTAACATGTATAATTAATGTTCTGCTTTTTGTACTTATGATATACATTTAGAAATGTGAGGTAGATATGGAGAAACTGAGTCTTCTGTAAGTGTCAATTTTAATGCTTACAGTGCTGTACTTCTGGGTACTGTTTTTTAAAAAAAAAAATGAATAGGCCTCACCTCAAAGAAAGCTCTTCAAAGCACACATCTTATTTGCATCCTGAAATAATCATTTAAAATGTCAGACACAATTTTATGATGGCTTTACATCTTTTTTGCGCTGCTATTGCATCACTATTGTGAGACATTAGCAGTGCAAAAGAAGCACCATGTTCCAAAATAGGCCTCAGTTCATCAACATCAAGATACAGTTTGTTTAAAATATATATGTTTAGGATTGTGTAGGGGACGTAGAGAAGCAGAGGCTTCTGTAAATGTCAAAGTTGTTGAAAAATCTGTTTGTTCTTGAACCTTTTCCTTTGTCTTTTCTAATTTTTAAATACATGTTTTAATATTTTTGGAAATGTTTGTTCTCTCTTTTACAGATTGAAAGTATGAAAAAATATTTTAAAAAGGTAACAAGAATTATAAGGTAAATGTTTTCTACTCTTTTTACCCGCAATGCACTGCTGATGATGGCACTGACCATGTCATGAATGATATAATAAGAGGACATGACTTACTTCATTGGTAGGCCTTCACATGCATTATCTGCTCTGTATTCTTCAACAAGCGTAAAATTGATCTGTAACCCTGAGTAGTATGGCTGAGATACCCGCCACCCCCTCTCAACACAATCCCAAAAAGGAGGGAAACCGGAAACAGTTCTTGAAAGTTTTTGGATGTGGGAGGGAGTGACCCTCCCGCGGCCGTATTTATTAAAACAAAAAGTTAAACATTAAACGTTTCATGTTATGTACAATTTCATAATCACATTGCGATGTTGGGCTAACCTTAACATATTCTCTAATACAGAGGTTCTCCTAGCCGAACTAGCATCATACAAAAACATTCTCTATAAACTCTGAAATTGTACATCCTAACGTTTAAGGGCCAACGGCAAGGTCATAACCGGTGTCAAGATCCCTAACCAGACTTACCCCTCCCACTTGGGAGGGGCGACAGCACAGAGGCTTACCTCAAGTGCAACTACTAACAATTTCCCTTGACTTGTCGGGGGCACTTAAGACTCGACGCCATTTAAAGGTCGTTCGAAGACTTGTGTGTGGTATCTAGAAGGTATCGTGGACCTCCCCCCACCCCACACAACTTACCGCATCTGCCGTCGCAGATGACACTGGCCCCGGGAAATTCCCCAGGAGGGGGCTGTAACCCCTCCTACAAAGGAAGGGGCCTTGACCGCCTTTCCTTTACTTCCGGCGACCCGCCCTTAGACGGGACCGCCTCCCCATTGAGGGGCCAATGGCCACCTCTCCCGAGCGCTCCCATCCGTGTTGGGTGACGCCCACTCATAGGGATCTACCAATTAGTGCTCACCGATCATGACCTTACCGCCACAGGTCCGGATAGTTGACCGGCTATCCGGACCCCCCACAAACTCCTACCTAAAGGTCATGTTTTAACGATTTTAACCAAGCTAGGAAGTCTCCTATGAGTAACTCGTTGCCCACCCTTGACAAATGCACACCATCCCCCAAATACATACTGTCATCATTAATACAACTATGCGAGATCGAATGCAATGTCTCGGAACGGAACAACCTACTCACTTTGTTATTCAATTTTTTAACGGAATGATTCAAAGCAGGGATCGAGATAGCCCCCCGCCACACTTTTCGTGGGATCATATGAGACCACGCAATTATACACCCCGGAACTCTCCTTGCTAACCAACTTACCGTGGAAAGCATAGCCTCCAGGAGAAGTCGTCTACCGGTGGTGACTAAATCATTGCCCCCTAAATGTACTATGACTATGGACGGCGGTGACCTCATCCGCTCTAACAAACCCTCAAAGAATGCTTGAAACTGGTCAATACAGAGGCTGCCCCTTCCGTAGAAGGACACTCTGTACCCGTATTCCCCAGGTACGTGAATCATATCACCTGCTTTGAATACGTCTGCGGCCCGTCTCACGTATGAGTGGCCTACGACCCACACCTCCTTTCTCTCAGCCGGTGATGTGTGACCGCTGGCCTGGTGTTGGGTCAACTGCACAGTCCGCCCTGCCGCGTAGGCTTGCGCAACTGAAAACAAACAAAGGACAAGAAGCGTGAGTACATGATTACAGCTTCACAACATGTGCAATCGCACGTACCTCTTATAACAATTGGAGGACCAGCGCCCCACACGTTTCACTTGTTCTACATTAAGACCCCTGGCTGTAGCTTCAGTGGCAGCCCCTATCCGAAAGGAATGGGTCCCAAATTCGCCCGGGTCCAAGCCCGCTGCGGCAATGGCCATTGCAAGCACCCGCTGAAACTGAAACCTCGTCAGCGGGGTGGCGTCTATATGCCTCAACAATGTCCCCCCCCATGATGCCACCCTTCGTGCTAGGTAATCTTCTAAGCACTGTACCGGACACATGGATGACTCGGGGATCCTGCGAATGATCGTGCAGTCCCCCCTCCCATCTTGGTCAGTCTTGGACCTGAGAAAGGAGACAACCATCGCATCACCCCTGATCTGAACATGTTCCCTGCACAAGCCCCCCGTCACATCCTGTTTGTTCCTTGCAACTAGCTCACTAACTCTCATAGCCCCGTGAAATGCCAGCGTAAATGCAGTCCGGAACAAACAGGTCTCGAAAGGGGACGAGCATGTGCTAGGGAGTGTGGCCAGTAACTGGGACAACCTATCTAAACCTATCGGTCGTCTTACGTCCACCCTGTGACCCTCTAGGCGTTGCCACCCCCGCAGCGCTTTTTGTACTGTAAAAGACGCTGTTGGGTCCAGAATGCCATGGGCCCTGGCAACAAAGGAAATGGCGGCACGATGCCTTTGGGCCGTAGCCACCGATTTCCCAGCCCTACGTAAGGACATCAGAAAAAGTACTACCCACTCTTCCTGACCCCAAAGTCCCCCTCTCTCTGCCCCTAAAAAGGCTAAATAGGCCTGAAACGCCCCTTCATATGCCTTCCTTGTCCTGGGTGCTAGGCTCTCTCCCACGAGGTGACGAAGTTCGGGGCACCGAGAGACCAGAGAGCTTTGGGGAAGGGTGCCGGCTCTGGGTCCGCTGACGGAAGGAAACCCGAGAAAGCCTGCATGTGAAAACGAGACAGTGCATCAGCAGCCTGATTCATTACTCCTGGGACATGTTTTGCTCTGAATACCACGTTCAGTTGCATACACAGTAGGACAATTTCTTTGAGCAGCCTTAAAATCAATTTACAATGGGCTGCCTGACTGTTGATGCATTCTACTACGGTCATATTGTCGGACCAGAACACGACAGAATGATCTCTGAACCCTTCAGGCCAGGTTCTCAGGGCCACCAAAATGGGAAATAATTCGAGGAAAGCAATATTACTCGTTAGCCCCTTCTCGTGCCACCATAGGGGCCATCTTTGAGCAGACCATTTAGTGCCGAAGATGGCGCCAAAGCCTATGCTTCCTGCTGAATCTGTCCATAGCCCCAGCTCCTCTGAGGACTCGGCTGGCTTGTTCCAGACGACTCGGCCATTGAAGTCCGCCAGAAATGCTAACCAAATCCGCATGTCCTGGCGGACCTCAGCCGATAACCTCGTGCGATGATGACCCTCCTTTAGGCCAACCATCGCTTGGGCAATCGAGCGGGAAAAAGGGCGAGCCATTGGGATCACCCTCAAGGCAAAGTTCAACTTTCCCACTAATTGTTGCAACTGATGCAGTGTGACTTTAGATGCATTCAAACATACTTGGAGGGCTGCCCTGAATTTCAACACCTTGCTAGCTGGTAAACGGAAACACCCCTCCCTTGAGTCCAACTCGATCCCCAAAAACTCGAGGCAAGTCGTGGGACCCATAGTTTTACCCGGTGCCAATGGCACGCCAAGATGACCCATCAACACACAGAATTCAGCTAAGGCCTGGGCACATTCGGGATTTCCGGCGGGGCCAAGGAACAAAAAGTCGTCAAGGTAGTGCATTACATTTCGGAAACCCGTTTTCTTAGTGAACACCCATTGCAGGAAAGTACTGAATTGCTCAAAGTAAGCACATGATATAGAGCATCCCATTGGCATACACCTATCCATGTAGAATGACCCCTGGAACCCGAATCCCAGAAGACGCTGATCGTCTGGGTGTACCGGGAGCAACCGGAACGCTGATTCGATATCTGATTTCGCCATCAACGTCCCGGGCCCCAGGCGATTCAAGATGGCTACTGCCTCATCAAACGATGCGTATCGCACCGAACAAACTTCTGAATCAATTGCGTCGTTCACCGAAAGACCATGCGGAGCAGACAGATTATGGATCAAACGAAACTCACCTGGGTCCTTCTTGGGGACCACCCCTAACGGAGAGCAAACGAAATCCGGTACCGGGGGTACACTAAACGGGCCGGCGACCCGACCCCGGCTAACCTCTTTCTGGATTTTGTCTTGCACTACAGATGTATGTTGTAAAACGGAAAGTTGATTTTTGCACATCCCTACACCCTGAAAGTCCCCTACCGGGATGCGGAAACCATGTGTAAAACCGTTCCGCAGCACCCCGGCAGAAGTACGATCTGGGTATTCACTGAGCCAGGGAATCACTGCCAAGGTATCAATCGGGGTTGGTAAAGGCGCCCCTCGGCCTAGCTTAGACCTGTTTGGCGCCTCCCTTACCCCCATTCTCACTCGTTCTGGCTCTGCACGATGACTCAGGATGGGATGACCCACACGTACTACATTCATGTTTGAATTTACACGATCCCGGAGGCCTGGTACATTTTCCCTTGTTGAAATTAAAACAGAAACCCTTTCTCCCTGTATTGCCTGCGGGCCTCGACTGGTCGTCGGTGCTCGTACTTGGTCGAAAGGGCGTCCCCACACTTTGGCGGGAGTAATCAACAACATTGCTCCCGACCAATGGCATTCTTAACATTCCCGATTCTTTCATTTTATCCCATGTTAGAGAATCGTAACAATCCCAAGTCAAACTCTTGTTGTGTTCCTTTTCTTTCCTGAACAGATTGTCGTAACAAAACCAATGGTTACCTTGATACGTTGTCGAGTAACCCATAATCCGTGATTGATAAACGGGAAACTCAGGAAGCAACTCGGGCCTACGTTCCCCCAAAATCGATGTAAAAATACCCCATGCATTGCCCCAATTGCCAATGTTCTCATTTACCTTAAAGGCGGCCATTTTTGCGCGCCACACACTCGGATGCATTAAGTCCTTCTGACTTTTCACATGCTCCACATCATAATGATCAACAAGCAAGGAAAAAATATTCACGTATTCCCCCGCCCAGATCTTTTCTTTTATAGCTAAAGGCACATGTTGTCCCAATCTCTCTCTACGAGAGGGTGCTGACTCGTCCCTTGCAATCGGCAATGGCCGCTTACCTGAACTGGACGCAGCTTCTGCCGCTTGCGGCTTGTCTATCCCCGCCAACGGCGCAGCCACTCTAGCTGCCTCTCTCTTCTCACGAAGCCCTTTTATCAGCGCCTGTGCCTCGGCAGCCGTGGCGCCATCACTACTATCCCCCAACCAAGCTGCTAGCTGTGCTGCCAGCTCGGGGGGCATGTCATCCTTGGATGTCGGGGTGACGACCACGGGGATTGGATTCCCCTCCATTGGAACTGGGGTCGGCGCCTCGAGCGGTGCAGAGGGAACCGGGACGTCTCCACCGGCTGGAATCCTTTTCGGCCTCTTAGGTCTCCCTCCAGCCGGCGCAGGGCCCGAACCCTCCTCACCGTCTCGCTCCGCCAACCGTTTCTTTATCTCGGATATCTCTTTGCAAAGGTTCCGCACCATCTGGTCGGTCGTCAATCTCTTTACGACTTTCTTTGGCATCTCTCCGATGAAGTATCTAGAAGACAAAGAAAAGGATCAAAACGCTCAAAATTGGCTCTTCGTTCTGTCCCGAGCTCACGTGTAGCGAGGAGGTGCAGCTTCGGAGCACAAGAACAAGAGGACGTCTTCTGGTCCTGCGTCTCTTTTTATCCGTCTTCAGGGCGGGCGTAAACCCGCCCCTGCCCGCCCCGGGGGCGGGGCTGGCTACGTCGGTGTCTAGGCCAGCCCACTCTAGGGCGGGAACAAGCGCGCCCCGGCTACGCCGCTTCGGGCATACCAGCCGAGACGCACCTCCCGCCCAAAAATGGCTTCCCGGGGGGATCGAGGCACTCCGCCATACGTGCGGGGGGACCGAGTGGTCGCCCCTTTCCAGTCTCACCTTAAACAAACCTCAGGACAGATCACACCTTATCGTCATCCTGAATTAATAAATAGATCTATTAAACAGTATCTCTGGTTTACTCCCTATAGCTGTCTTTCTTTTAACATTACTCTCTGTTTACTTCCCTTATACTAACTCTTCTTTTTTTTAAAAAAATATTTTTTTGGTTCGCTTCAAGTTCGCGAACCGGGCAGCGAACGGGAAAGCGAACCAAAAGAAATAGAGCTTGCCAGAGTGATAAACATTCTAGCAATTTTATTTGAAAGGGGAGGTAGTTCTGAAAAGAACTTTTTTTTTTGTTTTTTTTGTTTTTTTTTTTTTTTTTTTTTTTTTTTTCTGAACATTTTTTGATTTTTTTGTATTTTTAGAACAGTTTTATGTTTTTTTTGTGTTTTTTATGGAGGGGAAACAACAAAAAAACAGGCATTGAAAAGGGCTCAACAGGAGCAAAAAAAAAATTACTGCTTGGGTGCGTTAGGGCACTTATGGTTTTCGTACACCATATTGATCAACTTGACGCTCATGTTCCCATATGAGAGCATTGCACCACAATATATACAGGTAAACTTCATATGTTTGAAATTTGGCTGAATGTTTGGCACAGTTTCCTGTGCCTCTCTTCCTGTCAAAGATATAGTTGACGTAGATCTGGCCACAGGAGTTGTCGGGGGATTATCTTCTAGGTCACGCAACTCTGCCCGGCTGTAGTTTAAGGGATGCCACCTGGCCATATGGCGATGCATAGTATAGTTGCCCATACTATATTTTTTCTCTGTGCCTCTAGACAATCTGTATTTACAGATGAGGCAGGTGGCATATTTAGCATTGACCTTCTTGTCCCCTGGAGGGATGGAAAAAAACTGCCATATGAAACTTGTTTTCCTTTTAGAAACACGGGGCAACTCCTGTATAAATTGTGGTTCATCTCTATCCTCTTCTTCTTGTTCCTCCTCTTCCTCCTCTCTGTTGGAGATGAATTGACTTGGTGGTCCTCTCTTCTTATGAGGAGGTGGAGGTGGTGGTGGGGGTGCACCAGCTGCAGCAAGTGTAGAAGCCATTGCTAAACTCCAGGAAAATGGTCTTTCTCTCACCAAGATGAGTGAGGAAAGAAGGAGGGGTTTACATGATTTGGGAAAAGCAAAAGTTCTGAACCAATGAAAAGTGTTATTTTTAGGTCACATGACCTAGTCATACATCATTTGGAAACCAAAAGTGAAATGAACCAATGAAAACTTTGATAAACAAGTCACATGACCTGTTCCGCTTACGTTACGCGGTGCGCGCCGCGTCCCGGATCGCTTCCGGTTCGCGGTCCGGAGCACTTCCGGGAGCGCTAACGCGGCGCGTCAATATGCGCATTACGCGACAACGTGATACGTCGCGCTTCCGCGACGCGTCACAGTTGCGCTAACGTAACGTTTACCGGTTCGCGGACTAGGTCGCGGCATCAAGATGAGCTAACGGAAAGCTTCCCGGTTCGCGAACTGGAAGCGAAGTAAAAAAATATTAAAAAAAAAATTATTAATAAACATCTAAAATATATTTTAAGATTTAAAGAAGAATACATTTTACAGCTATAGATGTTAGCTTTTAAAAAACCAATGAAATTCACAGAAAAAACCATAGGTTATAGACCATATATAGTTAGGAATTTGCATTTACAAAACCTTGAAAATTCACTGAAAAAACCATAGGTTATAGACCATATATAGTTAGGGATTTGCATTTACAAAACCTTATTTTACTCGCATAAAACCATTGAAATTCCATATATAGTTAGTTGCGCTAACTATATATCGCGCACCCGCAATCCACTGCTGATGATGTCACATATTACATCATTCATGACATGGTCAGTGACATCACTGATGACATCACTGATGACATCTCAAATGACGTCACTGATGACATCACTGATGACATCTCAAATGACATCACTGATGACATCTCAAATGACATCACTGATGACATTTCATTTGATATTACTGATCACATCACTGATGATATCATTCATGTGATAATACGATGAACCTCTTCAGACTCTAATATAACCTTAGATACAATCAGTGTAAACAGACACTCACAGACTGTCACTCATCCATGGAGTTACTCACACACCTAGTCAGTCATGCAAAGAATCAATCACACCTCCATTTCCTCAACTATACAGTTATACAAACTTTACTTATTCAAACATATACTAACACATATTTACTCTCTTATACAATCCCTGATACAAGTTCACAATGATCCATACAGCCACTCACACATTCACTGGCTCTTATGCACAGTTATTTATATATGTCAACTCTCACATGTACTGTGTTTTACATATGTACTTACTTTGACATGTAGCACTGAGATATCCATTCATTCACCAATACACTCATGCACACAGTCAACCACCCATACAGCTGTTTCCACATGCACTTTTGAAACCATACATCTAGTGAATCAACTGCTCACACATCTATGCACAGAGTCATACACCTCCCAGCCACCCACACACACACTCAGTCTCCCATACAAATACTTGGGCAACCAATCAATAACCCATATAGTTACTCATATAGCTACTTATCAACACATGCAGCAGTTTACAGAACAACAGACATAATGATGCACAAATTAAGACAGTTTAGTCACTAACCCATGCACTCAGTGAGACACATTTAATCACTCACTCATACAGTCAGTCATGCACCTACTAAATCCTTCATCTAGACACTTATACATCCACTCATTCTTCAATATGTAAGACATATTTACACTTTACAGAAACATACAGCCACTGGATGTTGTCATCAGTGATGTCATCAGTGATGTCACTGACCATGTCATGAATGATGTAATATGTGACATCATCAGCAGTGGATTGCGGGTGCGCGATATATAGTTAGCGCAACTAACTATAAATGGAATTTCAATGGTTTTATGCGAGTAAAATAAGGTTTTGTAAATGCAAATCCCTAACTATATATGGTCTATAACCTATGGTTTTTTCAGTGAATTTTCAAGGTTTTGTAAATGCAAATTCCTAACTATATATGGTCTATAACCTATGGTTTTTTCTGTGAATATATATATATATATATATATTACCTACTGGCTATCGCCAGTAGGTATATATAGTTAGGATTAATTCCCTATGGGATTTCTGAAAATTCTATGTCTAATAACTTTGGCGTTTGTGGACGGAATCGGCTGAAAATTTGGTGGGGTTTCGTCAAGGGGGGGCTGAGAAAAAAGGGGGGTCCCAAAACTCGTTTTTTACATTGAGTTTTCCATAGGGCGGTTGGACTCACTTTTAGCTCGAACGGCTGAATGGATTTGCACGAAACTTGGCAAAATTGTAGGGACTGTTAGCCCGATGTGCCTTTGCTAGGTCTCAATATATGTGCTTCAGTGGATTTTGAGAAATTAACGTTTTAAATCAAGATATATAACAGTGCTCCGGGCAGCGATCCGGTCCGCTTACTTTTCGCGTTTCGGAACTTTGCGCGCAGAAAGCTGATTGGCTCTCCGGTGTCTGTCAACATTCTAAACAGTCCGGAGCGGCCGCCATCTTGTCTCTCGGTAGGATCGAGAGAGAAGAAGAGGTGAAAAACGAAAGGGGAATTTAATGAAAGGGGGCAAGGTATCCCCCTCTTGACCCCCTAGGAATGTTCTTGGGGTTATTAAAGGGTCCCGTGGGGAAAAGAAAAAAAAAATGATTTTTCACGGTAGAAGCGCTTCACGGGCCGCGAACTGGGCCGCAAACTGGTAGCGAAACGGGAATTTGCCATTTTGTGCTTCGTTAATTAAATTACTAGGTATAAGGGGGTGCGGGAGACGTATCCTAATCCCCTATGTTTCCTGAGGGTGGCTGCGGAGGCTGATATATGTTGATACATCTCTTCCAGCGGCTGTGCGTGAGCTTTTTTTTTTTTTGCTGCGTGACAGTCCGGAGCGGCCGCCATCTTGTCTCTCGGTAGGATCGAGAGAGAAGAAGAGGTGAAAAACGAAAGGGGAATTTAATGAAAGGGGGCAAGGTATCCCCCTCTTGACCCCCTAGGAATGTTGTTGGGGTTATTAAAGGGTCCCGTGGGGAAAAGAAAAAAAAATGATTTTTCACGGTAGAAGCGCTTCACGGGCCGCCAACTGGGCCGCAAACTGGTAGCGAAACGGGAATTCGCCATTTTGTGCTTCGTTTTAATTGTTTAGAGACAAAAATTATCGCCGCACATCGGCCACAATGCATGAATATCGTTGAAAAGTCAGCGATATTCATGCATTATCCAGCAAATGCTCTTAGTCGTGTTATCCACCTTCCATTGGATAATATGGTTAAAAACTGCTCTGTGCGTGAGCTTTTTTTTTTTTTTGTTTTTTGCTGCGTGACGTTTGTTAACGTTCGATTCGATGGAAATCAGGAAGTGTTGACCACCATTTTGTCACTGCGAGTAAATATTTTGTTATAAATGAATCCTTATTGATAAACATTGTCTGCGCCATCTTGCGTTTTGTCCAATGCCACAATTTTGTCGTGCACGGCAGCCATTTTAGATGCCTTGACCAGGGCCACTCTCTGCACGCCGCCGATTCTCAGCATGGCTCCCCACCCTCGCACGCATCTCCCCCACGCAATGGTCACCCCCGCTCTCTCTCTCATGCATGGGCCATATACTTCCCCCATCTGTGCTGCTCTTCTCTGAGAATCACACCCTGTGCCCGCTCGACACCTCCCTTTCACCCTATTCACTACCGCACCCTCTGACACTCCTCTTCCTCTGTGTCCGATTGTCCAGGCCGGACCTAGGCTATCACCTAGCCCTGCGGATGTAGTTTATGGCCCCAGCTGTAGAGTATCCAGACATGCCAACCCTCCTGATTCAGGCGTGAGACTACTGATTTCAGTGCTAGTCTTTCGCTTCCCGATTCCTGCAAGGAAAAACCCGGGGGCATATTACCAACAACTAGCGGTAATTTTTGTCTCTAACTTGTTTAGAGACAAAAATTATCGCCGCACATCGGCGAATTTTATCGCACATAAACCTTGCTATTAGCAAGGTTTATCGCAAATGCGATAAAAAATGGCCGCAATGCATGAATATCGTTGAAAAGTCAGCGATATTCATGCATTATCCAGCAAATGCTCTTAGCCATGTTATCCACTTCCCATTGAACAAGCGCATGGTCTTTTAAAGATTTGTGAAGTACTCGGGGCGGCGGTGTGTGTGTGCCCTCTTTCAGGAGCGGGCGGGGGGGCACTGCCAGCAATTTGCAGGCCAGGCAGTGTTCAACACGTGCATCACCCTTTCTCTGCCTGCTATTGCGCTCCATGCTTCGGAAAGGTAAGAAAAAGAACGTGCATTTGAGTTTGAAATGTCCGATCTTGTAGCAGTACACTTGCAAAGCCCACACATGACAATAACCCGATTCAAGGCCCCATTCACCCGATTTTTAAAAAAAATATAGTACTCCAAGACAGTTACATTTTAAAACTTTATTAACATTTAAATATAACGAACGCAACAAAAACTGTAAATATATTTAACCATTTTTTGAAATTAACCAGAACTATAACGATAACAACAACATCAACAATAATATAACTTTTATGCCTAAATTACGCAAACATTTAGCTAATCTGCTAAAGGGGGGAGTCGCAATTTCTTTACAATAATCAATAATGAAAAATCCACATCAATAGGGTTGTCCGTTTTCTCGATGCAGCACTATAGTGCAATATACACAGCACCTGGGGTGTCAAGAGTGAACAGGTCTTTCTTTGTTCCTTAAGATGTTATCTCCGAGAATGCTGATGCATTGGTGTCTGTACACTTCTTTGTCAATTCTGTCAAGATGATAACTGCTTTATAAACAGACGATATCTTTGTTTAGTCATTAGTGTTAAGTGTGTCTGAAACTACAGTTCCCTTCTGTTTTTTTTTCTTCAGGCTCTACAGAGTTTTGTGTGTTGTTCTTTTGAGCGACAATTATTCCAGAGGTTTCAGGTTCACTTGTTTTGTCCTGCAGTGAGTTAACAGCTTTAGAGAGTTCATGTTTATTTGCTATGTCCTGCTGTTCGTCAACTGCTTCAGAGACGTCAGCCTCATTTTTTATGTTTCAGTAGATCCTGGACCTGCCCGGCCGCGCCCAAAATGGCGCCGGTGTAAATGGGACTCGTAACTGCTTGTTCTGTACTGGTTGCCCAACCTTGATATCACGAGATACATATGCAGTTTTGAAGCACATGGCGGAGGCTTGTCTGCTGTAGTGGGGCGCCCCTTTATCGTTTCAGTCGCCATTCCGCCCGCTTTTGCTACACTGTGCCTTTTCCGCCGTTCAGCTGTTTAGCGCCCGCTCTTACGGCTACAGCGTCTCGCTCACCATGTAGTTGAGTTGCTCCCACTCTTGCGGTGCAGCGATAGGCGGCTGCCACAGGACTCTTAAAATGGCGGCCGGCTCTTCGGATTTGGGCCTGGTCCAGTAAAATGGCCCTGGGACACCTTGGAACTCGGACGCTTGTCTGCCAGGGCTTGGGTTCCATTCTCGAAAGCGTCCCCTCAGCCTTGAAGATTGTACAAAAGTCTTGGGGGCCCTCGACTCCCGCAGGCTTCCGGTGGGGAGCGGCTGCCATGATTGCTTGCGGAATGGCCACGACGGAGCTACGAGATGGTGGTGCTCTCATGGTGACGCCAGCTTCAGTCTGAAACATCCAGAAACAAGGTGGGGCTTTCATCGTTTGGGGAAAAAAAATGTTTTAATCCAATGAAAAGTGTTATTTTTAGGTCACATGACCTAGTCTTACATAATTAGGAAAAGAAAAGTAAAATGAACCAATGAAAAGTTTTATTAACAAGTCACATGACCTGTTATGCTTACGTTACGCGCTGCGCGGCGCGCTCTGGATCGTTTCCGGGAAGCTGCGCCTTGCGCACCGGAGCACTTCCGGGTGCGCTAACGCGTCGCGTCATATGACGCATTACGCGACAATGCAGTTGCAGAATATAGTCAAAATGTCTCCACCAACCAGCGGTCGGAATACAACCGCTTTCAGCAGTCCAAAAAGTTCGGTCAAATCTTAAGAGCGGGAGCAACTCAACTACATGGTGAGCGAGACGTTGTAGTCGCAAGAGCGAGCGGTAAACAGCTGAATGGCGGAAGAGGCACAGAGTACCAAAAGCGGGCGGAATGGCAACTAAAACGGTAAAGGGGCGCCCTACGACAGCGTGTCTTCAGGTGAAACGGATTGTGGGACAAGGTCCAGAATGAAGGATTCTTCAAAAGGGAAAAAATTCCGCCGGACCCCGGGAGCCGGCCGCCTATGCCGGGGGCGATCTCAGGCCTCACCAGGGCAACACGACTTGGGGAGGGGGCAGGAGCCAAGCGCCCCCTCTCAGTCCGCGCCATCTCACCGCCCCTCGGGGGCCTCCGTCAAGCGGTTTAGGGAGGCACCGTATCACATTGTTTTCCAATGCAGTCAGGTCCACAAATGGACCCCACTTACTTTGAATAGTGAAGCTGCAGCAGGTGCAAATAAGGTTTAAACAGTGTTACAAGAGCTGCTTAGAACTCTGAAGTATGGCACTCTACAACCAGGACTTATGCCATTTATGTAAGGCAGTGACATGGAAGCAAGTCAGGGACAAAAAGCATGAACGAACATTCACGTATGAAAATCTTATTTGGAGAAGGGGTAGAATCCAAACGCCCCCTGCCAGTTCGCGCCACTACACCGTATGTGGAAAATCTGAAGCCATCATTCTACAAACTCTCAACGCTTGTTATCAGTGCATGAGTTTCATGCTCGATCGATTGAGCTAGCCGGATCGGGCAATAAAAAGTATAAAATAGTTATGTAAATAGTTATTTAATAAAATGTTTTACTCTGTTTCTTTGCTGGTGTGTTGTGTATATTTATAATATTTGCATAGGGTTTGCCGTTATTTTGGGCGGTGTGGGTGGCGGAGTTGAGCTGTTTTGCAGCCCTCATCGTGTGGAGCTCAGTTCATTTCACTATTTTCGTATTTCTCATGAAGGGTTATTCCTAATGTTTGTATTTTACCGAGGTCAAAAAGAGATCGAATTAGTGGTCTACTGATTTTGCTCGATTACTTTTATTTTTTTACACGATTTTTCACTATCTGCAAAGACTAAACAGAGTATTGCGACTTTGTGCTTGTTTGTAAATAGAGAATGATCCAAAGAGAACCAATTGTAAAACAGTAAATGCTTGGATAATAATCAATCAAATGGAGAGACAAGCAGGTACGACGGATTACAACAGGGGTAAAGGTCTGAGTTAACTACCGTTCACTATCTGCAAAGAGAGAGTACTACTAAGAGAAAAGAGGGGAGTGTGGGGGGGGCAGCGTTCAAAGCACATCAGCGTGCATAAACACGAAAACGTTTTTACCTATCACGTACTTGACATTTGACAGCTTTTGATATTTGCTATTAAAAAACCATTGAAATTCACAGAAAAAACCATAGGTTATACTCCATATATAGTTAGGAATTTGCATTTACAAAACCTTGAAAATTCAATGAAAAAACCATTGGTTGTAGGCCATATATAGTTAGGGATTTGCATTTAGAAAACCTTATTTTACTCGCATAAAACCATTGAAATTCCATATATAGTTATAAGCGCTAACTATATATCGCGCACCCGCAATCCACTGCTGATGATGTCACATATTACATCATTCATGACATGGTTAGTGACATCACTGATGACATCACTGATGACATCTCAAATGACATCACTGATGACATCACTGATAACATCTCATTTGACATGACTGATCACATCACTGATGATATCATTCATGTGATAATACCATGAACCTCTTCAGACTCTAATATAACCTTAGATACAATCAGTGTAAACAGACAGTCACTCATCCATGGAGTTACTCACACACCTAGTCAGTTATGCCAAAAATTAATCACACCTCCATTTTCTCAACTATACAGTTATACACACCTTACTTATTCAAACATATACTAACACATATTTACTTTACTCTCTTATACAATCTCTGATACATGTTCACAATGATCCATACAGCCACTCACACATTCACTAGCTCTTATGCACAGTTATTTATAGATGTCAACTCTCACATGTACTGTGTTTTACATATGTACTTAATTTGACATGTAGCACTGAGATATCCATTCACTCACTAATACACTCATGCACAGTCAACCGCCCATACAGCTGTTTCCACATGCAGTTTTGAATCTATACATATAGTGAATCAACTACTCACACATCTATGTACAGAGTCACACACCTCCCAGCCACCCATACACACACACTCAGTTTCCCATACAAATACTTGGAGAACCAATCAATAACCCATACAGTTACTCATATAGCTACTGATCAACATATGCAGCAGTTTGTAGAACAACAGATATAATGATGCACAAATTAAAACAGTTTAGTCACTAACCCATGCACTCAGTGAGACACATTTAATCACTCACTCAATCAGTCAGTCATGCACCTAGTAAATCCTTCATCCAGACACTTATACATGCACTCATTCTTCAATATGTAAAACATGTTTTAACTTTACAGAAACATACAGTCACTGGATGTTGTAATCAGTGATGTCATCAGTGATGTCATTTGAGATGTCATCAGTGATGTCATCAGTGATGTCACTAACCATGTCATGAATGATGTAATATGTGACATCATCAGCAGTGGATTGCGGGTGCGCGATATATAGTTAGCGCTTATAACTATATATGGAATTTCAATGGTTTTATGCGAGTAAAATAAGGTTTTCTAAATGCAAATCCCTAACTATATATGGCCTACAACCAATGGTTTTTTCATTGAATATATATATATATATATATATATATATATATATTCACTGAAAAAACCATAGGTTATAGACCATATATAGTTAGGGATTTGCATTTACAAAACCTTATTTTACTCGCATAAAACCATTGAAATTCCATATATAGTTAGTTGCGCTAACTATATATCGCGCACCCGCAATCCACTGCTGATGATGTCACATATTACATCATTCATGACATGGTCAGTGACATCACTGATGACATCACTGATGACCTCTCAAATGACATCACTGATGACATCTCAAATGACATCACTGATGACATCTCATTTGATATTACTGATCACATCACTGATGATATCATTCATGTGATAATCCGATGAACCTCTTCAGACTGTAATATAACCTTAGATACAATCAGTGTAAACAGACACTCACAGACTGTCACTCATCCATGGAGTTACTCACACACCTAGTCAGTCATGCAAAGAATCAATCACACCTCCATTTCCTCAACTATACAGTTATACAAACTTTACTTATTCAAACATATACTAACACATATTTACTCTCTTATGCAATCCCTGATACAAGTTCACAATGATCCATACAGCCACTCACACATTCACTGGCTCTTATGCACGGTTATTTATTTATGTCAACTCTCACATGTACTGTGTTTTACATATGGACTTACTTTGACATGTAGCACTGAGATATCCATTCACTCACCAATACACTCATGCACACAGTCAACCGCCCATACAGCTGTTTCCACATGCACTTTTGAACCCATACATCTAGTGAATCAACTGCTCACACATCTATGCACAGAGTCATACACCTCCCAGCCACCCACACACACACTCAGTCTCCCATACAAATACTTGGGCAACCAATCAATATCCCATATAGTTACTCATATAGGTACTTATCAACACATGCAGCAGTTTACAGAACAACAGACATAGTGATGCACAAATTAAGACAGTTTAGTCACTAACCCATGCACTCAGTGAGACACATTTAATCACTCACTCATACAGTCAGTCATGCACCTACTAAATCCTTCATCCAGACACTTATACATCCACTCATTCTTCAATATGTAAGACATATTTACACTTTACAGAAACATACAGTCACTGGATGTTGTCATCAGTGATGTCATCAGTGATGTCACTGACCATGTCATGAATGATGTAATATGTGACATCATCAGCAGTGGATTGCGGGTGCGCGATATATAGTTAGCGCAACTAACTATATATGGAATTTCAATGGTTTTATGCGAGTAAAATAAGGTTTTGTAAATGCAAATCCCTAACTATATATGGTCTATAACCTATGGTTTTTTCAGTGAATTTTCAAGGTTTTGTAAATGCAAATTCCTAACTATATATGGTCTATAACCTATGGTTTTTTCTGTGAATTTCATTGGTTTTTTAAAAGCTAACATCTGTAGCTGTAAAATGTATTCTTCTTTAAATCTTAAAATATATTTTAGATCTTTATTAATAATTTTTTTTTAAATATTTTTTTTCTTCGCTTCTAGTTCGCGAACCGGGAAGCTTTCCGTTAGCTCATCTTGATGCCGCGACCTAGTCCGCGAACCGGTCAACGTTACGTTAGCGGAACTGTGACGCGTCGCGGAAGCGCGACGTATCACGTTGTCGCGTAATGCGTCTAATGACGCGCTGCGTTAGCGCTCCCGGAAGTGCTCCGGACCGCGAACCGGAAGCGATCCGGGACGCGGCGCGCACCGCGTAACGTAAGCGGAACAGGTCATGTGACTTGTTTATCAAACTTTTCATTGGTTCATTTCACTTTTGGTTTCCAAATGATGTATGACTAGGTCATGTGACCTAAAAATAACACTTTTCATTGGTTCAGAACTTTTGCTTTTCCCAAATCATGTAAACCCCTCCTTCTTTCCTCACTCTGACTTTCATCTTGGTGAGAGAAAGACCATTTACCTGGAGTTGAACAATGGCATCCATACTTGCTGCAGCTGGTGCACCCCCACCACCACCTCCACCTCCTCATAAGAAGAGAGGACCACCAAGTCAATTTACCTCCAACAGAGAGGAGGAAGAGGAGGAAGAAGAAGAAGAAGATAGAGATCAACCACAATTTATCCAAGAGTTGCCCCGTGTTTCTAAGAGATAAACAAGTTTCATCTGGCAGTTTTTCTCCATCCCTCCTGGAGAGAAGAAGGTGAATGCTAAATATGCCACCTGCCTCATCTGTGATTACAGATTGTCTAGAGGCACAGAGAAGAAATATAGTATGGGCAACTATACTATGCATCGACATATGAGCAGGTGGCATCCCTTAAACTACAGCCGGGCTGAGTTAAGGGACCTACAAGACAATCCCCCGACAACTCCTGTGGCCAGATCTACCTCAACAATGTCTTTGTCAGGAAGAGAGGCACAGGAAACTGTGCCAAACATTCAACCAAATTTCAAACATATGAAGTTTACTTGTATATACTGTGGTGCTATGCTGTCGTATGGGAACATGAGCGTCAACTTGATTAATATGGTGTTCGAAAACCATAAGTGTCCTAATGCACCCAAGCAGTAATTTTTTTTTTGCTCCTGTTGAGCCGTTTTCAATGCCTGTTTTTTTGTTGTTTCCCCTCCATAAAAAACACAAAAAAAACATAAAACTGTTCTAAAAATACAAAAAAATCAAAAAATGTTCAGAAAAAAAAAAAAAAAAAAAAACAACAAAAACAAAAAAAAAAGTTCTTTTCAGAACTACCTCCCCTTTCAAATAAAATTGCTAGAATGTTTATCACTCTGGCAAGCTCTATTTCTTTTGGTTCGCTTCAAGTTCGCTGACCGGTTCGCGAACTGGAAGCGAACCAAAAAAATATTTTTTTTAAAAAAAGAAGAGTTAGTATAAGGGAAGTAAACAGAGAATAATGTAAAAAGAAAGACAGCTATAGAGAGTAAATGAGAGATAGTGTCAGTGACATCATCAGCAGTGCATTGCGGGTAAAAAGAGTAGAAAACATTTACCTTATAATTCTTGTTACCTTTTTAAAATATTTTTTCATACTTTCAATCTGTAAAACAGAGAACAAACATTTCCAAAAATATTAAAACATGTATTTAAAAATTAGAAAAGACAAGGGAAAAGGTTCAAGAACAAACAGTTTTTCAACAACTTTGACATTTACAGAAGTCTCTGCTTCTCTACGTCCCCTACACAATCCTAAATATATATATTTTAAAGAAACTGTATCTTGATGTTGATGAACTGAGGCCTATTTTGGAACATGGTGCTTTTTTTGCACTGCTAATGTCTCACAATAGTGATGCAATTGCAGCGCAAAAAAGATGTAAAGCCATCATAAAATTGTGTCTAACATTTTAAATGATTGTTTTAGGATGCAAATAAGATGTGTGCTTTCAAGAGCTTTCTTTGAGGTGAGGCCTCTTTTCTTTTTTTAAAAAAAACAGTACCCAGAAGTACAGCACTGTAAGCATTAAAATTGATATTTACAGAACTCAGCTTACCCATATGTACCTCACATTTCTAAATGTATATCATAAGGACAAAAAGCATAACATTAATTATACATGTTAAATGGTTTATTTTTGCTGTTCTCAGAATGTATCAAATTTCACTTAAATCAGTGACTTGAAGGTATTCATCATGTAACAGCGGGGAAAAAAAAACACAATCAAAATGACTGTGTTTAAAAAACCCATACAACCTAAGAAATCTGATTTCAAAACTCCTTAAAATTAACTTACTTTCAATGACGTCGAAGGATCTCCTATAAACAGCATCCACTCTGTTGTGCTATAAATATTATCAGCCCGCCACTTTCTGAAAGAAAACCTCCATCGATACGTAAAATATGTTACATAGAAAAAAAACTTCTCTCATTATATCACATGTTTCCACTAGGCCAAATCATGTTGCCGCGATTCGCAAGTCTTGTAATTCTTCCAATCAAATCCCGACATTTTCTATATTCGCAACTTTCAAAAGTAAAATATTTGAGATTATTTTCACAATCCTGGACTACTAATATCTTACTCTTCTTTGTCACTCATGTTCTCCTTTTCCTATGACACTGATACTGCTTACTATGAAGCAGACTTACTTGCATCAGGTTTATATAGTTGGATTTTTAATCTAGACAGCATTGCAGACTTACATTCCCTCTACTTAAAATTTTGGTTTTAAAAACACCCGGTAAGAGTTTTTAAGGTCAAACGGCAATTTTTTTTTGAAAGTTACAACGGAATCATTACAGAATGACCAGCCGTTTCCAGACTTTAAGTAAGCTGTATAATGTCCTGATGTTGTTGATGGACCATCGTGATAGATTATTGCTACAGTTACAAAAGTCCTCCCTGATATTGACAGCTGAGAAGCCACAAATTTTTTTATTAAAGTTGACAATTTTGATCCATCAGGCCTACAACGTTGGATCATTAAAATGACATACTGGCTATATCTACGTATAAATAATGTTGACATCATATCACATTTACATTGGCTACACTCCATGTTGTGATCCGCTGCATTTACTAGCTTATTAAAGGACACTGATTTACTGTCTGGCAAAGTTATATATATAAATCTTTCTGAGTCTACACTAGTAGTACTTGATACCATACAGTTCTCGCAGTCATGCTGCCATTGATAAGAAAGCCCAAACAGGTGATCTACATCTACACCCTCATCTTCCAATACATCAAGCATATACATTAAAAACTCCTGACAATCTTGCTGATTATTTTCAGAGAAGTCTGTTTGACCTGAACATTCATCTAACAGATAACGAACTTCAGACACACTTTCTACTTTTGTTCGATCAGTGCTACATTTCTCTAACACAGAATTCAACAAGCAGCATAAACTTTGTTCCGAATTGAACACAATCTGTTCTTTAAAACTCTCTAGTGAAAAGAGAACATTAACCACTACATTTGCATAGCAGTTGACACCAGAACTGTTTTCAAATTGAAAACCGACAACATCTTCAACAGAATCCACTTTCTTTCTGCTAACAACTTTCGGTTCATTGACTTTTAGTCTTTTTGCAACAACCTCCCTACTATTACTGATATTTCTACGTTTCTGGCCTACCACACGTTTCTCAAACAAAGGATATTGAGGCAAATGTGGCACATACTCTCTTCTTAACCTATTGTATTCCTTAACACAATCTAGATCCGCACAAATGTTTGTGACATCACAGTCAATCAAGTACAATCCCGATAAAGTTCTAACTCGTGACAATGCCACATATGCCATACCCTCCTTGAACACAGAACTGCCAATATTCACCAATGCACAGTCTACACTTAAACCTTGCGATTTATGGATTGTCACCGCATATGCCAAGCAAACAGGAAACTGTTTACGGCGAACATATAAGTCTTTAACAAGCAAAAACCTAGCAGAACAACGACCAATTTGCTGTACTTCCTCAATGCCATCAAATTTAATTCTTAAAAATTCTATTCCATCTCTATTTTTGTATTTCTCAAAATAAACAACATTACCCATTGATCCATTTACCAGACCTCTTTCTACATGTAAATTCCTTCTCAAAATGATTCGGCAATTTAAACACACATTCAAAGTCTTTTCAAAACCCGCTGTCTTAGATATAGTCTTCTCTAATGAATCCAATTTTGATTTCAAATTGTCTGACAAAATAATTGTTGATCCCATATGCTCTAATTTGTCGATAGCTTCAAGTTTCACAATCTCTTGCTTTTCTAAATTCAACATTTTGTTGTTGAAGATGGCACATTCTGCAAGAGTTGGCATGAGACATATCCCGGATTTCTTCTCAGTAATTTTCTGAAAAATATTCTCAGGCACAATCTCTTGTTTGGGATATAAATTTGACAGTAATCGTGCATTTAAAGCTTCTTTCCCATGCTCGGTCACTTTTCCAATTCTAATATCTTGTAGAATATTCTTGTAATCTTCATCCTTTGCCTGACGCATATTTTGATGCAGTTCTGCATAATTGAAGTTTAACCATATATTGACGTTGCCAATGCTCCCTAGGCACTTCCTGGTATCTTCATGCGTGAGTATTTTGAACACAGGTTGACCTTTTACTGGTGTCAGCTGCAGAAGATCTCCGAAAACAATGATGTGTTTCCCACCAAATAAGACATCATATTCAGTTTTAAGTACTTCTTGCATTCTCAAATGCACAAAGGCAAGCATGACATTGGAAACCATGCTTACTTCGTCAATGATAAGTAGTTTCATTTTCCTCAAGACTCTTGAAACTTCACAGCAAGCATCTCCAGATAACTTGTTGTATTGTAATTTGTTGTCATGCTCCACCGGCAGCATCAGTAGACGATGCAAAGTAATACCTTTAATGTTATGTGCTGCCAGTCCAGTAGGAGCGGTGACAACACAAGACAGCGATGACTCAGTCCTTTCCTGCAAATAACAAGAGATTGCTTTAATGAGGAAACTTTTTCCAGTTCCCGCTTCTCCACTCACGTACAGTCGGACAGGCTTCAACGATGTACATGAGCACTTGTTCTTCTCATGACTTAATCCGTGCTCAATTTCCTTGGTAACTTCATCATATATTTTCCTCTGCTCAACGTTGAGTTGTTTTTCCAAGTCTTCTAAGTTAACTGAATCCTCCTGAGCATGTGCCATGGCTCTTTCTACTTCATTCATAGCAGTGGCAGCTTCATTTTCGATAATAGGTCCTCCAAGTGGATCTTGACTCAATGAAACAGAACTCTGACTGTCCTGAGAACTGTCTCTGGCAATCTCGGCTGCAATCGTTGCTTCCTGCTCAATTTCCAAAGTTAGCATTTCTTGATATTTAGAAAAAGCAGGACATTCTATGGACTCCTTGGCTGCATTGAAAGAGTCTTCGTAACAGAGGAAATCTCCAAGCAGTTCTTCTTCTGCACGCCAAGGCTTGAAAAGTTGCAAAAGTGCTAAATAGAAAAACTCCTTTTTTTCTGGAGATTCACCACTCAATTTTCGATGGTTTACTAATTGGCATTTTCTTTGCTTGACCAGGCATCCCTCACTTCCAATTACAGCGTACACTCCTTTCTCAATATCTTCTTTGATGTTCCTCTTGAATATATAATTTTGGAGAACCTCATATAAACAAACATTGTCAAGGTGACTGCTTCGATTTGGATAATATGTATCCAACATGTTGGTCTTCAAAATGTCGGTACTGTTTGGTTCCTTTTCTGCCAAATACTCAATTTCCCGGACAGGTTTTAGAACTCGATTTCGCGTTGCAGCAAGACCAAGACTCGCCCAAACGAGACTCCTGGATTTGGCATAGAGACTTGCTGAAGACAATCGATCAGAACATTCGTAAGCTCCGATTTCTCGATGCGACAACATCTTCAGACTGAAACTGTACAACTTCTTGCTGAGGCTCTTTTCATGGGAAATGTCCTCCCACATATCCTTCAGTTCGGTCTTTTCTTTTTTGGTGATGTAAGATGTCACATACCGAGCCACAGCCATACAGTTGTCAGCCACAAACTGTATATCCATGTTGGCATTCCACATGGACAAAATCACTGGGTTGTAGTCATTGATGTACTTGGACTCTTCATTCCTTTTCAAATTGTATGTATTCTTGGGTGATTTCCTCGTCACATTATGTCGCAGCGAAGACATCAAACTGTTCACTCTACCTTTAGAAATCACCGGTCGTGGAAAGTTGAAACGACATTTGGTGTAGAACTTGTCCTTGTTTCTGAATTTACGACGACAGTACTTTCCACAACGATGGCTTTGGAAACGTAGAACTTGTTCTCTTAGGCTTTTCTTCTCCGTTGCGTTTGGAACAGCACACGTAGAATACTGTTCGATGAAATTCATCACTAAGTCATCCGGATCTGTTCCAAATTTAGGTGCATCCTTGATCCACAGCAACATATGTATATGAGGGGCACCTCTTGCTTGGTACTCCTTTCTCCAGAAGAAATCCAACACCTCTCCAAGAGGTGGATTCTTTTTATTTGTGATAAAAGACATCATAGCTTCAAATCTATGATTGAAGTACCTGCATACATTCACTGGATCCAAAGAACACAGTTCTCCAGGTGTCTTGAATTCAATGTTTTCAATATTTCCATTTGCCTCTCGTAGAAATTCAAGTAAGTCTTCCCAGCCATACTCGGCACAGCTCAGAGTGAGGAACCATGTTGGAGTTCCTAAGTTCCTCAGCATACATTTTAAATCACCATGACGACGGTACCAGTACTCATTAGTACCACGCTGACACGCCATGAGATTAATTAAGTGAGAATCCAAAATACTGTCTTGGACATTGACTTTATGCATAAAGTCACTTGCCGAGATGTTTCGCATCTGTATACCACTTTTTAAGATGTGGTTCACTGCATATGACAGTCCAGACAGATCGCTTTCAAACAGGAGATGAAACAAATAGGGAATGCATTGCCGAAACCTAGGATCTTCTGCATACAATCGTAAAGTCCGGTATTCAGACGCAGGAATTTGATGAGGTCGCTCATCATATCTTCCTCCTTGACCTGTGGGAAATAGCTGTGGGAAACACAGAGCTTCCAAACTTTCCTCCCAAACACTAATGGGACTCCCTTTGGCTTGTTTCATTTGAAACAACTCAATAGCATTCCCCATGACTTCCTTGGAATGCAAAGGATGAACACTATAATGTTCATATATTTCTTCACTTTTAGAGGCCTCTACTTTCTCAATTTGGCCAGCACACAAATCGCTATCCTCTTCATCACTTACTTCCTCTTCTGCAACATATACATTCTTATAGTACTTATTATTTTTCTTCAAATACACTGTTGCCTTTTTGACTTTCCTAACATCCACTAAATCTTGCCATATTTTCTTATTCTTTGTCGGAACCCCATTAACCAAGATAACCAGAGGTTCCTCTTCCACTTTTTCTATTCCAATTGTGTTAATGTTTTTCTTCAAATCTAGAGGCAAATAAACAACTCTTCCCTTTAATCCTCTCTGTAAATCTGCTGGAGGCAACTTCCCTGTCTTTGGCTCCATTCTTACAATAGCCTGAAAGGGATGGATACTTTGAATCAAAATAGATTCATAAGTATTTAAATCCTTCAATTCAGAAGGAATCTCAACCAATTCCAGATTATTATGAACTGCCCTAGCAGGCATCTGGTTTTGGTTTAATTTATTACAACAATAAGTACACACAAGTTGATCCGATCCCAAATCAAAATAATTTTCTACCATCAAGTATGTGGCAAAATCCTTCCATTCACTATTATTTTCCCTTTCACTTTTTGCATATAAATCCACTACCTTAGTCTGATTCTTATAATAAGTGCGTCGACAACATACACAAGTGAAATTAGGCCTCTCACTTGATTTCATCTGAAACGTGACAATTTCCTTCTGAAAATTATCTGTACTGGAAACCTGTACATTATCTTCCACATTACCCTCTACTTCAGGGTCAATTTGAACATTCTCATCTTTACTACCAAAGTAACAAAACTCAATTTCTTCACAAAGATTCTTCACATCTATTTCAGAACCATGCAAAAGAGCAGCACATAATTGTTTAAGCATAATTGCTGGACTCTTAGCATAATACAACATTCTCACTAATTTTCTCACTTTATTATGATGCACTGCTAGCATCCTGAAATGATGAAAAACACTCTGGCATACTCTCCTGGAAAGACAAGCCAGTGAATGACCACGCAAACCTGTCATTTGTCTCACTCTGCAAGGATCTAAATCTTGCAACAACTTCATTTTCTGCTTCAAACTTTTCTTATTAAATGTCCGTATAAAATCACAAAGCAAATTGATGGAAACCTGTCGCACACTGCAAATAGAACTACACTTCCAAATGTACACAGGACCCTTAGGACGTCTTCCTAAAACCTCATCATTTAGCGCCTCTTCTGTCTCTGTTGTCACAAGTTGTTCTTTTTCAACTGGACAACCATCCTTCACTTCATAAGCTCGACCACTGATGTCAACTGCATGCACCAAATCATTATCCTGAAAATAAGTCTCCTCATTAAAAAATGCCTCAGAACTTGAACTATGCATCCATTCTCCGGAAAAAACTTCACAAAAGTTAGTACGATTTACTACTCTCTTCCATCTACTTTTTGTTTTGAAATCAGAAATTACCTTGCTTAGTTTCCTAATTCTATTGATTACCAAAATAAACAACTTTCGCTTAATTTCAAAAGCATGATCAATAATTTTCTCTACATTTTTCTTCTTCCTATAAAATGCCGCTTTCTGTTGGCCTTTCTTTTTAATATTTTTCAATAAATTAACTAATATCCTATTACGGAACATTCGATTTCGAATGTCCCTAAACTGTTGTTTCCTTCTACTATCATGCACAGAGTTATCTCTTCCTCTACCAGTAACATTTGTGATGGGTCTCTCCTTTCTATTTAAATTACTTTTCTTTTTGTGAACTGAAACATTTTTTTGAGCAAAACTTTTTTTACTACAAATATTTCTTAAGAATGATTTCGTGCTCTTACCCGGACCTTTCTTGGTGTTTTGACAAGTATTTGGGGAAGAGGACTGCTGCAATAAAACATCATCCTGCTGTCTTTGACGTTTTCTAGCCTTTCGTATTCTACTTTTGGAAGGCATTTTCCAAACTATGAAAGAATCTGCAGTTGAATCTGTGGAAAAATATAATATAAAATGTTATTAACCACTATTACCAAACAGTAAATAAATAACAGTCATCTAAAACTTAATGCCGTACTAATTATTTAACATAGCAAATATTTTCCACCAGCACTGCATCACAAAAATGACACTCAATTGTACAAAACAGGCATACAACACTCATAAATCACTCCCTAATATTTTAAATCATTAATTCAGGATGACGATAAGATGTAGCCTATCTAAAGATTTGTTTAGGCCCTGATCTTTAGACTGGGGTGAATGTGTGTCATTGATCCACATTCAGTCCATCACCTGTTTTGTTTATTTGAGGTGAGGCCAACACATGGTTGCAGATAAGATTTTCACTGAAAAAAACCAAGGTAAAAAAACATGTGAAGGCCTACCAATGAAGTAAATCATTAAATGAAAACCAATACATTTCTGGAAATATGCACTACTAGTGCTTCATAAGATGTTTTGGGTCATATTTATAAGGCATTTGAGTGTCTAGTATGCTATTTTACGTTCTTCATGGTGCAAATTTATTGTAAATACGCTCCCACCTGCGGTTGGCAAATTTAGATTTTGATTATGGGAGTTAGATAGGCATGTTAATAATTTCCCAAAAATGGTGTATAACCCCAAACAACCTTTGAAGCAAATGCTCTTAGCCATGTTATCCACCTCCCATTGGATAACATGGCTAAGAAGTGCTTGCAAATGTGAAAAAAAACGGCCGCAATGCATGAATATCGCAGAAAAATCAGCGATATTCATGCATTTTCCAGCAAATGCTCTTAGCCATGTTATCCACTTCCTATTAAATAACATGGCTAAGAACTGCTCAGGGCCCCATGAGGAACGCTTTCCATTTAAAAAGGGAAAAATAACATCAAAGACACTAAAATGCCTTCTAAATATGAACCCAAACAACCTATGAAGCAATGTGAAAAAAAACTGCCGCAATGCATGAATATAGCAGAAAAATCAGCGATATTCATGCATTTTCCAGCAAATGCTCTTAGCCATGTTATCCACTTCCCATTAAATAACATGGCTAAGAACTGCTCAGGGCCCCATGAGGAACGCTTTCCATTTAAAAAGGGAAAAATAACATCAAAGACACTAAAATGCTTTCTAAATATGAACCCAAACAACCTATGAAGCAATGTGAAAAAAAACGGCCGCAATGCATGAATATAGCAGAAAAGTCAGTGATATTCATGCATTTTCCAGCAAATGCTCTTAGCCATGTTATCCACTTCCTATTAAATAACATGGCTAAGAACTGCTCAGGGCCCCATGAGGAACGCTTTCCATTTAAAAAGGGAAAAATAACATCAAAGACACTAAAATGCCTTCTAAATATGACCCCAAACAACATATGAAGCTCTAACAGTACATATCCTGAAATTTAATTGATTTCAAAATTCGTTTTTAAACACAACATATAAATCAATTGTATACCTGCATTCATGAAGAAATGACTAAAAATGTCCTTGAGACACATGAAAGTGTTTTCTGGAATGCCCTAGCACCATTTTTGGGACACTATTAACATGGCTAGGTAACTCCCATAATGAAAATCTAAATTTGCCAAGCACAAGTGGGAGCGTATTTACAAGACACTTGCCCCATGAGGAACACTTTACATTTTGAAAGGTAAACATAACATCGCAGAAAAGTCAGCGATATTCATGCATTTTCCAGCAAATGCTCTTAGCCATGTTATCCACTTCCTATTAAATAACATGGCTAAGAACTGCTCAGGGCCCCATGAGGAACGCTTTCCATTTAAAAAGGGAAAAATAACATCAAAGACACTAAAATGCCTTCTAAATATGACCCCAAACAACCTATGAAGCTCTAACAGTACATATCCTGAAATGTAATTCATTTCAAAATTCGTTTTTAAACACAGCATATAAATCAATTGTATACCTGCATTCATGAAGAAATGACTAAAAATGTCCTTGAGACACATGAAAGTGTTTTCTGCAATTCCCTAGCACCATTTTTGAAACACTATTAACATGGCTAGGTAACTCCCATAATCAAAATCTAAATTTGCCAAGCACAAGTGGGAGCGTATTTACAAGACACTTGCCCCATGAGGAACACTTTACATTTTAAAAGGAAAACATAACATCTTAGACACTCAAATACCTTATAAATATGGCTCAAAACAACCTATGAAGCTCTAGCAGTACATATCCAGAAATGTAATTGATTTCTTAAATCGTTTTTAAAAGCAACATATCTGTTTCAGCTTACATAACAGACCATGAAATGGGCTCCATGTATCACAATATCTTGTGTTACTGCATGCCAGAATGTTACACCAAATATGCAATTACAATTTCTCTATGAAGCTAATTCTATTAGTATATCACTAGAGACAAAACCACATTTTATAAACACAGCTTTTTTCATCATTTTCTCCTTAAATCATACTATTCTCTATCTAAATTAAATAAATCTTTTCTCACCTTAGCAAATATTTTTTGAGTTTTGAAAACAGTCTCAGAAATACACCAAATTGTCTTCAGCAGAAGAAAAAGGATGCACTCCAAAGGCTGCAGCTATTGAAAGCACAGAAATACAGATATTCATTTCACATATCTCTCATATTAGCCAATCATACCTCTTCCCTCACTTTTTTCAAATCAAAACCCTTCCCCCCTCTGCCCTGTCTGCCTTGTTTCCATAGCAACCACCTCCTGGAAGACCTCTCATGTTTGCAAATTCACACAACAATGTTTCAATTGAACTCTGAACTCTCAGTGCACCTGCGTATCCAGTGCAATCTTTCATTAAATGTTTCTTCCTTGACCATTCAAATGACATGTTTCAAAGAACACATCCATGCACCCTAACTTTCTGTTTTCAGAAATGGAAATGCACCAATCACTGCTAATGAATCATTAGCATTGTAAATCCACAGTTTTTTTTCTTTAGAAACTCCTACTGTTTCAACTGCCCTTTCATTACCACACTTCATCTGACTGCAGAACAACCTTCTCCCACCATGTTTAAGGTCTGGATTGTTGGACATAGTTACATCCACTGGGCTCAAACGTATGCTGAGAACAGAAATTTACCTAACCTCAATTTACAAGATGTGGAAATTAAGTGGTTGGGCCAAAGAGGATTAAAATGTCACCAATTGATACCATTGGTGAAAACCTTTATGCATTTGCCAAAACCTGACCTGTTAATTGTGCACTGTGGAGGTAATGATTTGGGCACTTTGACAGGGGTAGGTCTGGAAATGCTTTTAAAGGACACCTTTGAGCAATTAATGGCACTTTTTCCTCAAACTGCCTTGGTATATTCCAATATATGCCAAAGACAGAAATGGAAGTGGTCCAACCAATTTTGTCCACAAATTGAGAAAGCGAGGAAGCATGTAAACAAATCTGTTTCAGCTTTCATGAGAGACCATGGAATGGGCTCTCTGTACAACAATAACTTGCATTACTACATGCAAGATATCTACAGAGGAGATGGAGTTCACTTCTCAGATGAGGGCAACAGAATTTTCATTCTGAATTTAAGACTGTGCATTGGTACCTACTTATAAGTACCTAAATGTACCATAAACCCAAAAGCTCTTCTCAGAGCTACCCTTCATCTGATCACTCACAATTATGATTTTTTTCTAATTTTTTTCATTATTTTTCCACAAAATTCGCTCCCCGGGGCGCTACCCGGTTCGCGAACCGAAAGCTAACCTCGCGGAATTTTTAAAAAAAATGTTTTTTTCCGCACATATAAGCCTCCTCAGCCACCCTCAGAAAACCTAGAGGGTCAAGATAAGTCTACCATGACCCCTTCTACCCATTCTAAACATTATTTGCCCTCCATCTTGTATCTTAATGCGCCCGAAACACAAAATGGTGGACTCCCGTGACGCTTAAGGTTCGCGAACCGGGCCGCTTCCCGGAAAGCGGTCCAAAAAAAAGGTGGGAAAGTAATTTACAGAAAAACGACTAGAGACACTCTCACCAAATATAGATTAGCTCATACTACATAACAATCCCTTCCATTCTCACAAATTTCATTGAAATTTCATTTAGCCATTTAGCCTGTAGACCTCTCCAAGTACCCTGAGGTAAATTACTTCACAAAACACATCTGAAGTGTTGGAATTGACAACCAATGAAAATGTTACTTTCATTTTCTACTTTTATTACCTGACATTTGATTGGTTATATACCTGAATATATATAAAGGAAGAGAAGGAAACACAGCCATTTTGACTACTACTTGTTGTTGTATATATCATTTAGAATATCACTAATAACATCAACTTGTTTCTAAAGGTAAGTTGTTATTTTTTAAAATGAAGTATATTGTGCACTATAAGTAAATATGGTAAACTTTTTCAGATAGTTATATACTATCCCTCTGTAAGAGTTAGACATTGAGAAAGGCTTCTTTATTATAATTATGGACTGTTTTAGGTTTCCGTGGTATAATTATGAATTTACTTAGGCTTCTTCACAGGCACTTTTTAATAGTACTACTTCACGCCTGAAACCATACAGTGCCCATAGATTACTTCTCTGTTATAAACTCACAAGTACCTGTCTGAACTTAAACCCAACAGTGCCCTATCTCTACTGATATATTTATTTTTTATGCAAATTACAGCAATAAAATGGAAGGTGAGCAGAATGTTTCCTTCGAAATTGTTCTGGAGAACAACACAGAAAAAGTTAATGAGGACAATGATGACTCAGATTTCATGGATGAATCACGGGACCATGAATTAGTTCAATGTGTAGAATCTGTGGATCATTTACTTTATTATGATGACGGTCAAATGTTGGAACTTATGTTCACTGAACAAGAACACATATCAGACAGTGAAATGCTAGACGTTGTATTAAATTTTGAAAAACAATCCGAAAAATAAAATTGTATGTAATATTAAAAAATTGTTTGAGTCTTTAATCATTTTTATATGTAATTCATAAACTAGTTAAATGTTAGAAATGTTATTAAATTTTGAAACACAATCACAATAATAAATAATTGCTTAAAAAATAAAAAAATTAAAAAATAATCAACAAAACCAACAAATAATTAACATACAGTATCAGAAAAGTCTTTCATTCTTTTATCCATAAAGTTCGCTGCCCAGAACGCTTTCTGGTTCGCGAACTTGGCGCTTACCACGCAAAAAAAAAATGTTTTTTTTTTTTTTTTTGGACCCTCCTAGGCCCTTTTAAAACCTCCACATAAAACCTAGGGGGTCAACGAGGATCTACTATGCCCCCTTATGGTAATTTCCCCCTTTGTTTTGGCCTCCTCTTGTCTCTCGATCCTACCGAGAGACAAGATGGCGGCCGCTCCGGACTGTTTAGAATGTTGACAGACACCGGAGGGCCAATCAGCTTCGCATCGCAAAGTTCCGATACGCGAAAAGTTCGCGAACCGGATCGCTGCCCGGAGCGCTGTTACAGATATATATCTTGATTTAAACGTTAATTTCTCAAAATCCACTGAAGCACATATATTGAGACCTAGCAAAGGCACATCGGGCTAACAGTCCCTACAATTTTGCCAAGTTTCGTGCAAATCCATTCAGCCGTTCGAGCTAAAAGTGAGTCCAACCGCCCTATGGAAATTAACATGGGAAAAAGGCGTTTTGGGACCCCCCTTTTTTCTCGGCCCCCCCTCCACAAAACCCCCCCAAATTTTCAAGGGCTGCTCAGAAACAAAATGTGCCATTTTCCTGAAAATTTCAGCCAATTCCGTCCACAAACGCAAAAGTTATTAGGCATAGAATTTTCAGAAATCCCATAGGGAAAAAATCCTAACTATATATACCTACTGGCGACCGCCAGTAGGTAATATATATATATATATATATATATATATATATATATATATATATATATATATATATATATATATATATATATATATTCACTGAAAAAACCATAGGTTATAGACCATATATAGTTAGGGATTAGCATTTACAAAACCTTATTTTACTCGCATAAAACCATTGAAATTTCATATATAGTTAGTTGCGCTAACTATATATCGCGCACCCGCAATCCACTGCTGATGATGTCACATATTACATCATTCATGACATGGTCAGTGACATCACTGATGACATCACTGATGACATTATCCAGTGACTGTATGTTTCTGTAAAGTTAAAATATGTCTTACATATTGAAGAATGAGTGGATGTATAAGTGTCTGGATGAAGGATTTAGTAGGTGCATGACTGACTGTATGAGTGAGTGATTAAATGTGTCTCACTGAGTGCATGAGTTAGTGACTAAACTGTCTTAATTTGTGCATCATTATGTCTGTTGTTCTGTAAACTGCTGCATGTGTTGATCAGTAGCTATATGAGTAACTATATGGGTTATTGATTGGTTGCCCAAGTATTTGTATGGGACACTGAGTGTGTGTGTGGGTGGCTGGGAGGTGTATGACTCTGTGCATAGATGTGTGAGCAGTGGATTCACTAGATGTATGGGTTCAAAAGAGCATGTGGAAACAGCTGTATGGGCGGTTGACTGTGTGCATGAGTCTATTGGTGAGTGAATGGATATCTTAGTACTTCATGTCAAAGTAAGTACATATGTAAAACACAGTACATGTGAGAGTTGACATATATAAATAACTGTGCATGAGAGCCAGTGAATGTGTGAGTGGCTGTATGGATCATTGTGAACTTGTATCAGGGATTGTATAAGAGAGTAAATGTGTGTTAGTATATGTTTGAATAAGTAAGGTGTGTATAACTGTATAGTTGAGGAAATGGAGGTGTGATTGATTCTTTGCATGACTGACTAGGTGTGTGAGTAACTCCATGGATGAGTGACAGTCTGTGAGTGTCTGTTTACACTGATTGTATCTAAGGTTATATTAGAGTCTGAAGAGGTTCATCGTATTATCACATGAATGATATCATCAGTGATGTGATCAGTAATATCAAATGAGATGTCATCAGTGATGTCATTTGAGATGTCATCAGTGATGTCATTTGAGATGTCATCAGTGATGTCATCAGTGATGTCATTTGAGATGTCATCAGTGATGTCATCAGTGATGTCACTGACCATGTCATGAATGATGTAATATGTGACATCATCAGCAGTGGATTGCGGGTGTGCGATATATAGTTAGCGCAACTAACTATATATGAAATTTCAATGGTTTTATGCGAGTAAAATAAGGTTTTGTAAATGCTAATCCCTAACTATATATGGTCTATAACCTATGGTTTTTTCAGTGAATTTTCAAGGTTTTGTAAATGCAAATTCCTAACTATATATGGTCTATAACCTATGGTTTTTTCTGTGAATTTCATTGGTTTTTTAAAAGCTAACATCTGTAGCTGTAAAATGTATTCTTCTTTAAATCCCAAAATATATTTTAGATGTTTATTGATAATTTTTTTTAAAATATTTTTTTTCTTCGCTTCCGGTAAGCGAACCGGGAAGCTTTCCGTTAGCTCATCTTGATGCCGCGACCTAGTCCGCGAACCGGTAAACGTTTCGTTAGCGCAACTGTGACGCGTCGCGGAAGCGCGACGTATCATTGTCGCGTAATGCGTCTTATGACGCGCCGCGTTAGCGCTCCCGGAAGTGTTCCGGACCGCGAACCGGAAACGATCCGGGACGCGGCGCGCACCGCGTAACGTAAGCGGAACAGGTCATGTGACTTGTTTATCAAACTTTTCATTGGTTCATTTCACTTTTGGTTTCCAAATGATGTATGACTAGGTCATGTGACCTAAAAATAACACTTTTCATTGGTTCAGAACTTTTGCTTTTCCCAAATCATGAAAACCCCTCCTTCTTTCCTCACTCTGACTTTCATCTTGGTGAGAGAAAGACCATTTTCCTGTAGTTCAGCAATGGCTTCTATCCTTGCTTCAGCTGGTGGACCCCCACCACCACCTCCACCTCCTCATGAGAAGAGAGGACCACCATCTCAATTCATCTCCAACAGAGAGGAGGAAGAGGATGACATAGAGGAAGAGGAGACAGATGAACCACAGTTTATACAGGAGTTGCCCCGTGTTTCCCGACGGAAAACAAGTTTCATATGGCAGTTTTTTTCAATCCCTCGAGGGGAGAAGAAGGTCAATGCGAAGTATGCCCCTGCCTCATTTGCAAATACAGATTATCTAGAGTCACTGAAAAAAAGTATAGTATGGGAAACTATACTATGCATCGCAATATGGCCAGGTGGCATCCACTAAACTACAGCCGGGCAGAGTTGCGTGACCTGCAAGATAATCCCCCAACAACTCCTGTGGCCAGGTCAACGTCAACTATCTCTTTGACAGGAAGAGAGGCACAGGAAACCGTGCCAAACATACAGCAAAACTTCAAACACATGAAGTTTACCTGCATATATTGTGGTGCTCTGCTCTCATGTGGGAACATGAGCGTGAAATTAATCAACATTGCGTACGAAAACCACAATTGCCCTAACCCACCCAAACAGTAATTTTTTTTTTGCTCCTGTTGAGCCCTTTTCAATGCCTGTTTTTTGTTGTTTCCCCTCCATGAAAAACACAAAAAAACCATAAAACTGTTCTAAAAATACAAACAAAACAAAAAATGTTCAGAAAAAAAAAAAAAAAAAAAACAACAAAAACATTAAAAAAAAGTTCTTTTCAGAACTACCTCCCCTTTCAAATAAAATTGCTAGAATGTTTAGCACTCTGGCAAGCTCTATTTCTTTTGGTTCGCTTTCCAGTTCGCTGCCCGGTTCGCGAACTTGAAGCGAACCAAAAAAATATTTTTTTAAAAAAAAGAAGAGTTAGTATAAGGGAAGTAAACAGAGAGTAATGTTAAAAGAAAGACAGCTATAGGGAGTAAACCAGAGATACTGTTTAATAGATATATTTATTAATTCAGGATGACGATAAGGTGTGATCCCTCCTGAGGTTTGTTTAAGGTGAGACCTACGCAGGGTTACAGATCAATTTTACACTTGTTGAAGAATACAGAGCAGATAATGCATGTGAAGGCCTACCAATGAAGTAAGTTATGTCCTCTTATTACATCATTCATGACATGGTCAATGACATCATCAGCAGTGCATTGCGGGTAAAAAGAGTAGAAAACATTTACCTTATAATTCTTGTTAACTTTTTAAAATATTTTTTCATACTTTCAATCTGTAAAAGACAGAACAAACATTTCCAAAAATATTAAAACATGTATTTAAAAATTAGAAAAGAAAAGGGAAAAGGTTCAAGAAGAAACAGTTTTTCAACAACTTTGACATTTACAGAAGCCTCTGCTTCTCTACGTCCCCTACACAATCCTAAAGATATATATTTTAAACAAACAGTATCTTCATGCTGATGAACTGAGGCCTATTTTGGAACATGGTGCTTCTTTTGCACTGCTGATGTCTCACAATAGTGATGCAATAGCAGCGCAAAAAAGATGTAAAGCCATCATAAAATTGTGTCTAACATTTTAAATGATTGTTTCAGGATGCAAATAAGATGTGTGCTTTCAAGAGCTTTCTTTGAGGTGAGGCCTATTCCTTTTTTTTAAAAAAAACAGTACCCAGAAGTACAGCACTGTAAGCATTAAAATTGACACTTACAGAAGACTCAGTTTCTCCATATCTACCTCACATTTCTAAATGTATATCATAAGTACAAAAAGCAGAACATTAATTATACATGTTAAATGGTTTATTTTTGCTGTTCTCAGAATGTATCAAATTTCACTTAAATCAGTGACTTGAAGGTATTCATCATGTAACAGGGGGGAAAAAAAAACACAATCAAAATGATTGTGTTTAAAAAACCCATACAACCTAAGAAATCTGAATTCAAAACTCCTTAAAATTAACTTACTTTCAATGACGTCGAAGGATGTCCTATGAACAGCATCCACTCTGTTGTGCTATAAATATTTTCAGCCCGCCACTTTCTGAAAGAAAACCTCCATCGTTTTGAAAAATATGTTACATACAAGAAAAGACTTCTCACATTCTACCACATGTTGCCAACCGCAAGTGGGAGCGTATTTACAAGAAACTTGCACCATGAAGAACGCTTTATATTTAAAAAGGAAAAATAACATCATAGACACTCATATGCCTTATAAATATGACCCAAAACAACCTATGAAGCTCTAGCAGTACATATCCAGAAATGTAATTGATTTCAAAAAATCGTTTTTAAACACAGCATATATATCAATTGTATACCTGCATTCAAGAGGAAATGACTGAAAATGTCCTTGAGACACATGAAAGCGTTTTCTGGAATGCCCTAGCACCATTTTTTGGACATTATTAACATGGCTATGTAACTCCCATAATCAAAATCTAAATTTGCCAAGCACAGGTGGGAGCGTATTTACAAGAAACTTGCACCATGAAGAACGCTTTCCATTTAAAAAAGAAAAATAACATCATAGATACTCATATGCCTTATAAATATGACCCAAAACAACCTATGAAGCTCTAGCAGTACATATCCAGAAATGTAATTGATTTCAAAAAATCGTTTTTAAACACAGCATATAAATCAATTGTATACCTGCATTCAAGAGGAAATGACTGAAAATGTCCTTGAGACACATGAAAGCGTTTTCTGGAATTCCCTAGCACCATTTTTTGGACATTATTAACATGGCTATGTAACTCCCATAATCAAAATCTAAATTTGCCAAGCACAGGTGGGAGCGTATTTACAAGACACTTGCCCCATGAGGAATGCTTTCCATTTAAAAAGGAAAAAATAACATCAAAGACACTCAAATGCCTTATAAATATGACCCAAAACAACCTATGAAGCTCTAGCAGTACATATCCAGAAATGTAATTGATTTCAAAAATCGTTTTTAAAAACAACATATCTGTTTCAGCTTACATAAGAGACCATGGAATGGGCTCCATGTACAACAATAACTTGTGTTACTGCATGCCAGAATGCTACACCGAATATGCAATTACAATTTCTCAAAGAAACAAAATCTATTTGTATATCACTAGAGACAAAGCCACATTTTAAAAACACAGCTTTCTTCATCATTTTCTCCTTAAATCATACTATTCTCTATCTAAATAAAATAAATCTTTTCTCACCTTAGCAAATACTTTTTGAGTTTTGAAAACAGTCTCAGAAATACACCAAATTGTCTTCAGCAGAAGAAAAAGGATGCACTCCAGAGGCTGCAGCTATTGAAAGCACAGAAATACAGATATTCATTTCACATATCTCTCATATTAGCCAATCATAACTCTTCCCTCACTTTTTTCAAATCAAAACCCTTCCCCCCTCTGCCCTGTCTGCCTTGTTTCCATAGCAACCACCTCCTGGAAGACCTCTCATGTTTGCAAATTCACACAACAATGTTTCAATTGAACTCTGAACTCTCAGTGCACCTGCGTATCCAGTACAATCTTTCATTAAATGTTTCTTCCTTGACCATTCAAATTACATCTTTCAAAGAACACATCCATGCACCCTAACTTTCTGTTTTCAGAAATGGAAATGCACCAATCACTGCTAATGATTCATTAGCATTCAAAACCACAGTTTTTTTTCTTTACAAACTCCTACTGTTTCAACTGCCCTTTCATTACCACACTTCATCTGACTGCAGAACAACCTTCTCCCACCATGTTTAAGGTCTGGATTGTTGGACATAGTTACATCCACTGGGCTCAAAGGTATGCTGAAAACAGAAATTTACCTAACCTCAATTTACAAGATGTGGAAATTAAGTGGTTGGGCCAAAGAGGATTAAAATGTCACCAATTGATACCATTGGTGAAAACCTTTATGCATTTGCCAAAACCTGACCTGTTAATTGTGCACTGTGGAGGTAATGATTTGGGCACTTTGACAGGGGTAGGTCTGGAAATGCTTTTAAAGGACACCTTTGAGCAATTAATGGCACTTTTTCCTCAAACTGCCTTGGTATATTCCAATATATGCCAAAGACAGAAATGGAGGTGGTCCAACCAATTTTGTCCACAAATTGAGAAAGCGAGGAAGCATGTAAACAAATCTGTTTCAGCTTTCATGAGAGACCATGGAATGGGCTCTCTGTACAACAATAACTTGCGTTACTACATGCAAGATATCTACAGAGGAGATGGAGTTCACTTCTCAGATGAGGGCAACAGAATTTTCATTCTGAATTTAAGACTGTGCATTGGTACCTACTTATAAGTACCTAAATGTACCATAAACCCAAAAGCTCTTCTCAGAGCTACCCTTCATCTGATCACTCACAATTATTATTTTTTTCTAACTTTTTTCATTAATTTTCCACAAAATTCGCTCCCCGGGGCGCTACCCGGTTCGCGAACCGAAAGCTAACCTCGCGGAATTTTTAAAATAAATGTTTTTTTCCGCACATATAAACCTCCTCAGCCACCCTCAGAAAACCTAGAGGGTCAAGGTAAGTCTACCATGACCCCTTCTACCCATTCTAAACATTATTTGTCCTCCATCTTGTATCTTAATGCGACCGAAACACAAAATGGTGGACTCCCGTGACGCTTAAGGTTCGCGAACCGGGCCGCTTCCCGGAAAGCGGTCCAAAAAAAAGGTGGGAAAGTAATTTACAGAAAAACGACTAGAGTCACTCTCACCAAATATAGATTAGCTCATACTACATAACAATCCCTTTCATTTTCACAAATTTGATTGAAATTCCATTTAGCCATGAAGCCTGTAGACCTCTCTAAGTACCGTGAGGTAAATTACTTCACAAAACACATCTGAAGTGTTGGAATTGACAACCAATGAAAATGTTACTTTCATTTTCTACTTTTATTACCTGACATTTGATTGGTTATATACCTGAATATATATAAAGGAAGAGAAGGAAACACAGCCATTTTGACTACTACTTGTTGTTGTATATATCATTTAGAATATCACTAATAACATCAACTTGTTTCTAAAGGTAAGTTGTTATTTTTAAAACTGAAGTATATTGTGCACTATAAGTAAATATGGTAAACTTTTTCAGATAGTTATATACTATCCCTCTGTAAGAGTTAGACATTGAGAAAGGCTTCTTTATTATAATTATGGACTGATTTAGGTTTCTGTGGTATAATTATGAATTTACTTAGGCTTCTTCACAGGCACTTTTTAATAGTACTACTTCACGCCTGAAACCATACAGTGCCCATAGATTACTTCTCTGTTATAAACTCACAAGTGCCTGTCTGAACTTAAACCCAACAGTGCCCTATCTCTACTGATATATTTATTTTTTATGCAAATTACAGCAATAAAATGGAAGGTGAGCAAAATGTTTCCTTCGAAATTGTTCTGGAGAACAACACCGAAAAAGTTATTGAGGACAATGATGACTCAAATTTCATGGATGAATCACGGGACCATGAATTAGTTCAATGTGTAGAATCTGTGGATCATTTACTGCATTATGATGACGGTCAAATGTTGGAACTTATGTTCACTGAACAAGAACACATATCAGACAGTGAAATGCTAGACGTTGTATTAAATTTTGAAAAACAATCCGAAAAATAAAATTGTATGTAATATTAAAAAATTGTTTGAGTCTTTAATCATTTTTATATGTAATTCATAAACTAGTTAAATGTTAGAAATGTTATTAAATTTTGAAACACAATCACAATAATAAATAATTGCTCAAAAAATAAAAAAAATAAAAAATAATCAACAAAACCAACAAATAATTAACATACAGTATTAGAAAAGTCTTTCATTCTTTTATCCATAAAGTTCGCTGCCCAGAACGCTTTCCGGTTCGCGAACTTGGCGCTTACCACGCAAAAAAAAAATTTTTTTTTTTTTTTTTTTGGACCCTCCTAGGCCCTTTTAAAACCTCCACATAAAACCTAGGGGGTCAACGAGGATCTACTATGCCCCCTTATGTTAATTTCCCCCTTTGTTTTGGCCTCCTCTTGTCTCTCGATCCTACCGAGAGACAAGATGGCGGCCGCTCTGAACTGTTTAGAATGTTGACAGACACCGGAGGGCCAATCAGCTTCGCATCGCAAAGTTCCGATACGCGAAAGGTTCGCTAACCGGATCGCTGCCCGGAGCGCTGTTACAGATATATATCTTGATTTAAACGTTAATTTCTCAAAATCCACTGAATCACATATATTGAGACCTAGCAAAGGCACATCGGGCTAACAGTCCCTACAATTTTGCCAAGTTTCGTGAAAATCCATTCAGCCGTTCGGGCTAAAAGTGAGTCCAACCGCCCTATGGAAATTAACATGGGAAAAATGCGTTTTGGGACCCCCCTTTTTTCTCGGCCCCCCCTTGACGAACCCCCCCCAAATTTCCAGGAGCTGCTCAGAAACAAAATGTGCCATTTTCCTGAAAATTTCAGCCGATTCTGTCCACAAACGCCAAAGTTATTAGACATAGAATTTTCAGAAATCCCATAGGGAAAAAATCCTGACTATATATACCTACTGGCGACCGCCAGTAGGTAATATATATATATATATATATATATTCACTAAAAAAACCATAGGTTATAGACCATATATAGTTAGGGATTAGCATTTAAAAAACCTTATTTTATTTGCACAAAACCATTGAAATTCCATATATAGTTAGTTGCACTAACTATATATCGCGGACCCGCAATCCACTGCTAATGATGTCACATATTACATCATTCATGACATGGTCAGTGACATCACTGATGACATCACTGATGACATCTCAAATGACATCACTGATGACATCACTGATGACATCTCAAATGACATCACTGATGACATCACTGACATCTCATTTGACATTACTGATTACATCACTGATGATATCATTTATGTGATAATACATCTTCAGACTCTAATATAACCTTAGATACACTCAGTGTAAACAGGCATTCACAGACTGTCACACATCCATGGAGTTACTCACACACCTAGTCAGTCATGCAAAGAATCAATCACATCTCCATTTCCTTAACTATACAGTTATACACACCTTACTTATTCAAACATATACTAACACATATTTACTCTCTTATACAATCCTTGATACAAGTTCACAATGATTCATACAGCCACTCTCACATTCACTGGCTCTTATGTTCAGTTATTTATATATGTCAACTCTCACATGGAGTGTGTTTTACATATGTACTTACTTTGACATGTAGAACTGAGATATCCATTCACTCACCAATATACTCATGCACACAGTCAACTGTCCATACAGCTGTTTCTACATGCACTTTTGAACCCATACACCTAGGGAATCAACTGCTCACACATCTATGCACAGAGTTATACACCTCCCAGCCACCCACACACATACTCAGTCTCCCATACAAATACTTGGGCAACCATTCAATAACCCATATAGTTACTGATATAGCTACTGATTTAAACATGCAGCAGTTTACAGAAGAACATAAATAATGATTGCCAAATTAAGACACTTTAATCACTAACCCATGCACTCAGTGAGACACATTTAATCATTCTCTCATACAGTCAGTCATGCACCTACTAAATCCTTCATCCAGACACTTATACATCCACTCATTCTTCAATATGTAAGACATATTTTAACTTTACAGAAACATACAGTCACTGGGTGTTGTCATCAGTGATGTCATCAGTGATGTCATTTGAGATGTCATCAGTGATGTCATCAGTGATGTCACTGACCATGTCATGAATGATGTAATATGTGACATCATTAGCAGTGGATTGCGGGTCCGCGATATATAGTTAGTGCAACTAACTATATATGGAATTTCAATGGTTTTGTGCAAATAAAATAAGGTTTTTTAAATGCTAATCCCTAACTATATATGGTCTATAACCTATGGTTTTTTTAGTGAATTTTCAAGGTTTTGTAAATGCAAATTCCTAACTATATATGGTCTATAACCTATGGTTTTTTCTGTGAATTTCATTGGTTTTTTAAAAGCTAATATCTATAGCTGTAAAATATATTCTTTATTGAGTGACGTATCACGTAGCCCGTGAGACGCCTCATGATGCATCGCATAACTGTGACGTATCGTCTCTGCAGCGCAAACCAAACCCAAAACGTAAGCGCGCCAGAACACGCTTAAAGATATATATATATATTTTTAACCTTAATTAGACAAAATCCACACGTGCACATATCACAAACGTTCAAAAAACACAATATGTCGGACTCCCGTTACGCTGCCGGTTAGCTGCCCGGTTAACGTACCAGGAAGCACCTTTACCGCGAAAAATCGCAATTTTTTTTTTTCACCCCCCAGGGAACTTTAATAGCCCCCTCATCAATCCTAGGGGTTCAGGAGGGGACAGCCTTACCCCTTTCATTCATTTACACCTTTTTTTTTTCCACCTCTTGTCTCTCGATCCCACAGAGAGACAAGATGGCGGCCGCTCCAGACTGTTTACAATGATAACAGCCAATCAGCTTCTCCTCAGACTCCCGTTACACTGCCGGTTAGCTTCCCGGTTAGCTGCCCGGTTAGCTGCCCAGTTCGCGTACCAAGACGCGTCTCTACGGCGAAAAAATCGGATTTTTTTTTTTTTTTTTTTTTTGGCCCCGCGTGGCTTTATAATATCCCCCTCATCAATCCTAGGGGGTCAGAAGGAGTCTACCTTGCCCTCTTTCCTTCATTTCCCCCTTTGTTTTGGCCTCCTCTTGTCTCTCGATCCTACCGAGAGACAAGATGGCGGCCGCTCCGGACTGTTTACAATATTGACAGCCAATCAGCTACTCCTCAGACTCCCGTTACACTGCCGGTTAGCTTCCCGGTTAGCTGCCCGGTTAGCTGCCTGGTTCGCGTACCAAGACGCGTCTCTACGGCGAAAAAATCGGAATTTTTTTTTTTTTTTTGGGCCCGGCGTGGCTCTATAATATCCCCCTCATCAATCCTAGGGGGTCAGAAGGGGTCTACCTTGCCCTCTTTCCTTCATTTCCCCCTTTGTTTTGGCCTCCTCTTGTCTCTCGATCCTACCGAGAGACAAGATGGCGGCCGCTCCGGACTGTTTACAATATTGACAGCCAATCAGCTACTCCTCAGACTCCCGTTACACTGCCGGTTAGCTTCCCGGTTAGCTGCCCGGTTAGCTGCACGGTTCGCGTACCAAGACGCGTCTCTACGGCGAAAAAATCGGATTTTTTTTTTTTTTTTTTTTGGGTTACACTGCCGGTTAGCTTCCCGGTTAGCTGCCCGGTTAGCTGCCCGGTTCGCGTACCAAGACGCGTCTCTACGGCAAAAAAATCGGAATTTTTTTTTTTTTTTTGGGTTACACTGCCGGTTAGCTTCCCGGTTAGCTGCCCGGTTAGCTGCCCGGTTCGCGTACCAAGACGCGTCTCTACGGCGAAAAAAATCTGAATTTTTTTTTTTTTTTTTTTTGGGTTACACTGCCGGTTAGCTTCCTGGTTAGCTGCCCGGTTAGCTGCCCGGTTCGCGAACCAAGACGCGTCTCTACGGCGAAAAAAATCTGAATTTTTTTTTTTTTTTTTGGGGCCCGGCGTGGCTCTATAATATCCCCCTCATCAATCCTAGGGGGTCAGAAGGGGTCTACCTTGCCCCCTTTCCTTCATTTCCCCCTTTGTTTTGGCCTCCTCTTGTCTCTCGATCCTACCGAGAGACAAGATGGCGGCCGCTCCGGACTGTTTAGAATGTTGACAGACACCGGAGAGCCAATCAGCTTCGCTTCGCAAAGTTCCGATACGCGAAAAGTTCGCGAACCGGAGCGCTGCCCGGAGCGCTGTTACAGATATATATCTTGTTTTAAACGTTAATTTCTCAAAATCCACTGAAGCACATATATTGAGACCTAGCAAAGGCACATCGGGCTAACAGTCCCTACAATTTTTCCAAGTTTCGTGGAAATCCATTCAGCCGTTCGGGCTAAAAGTGAGGCCAACCGCCCTATGGAAATTAACATGGGAAAAACGTGTTTTGGGACCCCCCTTTTTTCTCAGCCCCCCCTTGACGAACCCCCCCCAAATTTCCAGGAGCTGCTCAGAAACAAAATGTGCCATTTTCCTGAAAATTTCAGCCAATTCCGTCCACAAACGCCAAAGTTATTAGGCATAGAATTTTCAAAAGTTCCATAGAGAAAAAATCCTAACTATATATACCTACTGGCTATCGCCAGTAGGTAATATATATATATATATATATATATATATATATAATTCCTTACTTTTCTCCAATACAAAGTCTTTGAACATACACATACATTTACAAACATGCACTCTTGAATCACAAGAGTTTCTATACAGTAAAACGTATTGTAGATAGCCATTATGTGCAAGGTCATAGAAATGTACATCCATTCTTTGTCCCTCACGTAATTTAATGTACATCATTGGTGGTTATATAATCATTTTAGCCCATAATTTACCTGGAGGTAATCACAGTGGCAAGTTTTAACGTGAAGGATGATCAGCTTGTAATTTTTCTCGTTGGCACACAACAGAGATAACCCAAATGCTTTTGTTGACAGGAATGTTGTAATTGTTCACGGTGAGCAACTGATGCCCAATAAAAGAAACCAGGAGGACAACCTAAAATGGATAATTAGTCAAGGGCAACTTCTAAGTATACCAGGAAATAATTAAAGAAGTTCATACCCAAAGTGAGCTATTTAGAGATGAGTGACTGGGTTCAATGACTGTTCGTCAGAGTTAATGCAGTGAAATAAGAGGAGCGGGGATTATGTAGAAATAGAAAGCAGTGGGTGTGAGTGGGAACGTGTAAGCATGTGCGTTCATATCTGTGCAAACAGGTGAAAGTTTGCGTTAAGACAGCGTGTGCACGTTTCATTTAGTCTTAGACATGCATCTTGAGGCTGATTGGAAAAGCTTTTCTGTACATGAAAAAAGTCATAATTTACACATGTCAAAATTACGCACGGATCACACATCCAGACAAGTCTAAGGAGTTGTCAAGGACGTGCAACACAACGTTTATGTGGTAGTTCTATTCAGAGCATTCACAAGTCATTGCAATAAAAGGCATCTTGTTTTCTAGTGCAGAGCAGTGTGGATAGTTGGCTGGGTTAGTCTCTGCTCACACTTCTCCAGTGCGGGCACAAAAGCTGCTGCCACAGTGCATGCTTCCACAGCACGCTCCAGGCTGCCGCGTGCCCTCCCACCGCCTCGAGGCCAAGGGCGGCTATCTTTCATCACCCGCACATACCCGCTCTCCCCTGTACTCCCATCTCCAGAATAACTAAGGTGCTGGCATAACTGAAACATTTGTCAGCCAGGAGTCTGGGCGCACATTTGCTCGTCAATCTACGGACGCGGTGCGGGCACAAAAGCTGCTGCCACAGTGCATGCTTCCACAGCACGCTCCAGGCTGCTGCGTGCCCTCCCACCGCCTCGAGGCCAAGGGCGGCTATCTTTCATCACCCGCACATACCCGCTCTCCCCTGCACTCCCATCTCCAGAATAACTAAGGCGCTGGCATAACTGAAACATTTGTCAGCCAGGAGTCTGGGCGCACATTTGCTCGTCAATCTACGGACGCGGACACATCAAAGGCTTCCCCCAGGCAGGGTGAAGTGGAAACTAAGTCCCCCCGGCCCCGCCCACAACCAGGCGGCGGCGGCGGCCATTATGAGACGGCTCGGGCCGCGACGGTTATCTCGGGGGTAAAATGAGGGGTAAGCACCCTCGAAATTGAAATAAAACAGACCAAAATAAAAGAGAGAAGCCCCCCAAGCCCCCCCCGCCCACATTTTTTTTGTTGAAAAATCACGGGGGTGAGCACACGGGTGCGCGCTTATAGATATATAATTTGTTTCTCTTTTAATTTTCTCAGGAACCACTGGAGGGATTTACACGATTTTACAAAAAGCGTGATCTGCGTACCAGACACTACTATTTTGACAAGTTTGGTGTAATTCCCTTCAGTGGTTCAAGATGTAGCCGAGTCTAAAGGTCCTATGGAAATTAACATGGGGAAAACACGTTTTGGGACCCCCCTTTTTTCTCAGCCCCCACTTGACGAATCCCCCCCAAATTTTCAGGGAAAGAGCGGAGCGGAGCGAGCCATCTTCTTTGAGAAATTTGTGAAGATTCATCAACCAGGGCCAAAGTTATTCCCAATAGAATGTTGGGGATTTCCTATGGAAACAGGTCCTAACTATATATACCTACTGGCTACCGCCAGTAGGTAATATATATATATATTACCTACTGGCTATCGCCAGTAGGTATATATAGTAAGGATTTATTCCCTATGGGATTTTTGAAAATTCTATGTCTAATAACTTTGGCGTTTGTGGACGGAATCGGCTGAAAGTTTCAGGAAAATGGCACATTTTGTTTCTGAGCAGCCCTTGAAAATTTGGGGGGGTTTTGTCGAGGGGGGGCCGAGAAAAAAGGGGGTCCCAAAACGCGTTTTTCCCATGTTAATTTCCATAGGGCGGTTGGACTCACTTTTAGCTCGAACGGCTGAATGGATTTGCACGAAACTTGGCAAAATTGTAGGGACTGTTAGCCCGATGTGCCTTTGCTAGGTCTAAATATATGTGCTCCAGTAGTTTTTGAGAAATTAACGTTCAAAACAAGATATATATCTGTAACAGCGCTCCGGGCTGCGCTCCGGTTCGCTTACTTTTCGCGAAACGGAACTTTGCGCACAGAAAGCTGATTGGCTCTCCGGTGTCTGTCAACATTCTAAACAGTCCGGAGCGGCCGCCATCTTATCTCTCGGTAGGATCGAGAGAGAAGAAGAGGTGAAAAACGAAGGGGGAATTTAATGAAAGGGGGCAAGGTATACCCCTCTTGACCCCCTAGGAATGTTGTTGGGGTTATTAAAGGGTCCCGTGGGGAAAATAAAAAAAAAATGATTTTTCACGGTAGAAGCGCTTCACGGGCCGCGAACTGGGCCGCAAACTGGTAGCGAAACGGGAATTCGCCATTTTGTGCTTCGTTTTAATTAAATTACTAGGTATAAGGGGGTGCGGGAGACGTATCCTAATCCCCTATGTTTCCTGAGGGTGGCTGAGGAGGCTCATATATGTTGATACATCTCTTCCAGCGGCTGTGCGTGAGCTTTTTTTTTTTTTTGCTGCGTGACGTCTGTTAACGTTCGATTCGATGGAAATCAGGAAGTGTTGACCGCCAATTTGTCACTGCGATAAAATATTTTGTTATAAATGAATCCTTATTGATAAACATTGTCTGTGCCATCTTGCCTTTTTTCCAATGCCACAATTTTGTCGTGCACGGCAGCCATTTTAGATGCCAGGCTGGTCCCAGGCTATCACCTACCCCTGCGGATGTAGTTTATGGCCCCAGCTGTAGAGAATCCAGACATGCCAACCCTCCCGATTCAGGCGTGAGACTACTGATTTCAGTGCTAGTGTCCCGCCTCCCGATTTCTGCAAGCAAAAACCCGGGGGCATATTACCAACAACTAGCGATAATTTTTGTCTCTAACTTGTTTAGAGACAAAAATTATCGCCGCACATCGGCGATTTTTATCGCAGATAAACCTTGCTATTAGCAAGGTTTATCGCAAATGCGATAAAAAACGGCCGCAATGCATGAATATCGCAGAAAAGTCAGCGATATTCATGTATTATCGAGCAAATGCTCTTAGCCATGTTATCCACCTCCCATTGGATAACATGGCTAAGAACTGCTCAGGTCAGGTGTTAGCTTTTGGAGATATTCGCGCTTAGCGCGAATATCTCCAAAAGTTGGTAATAGGAGATAGCGATGTTAGGGACTGTTTCCAGTCGCTAACATCTTGGCACGCCCACTTTGCATGTCATTAGTGATAAATATCACTGACATGCAAAGCGGGGCCCAAGATGGTCGCTATCTCCTTTTAGCTGTCACTAACTGGTGTTAGCGACAGCTTGGTAATAGGGAGATAATTTTATCTCTGCTTTCTTGGCTTTTAAAGCCAAAAAAGCGGAGATAAACCCCCTTGATAATATGCCCCACGATTCCTCGGGGGTTTCAGTTGACAAGGCTTGGTATTGTGTTACGTGGTAATTCTTCCAGGAAACGTCAGAGGGTCGATGCAGGGGTTCTAGAAGGGGTGATAAACCATTTAAGCCTCATGAACAAGCGCATGGTCTTTTAAAGATCTGTGAAGTACTCGGGGCGGCAGTGTGTGTGTGTCCTCTTTCAGGAGCGGGCGGGGGGGGGGGCACTGCCAGCAACTTCCAGGCCAGGCAGTGTTCAACACTTGCATCACCCTTTCTCTGCCTGCTATTGCGCTCCATGCTTCGGAAAGGTAAGAAAAAGAACGTGCATTTGAGTTTGAAATGTCTGATCCTGTAGCAGTACACTTGCAAAGCCCACACATGACAATAACCCGATTCAAGGCCCCATTCACCCGATTTTTTTAAAATATATAACACTCCAACAAAGTGGGATTATAAAACTTTATTAACTTTTAAATATAACGAACGGAACAAAAACTGTAAAAACATTTAAACATTTTTCACAAAAAAAAGCAACAATGGTCAGAAGCTGTCTTTTGTGCGAATAGTCCCAAGGCAGCACAACGTGCTGAGTTCTGGACGGCACCCAGGTGATGTCATCTGGGTGCCGCACTGGTTTTTGGGATCCTACAATGCAGCAAAGAAAAACATCGTTGGGAGTCCAGGGTGTTGCGGAGGGAGGCCTCGTCAGTAGCGGTCTGTTGTGCGAATAGTCCCAAGGCAGCAGAACGCGCTGAGATGTTGATGGCACCCAGGTGATGTCCAGTAAACTGCAGCACTGGTTTTGGTATCCTACAATGCTGCTCCGAAAATTGGCGTGGGGCGTCCCGGGGGGGGGGCGTGGGGGAGGCGGCGTGAACAGGCCTCCCCAGGTGGCGGCCATCCAGCTGAGTTGCGCCCGCTCTTGCGGCTACAGCGTCTCGCTCACCATGTTGTTGAGTTGCTCCCACTCTTGCAGTGCAGCGATAGGCGGCTGCCACATGACTCTTAAAATGGCGGACGGCTCTTCGGTTTTGGGCCTGGTCCACTAAAATGGCCCTGGGACACCTTGGAACTCGGACGCTTGCCTGCTAGGGCTTGGGCTCCATTCTCGAAAAGCGTCCCCTCAGCCGTGAAGATTCTACAAAAGTCTTGAGGGCCCTCGACTCCTGCAGGCTTCCGGTGATTGCTCGCGGAATGACCACGACGGAGCCACGAGATGGTGGTGCTCTCATGCTGACGCCAGCTTCAGTCTGAATCATCCAGAAACAAGGTGGGGCTTTCATCGTTTGGGAAAAAAAAATGTTCTAAACCAATGAAAAGTGTTATTTTTAGGTCATATGACCATGCCTTCCATCTTTAGGAAACCAAAAGTAAAATGAACCAATGAAAAGTTTTATAAACAAGTCACATGACCTGTTATGCGGCATAGGGCTACAAAAAGCGTAGAAAATCCGTTGGCACGTGAGGCGGCGTCAGTAGCGGACTGATGTGCGAATAGGCCGAAGGCAGCACAACGCGCCGAGATCCGGATGGCACCGAGGTGGTGTCCAGCAAATTGCCGCACTGGTGTGGCCATCCTACAATGCTGCGCCGAAAGACGGCGTGTCCAGCTGAGTTCCGGTCACTCTTGCGGTACAGTGACTCGAACGCGCCGAGATCCGGATGGCACCGAGGTTGTGTCCAGCAAGTTGCCGCACTGGTGTGGCCATCCTACAATGCTGTGCCGAAAGTCGGCGTGGGGTGCCCCGTTGGCTTATGAGGTGATGTCAGTAGTGGACCGATGTGTGAATAGGTCGGAACCAGCACAAGGCGCCAAGTTTCGAATGGCAAGTCCTGGATGTTGAGTGCCATAGTTGAGAGTTCTGAGCAGTGCTTGTAAGACTATCTGAAGCTTATTTGCACCTGCTGCAGCTTCACTATTGCCCAAGGTGGTGTCCAGCAAATTGCTGCACTGGTGTGGCCATCCTACAATGCTGCGCCGAAAGACGGCGTGTTCAGCTGAGTTCCGGTCACTCTTGCGGTACAGTGACTCGAACGCGCCGAGATCCGGATGGCACCGAGGTGGTGTCCAGCAAGTTGCCGCACTGGTATGGCCATCCTACAATGCTGCGCCGAAAGACGGCGTGATCAGCTGAGTTCCGGTCACTCTTGCGGTACAGTGACTCGAACGCGCCGAGATCCGGATGGCACCGAGGTGGTGTCCAGCAAGTTGCCGCACTGGTGTGGCCATCCTACAATGCTGCGCCGAAAGTCAGTGTGGGGTGCCCCGTTGGCTTATGAGGTGATGTCAGTAGTGGACCGATGTGTGAATAGGTCCGAACCAGCACAAGGCGCCCTGCACTGTTGAGCTTTTTTCAATGCCTGTTTTTTGTTGTTTCCCCTCCATTTTTGTTTTTGATGGAGGGGAAACAACAAAGCACAGGCATTGAAAAAGGCTCAAACTCAGAACTCTGAACTATGGCACCCAACATCCAGGACTTGCCATCCGGATCTTGGCGCCTTGTGCTGCTTCCGACCTATTCACACATCGGTCCACTACTGACATCATCTTATATACCAACGTTATGTAAATAATTATTTAATAAAATGTTTTACCCTGTTTCTTTGCTGGTGTGTTGTCTATATTTTTAATATTTGCATAGGGTTTGTCGTTTTTTTGGGCGGGATGGGTGACGGAGCTGAGCTGTCTTGCAGCCCTCATGGTGTGGAGCTCAGTTCATCTCACTAGTTTCGTATTTCTCATGAGGGGTTGTGGTTAATGTTTCTATTTTAGCGAGGTCAAAAAGAGATCCCATTAGTGGCCTACTGATTTTGCTCGATTCCATTTGTTTTTTTAAACGATTTTTCACTATCTGCAAAGACTAAACAGAGTATTGCGACTCTGTGCTTGTTTGTAAATAGAGAATAAACCAAAGAGAACCAATTCTAAAACAGTAAATGCTTGGATAACAATCAATCAAATGGAGAGAGAAGCAGGCACGACGGATTACAACGGGGCAAAGGCCTGCGTTAACTACCCTTTACTATCTACAAAGAGAGAGTACTCCTAAGAGAAAAGAGAGGGGAAGGGGGGTGCAGCGTTCAAAGCACATCAGCGTGCATAAATACGAAAATGTTTTTATCTATCACGTACTTGACATTTTAAAGCTTTTCATATTTGCTATTAAAAAACCATTGAAATTCACTGAAAAAACCATAGGTTATAGTCGATATATAGTTAGGAATTTGCATTTACAAAACCTTGAAAATTCAATGAAAAAACCATTGGTTTTAGGCCATATATAGTTAGGGATTTGCATTTACAAAACCTTATTTTACTCGCATAAAACCATTGAAATTCCATATATAGTTAGATGCGCTAACTATATATCGCGCACCCGCAATCCACTGCTGATGATGTCACATATTACATCATTCATGACATGGTCAGTGACATCACTGATGACATCACTGATGACAACTCAAATGACATCACTGATGACATCTCAAATGACATCACTGATGACATCACTGATGACAACTCAAATGACATCACTGACAACATCACAGATGACATCATTCATGTGTTAATACGATGAACCTCTACAGACTCTGATATATCCTTAGATACACTCAGTGAAAACAGACACTCACAGATTGTCACTCATCCATGGAGTTACTCATACACCTAGACAGTCATGCAAAGAATCAAACACACCTCCAATTCCTCAACTATACAGTTATACACACCTTACTTATTGAAACATATTCTAACACATATTTACTCTCTTATATAATCCCTAATAAAAGTTCACAATGATCCATACAGCCACTCACACATTCACTGGCTCTAATGCACAGTTATTTATATATGTTAACTCTCACATGTACTGTGTTTTACATATGTACTTACTTTGACATGTAGCACTGAGATATCCATTCACTCACCAATACACTCATGCACACAGTCAACCGCCCATACAGCTGTTTCCACATGCACTTTTGAAACCATACATCTAGTGAATCAACTGCTCACACATCTATGCACAGAGTCACACACCTCCCAGCCACTCACACACATACTCAGTCTCCCATACAAATACTTGAGCAACCAATCAATAACCCATATAGTTATTCATATAGCTACTGATCAACACATGCAGCAGTTTACAGAACAACAGATATAATGATGCACAAATTAATACAGTATAATCACTAACCCATGCACTCAGTGAGACACATTTAATCACTCCCTCATACAATCAGTCATGCACCTACTAAATCCTTCATCCAGACATTTATACATCCACTCATTCTTCAATATGTAAGACATATTTTAACTTTACAGAAACATACAGTCACTGGTGATGTCACTGACCATGTCATGAATGATGTAATATGTGACATCATCAGCAGTGGATTGCGGGTGCGCGATATATAGTTAGCGCATCTAACTATATATGGAATTTCAATGGTTTTATGCGAGTAAAATAAGGTTTTGTAAATGCAAATCCCTAACTATATATGGCCTAAAACCAATGGTTTTTTCATTGAATATATATATATATATATATATATATTACCTACTGGCGGTCGCCAGTAGGTATATATAGTTAGGATTTTTTCCCTATGGGATTTCTGAAAATTCTATGCCTAATAACTTTGGCGTTTGTGGACGGAATTGGCTGAAATTTTCAGGAAAATGGCACATTTTGTTTCTGAGCAGCTCCAGGAAATTTGGGGGGGGGTCGTCAAGGGGGGGTTGAGAAAAAAGGGGGGTCCCAAAACGCGTTTTTAACATTGAGTTTTCCATAGGGCGGTTGGACTCACTTTTAGCTCGAACGGCTGAATGGATTTGCACGAAACTTGGCAAAATTGTAGGGACTGTTAGGCCGATGTGCCTTTGCTAGGTCTCAATATATGTGCTCCAGTGGATTTTGAGAAATTAACGTTTAAATCAAGATATATATCTGTAACAGCGCTCCGGGCAGCGATCTGGTTCGCGTACTTTTCGCGTAACGGAACTTTGCGCACGGAAAGCTGATTGGCTCTTCGGTGTCTGTCAACATTCTAAACAGTCCGGTGCGGCCGCCATCTTGTGTCTCGGTAGGATCGAGAGATAAGAGGAGGCCAAAACAAAGGGGGAAATTTCCATAAGGGGGCATAGTAGATCCTTCCTGACCCCCTAGGTTTTATGTGGAGGTTTTAAAAGGGCCCAGCAGGGTTCAAAAAAATGTTTTCTTTTTTTTTTTTCGCGATGAGCGCCTAGTACGCGAACCGGAAAGCGTTCTAGGCAGCGTACTTTAAGGATAATAGAATGATATACTTTTCAAAGACTAAATGTTAATTGTTTGTTGTTTTGTTTGTTGTTTTTGTTTTTTTTTTGTTTTCTTTTTTTTTAATTTTTTTTTTTATTTTTATTGTTTTTCATAATTTATTAAACTTTCTAACATTTCAGTGTCTGAAATGTCATTATTTTCTTGAAATATTGTTTGCAAGCTGTGAGGTTGTAAAATGTCCTCATTTGCAAGGAGGGCATCTACTGCTTGGACACATTGCAGCAGTTCATTATCCAAGCTTTCATCCATAAATTCCATGTCAATTTGTTCAATCAATTCCTGGCTGCTCTCTTGCAGGTCCATTTGAAAAGAAACTTGGTTTTCGCCTTCCATTTTGCCAGAAATTTGGATTAAAACAATATATATTAGTAGAGATAGGGCACTGTTGGGATTAATTTTAGATAGTCATTTTTTATCAGTGAATTTATCTTTTGGCAGTGTATAGTATCAGAGTGAAAATAGGACTATAAAAAAGTGTATGTGATTTAACCAAGACAAGTCAACTCCATTCATAACTATAACAGAGAAGTCTATCTAAATACATTACTAGTACAGAGGGATAGTGTATATCTAGCAGAAAAAGTCTACTATATTAAGTTATAGTGTACAATATACTTTAGTTTTAAAAATAATAACTTACCTTTACAAACAAGTTGAAGAGTTTAGTGATAATTCAATTGTAATGTACAACAAGAAGTAGCAGTCAAAATGGCTGTGTTTCCTTCTCTTCCTTTATATATATTCAAGTATATAACCAATCAAATGTCAGGTAATAAAAGTAGAAAATGAAAGTAACATTTTCATTGGTTGTCAATTCCAACACTTCAGATGTGTTTTGTGAAGTAATTTACCTCACGGTACTTGGAGAGGTCTACAGGCTAAATGGCTAAATTAAATTTCAATCAAATTTGTGAAAATGAAAGGGATTGTTATGTAGTATGAGCTAATTTATATTTGGTGAGAGTGTCTCTAGTCGTTTTTCTGTGAATCACTTTCCCAACTTTTTTTAGACCGCTTCCCGGAAAGCGGTCCGGTCCGCGAACTAGGAGCGTAACGGGAGTCCACCATTTTGTGTTTCGGTCGCATCAAGGTATAAAATGGAGGGTAAATAATGTTCTGAATGGGTAGAAGGGGGCATGGTACAAGTAGTTTGCCCCCCTACGTTTTCTGAGGGTGGCTGAGGAGGACTATATGTGCGAAGAAAAAACATTTTTTTAAAAAATTTTGCGCGGTTAGCTTCCAGTTCGCGTACCGGATAGCGCTCTTTGAGCGTAGTTTGTTGAAAATTACAGAAAAAAGTTAGAAAAAAAATAATAAAAGTGTGTGATCAGATGAAGGGTAGCTCTGAGAAGAGCTTTTGGGTTTATAGTACATTTAGGTACTTATAAGTAGGTACCAATGCACAGTCTTAAATTCAGAATGAAAATTCTGTTGCCTTCATCTGAGAAGTGAACTCCATCTCCTCTGTAGATATCTTGCATGTAGTAACGCAAGTTATTGTTGTACAGAGAGCCCATTCCATGGTCTCTCATGAAAGCTGAAACAGATTTGTTTACATGCTTCTTCGCTTTCTCAATTTGTGGAGAAAATTGGTTGGACCACCTCCATTTCTGTCTTTGGCATATATTGGAATATACCAAAGCAGTTTGAGGAAAAAGTGCCATTAATTGCTCCAAGGTGTCCTTTAAAAGCATTTCCAGACCTACCCCTGTCAAAGTGCCCAAATCATTACCTCCACAGTGCACTATTAACAGGTCAGGTTTTGGCAAATGCATAAAGGTTTTCACCAATGGTATCAATTGGTGACATTTTAATCCTCTTTGGCCCAACCACTTAATTTCCACATCCTGTAAATTGAGGTTGTGTAAATTTCTGTTCTCAGCATACCTTTGAGCCCAGTGGATGTAACTATGTCCAACAATCCAGACCTTAAACATGGTGGGAGAAGGTTGTTCTGCAGTCAGATGAAGTGTGGTAATGAAAGGGCAGTTGAAACAGTAGGAGTTTGTAAAGAAAAAAAACTGTGGATTTCCAATGCTAATGAATCATTAGCAGTGATTGGTGCATTTCCATTTCTGAAAACAGAAAGTTAGGGTGCATGGATGTGTTCTTTGAAAGATGTAATTTGAATGGTCAAGGAAGAAACATTTAATGAAAGATTGCACTGGATACGCAGGTGCACTGAGAGTTCAGAGTTCAATTGAAACATTGTTGTGTGAATTTGCAAACATGAGAGGTCTTCCAGGAGGTGGTTGCTATGGAAAAAAGGCAGAGAGGGCAGAGGGGGGGAAGGGTTTTGATTTGAAAAAAGTGAGGGAAGAGTTATGATTGGCTAATATGAGAGATATGTGAAATGAATATCTGTTTCTCTGTGCTTTCAATAGCTGCAGCCTCTGGAGTGCATCGTTTTTCTTCTGCTGAAGACAATTTGGTGTATTTCTGAGACTGTTTTCAAAACTTAAAAAGTATTTGCTAAGGTGAGAAAAGATTTATTTATTTTAGAGAGAGAATAGTATGAATTAAGGAGAAAATGATGAAGAAAGCTGTGTTTTTAAACTGTGGCTTTGTCTGTAGTGATATAGAAATAGATTTTGTTACTTTGAGAAATTGTAATTGCATATTCGGTGTAGCATTCTGGCATGCAGTAACACAAGTTATTGTTGTACATGGAGCCCATTCCATGGTCTCTTATGTAAGCTGAAACAGATATGTAGTTTTTAAAAACGAATTTAGAAATCAATTACATTTCTGGATATGTACTGCTAGAGCTTTATAGGTTGTTTTGGGTCATATTTATAAGGCATTTGAGTGTCTATTATGCTATTTTACGTTCTTCATGGTGCAAATTTCTTGTAAATACGCTGCCACTTGTGCTTTGCAAATTTAGATTTTGATTATGGGAGTTACATAGCCATGTTAATAATGTCCAAACAATGCTGGTAGGGCATTCAAGAAAACGCTTTCCTGTGTCTCTAGGACATTTTCAGTCCTTTCCTCTTGAAAACAGGTATACAATTGATTTATATGCTGTGTTTAAAAACGATTTTTGAAATCAATTACATTTCTGGATATGTACTGTTAGAGCTTCATAGGTTGTTTGGGGTCATATTTAGAATGCATTTTAGTGTCTTTGATGTTATGTTTACCTTTTTAAAAGGAAAGTGTTCTTCATGGGGCAAGTGTCTTGTAAATATGCTCCCACTTGCGCTTGGCAAATTTAGATTTTGATTATGGGAGTTACCTAGCCATGTTAATAGTGTCCCAAAAATGGTGCTAGGGCATTCCAGAAAACACTTTCATGTGTCTGAAGGACATTTTCAGTCATTTCTTCATGAATGCAGGTATACAATTAATTTATATGCTGTGTTTAAAAACGAATTTTGAAATCAATTACATTTCTGGATATGTACTGTTAGAGCTTCATAGGTTGTTTTGGGCCATATTTATAAGGCATTTGAGTGTCTTTGATGTTATGTTTTCCTTTTAAAATGGATAGGGTTCCTCATGGGGCCCTGAGCAGTTCATAGCCATGTTATTTAATGGGAAGTGAATAACATGGCTAAGAGCATTTGCTGGAAAATGCATGAATATTCCTGACTGTTCAGCGATATTCATGCATTGCAGCCGGTTTTTTTTGCATTTGCGAGCAGTTCTTAGCCATGTTATCCAATGGAAGGTGGATAACATGGCTAAGAGCATTTGCTGGAAAATGCTTGAATATCGCTGACTTTTCAGCGATATTCTTGCATTGTGGTTTACCTTTTTAAATGGAAAGTGTTCTTCATGGGGCAAGTGTCTTGTAAATACGCTCCCAATTGTTGACACCAGTGGTCGAGCTCATGAAGTGAAGGATGGTTCTCCAGTTGAAAAAGAACAACTTGTGACAACAGAGACAGAAGAGGCGCTAAGTGATGAGGTTTTAGGAAGACGTCCTAAGGGTCCTGTGTACATTTGGAAGTGTAGTTCTATTTGCAGTGTGCGACAGGTTTCCATCAATTTGCTTTGTGATTTTATACGGACATTTAATAAGAAAAGTTTGAAGCAGAAAATGAAGTTGTTGCAAGATTTAGATCCTTGCAGAGTGAGACAAATGACAGGTTTGCGTGGTCATTCACTGGCTTGTCTTTCCAGGAGAGTATGCCAGAGTGTTTTTCATCATTTCAGGATGCTAGCAGTGCATCATAATAAAGTGAGAAAATTAGTGAGAATGTTGTATTATGCTAAGAGTCCAGCAATTATGCTTAAACAATTATGTGCTGCTCTTTTGCATGGTTCTGAAATAGATGTGAAGAATATTTGTGAAGAAATTGACTTTTGTTACTTTGGTAGTAGAGATGAGAATGTTCAAATTGACCCAGAAGTAGAGGGTTATGTTGAAGATAATATACAGGTTTCTAGTTCAGATAATTTTCAGAAGGAAATTGCCACGTTTCAGATGAAATCAAGTGAGAGGCCTAATTTCACTTGTGTATGTTGTCGACGCACTTATTATAAGAATCAGACTAAGTTAGTGGATTTATATGCAAAAACTGAACGGGAAAATAATAGTGAATGGAAGGATTTTGCCACATACTTGATGGTAGAAAATTGTGTTGATTTGGGAGTGGATCAACGTGTGTGTACTTATTGTTGTAATAAATTAAATCAAAACCAGATGCCTGCTAGGGCAGTTCATAATAATCTGGAATTGGTTGAGATACCTTCAGAATTGAAGGATTTAAATACTTATGAATCTATTTTGATTCAAAGTATCCATCCCTTTCAGGCTATTGTAAGAATGGAGCCCAAGACAGGGAAGTTGCCTCCAGCAGATTTACAGAGAGGATTAAAGGGAAGAGTTGTTTATTTGCCTCTAGATTTGAACAAAAACATTAACACAATTGGAGTTGAGAAAGTGGAAGAGGAACCTCTGGTTATCTTGGTTAATGGGGTTCCGACAAAGAATAAGAAAATATGGCAAGATTTAGTGGATGTTAGGAAAGTGAAAAATGCAACTTTGTATTTGAAGAAAAATAATAAGTACTATAAGAATGTATATGTTGCAGAAGAGGAAGTAAGTGATGAAGAGGATAGCGTTTTGTGTGCTGGCCAAATTGAGAAAGTAGAGGTGTCTAATAGTGAAGAAATAAATGAACATTATAGTGTTCATCCTTTGCATTCCAAGGAAGTCATGGGGAATGCTATTGAGTTGTTTCAAATGAAACAAGCCAAAGGGAGTCCCATTAGTGTTTGGGAGGAAAGTTTGGAAGCTCGGTGTTTCCCACAGCTATTTCCCACAGGTCAAGGAGGAAGATATGATGAGCGACCTCGTCAAATTCCTGCGTCTGAATACCGGACTTTACGATTGTATGCAGAAGATGCTAGGTTTCGTCAATGCATTCCCTATTTGTTTCATCTCCTGTTTGAAAGCGATCTGTCTGGACTGTCATATGCAGTGAACCACATCTTAAAAAGTGGTATACAGATGCGAAACATCTCGGCAAGTGACTTTATGCATAAAGTCAATGTCCAAGACAGTATTTTGGATTCTCACTTAATTAATCTCATGGCGTGTCAGCGTGGTACTAATGAGTACTGGTACCGTCGTCATGGGGATTTAAAATGTATGTTGAGGAACTTAGGAACTCCGACATGGTTCCTCACTCTGAGCTGTGCCGAGTATGGCTGGGAAGACTTACTTGAATTTCTACGAGAGGCAAATGGAAATATTGAAAACATTGAATTCAAGACACCTGGAGAACTGTGTTCTTTGGATCCAGTGAATGTATGCAGGTACTTCAATCATAGATTTGAAGCTATGATGTCTTTCATCACAAATAAAAAGAATCCACCTCTTGGAGAGGTGTTGGATTTCTTCTGGAGAAAGGAGTACCAAGCAAGAGGTGCCCCTCATATACATATGTTGTTGTGGATCAAGGATGCACCTAAATTTGGAACAGATCCGGATGACTTAGTGATGAGTTTCATAGAACAGTATTCTACGTGTGCTGTTCCAAACGCAACGGAGAAGAAAAGCCTAAGAGAACAAGTTCTACGTTTCCAAAGCCATCGTTGTGGAAAGTACTGTTGTCGTAAATTCAGAAACAAGGACAAGTTCTACACCAAATGTCGTTTCAACTTTCCACGACCGGTGATTTCTAAAGGAAGAGTGAACAGTTTGATGTCCTCGCTGCGACATAATGTGACGAGGAAATCACCCAAGAATACATACAATTTGAAAAGGAACGAAGAGTCCAAGTACATCAATGACTACAACCCAGTGATTTTGTCCATGTGGAATGCTAACATGGATATACAGTTTGTGGCTGACAACTGTATGGCTGTGGCTCGGTATGTGACATCTTACATCACCAAAAAAGAAAAGACAGAACTGAAGGATATGTGGGAGGACATTTCCCATGAAAAGAGCCTCAGCAAGAAGTTGTACAGTTTCAGTCTGAAGATGTTGTCGCATCGAGAAATCGGAGCTTACGAATGTTCTGACCGCTTGTCTTCAGCCAGTCTCTATGCCAAATCCAGGAGTATCGTTTGGGCAAGTCTTGGTCTTGCTGCAACACGAAATCGAGTTCTAAAACCTGTCCGGGAAATTGAGTATTTGGCGGAAAAGGAGCCAAACAGTACCGACATTTTGAAGACCAACATGTTGGATACATATTATCCAAATCGAAGCAGTCACCTTGAGAATGTTTGTCTATATGAGGTTCTACAAAATTATATATTCAAGAGGAACATCAAAGAAGATATTGAGAAAGGAGTGTATGCTGTAATTGGAAGTGAGGGATGTCTGGTCAAGCAAAGAAAATGCCAATTAGTAAACCATCGAAAATTGAGTGGTGAATCTCCAGAAAAAAAGGAGTTTTTCTATTTAGCACTTTTGCAACTTTTCAAGCCTTGGCATACAGAAGAGGAACTGCTTGGAGATTTCCTCTGTTACGAAGACTCTTTCAATGCAGCCAAGGAGTCCATAGAATGTCCTGCTTTTCCTAAATATCAAGAAATGCTTACTTTGGAAATTGAGCAGGAAGCAATGATTGCAGCCGAGATTGCCAGAGACAGTTCTCAGGACAGTCAGAGTTCTGTTTCATTGAGTCAAGATCCACTTGGAGGACCTATTATCGAAAATTAAGCTGCCACTGCTATGAATGAAGTAGAAAGAGCCATGGCACATGCTCAGGAGGATTCAGTTAACTTAGAAGAATTGGAAAAACAACTCAACGTTGAGCAGAGGAAAATATATGATGAAGTTACCAAGGAAATTGAGCACGGATTAAGTCATGAGAAGAACGAGTGCTCATGTACATTGTTGAAGCCTGTCCGACTGTACGTGAGTGGAGAAGCGGGAACTGGCAAAAGTTTCCTCATTAAAGCAATTTCTTGTTATTTGCAGGAAAGGACTGAGTCATCGTTGTCTTGTGTTGTCACCGCTCCTACTGGACTGGCAGCACATAACATTAAAGGTATTACTTTGCATCGTCTACTGATGCTGCCGGTGGAGCATGACAACAAATTACAATACAACAAGTTATCTGGGGATGCTTGCTGTGAAGTTTCAAGAGTCTTGAGGAAAATGAAACTACTTATCATTGACGAAGTAAGCATGGTTTCCAATGTCATGCTTGCCTTTGTGCATTTGAGAATGCAAGAAGTACTTAAAACTGAATATGATGTGTTATTTGGTGGCAAACACATCATTGTTTTTGGAGATCTTCTGCAGCTGACACCAGTAAAAGGTCAACCTGTGTTCAAAATACTCACGCATGAAGATACCAGGAAGTGCCTAGGGAGCATTGGCAATGTCAATATATGGTTAAACTTCAATTATGCTGAACTGCATGAAAATATGCGTCAGGCAAAGGATGAAGATTACAAGAATATTCTACAAGATATTAGAATTGGAAAAGTGACCGAGCATGGGAAAGAAGCTTTAAATGCACGATTACTGACAAATTTATATCCCAAACAAGAGATTGTGCCTGAGAATATTTTTCAGAAAATTACTGAGAAGAAATCCGGGATATGTTTGATGCCAACTCTTGCAGAATGTGCCATTTTCAACAACAAAATGTTGAATTTAGAAAAGCAAGAGATTGTGAAACTTGAAGCTATCGACAAATTAGAGCATATGGGATCAACAATTATTTTATCAGACAATTTGAAATCAAAATTGGATTCATTAGAGAAGACTATATCCAAAACAGCGGGTTTTGAAAAGACTTTGAATGTGTGTTTAAATTGCCGAATCATTTTGAGAAGGAATTTACATGTAGAAAGAGGTCTGGTAAATGGATCAATGGGTAATGTTGTTGATTTTGAGAAATACAGAAATAGAGATGGAATAGAATTTTTAAGAATTAAATTTGATGGCATTGAGGAAGTACAGCAAATTGGTCGTTGTTCTGCTAGGTTTTTGCTTGTTAAAGACTTATATGTTCGCCGTAAACAGTTTCCTGTTTGCTTGGCATATGCGGTGACAATTCATAAATCGCAAGGTTTAAGTGTAGACTGTGCATTGGTGAATATTGGCAGTTCTGTGTTCAAGGAGGGTATGGCATATGTGGCATTGTCACGAGTTAGAACTTTATCGGGATTGTACTTGATTAACTGTGATGTCACAAACATTTGTGCGGATCTAGATTGTGTTAAGGAATACAATAGGTTAAGAAGAGAGTATGCGCCACATTTGCCTCAATATCCTTTGTTTGAGAAACGTGTGGTAGGCCGGAAACGTAGAAATATCAGTAATAGTAGGGAGGTTGTTGCAAAAAGACTAAAAGTCAATGAACCGAAAATTGTTACCAGAAAGAAAGTGGATTCTGTTGAAGATGTTGTCGGTTTTCAATTTGAAAACAGTTCTGGTGTCAACTGCTATGCAAATGTAGTGGTTAATGTTCTCTTTTCACTACAGAGTTTAAGAGAACAGATTCTGTTGAATTCAGAACAAATTTTATGCTGTTTGTTGAATTCTGTTTTCGAGAAATGTAGCAGTGATCGAACAAAAGTAGAAAGTGTGTCTGAAGTTCGTTATCTGTTAGATGAATGTTCAGGTCAAACAGACTTCTCTGAAAATAATCAGCAAGATTGTCAGGAGTTTTTAATGTATATGCTTGATGTATTGCAAGATGAGGGCGTAGATGTAGATCACCTGTTTGGGCTTTCTTATCAATGGCAGCATGACTGCGATAACTGTTTGGTATCAAGTACTACTAGTGTAGACTCAGAAAGATTTATATATTTAACTTTGCCAGACAGTAAATCAGTGTCCTTTAATAAGCTAGTAAATGCAGCGGATCACAACATGGAGTGTAGCCAATGTAAATGTGATATGATGTCAACATTATTTATACGTAGATATGGCCAGTATGTCATTTTAATGATCCAACGATGTAGGCCTGATGGATCAAAATTGTCAACTTTAATAAAAAATTTTGTGGCTTCTCAGCTGTCAATATCAGGAAGGACTTTTGTAACTGTAGCAATTATCTATCACGATGGTCTATCAACAACATCAGGACATTATACAGCTTACTTAAAGTCTCAAAACGGCTGGTCATTCTGCAATGATTCCGTTGTAACTTTCAAAAAAAAATTGCCGTTTGACCTTAAAAATTCTTATCTGGTGTTTTTAAAACCAAAATTTTAAGTAGAGGGAAAGTAAGTCTGCAATGCTGTCTAGATTAAAAATCCAACTATATAAACCTGATGCAAGTAAGTCTGCTTCATAGTAAGCAGTATCAGTGTCATAGGAAAAGGAGAACATGAGTGACAAAGAAGAGTAAGATATTAGTAGTCCAGGATTGTGAAAATAATCTCAAATGTTTTCTTTTTGAAAGTTGCGAAAATAGAAAATGTCGGGATTTGATTGGAAGAATTACAAGACTTGCGAATCGCGGCAACATGATTTGGCCTAGTGGAAACATGTGATAGAATGAGAGAAGTCTTTTTTTCTAGGTAACATATTTTTCGTATCGATGGAGGTTTTCTTTCAGAAAGTGGCGGGCTGAAAATATTTATAGCACAACAGAGTGGATGCTGTTCATAGGAGACCCTTCAACGTCATTGAAAGTAAGTTAATTTTAAGGAGTTTTGAAATCAGTTTTCTTAGTTTGTATGGGTTTTTTAAACACAGTCATTTTGATTGTGTTTTTTTTTCCCCGCTGTTACATGATGAATACCTTCAAGTCACTGATTTAAGTGAAATTTGATACATTCTGAGAACAGCAAAAATAAACCATTTAACATGTATAATTAATGTTATGCTTTTTGAAATTATGATATACATTTAGAAATGTGAGGTAGATATGGAGAAGCTGAGTCTTCTGTAAGTGTCAATTTTAATGCTTATAGTGCTGTACTTCTAGGTACTGTTTTTTTAAAAAAAAAAAGAAATAGGCCTCACCTCAAAGAAAGCTCTTGAAAGCACACATCTTATTTGCATCCTAAAACAATCATTTAAAATGTTTGACACAATTTTATGATGGTTTTACATCTCTTTTGCGCTGTTATTGCATCACTATTGTGAGACATAAGCAATGCAAAAGAAGCATCATGTTTCAAAATAGGCCTCATTTCATCAGCATGAAGATACTGTTTGTTTAAAATAAATATCTTTAGGATTGTGTAGGGGTCGTAGAGAAGTAGAGGTTTCTGTAAGTGTCAAAGTTGTTTAAAAACTGTTTCTTCTTGAACCTTTTCCCTTCTTTTTTCAAATTTTTAAATACATGTTTTAATATTTTTGGAAATGTTTGTTCTCTCTTTTACAGATTGAATGTATGAAAAATTAGCTTGAAAAGTTAACATGAATTATAAGGTAAATGTTTTCTACTTTTTTAACCTGCATTCCACTGCTGTTGATGTCACTGACTATGTTATGATTGATGTAATAAGTGGGCATGTTTTACTGCAATGGTAGGTCTTGACATCTATTATCTCGTCTGTATTCTTCTACAAGCATAAATTTGATATGCAACCCAGAGTACGGTTCACCTTAAACAAACTTTTAGAGAGGACACACCTTATCGTCACCCTCACTCAATCATTTAATCTATCACATTTAACATCTATTAGTTCTACTGCTTCATTTCTTTAATCTTTACTTTCCTGTGTTTGCTACTTCTCTCCTTCCTTTCTCTATTACTTAATTTTTCTACTCCTTCCAGTATTTTTCTCAGTCCCTCTCTTCTCATACTTCTTCATTATTATTCACTAATTCTGTCTCTATTAATGTTACTGTTTCTGAATGATCTCCAAAAATTTTTAAAACAAGAACAGTAAGTATAAGGATAGGAAAAGACATTTATGTTACAAGAAATACAACTATAGGAAGTAAACAGAAAAAACTGTTACTCGCAATCCACTGCTGATGATCTCACTGACCATGTCAAAAATTATGTAATATATGACATGATCAGAAGTGAATTGCGGGTAACAGTATCTTTTCTTTACTCCCTATAGCTGTCTTTTTTTGTAACATAACTGTCTGTTTCCTTTCCTTATACTTCCTGTTCCTTTTTTTTAAAAAAAATTTTTTGGTACGCTCAAAGTTCGCGTACCGGAGTGCGAACTGGGAGCGAACTAATAGAAATAGAGCTTGGCAGAGTTCAAAGAATTCTACCAATTTTTTTTAATAATGGGGAGGTAGTTCTGAAAAGAACTGTTTTTTTTGTTTTTGTTGTTTTATATTTTTTTTTTTAGTTTTCTGAACATTTTTTATATTTTTTTGTTTTTTTCTGAACATTTTGTATTTTTTTTTATTTTTTGGGGGGAGGGGGGAAACAAAAATGATTCATCGAAGACGGCTCAACAGGAGCAACAAAAAAAGAAGAATTTACTTTTTGGGGCGTTTTGGGCACACATGATTGTTGATGGCTCTCATTATAAGGATAATGCTACTTTCGCGGAAGCAAAGTGTCTGGTTGCACCACACACAGACTTGCTTCACTTCTCCCATGTTGATTTGGATGTTCGGGATCACCTCCCTCGCCTCCGGTCCCGATACCTCCTGAACAACAGATCTTCTTGCCATTTCTGGCGGATTTTGTTGTTGGTCGCGAAGTTGGGCATTGCTGTAATTGTTAGGGTGCCATCGACTCATGTGCCTGTGCATTGTATGATTGCCATAGCTGTACTTTTTGTCTGTGCCCCTTGAAAGACGATCGCCGCAAATGCGACAAAAGACGTATCTGGCATTTACTTTTTTTTGGTCAGCAGGAAATTTAAAAAATTGCCAGATATAATTTTCTTTCCTATTATATCTCCTGGGCTCCTCTGGCAAAAACTCGTCATTTTCTTCCTCTTCCTCCTCTTCTTGATTTTCCTCCTCTTCTATAATTAGTGAAGCAGGTAGTCTTTTCTTCCCATGAGGAGGTGGAGGAGGTGGTGGGGGCACACTGGCAGAAGCAACCATTGAAGCCATTGCTGATGAATCAAAAAAGGTCTTTCTCTCACCAAGATGAAAGTCAGAGTGAGGAAAGAAGGAGGGGTTTTCATCATTTGGGAGAAGGAAAAATTCTAAACCAATGAAAAGTGTTAATTTTATATCACATGACCAAGTATTACATCATTAGGAAACCAAAAGTGAAATGAACCAATGAAAAGTGTAATTATCGAGTCACATGACCTGCTGTGTTTACGTTTCGCGCTTTGCTCCGCTTTCCGGTCCACTTCCGGGTCCGCTAACTTGGCGCGTCTAATGACGTATTACGCGATAACGCAAAACGTCATGCGAACGTAACAGTTACGCTAAAGGAACGTTTACTGGTTCGCGTACTAAGCTGCGGCTTTAAATTGAGCAAACGGAAAGCTGACCGGTTCGCGGACTGGGAGCGAAACAAAAAAAAATGTTTTAAAAAAATTGTCTAAAGAACATGAAAAATATATTTCAAGATTTAAAGAAGAATATATTTTACAGCTACAGATATTAGCTTTTAAAAAACCATTGAAATTTAATGAAAAAACCATAGGTTATAGTCCATATATAGTTAGGAATTTGCATTTACAAAACCTTGAAAATTCACTGAAAAAACCATTGGTTATAGACCATATATAGTTACTGATTAGCATTTACAAAACCTTAATTTACTCGCACAAAACCATAGAAATTCCATATATAGTTAGAAGCGCTAACTATATATCGCGCACCCGCAATCCACTGCTGATGATGTCACATATTACATCATTCATGACATGGTCAGTGACATCACTGATGACATCACTGATGACAACTCAAATGACATTATATATATATATATATTCACTGAAAAAACCATAGGTTATAGACCATATATAGTTAGGAATTTGCATTTACAAAACCTTGAAAATTCACTGAAAAAACCATAGGTTAGAGACCATATATAGTTAGCTGGACATTTTATTGACATAAAACCAATGAAATTCCATATATAGTTAGTTGCACTAACTATATATCGCGCACCCGCAATCCACTGCTGATGATGTCACATATTACATCATTCATGACATGGTCAGTGACATCACTGATGACATCACTGATGACATCTCAAATGACATCACTGATGACATCACTGATGACATCTCAAATGACATCACTGATATGTTTTACATATTGAAGAATGAGTGGATGTATGGAAGACTGAGTGTGTGTGTGGCTGGCTGGGAGGTGTGTGACTCTGTGCATATCAATGTGTACTTGTATCAGTGATTGTATAAGAGAGTAAGTATGTGTTAGTATATGTGTGAAAAGTATGGTGTTCTGTGTTTAACTGTATAGATGAGGAAATCGAAGTGTGATTGATTCTTCACAGGACTGACTAGGTGTATGAGTGCATATGATAGTGTTGTAATAATGAGTGACTGTATGTATGAGTGATTGTATGGGTGAATGAGTGAATGTGTGTGTAGACGTAGGAATCAGTGAGTGCGTATGTAGTAACTGGTATTGGTGTGTCATGATGTCATCAGTGATGTCATTTGAGATGTCATCAGTGATGTCATTTGAGATGTCATCAGTGATGTCATCAGTGATGTCACTGAAGTATGGTGTTCTGTGTTTAACTGTATAGATGAGGAAATGGAAGTGTGATTGATTCTTTACAGGACTGACTAGGTGTGTGAGTAGCTCCATGGATGAGTGGCAGTGTGTGAGTGTCTGCATAGGTGTATGAGTGCATATGATAGTGTTGTAATAATGAGTGACTGTATGTATGAGTGATTGTATGGGTGAATGAGTGAATGTGTGTGTAGACGTAGGAATCAGTGAGTGCGTATGTAGTAACTGGTATTGGTGTGTCATGATGTCATCACTGATGTCATTTGAGATGTCATCAGTGATGTCATCAGTGATGTCATTTGAGATGTCATCAGTGATGTCATCAGTGATGTCACTGACCATGTCATGAATGATGTAATATGTGACATCATCAGCAGTGGATTGCGGGTGCGCGATATATAGTTAGTGCAACTAACTATATATGGAATTTCATTGGTTTTATGTCAATAAAATGTCCAGCTAACTATATATGGTCTCTAACCTATGGTTTTTTCAGTGAATTTTCAAGGTTTTGTAAATGCAAATTCCTAACTATATATGGTCTATAACCTATGGTTTTTTCAGTGAATTTCATTGGTTTTTTAAAAGCTAATATCTATAGCTGTAAAATATATTCTTTATTACGTGACGTATCACGTAGCCACGTGAGACGCCTCATGACGCGTCGCATAACCGTGACGTATCGGTTCTGCAGCGCAAACAAAACCCGTAACGTAAGCGTGCCGGAGCACGCTTACAGATATATATATTTTTTTTAACCTTAATTAGACAAAATCCACACGTGCACATATCTTGAGGCCTTGCAAAGGCACATCAAACAAACAGTCCCTACAATTTTGCCAAGTTTGCTGGAAATCTATTCCCTTAATTTTTTTTTTACTGTTTCTCTTGGTTTTCCCCTTGTTACGCTGACCGGGACGCTACCCGGTACGCGAACCGGACGCTCCAAAAACACAAGATGGCGGACTCCCGTTACGCTGCCGGTTAGCTGCCCGGTTCGCGTACCGGGAAGCGCCTCTACCGCGAAAAATCGCGGGGGACTTTAATATCCCCCTCATCAATCCTAGGGGGTCAGGAGGGGTTTACCTTGCCCCCTTTCCTTCATTTCCCCCTTCTTTTTTCACCACATCTTGTCTCTCGAACCTACCGAGAGACAAGATGGCGGCCGCTCCGGACTGTTTACAATGTTGACAGCTACGCTGCCGGTTAGCTGCCCGGTTAGCTGCCCGGTGAGCTGCCCGGTTCGCGTACCGGGACGCGCCTCTACGGCATAAAATCACAAAATGTTTTGCCCCGCGGGGCACTTTAATATCCCCCTCATCAATCCTAGGGGGTCAGGAGTGGTCTACCTTGCCCCCTTTCCTTCATTTCCCCCTTTGTTTTTCACCACATCTTGTCTCTCGATCGTACCGAGAGACAAGATGGCGGCCACTCCGGTTTGTTTAGAATGTTGACAGACACCGGAGAGCCAATCAGATTCGCTTCGCGAAGTTCCGTTACGCGTCAGGTACGCGAACCGGGGCGCTAACCGGAGCGCTGTCACAGATATATATATTTTTTTAAACGTTAATTTCTCAAAATCCACTGGAGCACATATATTGAGACATAGCAAAGGCACGTCGGGCAAACCATATCTACAATTTTGCCAAGTTTCATGTAAATCTATTCAGCCGTTCGAGCTAAAAGTGAGTCCAACCGCCCTATGGAAAAATGAATGGGAAAAACGCGTTTTGGGACCCCCCTTTGTTCTCGGCCCCCCCTTGACGAAACCCCACCAAATTTTCAGGGGCTGCTCAGAAAAAAATGTGCCATTTTCCTGAAAATTTCAGCCAATTCCGTCCACAAACGCCAAAGTTATTAGACATAGAATTTTCAGAAATCCCATAGAGAAAAAATCCTAACTATATATACCCACTGGCTATCGCCAGTAGGTAATATACATATATAAACATATGTAATCTGCATATCTATATAAATATAAATGCATGCATACATATACATATATGCATACATATGCATGTTATTTACATGAAAGTTTTAAAAACACTAATAAAAGCAAAGCTAAAAAGCCACCTCATTACAAACAGAATGGCTTTAACTTAAACGAGGGCGAGATCTATTGCATTTTCAATGCTTGTTTACTTTGGTTCTATCAAGAAGGCATTCAGATGTGTCACACATTTGCCATAAATTCTGAATGTTAGCACTCTAGTTGCTCATTAGATCACTGTAGTAAAGCTAGTGCTCACCAGGGAAGTCTGCTGCTAATCATGGTTTGCAGCCATTTTCCCGCATTTTTTATCCCGCAGACTTTCAGTCCGCATACCATTATCCCGCAAGGTCATTGAGCTCGCATACCATTATCCCGCATTTTTTCAAAACGCATGTGCATTTATCGCGCATGCCTTTACAAAGAATTACGTTTTAAAGGCATGTATGGTAAATGCATTTGCGTTGTGAAAACCACGATGACGAGAGAGGTAAGTGGGTTTGTGTTAATTTTTTCGTGGGTTAGTGATTGTGTAGTGTAGTGTAGTGTTGTGTAGTGTAGTGTTGTGTTAGTGTAGTGTAGAGTTGTGGTGGTTGTTTAGTGTAGGGTCATGCTGGGGGTAGTGTTTTAGGGTTTAGGGTTGTGTTGTAGTGTTTTCGTAGTGTAGGGTCATGCTGGGGGTAGTGTTTTAGGGTTCAGGGTAGTGTTGTAGTGTTTGCGTAGTGTAGGGTCATGCTGGGGGTAGTGTTTTAGGGTTTAGGGTTGTGTTGTAGTGTTTGCGTAGTGTAGGGTCATGCTGGGGCTAGTGTTTTAGGGTTTAGGGTAGTGTTGTAGTGTTTGCGTAGTGTAGGGTCATGCTGGGCATAGTGTTTTAGGGTTTAGGATAGTGTTGTAGTGTTTGCGAGGTGTAGGGTCATGCTGGGGGTAGTGTTTTAGGGTTTTGGGTAGTGTTGTAGTGTTTGCGTAGTGTAGGGTCATGCTGGGGTGTAGTATTTTAGGGTTTAGGGTAGTGTTGTAGTGTTTGCGTAGTGTAGGGTCATGCTGGGGGTAGTGTTTTAGGGTTTTGGGTAGTGTTGTAGTGTTTGCGTAGTGTAGGGTCATGCTGGGGGTAGTGTTTTAGGGTTTTGGGTAGTGTTGTAGTGTTTGCGTAGTGTAGGGTCATGCTGGGGTGTAGTGTTTTAGGGTTTTGGGTAGTGTTGTAGTGTTTGCGTAGTGTAGGGTCATGCTGGGGGTAGTGTTTTAGGGTTTTGGGTAGTGTTGTAGTGTTTAGGTAGTGTAGGGTCATGCTGGGGGGTAGTGTTTTAGGGTTTTGGGTAGTGTTGTAGTGTTTGCGTAGTGTAGGGTCATGCTGGGGGTAGTGTTTTAGGGTTTTGGGTAGTGTTGTAGTGTTTGCGTCGTGTAGGGTCATGCTGGGGGTAGTGTTTTAGGGTTTAGGGTAGTGTTGTAGTGTTTGCGTAGTGTAGGGTCATGCTGGGGGTAGTGTTTTAGGGTTTAGGGTAGTGTTGTAGTGTTTGCGTAGTGTAGGGTCATGCTGGGGTGTAGTGTTTTAGGGTTTTGGGTAGTGTTGTAGTGTTTGCGTAGTGTAGGGTCATGCTGGGGGTAGTGTTTTAGGGTTTAGGGTAGTGTTGTAGTGTTTGCATAGTGTAGGGTCATGCTGGGGGTAGTGTTTTAGGGTTTAGGGTAGTGTTGTAGTGTTTGCGTAGTGTAGGGTCATGCTGGGGGTAGTGTTTTAGGGTTTAGGGTAGTGTTGTTGTGTTTGCGTAGTGTAGGGTCATGCTGGGGTGTAGTGTTTTAGGGTTTTGGGTAGTGTTGTAGTGTTTGCGTAGTGTAGGGTCATGCTGGGGGGTAGTGTTTTAGGGTTTTGGGTAGTGTTGTAGTGTTTGCGTAGTGTAGGGTCATGCTGGGGGTAGTGTTTTAGGGTTTTGGGTAGTGTTGTAGTGTTTGCGTAGTGTAGGGTCATGCTGAGGGTAGTGTTTTAGGGTTTAGGGTAGTGTTGTAGTGTTTGCGTAGTTTAGGGTCATGCTGGGGGTAGTGTTTTAGGGTTTTGGGTAGTGTTGTAGTGTTTGCATAGTGTAGGGTCATGCTGGGGGTAGTGTTTTAGGGTTTAGGGTAGTGTTGTAGTGTTTGCGTAGTGTAGGGTCATGCTGGGGGTAGTGTTTTAGGGTTTAGGGTAGTGTTTGTGTAGTGTAGGGTCATGCTGGGGGTAGTGTTTTAGGGTTTAGGGTAGTGTTGTAGTGTTTGTGTAGTGTAGGGTCATGCTGGGGGTAGTGTTTTAGGGTTTAGGGTAGTGTTGTACTGTTTGTGTAGTGTAGGGTCATGCTGGGGGTAGTGTTTTAGGGTTTAGGGTAGTTTAGTTGTTTAGTGTATGCTAAAGGCATATTCGTTCTAAAAGTTTTCGTTATTTTAATTTGCGGCCTAATAGTACATGCGGGATTTTTTTTGCGGACTGATGGTATGCGGGATTTCGTCATATATTCGCTAATCATACTTTCTATGGCAAAATGAACCCCCTCATTTGGTTCCTTTTTAAAGTAAATGTTTTAAGAATTACCACTTTATTCCAATCAAGATGGCTTCAGGTGTGCCATACCTTTGTAATAAGTAGGACTGTTAGCACTCTAGTTGTTCTTTAGAACACTCTGGGACAATCTGTCATTGGGCTATAGTTGGGCTACATCTGGCTGATATTTGGGCTACATTTGTTTTTTTTGTCTCTGGTGGCCATCTTTGGGCTACATTGGGCTACATTGGGCTACATTTGGGCTCCAACATATATATAGCCCAATGTAGCCCAATATATATTTTTCAAAGTTAATTTTCGTAAAAACCACTGGAGCCTATATCTTGAGACATAGCAAAGGCACATCGGGCTACCAGTCCCTACAATTTTGCCAAGTTTGGTGTAAATCCATTCAGCCGTTCAGGCTAAAAGTGAGGCCAACCGCCCTATGGAAAATTGCATGGGAAAAACACGTTTTGGGACCCCCCTTTTTTCTCGGCCCCCCCTTGACGAAACCCCCCCAAGTTTTCAGGGGCTGCTCAGAAACAAAATGTTCCATTTTCCTGAAAATTTCAGCCAATTCTGTCCTCATAAGCCAAAGTTATTCGACATAGAATTTTCAAAAATCCCATAGGAAAAAAATCCTAACTATATATACCTACTGGCTATCGCCAGTAGGTAATATATATATATATATATATATATATATATATATATATATTACCTACTGACGGTCGCCAGTAGGTAGTTATAGTTAGGATTTTTTTCAATGTTAAATCTCAAAATTCTATTTGGAATAACTTTGGCACCGGTTGACGAATCTGCCTGAAAATTTCCTGAAAATGGCCTCGTCGAGCTCCGGTCCTTCCTTGAAAGTTTGGGGGGGATACGTCAAGCGGGGGCCGAGATAAAAGGGGGGTCCCAAAACGCGTTTTCCCCATGTTAATTTCCATAGGGCGGTCGATTTCACTTTTAACCCGAACGGCTGAATGGATTTCCACCAAATTTGGCAAAATTGTAGGGATTGGTAGCCTGATGTGCCTTTGCTATGTCTCAAGATATGTGCTGCAGTGGATTTTGAGTAATTTAGGTTCCAAAAAATATATATATCTATAGCAGCGCACCGGTGCGCGCACCAGGGAGCGCTCCGGGCGCGTGACGCGAGGTGCGCATGGAAAGCTGATTGGCTTTCGGGTGTCTGTAAACATTCGAAACAGTCCAGAGCGGCCGCCATCTTGTGTCTCGGTAAAATCGAGACATAAGAGGTGGCTAAAACAAAGGGGGAAATGACTATAAGGCGTCAGGGATAGACCCCTTTGACCCCCTAGGTTTGATGTGGGGGCTATAAAAGGGCCCCGCGGGGCATTTAAAATATTTTTTTTTTTTCGTTTTGCGCGGGGGAAGCGCCCGGTGCGCGCACCGGGGAGCGGCCCTGGGAGCGTACTATGAGGAAAAAAGGTGACAGAGTTTTTAAAAAATGAAGTTTTGATTTAGAAATTGGAGGTAGTTCTAAAAAGAACTTTTTTTTTTCTTCTTTTTGTTGTTTTATATTTTTTTTGTGTTTTTTGAACTTTTTGAACTTTTTTGGGCTTTTCAAAACAGTTTTATATTTTTTTTGTATTTTTTTAGGGGGAGAAACAAAAAAAGGGAATTGAAACTGGCTCAACTGGAGCAAAAAAACAAAAAACCCAAAAAATTACTTCTTTTTGGGGCACTTGTGATTATCACCTGCAAGGACGATGAGCTTAACGCTTTTTTCGCCATAGGCGATAAGCTTGCCACATGCAGAACAAGTGATTTTAAAATCAGCAAATCTCGGCTGAATGCAAGGCATCACCTCAGATGTTTCTGGTTCTGATGAAGTGGGTTGGTTTCTTTGGGAGGGGGTCCTTGATGACTGGGGGAGGTTACTGGCCAGTTCCCTGAACTCTGCACGAGAGTAGTTGTTTGGGTGCTTTCTGGTCATGTGCCGAATCATGGTATAGTTACCAAAAGAATATTTTTTGTTTGGGTTGCCCCGTGAAAGTTCATCATTGCAGATGAGGCAAGTCACCTTGGGCGCATTCACCTTTTTTTTCCCCTCTGGGATTGAAAAAAACTGCCATACAATGTGTGGTTTGGGTTTGTAAGGTGTATTTTCTTCTGGCAGCCATCTTCTTCTCCCCTCCTCCTCTTCCTCTTCCTCCTCCTCCTGTTCTTGACCACCAATATAATTTGGAGCTGGTCCTCTTGGTGGTTGTGGTGGTGGTGGTGGGGCAGATGCACCAACTGATGCTACTACTGAAGCCATTATTTGGAGCAAAAAAGTAGAGAGAGCAACAAACAGGTCTTCCTCAGTCAAAGGACAAAGTCAGAATAAGGAAAAAAGGTGGGGTCTTTCATCATTTAGAAAAAAAAACTGTCCTGAACCAATGAGAAGTATTATTTTCAGGTCACAAGACCAGGGGCTTCATCATTATGAAACTAAAACTGTTATGAACCAATGAAAAGTGTTATTTTCTGCTCACATGACCCGACGCGCTTACGCTACGCGCCCGGGCCGCGCCCCGGGTCGCGCAGCGTAAGCGCGTCGGAGGTTTACGTTGTGCGATCGTATTCGCTCGAGTACTTCCGGGTGCGCTTACGCCGTGCGTATCACCCGGTCGCGGCTACGCGATACGTCACGATCATGTTTTCGTTTGCGATATTGGCGTTCACGGGACGCTCCCCGGAGCGCGCCCCGGGGCGCTTTTCAGAAATACGCTTTTCGGGGCGCTCCCCGGGGCGCGCTCCGGGAGCGCTCCCCCCAAAAATAAAAAAATAAAAAATGGGATAATTGTAGGGACAGGTAGCCCTATTCTGAAGTGGTTTGTAAAAAATATGTATTGTGCTACATTGGGCTTAATATATGTTAGAGCCAAAATGTAGCCCAAATGTAGCCCAAAGTAGCCCAATGTAGCCCAAAGATGGCCACCAGAGACCAAAAATTGTAAATGTAGCCCAAATTTCAACTAGATGTAGCCCAACTGCAGCCCAATGTCAGAATGTACCAGAGTGTTAAAAAGAACAACTAGAGTGCTAACAGTCTTATTTATAAAGTGAAACTTATAGTTAGGAATTAGCATTAACAAAACCTATGAAATTCACTGAAAAAACCATAGGTTTCACACCAGTTATAGTTAGGAATTAGCATTTAAAAAACCTATGAAATTCACTGAAAAAACCATAGGTTTCACACCGGTTATAGTTAGGAATTAGCATTTAAAAAACCTATTAAATTCACTGAAAAAACCATAGGTTTCACACCAGTTATAGTTAGCTGGAAATTGTCAATGACCATGTCATGAGTGATGTAATATGTGATGTCATCAGCAGTGCATTGCACGCGCAAGTTATAGTGAGTCCGACTAACTATAACGTGGGAATTTCAATGGTTTTATATCAGTAAAATTTCCAGCTAACTATAACTGGTGTGAAACCTATGGTTTTTTCAGTGAATATATATATATATAACTTGCTGGCGGTCGCCAGTAGGTAGTTATAGTTAAAACCTAGTTTCCCTAGGAAATCCACAACATTCTATTTGGAATAACTTTGGCGCCTGTGGACGAATCTTCGTTAATTTCTCCAAGAAAATGCCCTGCTCCGCTCCTTCCCTGAATGTTTTGGGGTGATTCGTGAAGAGGGGGCTGAGAAAAAAGGGGGTGCCAAAACATGTTTTCCCCATGCAATTTCCATAGGACCTTTAGCCAGGGCTACAGCCCGAACGGCTGAACAGAATTACACCAAATTTGGCAAAAAGGTAGACTTCTGTTCGCAGATCACACTTTTTGTTGAATGGTGTAAATCCGTTCAGTAGTTCCTGAGAAAATCATAAGTAAAATCATAAGTATATCTATAGAAGCTTACCGTACTCTGTATTGTACTGTGTATAGAGCGCTTACAGTACGCGTACCTTCCCGAGCACGATCTGCATGCTAATTGGATGTCAACTGTCTGTCAACACTCCAAACCACTAAGTGTTGGCAGCCATCTTGTGCCTCGGTAGAACCGAGGCTCAAGAAAGCGGAAAACAAATGCGGAAAACACGCAAAGGGGATAGGGTTCACACACCCTGACCCCCTAGGCCTGCTCAGGGGGTCCCACAAGGACACCCAAGGCCCCCTCCTCCAATTTTATTTTAAATCGCTGGGTCCGCGTACAGTACGCAAACTCCACGAAAAAAAAAAAACCTTGGTCTGCTTTTTTATGAATTAGCCCCAGGGGGCAAAATGTTTTAAAATGTGTGGGGGTCCCAATCCCCCCCACACTGCCCCGGGGACAACCACCCCCCGGGGAAAAGTAATTGTGATTGCGGGGGAGCATAGAGCCCCCCGCAGCTCCAGGGACCGCCACCCCCCGGGGCTTTGTTTTTTTATTTAAAAAAACATTGTGGGTTGGGTTCAACCCCTCCCCACATGCCTCCGGGGCCGCCAACTCCCCAGGGCACTTATATTTAAAATAGGGGGGTCCGTGACAGACCCCCCAGCCCCCGGGACCACCACCCCTGGGGCTTTGCTGCTGTTTGGAGGGGGCTGCGCGGCCTCCCTCCTGGAGCCCTTGATGACTCCTGCAGTGTCCCCGGGTGCCTAATCCCGGGACACTGCTGTTTGCTGTGGTAGGGCAGAGCCTTGCGCCTCCCACAGCAAACTGCTTTTCGTCAGAGAGACCAGCATGTTAGCTGGTCTCTCTGACGAAAAGCAATGCCGGCTCCCAAAGGACGTAGGGAGCCATCTGGGACCGAGGGGGCATTTGGGCTCCCCCCACAGTCCTCAACATTTTTTTTTTTAACCCCGGGGGATGGGTCCCTGGGGATTATAAAAAATCTGTAATGGACGCTATTTTATTTTTACGATAGATTTACTGTGTGCGCACAGTGCGAATTACGAACGACTTATGGTGTGAAGTCCGTAAGTTGTCCCGTAAGCTTACCCTAGCATGAAAAAAAATGTTTGAAAAAATATATTTTAGAGATATGTTTGAAGTTTATGTGTTTATGTGTTGGTTGGTTCTAACTAGAGCTTTTCTTTTTATTGGTACTTATAAGTAAGTACTTGTGTATAGTCTAAATATGTTAAGAAGCAGTGTTTTATAGAGTGGTGAACTTTTGACCTCTGGTGACAGTTTACAGTTGGGGGTAGGGTGGAAAGTTATGTCAGTTGGCAAGGTTTGAATTATTGAACCAATAGAAATATGTCTTTGGTTTTCAATTATTGTGTGAAGGAATTTGATTTGTTAGTAATGTGTATATATGTGTAAATTGAGAGGGGAAATGTGCCATTTCTTTGGTTTTGCTGCAAGCACTGGAGCAGAGAGATTCTGTATAAGGCTATCTGCTGTGTGAGTGGCATTCTTCTTAATCTACCAATCAGTTTGAGAGGTGAGTTTAAAAGTTGTAAGGGAATGTGGAAAACATGGCGGCCGCTGGTTAAGTGGTGCGCGCGTCTGAAACAGATCTCTCAGAGCCCTGCAGTATTCGTGCAGCTATCGGCTCAATGGCGGCTTCTCTGTAGTCGACGACTCCAGCAGGAAGGGGAATTCGAAGTTCGTGAACCCTCGGAGCTCCGACCAAGCTGACTGCACTTGCAAGCGGCTCTGTGCTATGAGCGCCGACGCGGTTCGGCGTTGATGTGTATGCAGTTATCGGCTCCATGGCGGTTTCTCTGTAGTCGTTAATTCCGGTAGGAGGGGGATTGTGAAGATTGTGAAGTTTTTTACCCCCGGAGCTCCGACCGTGCTGATCGTGCTTGCAATCAGCTCTGTGCTCTGAGCGCCCAACGTGGTTTGGCATCGATGTGTGTGGGACTGAGCCAGAAGCCTTTCCCCGCCTCTCTTCCATGGTGGAAGCAGGCAGGTGTGGAGCTTAGGCGCGGCTGCAGGGCGGCGGCTCGTGGGCTCCTCAGTGGGAGTATATGAGGTCCCCAAAGCGAGAGTGGTGAGGGGCGGGTAAAGGCTCACCCAATTTTCAACAAATTTCATCCCACGGAGCTTACGGAGTCACAGGGAAGTACTGAGGGTGGAGCAGTAAGGGAAAAGGAGACTGTAGGGGCAGCCTGCGGTTTCTCCAGAGCATCTGGCAACAAAGGACTGAACAGTAAGGAGGGGGCGCGGGTTGGAGGTGTGAAGGATGCTGTGAATTAGAATGCTAAAAAACTAAGCATGGGCGGATTTCCGTGAATTTGCGGATTTGCGTATTCGCGGATCTGCAAAATCCGCGAATTTGTGGATTCGCGGATTTGGATTGCGCTCGTGAAAGTTAAGGATACAAAGGCCTCTATCCAGCATCACAGCTGATTTTCGAAGGTAGATTTGGGAAGAAGGCACACCTGCCCAGCCTCGATGACACTCACGATTGTTTTTGGGCTGATGAACGAGTCACTGAATTTGAGCTTCAACTAGTTCCAGCGACCATGTGTGTGTTCCTATGCAATCGCCCCGAAGGGCGCAGGGGTCCCTTGAGTGAGCTATCATAGTGGGTAAATGGGGGGAAGACGGTGCACACCGCGAGTGTGTGAGCGGGGCCAAATGTGCGGGGCTTCCATGCGTGTTCACATGCCTCTTGTGTGTATAAAAGGTCAGAGAGACAGAGACCGATCAGAGCAGCAGATCAAGAGAAAGAAGCTCCTGGTCACAGTAAAAGCACAAGGATTGTGCTCGTGAAAGTCAAGGATACAAAGGCCTCTATCCAGCATCACAGCTGATTTTCGACTGTAGATTTGGGAAGAAGGCACACCTGCCCAGCCTCGACGACGGTCACAATTGTTTTTGGGCTGATGAATGAGTCACTGAATTCGAGCTTCAACTAGTTCCAGCGACCATGTGTGTGCTACTATGCAATCGCCCCGAAGGGCGCAGGGGTCCCTTGAATGAGCTATCATAGTGGGTAAATGGCAGGAGGACGGTGCACACTACGAGTGTGTGAGCGGGACCAAACGTGCGAGGCTTCCATGCGAGTTCATGCCTCTTGTGTGTATAAAAGGGCAGAGACCGATCAGGAAGCACTAATAGATAAAATAAAGCAGGTGCACCTGCTTGATTTTATCTATTAGTGCTTCCTGTTGAAGCTAACTTAGCTAACTTAATAACTATTTTAGGATGGTGCTGGCAGCTTGCCGGCGCCATCCTAAAATAGTTACAACTTCAAGCTTGAAGGCTTGAACTTTTGCCCCCGAATCTGCCGCTCGTGGATTCGTGGATTTTTGGTCAATTCGCGGGAGTTCGCGGATTCCGGATTTACCAAAAATCCTCGAAATCCGTGAGCCGAAGGGATTTTGCGCTCACGCTTATAAAAAACTCACCAGCGGCACACCCGGAAAGCGGGGTGGTAAGGGCAGAAGGCGGGGGTAGGGCTCAAGGAACAGTGCCCCTGTGGAAAAGCAAGGAGCAGGTCACAAGGCAGCCCCAAACTCCACTCCAGACAGTAGCCCGGATGGAGAAAGTAAAAGGGGAGTAGAGGGGGAAGGTGATGCTGAGGCTGAGGTGGAGGTTGAGGTGGGACCTGAAGCAGTCAACACTAGCAGAGTAGGGGTGAGTCAAGGGGCTAGAATAAGAGAGGAGCTAACGCACCACAAAGCAAATACTAGCTCCCAGCTAGGTGGTAAAGGCAGCACAAAGAATTGTGACCTGAATTACTCCCTTGCTGCATTCATACTTCAAAGTATTGCCTCAAGTATTGGATATTCAACAGAGCACAGAGGTGGTAAGCTGCATCCCCGTAGGAATCATGAGTGACACCAACAGTGCCAATAATGCCACGGTGACTGACCCCACTGGATCAGCAGTCATAATGGATGTTATAACAGAGGTTTCAAAGTCTGTAGTAGACCTCTGGGAATTGGAACATTATGTGGAGGTTGGCGGGGGAGCCACTAATGCCGGTGGAGACTCTACTGTCGGAGAAAAGGGTGGCGGAGGCCCGTTGGAGGTGCTTTTGAAAGCCATGAGGGAGGAGATAAGGAGCGGCTTTGCGGAATCAAAGAATCAAAGACTAACCAGAATAAGATCAGGGCGGCGTGCGAGATCCTCGAAAAGAAGGTTGATGGTCTCTTCGAAAGAACAGAGGGCCTGGAAGGTTCAGTAGGGGAGCTAAAAGTGAGTCTGGAGGCAGCAGAGACTAAGATCCAATTCCTACAGAGAGAGGGCGATGCTATGAAGGAAAGGGTTGAGTCCCTCGAAATTTTTTCCAGAAGGAACAATCTCCGACTTTTGAAGATCCCAGAGGGGAAGGAGGGTGGTGATATTAAGGCATTTGTGGTGGCATTATTAAAGAAAGCCCTCAATCCGGATGAAACAATAGAAGTTCTGGAGAGTGATATCCAGAGGATACATAGAGACCCCTTTCACCTCAACCCCGGGAGAGTGAAACTAAGAAAGATCTTAGTGAACTTCCTTACATACACCCTCAAGGGAAAAATCCTGAACCTTGCATTAAAGGCAAAGTCACTAAAGGCTCCAGACTTTTCTTTTGAAGTCCGGTCCGATCTGTCGAAAACCACCTTAGACAGACAGTGGGAGCTTGGCCAAAAAATGGAGAAGTTCAGAGCTGTGGGGGCAACAGTACAGATGAGGTTTCCTGCCTTCTTGAGGGTGATGTACAATAATCAAATGCATAACATCTGTTCCCCTCTGGAGGCAGATGAACTAATAGCTTCCATAAGTGAGCATTCGCGAGAGGGGTGCTGAGGTGTCCTGCCTCCAGTCTAAGTTTAAGATTATGAGGGGAATTAAAGCAATTAAAGCAATCCAGATCTCCCCTTGCATTTAACCTAATAGTTATCACCTTTTTCTCGGTGGTGTTAAGTGGATTAGTGGTTAGTGTCTACTGGAGATGGTTTTCATACATTCAATAATAAAAAAGGAATGAAAACATATAAAAAGATTGAAAAAGATAAAACTAAAAATTAGTTGAATTAGTTAACGGAAGGTTATACTGAGGAAAAAGACCAAAATCAGATAATCACAAAAGAAAAAAAAAACACAAAACAAAATAGAGGGGGAAAAATTATAAAAGGGGGGTGGTATATAAATATACTTTGAAATTAATGTTGTCACAATTGGGGGGCTCCACTCCACTCATACTGTCATACTGTCCTACTGTCATACTCATACTCATGCCCTCTCAGGAGCCAGTTAGACAGTTATGGTCTGTTTAGCTGGTATTTTTATGCAGGGTAGGTGGGGTAATAGGGGAGGGTCTGGTCTGTTTGACGACGCAAACCTGGCTATACATCTGGCCAGTGTAAGTAAGGGAGGGTTTTCCAGGGGGGGGGCAGCGGGGGGAAAAAGAGTTAAAATGTCCTTGTAAGTCTGTTCTCGTTAAATTTGTATTGGGCAGGAATTCCTTTAACCGCCTCATGAACAGTCCCTGTCAGGTCAAAAGATGTCAATCTATATGCTTAATAGAGGTTGGTCCTACAGGTGGTGGGATGGGAAGGGGTAGGAAAGGGACATGATTGTATTGCAGTTTTTATCCTGGAACGTCAATGGCCTGCATGTGAGGGGTAGGAGACATAGAATTCTACAATATCTAACAGATTCCCCCGCGCATGTCATTGTCATCCAGGAGACGCATTTACTCAAATACGAGGTGAATGACATGCTAAAAAAGCTGAAGTGGGTGGATACATTTATATGTACGGACCACAACGCCAATATACTTGGGATCCTCATTGTTTTTAAAAAGCAGGCTAATGCACAGATCTTGGAGCATAAGGAGCATCTCAGTGGAAGATGGCTATTGACCAAAGTACAGTTAGATGGTCGATCATACATATTAGTGGGTTCTTACGGCCCGAATCAAGACGACCCGTCATACCTGAATAAGATCCAGAACTTCTCGATTTCTTCCCAAGACCCGGTAATGTGGGTTGGAGATTTTATTATAGTCCTAAATCCAAAGCTCGACAAGTTGCCCAACTCAAGAGCCTTCCAAATCCAGGCAAACCCTTAAATCAATATTGACAACCTTGGGTCTAGCAGATTTATGGAGGGAGAGGGCTGGTAACACATTGGGGGTTTCCTTTCAGAATTTCAAATATAAACACAGGTCAAGAATTGACTACGCTCCTTTCAGCTATAATCTGAAAGAGGAATGGAAAGGGGCGACCACTCGGTCCCCCCGAACGTATGGCAGAGTGCCTCGATCCCCCCGGGAAGCCATTTTGGGCGGGAGGCGCGTCTCGGCTGGTATGCCCGAAGCGGCGTAGCTGGGGCGCGCCCTTTCCCGCCCTAGAGTGGGCTGGCCTAGACACTGACGCAGCCAGCCACGCCCTCGGGGCAGGCAGGGGCGGGTGTACGCCCGCCCCGAAGACGGATAAAAAGGGACGCAAGACCAGAAGACATCCTCTTGTTCTTGTGCTCTGAAGCTGCACCTCCTCGCTGCACGTGAGCTCGGGACAGAACGAAGAGCCAATTTTGAGCGTTTTGATCTTTCCTTTTGTCTTCCAGATACTTCGTTGGAAAGATGCCCAAGAAAGGCGCGAAGAGAATGACGACCGACCAGATGGTTCGAGTCCTCATGAAGGAGATGTCCGAAATAAAGAAGCGGTTGGCGGGGCGAGACGGGGAGGAGGGATCGGGGCGTCCATCGGCTGGAGGGAAGCCAAAGAGGCCAAGAAGGGGGCCAGCCGGGGGAGACGTCCCGGTTCCCTGTGCCCCGCTCGAAGCGCCTGCCCCGGTACCGGTGGAAGGGAATCCGATTCCCGTCGTAGTCACCCCGACATCCACTGAGGATATGCCTCCCGAGTTGGCGGCACAGCTAGCAGCGTGGTTGGGCGACAGTAGCGAGGGCGCCACGGCTGCCGAAGCGCAAGCACTGATGAAACAGTTGCGCGAGAAACGTGATGCAGCCAAGGTGCCCGCGCCGGCTGCAGTGATAGACAAGCCACGAGTGGCGGAAGCAGCGTCCAGTGCAGGTAAGCGGCCATTGCCGATCGCGAGGGATGAGTCAACACCCTCTCGTAGAGAAAAATTGGGGCAACATGTTCCTTTGGCAATAAAGGAAAAGATTTGGGCGGGGGAATATGTAAACATTTTCTCCTTGCTTGTTGATCATTATGAGGTTGAAACTGTTAAGGGTCAAAAGGATCTGATGCATCCAAGTGTTTGGCGCGCAAAAATGGCCGCCTTTAAAGTGAATGAGAATATTGGCAACTGGGGCAATGCATGGGGAATTTTTACGTCGATTCTGGGGGAACGTAGGCCTGAATTGCTCCCTGAGTTTCCAGTCTATCAGTCACGAATTATGGGGTACTCGACATCGCACCAAGGTAACCATTGGTTCTGTTATGATAACCTTTTCAGGAAGGCGATGGAGCATAACAAAAGTTTAACCTGGGACTGTTATGATTCTTTGACATGGGATAAAATGAAAGAGTCAGGGATGTTGAAAATGCCGTTGGTGGGGGGCACTGTTGGTGAGTCCTCCCGCCAATATGGGGGGACGCCCTTTCGGTCAGGTACGGGTACCGACGATTATTCGAGACCTGCCGGCAATACGGGGAAGAGGGGTTTCTGTTTCAATTTCAACAAAGGTAAATGTACTAGGCCCTCGGGATCGTGTAAGTTCAAGCACGAATGTAGTGGTTGTGGGGCACCCCATCCTGAGTCCTCGTGCAGAGCCAGAACGGGTGAGAATGGGGGTAGAGGAGGCGCCAAACAGGTCTAATGTAGTCCGAGGGGCGCCTTTACCAACCCCGATTGATACCTTGGCGATGATTCCCTGGCTCAGTGAATACCCAGATCGTACTACTGCTGGGGTGCTGCGGAACGGTTTTTCATATGGTTTCCGCATCCCGGTGGGGGACTTTCAGGGTGTCGGGACGTGCAAAAATCAACTTTCCGTCTTGCAGCATACGACCGTAGTGCAGGATAAGATCCGGAAAGAGGTTATCCGAGGTCGGGTCGCCGGCCCGTTTAGTGTGCCCCCGGTACAGAATTTTGTCTGTTCTCCTTTAGGGGTGGTCCCCAAGAAGGACCCAGGTGAGTTTCGATTGATCCACAATTTATCAGCTCCTCATGGTCTTTCTGTGAACGATGCAATTGATCCAGAGGTATGTTCGGTGCGGTACGCATCATTCGATGAGGCCGTAGCCATTTTGAATCGCCTGGGGCCCGGGACGCTGATGGCGAAATCAGATATCGAGTCAGCGTTCCGATTGCTCCCGGTACACCCGGACGACCAGCGTCTTCTGGGATTCATGTTTCAAGGTTCGTATTACATGGATAGGTGTATGCCGATGGGGTGCTCTATATCTTGTGCATATTTCGAGAAATTCAGTAGTTTTCTACAATGGGTCTTCACGAAGGACACGGGTTTCCGAAATGTAATGCATTACCTTGATGACTTTCTGTTCCTTGGGGCCGCTGGGGATGACGAATGTGGCCGGGCCTTGACTGAATTTTGTGTGTTAATGGATCAATTTGGCGTGCCATTGGCACCAGGTAAAACTGTGGGTCCCACGACTTGCCTCGAGTTTCTGGGGATCGAGTTGGACTCTAGTGAGGGTTGTTTTCGTTTACCAGCTGCCAAAGTGTCGAAATTCAGGGCAGCCCTGCAAATGTGTATAAATGCATCTAAAGTTACGCTGCATCAATTGCAGCAATTGGTGGGGAGGTTGAATTTTGCCCTGAGGGTGATCCCAATGGCCCGCCCCTTCTCCCGTTCAATTGCCCAGGCGATGGTTGGCCTAAAGGAGGGTCATCATCGCACGAGACTATCGGCTGAGGTCCGCCAGGACATGCGTATTTGGTTAGCATTTCTGGCGGACTTCAATGGTCGAGTCGTCTGGAACAAACCAGCCATGTCCTCTGAAGAGCTTGGTCTATGGACAGATTCAGCGGGAAGCATGGGCTTTGGCGCCATCTTCGGCACAAAATGGTCGGCACAAAGGTGGCCAACATGGTGGCATGAAGAGGGGCTGACGAGTAATATTGCTTTCCTTGAACTGTTTCCCATTTTGGTGGCCCTCAGAACCTGGCCCGATGGGTTCAAAGATCATTCTGTCATATTTTGGTCTGACAATATGACCGTTGTAGAATGCATCAATAGTCAGGCAGCACGTTGTAAAATGATTTTAAGGCTGCTCAAAGAAATTGTCTTACTGTGTATGCAACTGAACGTGGTATTCAGAGCAAAACATGTCCCAGGGGTGATGAATCAGGCGGCTGATGCACTGTCTCGTTTTCAAATGCAGGCTTTCTCGGGTTTCCTTCCCTCAGCGGACCCAGAGCCGGCACCCTTTCCCGAAGCTCTCTGGTCTCTCGGTGCCCCGAACTTCGTCACCTCGTGGGAGAGAGTCTAGCACCAAGGACGAGGAAGGCATATGAAGGGGCGTTTCGGGCCTATTTAGCCTTTTTGGGGACTGAGAGAGAGGGGCTTTGGGGGCATGAGGATTGGGTAGTACATTTTCTGATGTCCTTGCGTAGGGCTGGGAAGTCGGTGGCTACAGCCCAGAGGCATCGTGCTGCCATTTCCTTTGTTTCCAGGGCTCATAATATCCAGGACCCGACAGCGTCTTTTGTGGTACAGAAAGCGCTGCGTGGGTGGCAACGCCTTGAGGGTCGCAGAGTAGATGAGAGGCGCCCGATAGGTCTGGATAGGTTGTCCCAGTTACTGGCCACACTCCCCGCCACATGCTCGTCTCAGTACGAGGCCTTTTTGTTCCGAGCTGCTTTTACGCTTGCATTTCACGGGGCGATGAGGATAAGTGAGCTGGTGGCAAGGAGCAAACGGGATGTGGTGGGGGGTTTGTGCCGGGAACACGTTCAGATCAGGGGTGAGACGATGACTGTATCCGTTGTCAGGTCCAAGACCGATCAAGATGGGATAGGTGACTGCATAGTCATTCGCAGGATTCCAGGGTCCTCCATGTGTCCGGTAAAGTGTTTAGAAGATAGAAGACTACCTAGCACGAAGGGTGGCATCATGGGGAGGGACATTGTTGAGACACGCGGACGCCACCCCACTGACGAAATTTCAGTTTCAGCGGGTGCTTGCGATGTCAATTACCGCAGCGGGCTTGGACCCGGGCGAGTTTGGGACCCATTCCTTTCGGATAGGGGCTGCCACTGAAGCTACAGCCAGGGGTCTTAATGTGGAACAAGTAAAACGAGTGGGGCGTTGGTCCTCCAATTGTTATAAGAGATATGTGCGGTTGCACATGTTGTGAAGCTGTAATAATGTACTCACGCTTCTTGTCTTTTGTTTGGTTTTCAGTTGCGCAAGCCTACGAGGCGGGGCGGACTATGCAGTCGACCCAACACCAGGCCAGCGGTCAGACATCACCGGCTGTGAGAAAAGAGGTGTGGGTCGTGGGCCACTCATACGTGAGGCGTGCCGCAGACGTATTCGAAGCAGGTGACATGATTCACGTAGCTGGGGAGTACGGGTACAGGGTGTCCTTCTACGGAAGGGGCGGTCTCTGTATTGACCAGTTTCAGGCATTCTTTGAGGGTTTGTTAGGGCGGACGAGGTCACCGCCGTCTATAGTCATAGTACATTTAGGGGGCAATGATTTGGTCACCTCCGGTAGACGACTTCTCCTAGAGGCAATGCTTTCCACTGTAAGTTGGTTGGCGAGGAAAGTTCCGGGGTGCATAATTGCATGGTCTCATATGATCCCACGAAAAGTGTGGCGGGGGGCTGTTTCGATTCCTGCTTTGAACCATTCTGTTAGAAAACTTAATAACAAAGTGAGTAGGTTGTTCCGTTCCAAGACATTGCATTCTATCTCGCATGGTTGTATTAATGATGACAGTATGTATTTAGGGGATGGTGTGCATTTTTCTCGGGTGGGAAATGAGTTACTCATAGGAGACTTCTTAGCATGGTTAAAAACGTTGAAACATGACCTTTAGGTAGGAGTTGTGGGGGGTCCGGATAGCCGGTCAACTATCCGGCCTGTGGCGGTAAGGTCATGATCGGTGAGCACTAATTAGTAGATCCCTATGAGTGGGCGTCACCCAACACGGATGGGAGCGCTCGGGAGAGGTGGCCATTGGCCCCTCAATGGGGAGGCGGTCCCTTCTAAGGATGGGTCGCCGGAAGTAAAGGAAAGGCGGTCAAGGCCCCTTCCTTTGTAGGAGGGGTTACAGCCCCCTCCTGGGGAATTTCCCGGGGCCAGTGACATCTGCGACGGCAGATGCGGTAAGTTGTGTGGGGTTGGGATAAGGTCTACGATACCTTCTAGATACCTCACACGAGTATTCGAACGACCTTTAACTGGCGTCGAGTTTTTAGGTGCCCCCGTCAAGTCAAGGGAAATTGGTAGTAGTTGCACTTGAGGTACGCCTCCGTGCTGTCGCCCCTCCCAAGTGGGAGGGGTAAGTCTGGTTAGGGATCTTGACACCGGTTATGACCTTGCCGTTGGCCCTTAAACGTTAGGATGTACAATTTCAATATGTCAAGAAAATGTTTTGTAGGATGCTAGTTCGGCTAGGAGAACCTCTGTATTAGAGAATCTGTTAAGGTTAGCCAAACATCGCAATGTGGTAATGAAATTGTACATAACATGAAACGTTTAATGTTTTTAATTTTGTTTTAATAAATACGGCCGGGATGGTCACTCCATCCCACTTCCAAAAACTTCAAGAACTGTTTCCAGTTTCCCTCCTTTTGGGGATTGTGTTGAGAGGGGGTGGCGGGTATCTCGGCCATATGGAAAGGGGCGACCACTCGGTCCCCCCGAACGTATGGCAGAGTGCCTCGATCCCCCCGGGAAGCCATTTTGGGCGGGAGGCGCGTCTCGGCTGGTATGCCCGAAGCGGCGTAGCTGGGGCGCGCCCTTTCCCGCCCTAGAGTGGGCTGGCCTAGACACTGACGCAGCCAGCCACGCCCTCGGGGCAGGCAGGGGCGGGTGTACGCCCGCCCCGAAGACGGATAAAAAGGGACGCAAGACCAGAAGACATCCTCTTGTTCTTGTGCTCTGAAGCTGCACCTCCTCGCTGCACGTGAGCTCGGGACAGAACGAAGAGCCAATTTTGACCCACCCACCAGCCCCTGAAGACAGCCAGTTGTTTGTAATAAAGTTGATTAATTCTGCTTCTCTTTCGTTTGCAGGTTGTAGTGTCATGTTGATGTTGAGTATAATAAAGAATGGTCTGTTTTGAGTACGTTTTGCCATTAAAATGATTCAGATATAGTGTTGATTTTTTAAGCATGCTCTTTCGGGCATAGTGGCCAATGTATTCTTAGGTTTAGTTAGCACTGTCGTATTTATTTTGGTAGGCGGTAAGGTCATGATCGGTGAGCACTAATTAGTAGATCCCTATGAGTGGGCGTCACCCAACACGGATGGGAGCGCTCGGGAGAGGTGGCCATTGGCCCCTCAATGGGGAGGCGGTCCCTTCTAAGGATGGGTCGCCGGAAGTAAAGGAAAGGCGGTCAAGGCCCCTTCCTTTGTAGGAGGGGTTACAGCCCCCTCCTGGGGAATTTCCCGGGGCCAGTGACATCTGCGACGGCAGATGCGGTAAGTTGTGTGGGGTTGGGATAAGGTCTACGATACCTTCTAGATACCTCACACGAGTATTCGAACGACCTTTAACTGGCATCGAGTTTTTAGGTGCCCCCGTCAAGTCAAGGGAAATTGGTAGTAGTTGCACTTGAGGTACGCCTCCGTGCTGTCGCCCCTCCCAAGTGGGAGGGGTAAGTCTGGTTAGGGATCTTGACACCGGTTATGACCTTGCCGTTGGCCCTTAAACGTTAGGATGTACAATTTCAATATGTCAAGAAAATGTTTTGTAGGATGCTAGTTCGGCTAGGAGAACCTCTGTATTAGAGAATCTGTTAAGGTTAGCCAAACATCGCAATGTGGTAATGAAATTGTACATAACATGAAACGTTTAATGTTTTTAATTTTGTTTTAATAAATACGGCCGGGATGGTCACTCCATCCCACTTCCAAAAACTTCAAGAACTGTTTCCAGTTTCCCTCCTTTTGGGGATTGTGTTGAGAGGGGGTGGCGGGTATCTCGGCCATACTGAAGGAGTTAATATACATCCCTTCCCACCTGTCTGCCCATTCAGCTATTTCTTTCACTTTAAAATACTTCCAGCAGATCAGGCATACTTCTTGGTCCTTCGACCGGACGATCCTGCTGGAAGAGGAAGAGGTAAGCTTTTTTGTTGCTGAATCTATTTCATTTTTGGAAATTAATCTAAACTTGGCCACAACAGCGTTTGTGTGGGAAGCATTTAAAGCTTATTTAAGAGGGTGCATAACCAACAGAGCCTCACACAGAGAGGAGGTATATAGAGAAGCAATTACTAACATAGAGCAGGAACTGTTTCTCTTAGATCAGAAGTATGGAGAAGTGTGGCTCACTGGTTAGAGCGTCAGACTCTGAAGCAGAGATCAGGCCCGGGACCGGGGTTCAAGTCCCGACACAGCAGCGTCTTGGGCTCAATGTCCGCGGACTCGATAATTCTCGCCTTGGCGCCTACTCTAATCATGGGATCCATGCTGCAACTCTGGGCGATAGCTTGCTTAATCTCCAAAATGGCCCCTACAACACTGGGATGCCTGGCTTCACCTTGGGGGTGCCCAGGAGGGGCTTCTCACAGAGAGAGCCAGGAAGGGTTCCACAACGTTATACAGCTCCGGGACGCCCCCTTGGGGCAGCTGTGCGCTTTACAAAATACACCACATTTTCATTTACATTTACATGACTCCGCCTTAGAATCTGTAGAAGACCAAGAGAAGCGGGTTGAGTTGAGAAAAAACCTTGAAAGTTTATTACAGGAAAGGGTTGCCAGGAGAGGATGCAGGCAAGGTCTTGGCCTGGAAAATGAAATCAGATCATGCCAAAAAATATATCAGGGAAATAAAACTGGAAGGGGAAGTTATAGCTAGGACCTCCAACTCCGAAATTGGGAGTGCTTTCTGGGAGTTCTTTCAATCCATCTATAAGGAGGACATCACAGACAACCCTACGGCTAGGGATGCTTGGTTAGATAAGGTTCAACTGCCTGACCTCTCATTAGAACAGTGTGACCTTCTGGATAAGGAAATATCAGAGGTTGAAGTCAGTAACGCTATCAGTCAACTGATACAAGGGAAGGTTGCTGGTCCGGATGGCTTACCAGGGGAGTTGTATCGTGTATTAGGTCCTGCCATAGTTCCATCTTTGAATGCCCTTTTTAATGGTAGCCTTCTAAATGGCGCGGCCCCACCAGAGTCGTGGAGTGAGGCAACGATTGTTTTGATCCCCAAACCTGGTAAGGACCTGGCTGACTGCGGGTCCTATAGGCCGATTTCGCTCCTAAATAATGACTATGAGATCTTCGCAGCGATTTTGTCGGCACGGCTGGGGAGCAAGATCGGCTCAATAATCCACCAAGATCAGAAGGGATTTATAAGGGGACGACAGTTGGCAGATCTCATCCACGACCTGGTCGGTGCAATAGACATCGCCTCAACCTTCGCTCTTCCCTTGGCCACCTTCACTCTGAATGCTACTAAAGCTTTTGAGAGGGTCAATTGGCCCTATCTGGCCTCAGTAATGAGAAGGTTTCAGTTTGGGGCCAACTTTAGTCGAGCCATCGATCTCTTGTACAGGGATCCCAGGGCTAGACTGTTGGTCAATGGTGCTCTTACTGAGCCTTTCAAAATTACGAGGGGTACCAGGCAGGGCTGCCCGCTTTCCCCCTCCTATTCAATTTGTATATTGAACCTTTCGCACAAATCTTGAAAGAGGAGCACAACATCCCCTCTTTCGAGTTTGGAGGATGGATAAAACGGGTAGGACTCTATGCGGATGATATCCTTATTTATACAACTGACCCTGGCCAAGCTTTTCCCATAGTCATTAAAAGGGCTGAGGAATTCGGGCAGATCTCGGGGTATGAAATCAATGCAGGAAAAACCGAGGTAATGACATGGAATATCCATAACACGCAGCTGGTAGTCACTCCATCTATGCGCTATCTGGGAATTAGGATTACCCAGGAGATCGGTAATATGGCACAGACCAATTTGGACCGGGTCTTTCGAGAATGTCGGGCGCTATTAAAAGCCTGGACTTTTCTCCCACTGACAATACTCGGGAAAATAAGTCTAGTAAAAATGCCCATTCTCCCCAAGTTTACGTTCATTTTCAATACTATCCCACTAGCCTTTGACTTTAAACAAATCCAAAAATGTCAGCAGGAAATCAATTCCTTTGTTTTGAACTATAAGTCAACCAGGCTGGCCTGGAAGAAACTGAGAAGGATGAGGGAAAAGGGTGGGCTTTCATTGCCAGACTTACAATATTACGCATGGGCGTTTCAGCTATCATATTCAAGGATGTTGCTGAAATCCCCATCAAGCTCATCTATTAGGAGAATGTTCAAGGCCATGCTGAATGGGGCGGATCTGCCACTCAATGGATTTTTATTTAAATTCGGGGACCAGAGGTTCTTTAAAAAGGTGAGGTTAAAGATCTTACAATCATTGGCAAAAGCGTGGGTGCTGATCAGAGCTAGAGTAGGGTTGGCCTACTTTTCACATTTTGCCCCAATTTGGGACTCCTCGGGGGTTCCCCCTGTCTTAAGGATAGTCTTGCAGTCCCTGTGAAAGAGGCAGGGATTCTAAGATGGGGAGAGTTGCTAGTGGGAGGGTCACTGGTAGGCTGGGAGGAGTTATATGAGAAGGTCGGCACAGCACTATCTAGATTCAAATATATACAGTTTGTTAGCTGGTCCCGGGAATTGATCAAGAAAAAGGTCCAATTGGGGAGGAGCAGTATTCTGGAACAACAGCTGGTAGAGAGGCAAGCGGGGGGGAAGAGGTAGCCCTCTGGTCTTGGACCATTCTGGAGGAGGTGGATGGGGAGTTCACTCTCCCTGATGAGCAGTGGGGAGGTATCATGGGCCCTCAATGTGAGGACCTATGGATAAGATCTTTCACTCTCTTGTATAAGGTGATTAAGCCAGCTTGGTTGAGGCGAAATCATCTGTTCACAGTACATCGAGCCTACCTTTCCCCTCAAAGGCTATCCAAATTTCAGCCTGGAAAATGCTGTAATAAGTGTTACTCCCCCGCAGCTTCCGACTTCCATATGTTTATGGAATGTCCCCTTATTAACTCTTTTTGGGATGAAGTAAAGGCTACTCTAGACTCGCTTCTTGAAACGTCATCATCTTACACGCTGCCGCTAATAATATTTGGGCTGGACGAGAACGTCACCGGGCCTGCAAAGATCTTCCTGTTTTATGCAATTTTGCTTGCGAGACAGCAGATTTGTAAATTTTGGGTCGACTCTAAGGCACCATCGCTTGCAGGCTGGTTAAGGTCCTTATACGATACTTCAAAGGTGGATTTGGCCAGATCCTGCAGTAAACGGAACCTCACCTTTTGGAATCTCCTGGTTCAGTGGAGTGAGAATTTTCGTAAGGATCTCCGGGTTTGTTTGTTTTTTCCCGGGTCCGATGATTATGCCTATATACTCCATGGTCTTTTTGGTGGTTCCGCCCAATAACTTATTTTTTCCAACAGGCTGAAATATGCCTTGAGGGAGTATTGAGGGGATTGGCATGCTTCCTAACATCTCCCCCTCTCAAATATTCCTGAGAACGTCTCCCGCCAGTTCGGTATTTCCTCTTTGCTGGGTCTGGGAGAGGATTAAGATCTCACCCTGTGCCTAATGACATCTAAGGTGTTTGGCGTTTTCTTTGGAATGAGGGTCAGGCAAATGAGGACGAAAAAAAACGAAAAAAAAATTGTAAGGGAATGAATGTGGTGCATTTTATTTTTATTAAAAGTTATGTGTTTAATCTTGAAAAGTTTCTAGAATTGTATTTTGAGTTTGACTGTATTTGAATAGGTATTGAGATAAAATCATTCGGTAAATTAATGTGGTTAGTGAGTCAGGTTTTTGCAATAAAGTGCAGTACTAAAAAATGTAGAATGTGTGCAGTCAGTTTATTGTTTTGGTTTGGTAAATGTGTTTTGGTAACATGTATGGTTTTTAAATAATTTGACTAGAATCACACTGAGTATCTGTGAAAATTAAGGATTTATATATGTACCTTTTTCCATAATCTCTGCCATTTTTCCTGACAGTCTACCTCTCTCTGCTTATACTGTCTGTTCTCTTGTGATATTTTCTCCCTTTCTTTATTTTTACTTGTCTTTCCTTATAGTGCTGCTTGTTCTCATAGTCCCTTCTGTACTCTTAGTGTCTCTCTGTCCTTATTGTCTCGTTTGTTTCTAAATAGTCTCCATTCTTTTTATACTGGCTTCTCTGACCTTTTAATGCACTGTCTCTCATCATACTTCCCTGTTAAGAATTCCTCAGCCAGAATACATAGACTGCTGCATACAGTTCTAGGTAGATGTACAAGCCCCTTGGACCTGTTTGTTGTTTTATTGAGTCTCACTTCCGCTTGTAATTTTGGCAAAAAATATAATGCAGCACATTTAAAATATATTTGAAAAATGAGTCAGGATTGTCTACTGAAATGTATTGTTCATATATATGTAATTTGTTGAGTCACTTAAACGATTTAGGGTGGGAAATGTGTTTTGTTGAACTGTATGGTTTTAAATAATTTGTCTAGAATCACACTGAGCATCTGTGTAAATTAAGGATTTATAGTTGTACCTTTTTTCATAATCTTCACAGTTTCTGCATGTACCATCTCCGCTCTAACTGCATCATCTCTCCTTTTGTCCACACTATTTCCCCTCTGCAAGCACCATCTCTTCCTCTGCCTGCACCATCTCTCCCTCTGCCTGCAATATGACTCTATATGTCTGCACTATCTCTCACTCTGCGTGCACCATGTCTCTTTCTGCCTGTAGCATCTTCCTGTCTGTCTGCACCATCTCTCTGTTTGTGTGATCCATCTCCCCTCTTTATGTAACATTTTTCCTCTGTTTGCTCAATTTCCTCTCTGCTGCACCATTTCACTCTCTGTGTGTACTATCTCTCTCTCTGCCTGTACCTGTCCACTGACATGTAGTAGTTATATACATGGAATGTATTCAGTCACTTTACTGTTTTACTGTACTTAATGTGTTTTGGTAAAATGTATGGTTTTAAAAAATGTTGTCTAAAATCACACTGAGTGTCTGTGTACCTTAAGGAGTTATACTTCTTTTCCTTTTTTAATAATTTCTCCTGTTTGTCCTCACAGTATACCTCTCTCTGCTCCTACTGTCCCCTCTTTTTGTGGTATTTCTCCTCTTTCTTTATTCTCACTTGGGTTTCCTCATAATGCTGCTTCTTTTCATAGTCTTTCCTTTTCTCTTAATTTTGCTGTGTTTTCATTCTCACCTGTGTCTCCTAATAGTCTTCCTTTTTTATACTGCTTCCTCTGTCTTCTTAATTCTCCCTCTCTTCTCATACCTACCTCTTAACAATTGCACAGTCAGTATACATAGACTGCTGAATACACTCTTGGGCAGATATACAGGCCCTTTGTGCCTCTTTCTTGTTGTATTGTGTGACATTTTCGGATGTAATCTTAGCAACAAATGATGCAGCAAATTGGAAATGTATTTGCAAAATGAGTTAGGCCTGTCCACTGAAATGTAGTAGTTATATACATGGAATATATTCAGTGACTTAACCGTTTTACTGTACTTAATGTGCTTTGGTAAAATATATGGTTTTACATTTTTTTGTCTATAATCACACCGAGTGTCTGTGTACCTTAAGGAGTTATACTTGCCCCTTTTTCAATAATCTCTCCTGTTTGTCCTAACAGTATACCTCTTTCTGCTATACTGTCCACTCTTTTGTGATATTTCTCCTCTTTGTTTATTCTCACTTGGGTTTCCTCATAATGCTGCTTCTTTTCATAGTCTTTCCTTTTCTCTTAGTTTTGCCGTGTTTTCATTCTAATCTGTGTCTCCTAAAGGTCTCCCTTCTTTTTATACTGCTTCCTCTGTCTTCTTAATTCTCCCTCTCTTCTCATGCCTACCTCTTAACAAATGCACAGTTAGTATACATAGACTGCTGAATACACTCTTGGGCAGATATACATGCTCCCTGGGCCTCTTTCTTGTGGTATTGTGTGAAATTTTTGGATGTAATCTTGGCAGAAAATGATGCAGCAAATTGGAAATGTATTTCAAAATAAGTTAGGCTTGTCCACTGAAATGTAGTAGTTATATACATGGAATGTATTCAGTGACTTAACCGTTTTACTGTACTTAATATGGCCGGGATGCCAGTCACCCCCTCCCAACACAATCCCCAATGATGGGAAGTCGGACGCAGTTCTGAACTTTTGGAAGGTGGGAGGGAGTCACCCTCCCGGCCGTATTTATTAAAATATGAAACAAAATTTAAAACATTAAATAAAAGTTTCATAATCATGTACAATTTTCATTTATCACATTTTCGATGAAGAAATGTTCTTTGGCTAACCTTAACAAAACTCTAATACAAAGGTTTCCTAGCCGAGTCTAACATCCTGCAAATGCATACATTCTAAATTAAAATTGTACATCCTAGCATTAAGGGCCAACGGCAAGGTCTTAACCGGTGTCAGATCCCTACTACCAAAAACTCTCGCCCTCGCGGTGTGAGTGGCGGCCGCGTGGAGGACTGTACCCTCCGTGCCAACTCTAATTTCCCTTGTCTTGTCGGGGGCCCCCCTTTCCGCTCGACGCCATCTTAAAGGTCGTCCGAGCCCCGTGTGAGGTATCTGTAGGAAGGACAGCGTGGACTCCCCCCCCACCCCCACACTCTCTATCACATCCGCCGTCGCGGATATCCGGGCCCCGGGAAATTCGTAGGAGGGGCATATAGCCGCCTCCTCCCCTTAGGCGACCCATCCTTAGTGGGTGCCGCCTCCACGTGGGAGGGGCCAATGGCCGCCTCCCCCCGGGCGCTCCCATCCATAGTGGGTGGCGCCCCCCTCTAGTGACTTTGAAATTACTGCTCACCGATCATGACCTTACCGCCACAGGCCGGATAGTTGACCGGCTATCCGGCCCTCCCCAAACTCCTCCTAAAGGTCATGCTTTCTCAAACCCCTTAGCCATGCTATGAAGTCTCCTATAAGTAAAACATTCCCCTCCCGGGATAGGTGAACCCCATCATCCAGATACATGTGATCATCCTGAATACACCCATGGGGAATGCTATGCAACTGCGCCGAGCAAAACAATCTACCAATTTTGCTGTTAACCTTCTTCACCGAATGGTTCAGTGCTGATACTGAAAGGCCCCCCGCCATACCTTTCTGGGAATCATGTGGGACCAGGCAATTGTGCACCCCGTGATTGTTTTCGCCAACCAGCTAACGGCAGACAAAACTTGCTCGAGTAACTCTCCTCTACCCAGTGTCACCAAGTCATTGCCCCCCAGGTGTACTATGACTACAGATGGCGGTGACCTCAGCCGCCCTAAGAGACCCTCAACAAAAGATTCGAATTGGTCAATACAGAGCCCGCCCTTTCCGTGGAAGGCCACTCTGTACCCGTATTCCCCAGCTGCGCGAGTCGCGTCACCTGCTTTGAATACGTCCCCGGCCCGCCTCACGTATGAGTGGCCCACGACCCAAACCACTCTCTCCTCAGACGGTGATCCATGACCGCTGGTCCCCTGGAACTGGGTCGACTGCAAATTTCGCCCCACATGACATGCTCGCGAAACTGTAAATCAAACAGAAGACAAGAAGCGTGAGTGCATGTCACTTGACTTCACAACATGTGCAATCGCACATACCTTTTGAAACAATTCGAAGACCATCGTCCCAACTGTTTCACTTCTTCAGCACTCTAACCCCTGGCTGTAGCCTCAGTAGCAGCCCCTATCCTAAAGGAGTGGGTCCCAAAATCGCACGGGTCCATGCCCGTCGCAGTGATTGTCAGTGCTAACACCCTCTGGAACTGAAACCTCGTCAGCGGGGTGCCATCGATGTGCCTCAGCAAACTCCCCCCCATGTATCCGCCCTCAGTGTCAAGTATTCCTCTATACACATTATCGGGCACGTGGGGGACCCTCGCATGCGCTGGACAACAATACTGTTTCCCATAGCTCCCTGGTCAGTTTTGGACCTAGCTTATCGTGACCACCATCGAGTCACCCCTAATTAGGATGTGATCCCTGCACAAGCCTCCCTCCACATCTTTCTTATTCCTTGCGACCAGTTCGCTCACCCGCATAGCCCCATGGAATGCTAATGCAAAGGCTGCCCGGAACAGAACTGCTTCGAATTTGGAGGAGCATGTCGTGACTAGTTTCGCCATAAGTAGGGACAACCTTTCTAAGCCAATCGGGCGCCTCACATCCTGCTTGCGACCTTCAAGGCGCTGCCAGCCGCGAAGGGCTTTCGTCGCTAAAAAGGAACTTGTTGGGTCCTTTACGCCATGCACCTGCGCCTACTGGCCGTCGCCGCTGATCGGCCTTCTCGGTATAGAGCTACCAAGAACCTGAAGGCCTGGGTTCTTTTAAGACCCAGCGGTGCCAGGGGACAACACCTGAAACCTTCGTGGGTAACCTGTTCCGGCGTACATGTGACAGAGACACGGGACACTTCCTTCGGCGTCAAAGATTCAAGGTTTATTACTGCAGGGAACACAGAAGTCACAGCAAGTACAACACGTGCAACTTGGGGAGACTGCTTCAAATTGCTGCAAGTGGGTCGCTCCTTTTATACATGTTTCTCCCATAGGGTTACACGGTACACAAAGGTTTACAACTCGGTTCCCACAATTATCCCCGAGAGGGGTCGCTTTGGTCACTTTGATACATTCAAGGTCCGGAACATAAGTGCGGAAACATTTGGCGGTTCCCAACTGTAAAAACCCATCTTCCCACCATTAGTACATTCCAATCGGCAGTAAAACAGATCGAATAAGGAACAAGGACAGGTGCAGAGGAAGATGGAAACAGTGGGGAGATCAGAAAGGGTGTAAAAGAGGAGGTATCTGGAAACACGAGCTACAGGCATCAAAGGGACGTGCCTAATGAGATGCACGGCTGAGACAATAGACTGGCACGGCAAGATGAGCCTCGAGCGGGGCCATCTGCCTTACAGTATCATCCCCCTCGTCATAAAGAAACTTTCGGAGGAAATGTGTCTCCTGCTAATATCTTGGGAATCCCAGGGTCGCGAAGCGGACAACGTCCATTCGCTGGCTACTTGAGGGCAAGAAACAAAATGGATGCTGTATCTAAGATGGATCCCGTGGGTACAGATAGAAAAACCCACGAAACAGACGAACGGTTTAGGTTAATACAGCGAAACTGCGTACACCCACTAAATTCGTCATTTGCGGTTCGTAGATACCAGACTCGACCATATTCGTGTGAGTCGAGAACACCACTTACAATTGTCACGGAACCTCAAACCCCAGGAAGGACTCCTCCTGACCCCAGTTCTGACTCCCTGTCGGGCCCAAAAATGCACAATAGGAACGAAACGCTCCTTCGTATGCCTTCCTCGTCCTGGGGGCTAAGCTTGCTGCCACGAGGTCTTGTAATCCGGGGCACCGATTAGCCAGAGCGCTTCGGGGAATGGTGCCGCAGCTAGGTCCGCTGTAGGTAGATAACCCCTGAACGCCTGCATATGTGAAGGAGAGAGTGCATCAGCCGCATGATTCAGTACACCCGGCACATGTTTCGCCCTGAACTGTACATTCAGTCTCATGCAAAGCAGCACAACTTCCTTCAACAATCTCAAAATCCATTTGCAGCGCGCTGCCTGATTGTTAATGCATTCGACGACAGTCATGTTATCAGACCAAAATACCACAGAGCGGTCTCTGAACTCGTCCGGCCATGCCATCAGAGCAACAAAAATAGGGAATAGCTCAAGGAACCCTATGTTACCTGTGAGACCGCTGGTGTGCCACCACGTCGGCCATGTTTGCGCCGACCATCGATTACCAAAGATGGCGCCAAATCCCACGCTCCCTGCCGAGTCAGTCCACAAACCCAGCTCGTCCGAAGACGCTTGTGGCTTGTTCCACACTACTCGACCGTTGAAGTCCGCCAGAAATGCCAACCAAATGCGCATATCCTGGCGAACCTCTGCAGACAGTCTCGTGCGGTGGTGTCCTTCCTTGAGACCAACCATTGCTTGTGCAATAGAGCGTGAAAAGGGGCGGGCCATTGGTATCACTCTCAAGGCAAAATTAAGCTGACCTACTGCTTGCTGCAACTGGTGCAGGGTCACTTTGTCCTTACTCAGGCAAAGTTCCAGGGCAGCCCTAAATTTAGTTACCTTTTCCACTGGCAAGCGGAAACAACCCTCCACAGAATCGAGTTCAATTCCCAGAAACTCCAGTGAAGTAGATGGTCCAACCGTCTTACCTGGTGCCAGTGGCACTCCAAACTCCCCCATGAGGATGCAGAAGTCCTGTAGCGCCTGCGCACATTTCGTGTCGCCGGCGGCTCCCAAGAACAGAAAGTCATCTACGTAATGCATAACATGCCTATGCCCTGTGGCCTCGGTGAATGCCCACTCTAAAAAACAGCTGAATTTTTCAAAATAGGCACAAGAAATGGAGCAACCCATCGGCATGCATTTATCCATGTAATAACGTCCTTGGAACACAAAACCTAGCAAGCGCTGATCCTGTGGGTGTACCGGGAGCAACCGGAACGCTGATTCGATATCTGATTTTGCCATCAGCGCCCCGGGGCCCAGGCGATTTAACATGGTGACGGCATCATCGAATGATGCGTACCGCACCGAACAAACTTCTGGGTCAATAGCATCGTTTACCGAGCAACCCCTTGGAGCAGACATATTATGGATCAGCCTAAATTCCCCCGGGTCCTTCTTGGGGACTACCCCTAATGGGGAACAGATGAAACCCGCCACTGGCTGGCGCTGAAAAGGCCCAGCCACCCGGCCCAGGCTTACTTCTTTAGCTATTTTTCTCTCTACCACACCTGGATTATGCTGTGCCGAAAGCTGGTTTTTACAAAAAGGTTCCCCACGAAAATCGCCCGCCGGGATGTGGAAGCCGTATAAGATTCCCTTCCTCAACACCCCAGTGGAGACATGATCAGGGTATTTGTTTAACCAAGGAGTCATAGCCATGAGATCAACGGGTGTAGGCAATTGTACATAACGATCCACTTCAGTCTTGCTTGGACCCTCCTTTACCTCCCGACCCGCTATTTTTGGATCTGCATGAATTCTCCGGGTGAGAGGAATTCCCACAACCCGCACACACATGCTTAAACCTACATGTACCTTGCGGTCTGTTACAATGGCCTCTATTGAAGCCCCAACAGACCCCTCGCTTTCCACCATTCCCGCCGGTTTTCGGTTGGTGATCACCGCCGGCGCCTGCACGAAAGGGCACCGCGGGCTTTTGGCGGGAAACCCCCGACCCATTCCCACCTGGCGAGGATGTCCCTGCCGACCCAGGCAGGAGCTGCTTATGCCAAGAGATTGAATCGAGGCAATCCCATGTGAGAGAGGAATCATACTCTTTTGCTTTACGAAATTTCATGTCGTAACCTTTCCATTCGTCCCCCTCATACGTTTCATAAAAATCCATTATACCAGCCTGATAACAAGACAGTTCAGACAATACCTCGGGCTTACGTTGACCAATAATCGCATTAAACATTGCTAAGGCCTTTGCCCAATTCGTTATCGTCTCCTCCACCCTGAACTCCGCCATTTTGGCGCGCCAGACGCTCGGGTGCCACAAATCTTTCTGAGTCTTAGCATACTCCATCTTGCGATGGTCAGGCAACAATGAAAACATATTGACATACTTGTCTGCCCCTATCAATTCTTTCGTGGCCAACGGGATATGTTGAACCACCCTCTCCCGTCTTGAGGGTAATGAGCCCTCCCCCGCCACTGGCAAAGCGAGCTTACCCGGTTCGGTCGTTGTTCCCGCCGTTTTCCCGGGCCCAGCCGCCGGTCCTTTCGGTGTCACCTGTGGGGAAACAAAAGGGAGATTCGCCTTCGCTGCATCTCGCGACTGCCGCAACTGCTGGATTAGTAATTTGGCCTCTTCGGCCGTGTCTCCTGGCGCCGTAGCACCCCTGCTTTTTTGTTGAGCCATGCAGCCAACTGGGTGGCTAATTCAGGAGGCATATCCTCATCTGTAGCGGGCGTAATTGCAATCGGAATCGGTTGACCCGCGTCTGGGATTGGTACTGTGTCATCGGCCGGTGCGGCAGGGATAACTGGGGGTACCTCAGGCACCGGAACCTCCCCTGCAACCGCCCTCCGCTTGACCCGTTTCCCTCTCCCCTCGGGGACGACTCCCGGCAATGCCGGGCCTATTACCTTCTTCAGGTTACCAGGCTTGTTCATGGCGGCCAGCTGTTTCTTGATGCCAGCCATATCCCGACCAAGCGCTGGGACTTGTCCGATGCTTCGTTCCATTCTCGTCATTCTGTTCACCAACATGCAAAGGACTTTGTCTGTCTCGGAACCCTTTCCTGCCTTCTTGCCAGACATCGTTTCGATAATCCGCACCGAGTCGATCAACACGGTCCTAGATCCTTCGCTTCGATGTCACTGAAAGAGAAACAACAAGATTACAAGTTCTCAATATTGCTCCTTGTTCCGTCGAGGGCTCACGAGCAACGAGTGGGTGCAGCCTTCCAAGCACAGGAACAAGAGGACGCTTCTTCGGATTCCCACTCTATTTAATCTTCTTCGGGAGGGCGTGTACCCTCCCCAGGTACGCCTACTGGGCGTGGCCATCGGTGTAGGTGTCTAGGACAACCCCTCTTGGGCGGGAAAAGGCGCGCCCCGGCTACGCCGCTTCGGGCATACCAGCCGAGACACGCCTCCCGCCCAAAATGGTTTCCCGGGAGGATCGGGGCACCCAACCATACGTTCGGGGGGACCGAGTGGTCGCCCCTTTCCATGTGTTTTGGTAAAATGTATGGTTTTTAAAAACATTGTCTGGAATCACACTGAGTGTCTGTGTACCTTAAGGAGTTATACTTGCCCCTTTTTCAATAATCTCTCCTGTTTGTCCTCTCAGTATACCTCTCTCTGCTTATACTGTCCCATCTATTGTGATATTTCTTCTCTAACTTTCTTCTCACTTGGATTTCGGTATAATGCTGCTTCTTTTCATAATCTTTCCTTTTCTCTCAGTCTTGCTGTGTTCTCATTCTCACCTGTGTCTCCTAATGGTCTCCCTTTTATACTGCTTCTTCTTTCCTTTTCATTTTTCCTCACTCCTCATATCTACCTCTTAAAAATTGTTTAGTCAGTGTACATAGACTTTTGCATACACTTTTTGGCAGATTTACAATCCTTAGTGGCGTCATTAGGGATGGTGTCACCTGGTGCGGGTAACTCATGGTGTCACTCCCTCACAACTTACTTGATGGTGCCTGCACGATGTCTTCTTTGTCTGTACCATCTCTCCCTCTGTCTGCATCATCTCCTGTTTGCTGCACTTTCTCACCCCCTGTGTGCACCATCTCTCTCTTTAATTTTAATTTAATTTAATAACGATTTCTAAAGCGCCTGGTGACCCAAGGGCATCCCCGCGCTATAAGATTTGTGATCCTGTTGAGGGGGAGGAGAGGGAGGGGAGACAGTCAAGGGGACTTCATTTAGGAAACAGATGAGTCTTTAATTTCTTGCGGAATGCCTACACCATATATTTCTTTGTGTGAACCATCTTATCCTCTGCTTGCAACATGTCCTCTCTGTCTGCACTATTTCTCCCTCTGTCTGCACGTTCTCCATTCCAGCTGTACCATTTCACTCCCTGCCTCCATCATCTTTCCCCTAGCCTACACCATCTCACCCCTCTGCCTGCACCATGTCTCCTCTGGTTGCACAATTTCTGCCTGTGTGTACACCATCTCCCCTCCGCCTGTACTGTGTTTCCTTCTGCCTGTACCATCTCACCCTCTGCCTGCACCATCTTTCCTCTGCCTGCATCATCTCTCCTTTTGTCCACACTATGTCCGCTATGCGTGCACCATTTTTCCCTCTGCCTGTACCATTTCTCCCTATACCAGTAATATGTCTGCCTCTGCTTGCATCATATCTCTCTTTGTGTGCACCTTGTCCCTCTCTGCTTGTAGCATCTCACCTTCTGTCTGTATCATCTTCTCTGTCTGCACCATGTCACCCTCTGTGTACTCCATTTCTCCTCTGTATGTAAAATTTCCCCCTCTGTCTGCACCATTTCTAATCTGGTGCATGATCTCACTCCCTGCATGCATAACTCTTTTCTGATCGCCTTCTCCCACCCCCATCTCATGATTTCTCCCTCCCAGTTCTCAGCTTTTGTCAAAATCACTGAAATAAACATATGAAATGTGTTTTGAATTTGTGTGTGACTGTTGAAGTAAGTTTAAATTGACACAGATCATAGGCGTGACTGTAGAGCTGTGTTACATACTCATTTACAACAAGGGGTGGTGAGGGACAGAGTCTCTGAATTAAACAGAATACTAGGGGTGGCAGGGTATACTCAGACATGAGTCCCTTTCTCACTGCTCCATCAGGATTCAAGCAAGCCGGGCCGAAGAAGGCTGAAATGCCAGAAACCGGTCCCCGGTAGCTTGTCTCCTTTCTGGTGAAGAATTGGCTTGGTAGTTTAGTCTGCCCTGTTCCCATGATGCACTGGGCCAGGGACAGACTGATTTGCATATAGCCAGGTTCTGAGCTGGGATGGGGCAGTGAGATAAATAACGGTGATGGATCAAGCCCTGATCTTTGGACTGGGTAAGAGTGGTCTGTTTAACTCAGACACTCTGTTCATCACCACCCCCTTTTGTAAATCGTTTTTGGCCACTATAGGGGTGGCAGGGTATACTCAGACATGAGTCCCTTTCTCACTGCTCCATCAGGATTCAAGCAAGCCGGGCCGAAGAAGGCTGAAATGCCAGAAACCGGTCCCCGGTAGCTTGTCTCCTTTCTGGTGAAGAATTGGCTTGGTAGTTTAGTCTGCCCTGTTCCCATGATGCACTGGGCCAGGGACAGACTGATTTGCATATAGCCAGGTTCTGAGCTGGGATGGGGCAGTGAGATAAATAACGGTGATGGATCAAGCCCTGATCTTTGGACTGGGTAAGAGTGGTCTGTTTAACTCAGACACTCTGTTCATCACCACCCCCTTTTGTAAATCGTTTTTGGCCACTATAGGGGTGGCAGGGTATACTCAGACATGAGTCCCTTTCTCACTGATCCATCAGGATTCAAGCAAGCCGGGCCGAAGAAGGCTGAAATGCCAGAAACCGGTCCCCGGTAGCTTGTCTCCTTTCTGGTGAAGAATTGGCTTGGTAGTTTAGTCTGCCCTGTTCCCATGATGCACTGGGCCAGGGACAGACTGATTTGCATATAGCCAGGTTCTGAGCTGGGATGGGGCAGTGAGATAAATAACGGTGATGGATCAAGCCCTGATCTTTGGACTGGGTAAGAGTGGTCTGTTTAACTCAGACACTCTGTTCATCACCACCCCCTTTTGTAAATCGTTTTTGGCCACTATAGGGGTGGCAGGGTATACTCAGACATGAGTCCCTTTCTCACTGCTCCATCAGGATTCAAGCAAGCCGGGCCGAAGAAGGCTGAAATGCCAGAAACCGGTCCCCGGTAGCTTGTCTCCTTTCTGGTGAAGAATTGGCTTGGTAGTTTAGTCTGCCCTGTTCCCATGATGCACTGGGCCAGGGACAGACTGATTTGCATATAGCCAGGTTCTGAGCTGGGATGGGGCAGTGAGATAAATAACGGTGATGGATCAAGCCCTGATCTTTGGACTGGGTAAGAGTGGTCTGTTTAACTCAGACACTCTGTTCATCACCACCCCCTTTTGTAAATCGTTTTTGGCCACTATAGGGGTGGCAGGGTATACTCAGACATGAGTCCCTTTCTCACTGCTCCATCAGGATTCAAGCAAGCCGGGCCGAAGAAGGCTGAAATGCCAGAAACCGGTCCCCGGTAGCTTGTCTCCTTTCTGGTGAAGAATTGGCTTGGTAGTTTAGTCTGCCCTGTTCCCATGATGCACTGGGCCAGGGACAGACTGATTTGCATATAGCCAGGTTCTGAGCTGGGATGGGGCAGTGAGATAAATAACGGTGATGGATCAAGCCCTGATCTTTGGACTGGGTAAGAGTGGTCTGTTTAACTCAGACACTCTGTTCATCACCACCCCCTTTTGTAAATCGTTTTTGGCCACTATAGGGGTGGCAGGGTATACTCAGACATGAGTCCCTTTCTCACTGCTCCATCAGGATTCAAGCAAGCCGGGCCGAAGAAGGCTGAAATGCCAGAAACCGGTCCCCGGTAGCTTGTCTCCTTTCTGGTGAAGAATTGGCTTGGTAGTTTAGTCTGCCCTGTTCCCATGATGCACTGGGCCAGGGACAGACTGATTTGCATATAGCCAGGTTCTGAGCTGGGATGGGGCAGTGAGATAAATAACGGTGATGGATCTAGCCCTGATCTTTGGACTGGGTAAGAGTGGTCTGTTTAACTCAGACACTCTGTTCATCACCACCCCCTTTTGTAAATCGTTTTTGGCTACTATAGGGGTGGCAGGGTATACTCAGACATGAGTCCCTTTCTCACTGCTCCATCAGGATTCAAGCAAGCCGGGCCGAAGAAGGCTGAAATGCCAGAAACCGGTCCCCGGTAGCTTGTCTCCTTTCTGGTGAAGAATTGGCTTGGTAGTTTAGTCTGCCCTGTTCCCATGATGCACTGGGCCAGGGACAGACTGATTTGCATATAGCCAGGTTCTGAGCTGGGATGGGGCAGTGAGATAAATAACGATGATGGATCAAGCCCTGATCTTTGGACTGGGTAAGAGTGGTCTGTTTAACTCAGACACTCTGTTCATCACCACCCCCTTTTGTAAATCGTTTTTGGCCACTATAGGGGTGGCAGGGTATACTCAGACATGAGTCCCTTTCTCACTGCTGCATCAGGATTCAAGCAAGCCGGGCCGAAGAAGGCTGAAATGCCAGAAACCGGTCCCCGGTAGCTTGTCTCCTTTCTGGTGAAGAATTGGCTTGGTAGTTTAGTCTGCCCTGTTCCCATGATGCACTGGGCCAGGGACAGACTGATTTGCATATAGCCAGGTTCTGAGCTGGGATAGGGCAGTGAGATAAATAACGGTGATGGATCAAACCCTGATCTTTGGACTGGGTAAGAGTGGTCTGTTTAACTCAGACACTCTGTTCATCACCACCCCCTTTTGTAAATCGTTTTTGGCCACTATAGGGGTGGCAGGGTATACTCAGACATGAGTCCCTTTCTCACTGCTCCATCAGGATTCAAGCAAGCCGGGCCGAAGAAGGCTGAAATGCCAGAAACCGGTCCCCGGTAGCTTGTCTCCTTTCTGGTGAAGAATTGGCTTGGTAGTTTAGTCTGCCCTGTTCCCATGATGCACTGGGCCAGGGACAGACTGATTTGCATATAGCCAGGTTCTGAGCTGGGATGGGGCAGTGAGATAAATAACGGTGATGGATCAAGCCCTGATCTTTGGACTGGGTAAGAGTGGTCTGTTTAACTCAGACACTCTGTTCATCACCACCCCCTTTTGTAAATCGTTTTTGGCCACTATAGGGGTGGCAGGGTATACTCAGACATGAGTCCCTTTCTCACTGCTCCATCAGGATTCAAGCAAGCCGGGCCGAAGAAGGCTGAAATGCCAGAAACCGGTCCCCGGTAGCTTGTCTCCTTTCTGGTGAAGAATTGGCTTGGTAGTTTAGTCTGCCCTGTTCCCATGATGCACTGGGCCAGGGACAGACTGATTTGCATATAGCCAGGTTCTGAGCTGGGATGGGGCAGTGAGATAAATAACGGTGATGGATCAAGCCCTGATCTTTGGACTGGGTAAGAGTGGTCTGTTTAACTCAGACACTCTGTTCATCACCACCCCCTTTTGTAAATCGTTTTTGGCCACTATAGGGGTGGCAGGGTATACTCAGACATGAGTCCCTTTCTCACTGCTCCATCAGGATTCAAGCAAGCCGGGCCGAAGAAGGCTGAAATGCCAGAAACCGGTCCCCGGTAGCTTGTCTCCTTTCTGGTGAAGAATTGGCTTGGTAGTTTAGTCTGCCCTGTTCCCATGATGCACTGGGCCAGGGACAGACTGATTTGCATATAGCCAGGTTCTGAGCTGGGATGGGGCAGTGAGATAAATAACGGTGATGGATCAAGCCCTGATCTTTGGACTGGGTAAGAGTGGTCTGTTTAACTCAGACACTCTGTTCATCACCACCCCCTTTTGTAAATCGTTTTTGGCCACTATAGGGGTGGCAGGGTATACTCAGACATGAGTCCCTTTCTCACTGCTCCATCAGGATTCAAGCAAGCCGGGCCGAAGAAGGCTGAAATGCCAGAAACCGGTCCCCGGTAGCTTGTCTCCTTTCTGGTGAAGAATTGGCTTGGTAGTTTAGTCTGCCCTGTTCCCATGATGCACTGGGCCAGGGACAGACTGATTTGCATATAGCCAGGTTCTGAGCTGGGATGGGGCAGTGAGATAAATAACGGTGATGGATCAAGCCCTGATCTTTGGACTGGGTAAGAGTGGTCTGTTTAACTCAGACACTCTGTTCATCACCACCCCCTTTTGTAAATCGTTTTTGGCCACTATAGGGGTGGCAGGGTATACTCAGACATGAGTCCCTTTCTCACTGCTCCATCAGGATTCAAGCAAGCCGGGCCGAAGAAGGCTGAAATGCCAGAAACCGGTCCCCGGTAGCTTGTCTCCTTTCTGGTGAAGAATTGGCTTGGTAGTTTAGTCTGCCCTGTTCCCATGATGCACTGGGCCAGGGACAGACTGATTTGCATATAGCCAGGTTCTGAGCTGGGATGGGGCAGTGAGATAAATAACGGTGATGGATCAAGCCCTGATCTTTGAACTGGGTAAGAGTGGTCTGTTTAACTCAGACACTCTGTTCATCACCACCCCCTTTTGTAAATCGTTTTTGGCCACTATAGGGGTGGCAGGGTATACTCAGACATGAGTCCCTTTCTCACTGCTCCATCAGGATTCAAGCAAGCCGGGCCGAAGAAGGCTGAAATGCCAGAAACCGGTCCCCGGTAGCTTGTCTCCTTTCTGGTGAAGAATTGGCTTGGTAGTTTAGTCTGCCCTGTTCCCATGATGCACTGGGCCAGGGACAGACTGATTTGCATATAGCCAGGTTCTGAGCTGGGATGGGGCAGTGAGATAAATAACGGTGATGGATCAAGCCCTGATCTTTGGACTGGGTAAGAGTGGTCTGTTTAACTCAGACACTCTGTTCATCACCACCCCCTTTTGTAAATCGTTTGTGTTACATACTCAGCATAAGCAGATGGTGTCCCCACATGCGAGGTTATTATTCGATGCAGTCTGCACCCTCTGCACTCTCCTAGTGATGCTACTGATAAGCCTGTTGGACATGTTTCTTCTATTATTGAGTCTCACTTTTGGGTGTAATGTTGTTAAAAAAAGAATGCAGCAAATTTGACATGTGTTTGAAAATGAGTCAGGATTATCTACTGAAATGTGGTGGTCATAAACATGTAATGTGTCACTTAAACGTTTTAGTGTGGGAAATGTGTTTTTATACTCTATTTATCCCCCTATAGTGCAGTGTCTGCTTATATCCTCTTTTCTATTTATATTTCCTATTATTTCATAGTCCTCTTTCTGTTGTTGTAAGTCTTTCTATTTTCATATTCTTAAGTTTGTTGTCATAATCTCTCCTGTCTTCTTATAAATAATATTATAGTGTTTTTGATATTATTTATTTTTCTAAAATGATATACAATTTTTACAATAGACTCTTTTGGTCATCACTGAAAAAAAAAATCATCATGCCTTCTAAAATAGAAAAGAAGAAAGGACAAAAGAAAGCAGTTTATTTAAAGAGGACTCATCTACAACATTTATCTGAAGATCAATGTGGTAACAAATAGAAAAAAAATCCTGGTAAGAAAACTAAGACTTTTTTGCGGAGATTGACAACCACTAACAGTAGTGTGCGCAAAGTAAGAAATACTGTGACTGTATCTGCCAGTAAGAGAAAAGTCAAGAGCAATGGAACAACTACTGAAAAAAATGTATATAGTAAATGGTGGATAAATCAATTTAAGAACATAAGACAGAAGATGTTTTATAATAGAATTTTGTTGAATTTGAGTAAGTTAATAAAAAAATGTAAGAAGAGGAAATGTATTGAGAATGTAGTTGAGAGAGCTTTTGAATTAAAAAAAAAAACTTTTTGTTTTAGTAATCAATAGAATTCGATCACTAGATAAGCCAATCTATTTAATGAAGAACAAAAGGAAGTGGAAAACAGTAATTAATAGAAGTAATTTTTCTTAAGTTTTTTTGGGTGAATGGAAACATAGTTCAAGTTCTGAGCCTTTTTTTAATGAGGAGAGTTATCTTCAGAGTAATGAGTTGTTGCATGCAGTTGACACTACAGGTCATGCTTATGAGGTGAAAATGGTTGTCCTACTGAAAAAGAGAAAATGGTTCCTAGAAATGTAGAGGAGGTGTTAGCTGATGAAGTTTTAGGAAGACGTCCTAAAGCTCCATTGTACACTTGGAATTGCAGTAGTATTTGTAGTGTACGTCAGGAATCTATTGATATTTTATGCAATTTCTTATGTAACAATACTAAGAAAAGTGTTAAACAAAAGATTAAGATGTTGCAAGGATTAAACCCTTGTAGAGTGAGAGAAAACACTGGTTTGCAAGGGCATTCTCTGGCTTGTCTTTCTAAAAAAGTCTGTCAAAGTGTTTTTCACCATTTCAGGATGTTAGCAGTACATCATACTGAAATGAGGAAATTAGTGAGAAAGCTGTATTATGCCAAAAGTCCAGCACTAATGTTAAAAAAGTTGAACAGTGTTCTTTTGCATGGATCTGTATCAGATGTGGTTAACGTATGTGATGAAATTCAGATTAGTTACTTTGGTTCTCAGGAAGAGAGTGCAGATATAGACCCGTTAATAGAAGGAAATGTAGAAGAGAATGTACAACATTCTAGTAGAGAAAAATTTGAGCAAGAAATTGCTAAGTTTAAGGTGATTTCAGGTGAAAGACCAAGTTATTCTTGTATATGTTGCTGACATACTCATTATAAAAATCAGACCAGGACTGTTGATCTGTTTTAAAATTGTGAAAAGGAAAATAATAATGAGTGGAAGGAATTTGTAACTTATTTGTTGGTAGAGAATTGTTTTGATTTGGGTTGTGATCAGCGTATTTGTAAATATTGTTACAACAAATTAGATGAGAACAAAATGCCCGCTAGAGCTGTGCATAATAATCTTGAGTTGGTAAATATTCCTCCTGAATTGATGGATTTAAATAATTATGAGTCTATTCCTATTCAATGTGTGCATCCTTTTCAGGCTATTGTTCGTATGGAGCGTAAGACAGGAAAATTGCCTCCTTCAGATATACAGAGAGGATTAAAGGGAAGGGTGTATATTTGCCTCTAGATTTTAAAAAAATATTGATACAATTGGTGTAGAAAATATAGAAGATGAACCTGTAGGTATTTTTGTTAATGGCGATCCTACTAAGAGTAAGAAAATCTGGCAGGAATTAGTGGATGTTAGGAAAGTTAAAAAAGCAAAGTTGTATCTTGTAAAAAATAATGAATATTATAAAAATGTGTTTGTGACAGAAGAAGAAGTAAGTGTAGAAGAAGATAGTGAGTCACAATCTGGACAAATTGAAAAAGTGGATGTGTCCAGAACTGAAGAAATCTATGAACATTACAGTGTTCATCCTCTTCATTCTAAAGAAGTGATGGGGAATACTATAGAGTTATTCCAAATGAAAGCAGCAAAGGGAAGTCCCATTAGTGTATGGGAAAAAAGCTTGGAAGCTCGTTGTTTCCCTCATTTGTATCCCACTGATAAAGGAGGATGATTTCAAGACTGACCTGTGCAGATTCCTGCATCTGAATACCGGACATTAAGATTGCATGCAGAGGATCCAAGATTTCGACAATGTATTCCGTATTTGTTTTCATCTTTGGTTTGAGAGTGATTTGTCTGGACTTTCCTATGCTGTAAACCATGTATTGAAATCAGGTGTACATTTACAAAAGGTTTCAGCTAAGGAATTTATGGATAAAGTGCACCAGAAAGATGTTTTGGAATCTCAGCTAATTAATCTCATGGCATGTCAGCGTGGTACTAATGAGTACTGGTTACGTTGTCATGGAGAACTTAAATGTATGCTAAGGAACTTAGGTACTCCTACATTGTTCCTTACTCTAAGCTGTGTAGAATATGCTTGGGATGATTTACTTCAATTTCTTCAAGAGGCAAATTCAAATATACAAAATATTTAATACAAGACTCCTGGAGAATTGTTCTCTTTGGATCCTGTTAATGTATGCAGGTATTTCAATCATAGATTTGAAGCTATGATGTCTTTTATCACTAATAAAAAAAATCCTCCTCTTGGAGAGGTTTTGGACTTCTTTTGGAAAAAGGAGTATCAACAAGAGGTGCTCCTCACATTCATATCTTAATATCGATTAAAGATGCTCCTAAATTTGGAACAGACTCAGACGATACTGTGTTGTCTTTCATTGAACAATATGCCACATGTGATATACTGAAAAGTGTACAAAACAACAAGTCTTACGATTTCAAAGTCATCTTTGTTGAAAGTACTGTCGTCGTAAGTACAAGTGTAAGGATAAATTCTACACCAAAAGTCGTTTTGGATTTCCACGTCCTGTTTTATCGAAAGGAAGAGTGAACAGTTTTATGTCATCTTTGCGACATACTATCACAAGAAAGTCTCCAAAAAATACTTACAATTTAAGAAGAAATAAAGAGTCAAAGTATATAAATGACTATAACCCAGTCATTTTGTCCATGTGGAATGCTAACATGGATATTCAATATGTTGCAGACAATTCTATTACTGATGCTCGATATGTAACGTCATACATAACAACATCAGAAAAAACAGAATTGAAGGAAATGTGGGAAGAGATTTCCCACGAGAGGAGTCTAAGTAAAAAATGATATACTTACAGTTTGAAGATATTATCTCATCGTGCAATTGGAGCGTATGAATGCTTGGATCGCTTATCATCTGCAAGTCTATACTCCAAATCAAAAAGAATCATTTGGGTGAGTCTAATCTTGCTGCAACACAAAACCGAGTACTTAAATCTGTGCAAGAAATTGAACATTTAGCTTAAATAGAGCCAGAATGTACAGATATTTTGAAAACCAATATGTTGGATACAGATTATCCAAATAGAAGTCACCATCTTGAGAATATTTGTCTCTATGAAGTGCTGCAAAACTATATTTTTAAACGGAATATTTCTGAAAACATCAATAATGGTATATATGCCGTGATTAGTTCTGAAGGATGTTTGGTCAAAGAAAGAAAAGGACATTTGATGAATCACCGTAAACTGAGTTGTAAAACTTCTGACAAAAGGGAATTTTACTACTTAGCTCTTTTGCAACTTTTCAAGCCCTGGCGTTCAGAATTGGATTTACTTGGAGATTTTGACAGCTTTGAAGATTCATTCAATGCAACTAAAGATACTATAGAATGTCCTGTTTTTGCTAATTATGTGAAAATGCTGAACGATGAACTAGGACAAGAAGCTACAATTGCAGCTCAAGACAGTCAAACTTCTGGTACGTTAAGTCAAGATCCACTAGGAGAACCAATTATTAAAAATGAAGCAGCAACTGCTATGGAAGAGGTGGAACCAGCAATGCGTCAAGCTCAAGAAGATGTAAGAAGTTTAGAAAATTTTGAAAAAGAACTTAATGTTGAGCAGAAAAAATATATGAGCAAGTGAGAGAACAGTTTAACCATGGATTACTTCATGAATACAATGAGTGTTCTTGCTCATTATTTCAACCTATGCGGTTGTATGTGAGTGGACAAGCTGGAACAGGAAAAAGTTTTTTAATTAAAGTAATTTCAACTTATTTACACTAAAAAACAGACTCGCATTTGTCTTGTGTTGTCACTGCTCCAACTGGATTGGCGGCACACAATATTAAAGGAGTTACTTAACATCGCCTATTAATGCTACCAGTAGAACATGACAACACATTAGAATACCACAAGCTATCTGGAGAAGCTTGTTTTGAAGTTGCAAGAGTGCTGAAGAAAATGAAAGTTCTTATTATTGATGAGGTAAGCATGGTATCAAACTTACTGCTTGCCTTTGTGCATTTAACAATGCAGCAAATTCTTAAAACAAACTATGATGTATTATTTGGAGGCAAACACGTCATAGTTTTGGGAGATCTATTACAACTTACTCCTGTAAAAGGACAACCAGTGTTTAAAACACTGCAACATGAAGATACCAGAAAGTCATTGGGGAGCATTAGAAATGTTAATCTTTGGTCATAATTTGAGCATAAGGAACTTACTAGAAATATGCGACAGGCAAATGATGCAGATTATGGAAATATTCTTCAAGATATAAAAATTGGAAAAGTGACAGTACATGGCAAAGAAGCTTTACTGAGACGATTACTTCCCAATTTCTTTCCCAATGAAAATATTGTTCCAGAAAAAATATATATGAATATTGCACAAAACAAGTCTTTAATCTGCTTAATGCCAACACTGCGTGAATGTTCTGTATTTAATGAAGAAATCTTAAAGTTGGAAAATGAAGAAATTATACATTTGGAAGCTATTGATAAGATAGAGCATGAAGGAATTACTATTATTTTGACTGAAAAGCTAAAGAGGAAATTGGATTCTTTGGAGAAGTCAAAAAGTAAAACTACTGGTTTAGAAAAGAATTTATATGCATGTGTAAACTGTAGGGTGATTTTATGCCGTAATTTGAATGTTGAAAAAGGTTTAGTAAATGGAGCAATGGGTAAAATTGTTGATTTTGTTAATTATGTAAATAGAGATGGAATTACATTTTTTTAATGATTACATTTGATGAAATTTCTGAAATACAACAATTGAGTCGTTGTTCATCTCGGTTCTTGGTTGTAAAAGATTTGTATGTACGCAGAAAACAGTTTCCTATTTGTTTGGCATATGCAGTGACTATTCATAAAAGTGTAGATTGTGCTTTAGTGAATATTGGAAGTACCATGTTTAAAGAGGGAATGGCATATGTTGCTTTGTCCCAAGTTAGATCTTTATCTGGATTGTACTTGATTGATTTTGATGAGGCAAAGATTAGTGCAGATGCAAATTGTGTGAAAGAATATATTAGGTTAAGAAGAGAATATGCTCCCTATTTAGATCAATATCCAGTATTTGAAAAGTGTGTGGTAGGTATAAAAAGAAGATTTCAGAATATCTGTACTGAAACTGTAGAGAAAGAAAAAAAACAAGATGAAGTTGCACCTGCAAGCAGAAAGAAAAAGGACAGTGTTGAAGAGAATGTTGGTTATCGGTTTGAAAATAGTTGTGGAGTCAACTGCTATGCTAATGTAGTAGTTAATGTTGTTTTATTTATTGAAAGTTTGCAACAGCAAATTGTTGAAAATCGGGATGAAAGATTGTGCTCATTGTTGTATTCTGTTTATGAAAAATGTACTAGTGATAGAAGTAATATACAATGTTTTTCTGATATTCAAAATGTTTTAGACATGTGTTCTGGTTCTACTCAATTTATGCAGCATATTCAACAGGATTGTCAGGAATTTGTAATGTTTGGGCTTAGTGTACTGGAAGATGAAGGTATAGATATTGAACATCTTTTTGGCCTTTCTTATAAATGGCAACATGACTGTCAAAATTGTTTGTTTACTTGTAACAGTAATATTGACAGTGAAAGATTCATATATTTAACTTTACCAGACTGTGAATCAGTGTCCTTTAACAATCTAGTTAGAGGAGCAAGTCAAAACATGGAGCGTAAATCAGAAATGTCATCAACATCAAAGATACGGACAATATGTTATTTTAATGCTGCAATGTTGTAAAGCTGATGGTAGAAAATTGGAAACTTTATTTAAAAATGTTGTAGCTGGTCAAGTTTTAATTTCAGGAAGAACTTTTGTAGCTGTTTCAATTATTTTTCATGATGGACCTTCTATAACATCTGGACATTACACTGTTTATTTAAAATGTTGGATACATTGTAATGATACTCAATTAGTTTTTAAGCAGCGTTTGCCTAAAGAGTTACCAAATTCTTATCTAATATTTTTAAAGCCAAAACTTTAAGATAACAATGTGGTCTTTCAGGATTACTGCTGTTAAGGTAGATTAATTTGGTGTTGTACAGTCTTTTGTAAGTGAGGGTGAGGAGCTTGAAAGTAATCCTCTTGTTGATGTTCAGGCAGATTAAGTGTATCATGTCGTAGGTGATGTGGCTGTAGTAGGGGACATTAAAGATCAATCAGGTGGAGGTGCTTTTGATTGGTCATAGTCGTTATAGCTGTGATTCTTGTGTAGAGTGTGTTGCCACAGTTTAGTCTGTTTCTTCTTGTTCTGTTTAGGTTGTACTAGTAAATGCTGAGGGTAATATAGCAGTATAAGAAAATGCTGTAGACTTGTTTACCTTTGTAGAGGGAGGAGTTCAATATGAATCATAGATTGTGTACATGGTCAGTAGGTGTTGGTACTGTCCACGGTGTAGATGATCAGCAGGAGTTCTCTCAAGCTAAGGGGGTGAGTTTTAGAAAGAGCATCAATGTTGTTGTGTAAAATCATGTTTAAAGAGCTGCTCCTGATCCACTTCTTGACGTGCTTAATTGTGTTGTGGAAGTTGTTTTTGGTGGTATGTGGCTCCTTGGTGAGAAAGAGGATGAGCTGGGTGTCGTCGATGTAGGAGATAATGATGTAGTTCAGTTGGTGGGCCATTTGTGTATGGGTGGCCATATAGATGTTGAATAGTGTTGGACTGAAGAATGAGTAGTGGAAGATGGTACAAATGATGTTAGTGATTTTTGGATCTGAATGCTGGGAAGCAGACACCTAAAGTTTATTTTGAACAACTTTTAATTTAAGAATTTCTCACATACTATTTGGCCATGAGGAAAAATTTGTGAAACTCTTAATGACTTTTTGTTGTAAATTTTGTCAGCATATATTTGTAAGTAACATTATTTATAATGGAACAAAATAAATGATGGTGTTTTGTTTTTTCAAGATTGTTTGCCATTTGTTATAGTTACGTAAGAAATTTGTCTTTCAAAAAAATATTTGAGATTGTTAATGAGATTGTTGCTTGGGTTTTTTTTAGATAATCTTCTTGATTGTCTTTTTTTTGTCCGCTGTTATGTAATGAGTACTATTGAACTCACTGTTTCAAGCGATTTTCAATATATTCTGAGAACAGCAAAAAAGGCTTATGAAATGCTTTACATATGATTTTGTGTTGTAAAACAAAAAATTGTAAATGTATTTTTTTGTCTTTTACAGATTCTAAATTAAAATATATATATTTTTTTAATTTATTATTTTGAAGGTAAGTATAACTAAGTGTTAAAAATGATCGATGGGATGGGATGCCTGAAGTAAGAGAACGTCCATGGTATACAAAAGTTTGTAAAGATGGTTTGTATCTTTTATAGATTTTTCAAGAAATAAAAAAAATATATACAGAGTGTACCTGTATTTTATTCATTTAACTACAACACATCAACTCCTTTGAAACTGGTAAGGTGAAAATATATTTTTTATTTTATTTATACTGCACTTTATTATTATAGCTCTAGTTTATTTCTATAGTGATAACAAATGATTGGTTGGAAAATGTGTAAAAAATGAAAAACTAAAAATTCATATGAGCAATTTCATTGGTATAATCATATAAAGTACTTGAGAATGGTTTTTGCATATTATTTTTTAAATGGCAAAATGGTTGGTAAACCTAGTTTTATATTATGTATTAGGAAAAATGATAAAATTAAGTGTTTATGTTTTTTTACAAGGGATAACAACATTAAAATATTTTCATTATGGAAGAAGAACATATGAATACAGAAGTAAATTTTTAAATTAGTAATACTTTGATGGAAGAAATAAATATACCTTTCTTGGGGAGCGGAATTGAAGATAAGGATATTGCTGCTGGAATAGTCACCTGAGATTTTTTAGATGAGACATTGGATGACAATTTTGTTCAAGCATTTGAAGAAATTGAGTTTCTTGAAATGAGTTTTGAAAATGATCATCCTGAAAATGAAATTTCAGATGAATTGATGTTAGAATTTCTATAAATTATAAAAAGTTAGAGGAATACATTGTTGACTTAAAATTAAGAATTGTTTGAGAGACTCTTCTTGTTGAATTCTGATCATTCAGGTAGTATCTAAGTACTCATGGTGGAAAGTAAACCTTAGGACATGTATTGCTTCAAACTTTTATTAATTATGTGTGCACTCTTATATCCTTTAGCAAAGTTGTGTTTTCTAGCTTTTATTTCCAGGTCTATATTCCTGTGTCTCCCACCCTCTGTCTCCCTTGTTTTCTCTTTTTGTTTATCTTCCATAGTTTTCATTTTTCTCTTTTTCCCTCCGTCTATCAGTTTCTTTCCTTATGTCCGTCACCCTCTATTTGTATCTCCTTCTGATTGAGCCATACAGCACTATGTGCTTATCTGTAAACTATTAGAACGTTGGAATGTTGGGAGCTGCACTGATAACAATGGAGTGCTCTTGGCTTATAATGACTGGTATAAGCCTGGAGCTCCAACATTGCAATGTTACTTTGTTCACTGCTCTGTCTGTGAATAAAGGCTTCAGAGAGCCTGAGGGGATTCCAATCCTCGTGCACTTCCTGAAGGCTTTGTTCTTTTTTGTTAGAATATTCTGTCTTCTAATGGTAGAATGTTCTAATAGCCATATAGCCCTTTGCAGCTGGGCTATACCCTCTCCCTTGTTAAAGGCTCTCACCTTCGACTCGGGCCTTTAATGCTGGGGAGAGCCTTTAATAGCTGGTATAGCCCTTTACCGTGAGCTATAAGGCAATATTCTAAAAGTGAAGATGCTGTATATTCAACTAATTATCAAGGAAGTGAGCAACCCGGAATACCCTTGAGGGCTTGGGTAAGTAAATGTAGAAGGGTAAAAGTGCCTTCAAGGGACTTTATTCAATCTGTGTTTGTTAGTTAAAATTAATATGAGAAGAACTAATTTATCGTCCTTATAGTGAATTATTCACAACTGATCAAATCGTCTTGTCAACATATAACATATAAACAAAGACACAAGGTGTATACGAAAAAAGTGCTTTTATCAAATAATTCATTAAGAAAAATCAGCTTCATATACAGATGATTAAACAAATAAGATTTTAGGACTGTAGGTACACATAATAATAAATTACTAAGTGACTCAACAGAACCTAAAAAACACCTATCCCAGAACACATTGAGTAAAACAAAGAAGGGATGAGGCGTATTGTCGACGTTTCGGTTTCTTAGCAGTTATTTGTTGAAACCATCCTCAGGACTGTTATCAGTTCAAATCTGTATAGAAATATTGTAATCTGCAAGTCAAAAGATATTTACAGTTACAATATTGCACTGGTTATAATCGATACACCCTGGTGACAAAATAGAAAAACGCTAAACTGTATTGACAAAAGACATAATATTTACATCAAAAATGTGAACATAGAGTTCATACTTCTAAAGACAATATGGAAATGTAATTCATAAATTTAAAAACGAAAAGCATTGGTTTCTGTCACTACATCCACAGTACACATTTGTTTCTCATATTTTCTCTTATAGTTAAACTAAGAGAGTTCTAGAACCATTTTTTGTTCAAACAGACCATTCCACTATTGGGTTAAGAAACCTCTAATATATCAGGGTCACTGTGTCCATATCAATCAATTGGTGCATAGATTAATGATAAAATGACTTCATAGTTGCTATTTTACATTCCAAGCATTAATAATGGATCGTTCAATTTAAAGAAATTGTATAACGGATGTTATATGAAACCCTTTTCGAATCAGTGCAAATATGCCTATATTGGTCTAAGGATTTATAACTTGTAAATACCTGTTTGCGGGTTTTCGTCATCCGCAAAGAAATCGTAGGAGGATCACAGATCCTAGTGACCTGACTGAAAATTAAGAATTTATGTTTTAGGTCTCTATATTAATAATCACAAAGGAAAAACCTAATTAGATGTTAAGAGACATACCCATCAAATGCGGAGAACGCTCATCCAAGCTGGATGTGGAGTCTGAATTTCACTCGCATAGGGTTTATGTATTTACATACAGCAGATATTGTCTGAAAAAGGGTTAATGAAAACTGTATTCAGGATATGGTAAGTTCTTACAGAAAATGCCCAATTATGCTTCGAAATAGATCTTACCTAATGTATATCAGACGGAGTTTTATCAATTCTCTAAAATAGTCAGGAATCGTTGCAATCAATTTGCGCATTGAACGAGCCTGTAAGCAGTCAACAATCCTGCAGCGCCTATCAGAAGGTACAAAGAAATGTGCACATTAGATGCACGAGTTTCTTAACTCTATTGGCATTATAGTAATTACGACAGCCTGTAGAGCATCCAACAATGTTAGATAATATATATAAGTACATGCATAATCTTTGAGGGAGTCACTGTCATTTGTGCTGCTCAAGCAGTATTTAAAAGCAGCAGCCTAGTAATGGATACGTGGCGAATAGAATGTGTGTACACGTTGCTGACGTTGTGTTCATTTACTGCAATGAAATGCTGTTAAAAATGAAGGCACACGCTACTAACGTTGTATTGTTGCAGTTAACCGCTGTTAAAATGGGAGGCAATGTATTGCACAGAACTTGAATATAACCGGGCAGCATGACTACGGATGAATATAAATTACCGAAGGGGACAGATTTTGACTATTCCCTACCTCTATAAAGAGTGCAGCATAGTTATGAGCCCATTCGGTTTAAACTAGGCGTTCGTGTGATTCTTACCTAGATATGCGGCGAGGTGGGATCAAGAACGCGTATCATCAAAGTGAAGCCACGAGTTATTATCGGTCTCGCTAGCACTTAAAAAGAGTGTTTGGATATCGAAATGGGACTAAGTTTGTCCGCCATGTTGGACTAGTCATTTGTGTGTCGCATTGGAGTAGAATAACATGGATTTACTCATAGAACATCCGTGCTTGCAATTTATGAGACCAATACAGTTTTTTTACAAAAAAAGTAACATTTGTGGCATTTGTAAATTCTATTACTGCAGAGACATATCTGTGCATACAGTTGTTATTTCAGTGTTCGATATGTATTCTACAGAGGCAAGTCACATCATGTGGATCTCAGTGAGAATCAAGGACCTTGCTTATTCATAACTGAATCAAAGACAGCATGGATTATTGAATGATTCATGTAAGGCATGCCATGGCATGCCATTCTGTGGCTGAGTTCAATCCGCGTTTTACAGTGTCGGTAAGGCATATCAGTTTGCCTTCTCGCAATGTCAAAATTTTGTTGACATTGTTTTGCCTTTTGTTAGGTTTTATTACTTCCAACACCCACCATGTCATGTCAGTTTCTTTATGCCCAAGTCGCAGGAAATGTTCCACTAGGGGAGCAGTTTCCTTTTTGCAGCGAATGCGCGACTGATGTTGTAAGATGCGCTTCTTTATAGGTTGGATTGTTTTTCCCAGATAATGTAACAAACAAGGGCATTGAATGCAGTAGACCACATTGGTGGTGTTACAATTTGAGAAACTTTTATTTGTAAACTGGATGTTATTGATTGTGCAATTTTTGACTGTCATAGTAGTGGCACAAGCAGCACAGTTATTGCATTTGAAGTGGCCCACTACAGGACTGAGTTGCCTCATGTTGTCTACAATGTTATCTACAGAGGGATTGTCATATGCATGAATCAGCCTATCTTGTAGATTAGTGCCTCTTTTAAAGGCAAATAGTGGTTTCTGTGTGAATTCAGGGAAGGAATGGAGTAGATTCCATTGTTTTGACATGATTTTTTTAATCGCATTTGAATGCGTGCCAAAGGTGGTGACATCATCACCCTTGAGAATGCAACATTACTGGAGATAGAAAATCTCTTTAAAACTCCACGTAAATATAACTCCAACTTACCCAAAGAACAACAAACAGCCCTACAAAATCTTCAGAGGCTACCAGATGCACTACTCAAGCCGGCTGATAAGGGTGGTGGTATAGTTTTATGGCAGAAATCGAAATATGACGATGAAATGCTTAAACAACTTTCCGTCTCTGCCCACTACAAAAAACTTACTTGCGACATTGTTGGATGCTCTACAGGCTGTCGTAATTACTATAATGCCAATAGAGTTAAGAAACTCGTGCATCTAATGTGCACATTTCTTTGTACCTTCTGATAGGCGCTGCAGGATTGTTGACTGCTTACAGGCTCGTTCAATGCGCAAATTGATTGCAACGATTCCTGACTATTTTAGAGAATTGATAAAACTCAGTCTGATATACATTAGGTAAGATCTATTTCGAAGCATAATTGGGCATTTTCTGTAAGAACTTACCATATCCTGAATACAGTTTTCATTAACCCTTTTTCAGACAATATCTGCTGTATGTAAATACATAAACCCTATGCGAGTGAAATTCAGACTCCACATCTAGCTTGGATGAGCGTTCTCCGCATTTGATGGGTATGTCTCTTAACATCTAATTAGGTTTTTCCTTTGTGATTATTAATATAGAGACCTAAAACATAAATTCTTAATTTTCAGTCAGGTCACTAGGATACTGTGATCCTCCTACGATTTCTTTGCAGATGACGAAAACCCGCAAACAGGTATTTACAAGTTATAAATCCTTAGACCAATATAGGCATATTTGCACTGATTCGAAAAGGGTTTCATATAACATCCGTTATACAATTTCTTTAAATTGAACGATCCATTATTAATGCTTGGAATGTAAAATAGCAACTATGAAGTCATTTTATCATTAATCTATGCACCAATTGATTGATATGGACACAGTGACCCTGATATATTAGAGGTTTCTTAACCCAATAGCGGAATGGTCTGTTTGAACAAAAAATGGTTCTAGAACTCTCTTAGTTTAACTATAAGAGAAAATATGAGAAACAAATGTGTACTGTGGATATAGTGACAGAAACCAATGCTTTTCGTTTTTAAATTTATGAATTACATTTCCATATTGTCTTTAGAAGTATGAACTCTATGTTCACATTTTTGTTGTAAATATTATGTCTTTTGTCAATACAGTTTAGCGTTTTTCTGTTTTGTCACCAGGGTGTATCGATTATAACCAGTGCAATATTGTAACTGTAAATATCTTTTGACTTGCAGATTACAATATTTCTATACAGATTTGAACTGATAACAGTCCTGAGGATGGTTTCAACAAATAACTGCTAAGAAACCGAAACGTCGACAATACGCCTCATCCCTTCTTTGTTTTACTCAATGTGTTCTGGGATAGGTGTTTTTTATGTTCTGTTGAGTCACTTAGTAATTTATTTTTATGTGTACCTACAGTCCTAAAATCTTATTTGTTTAATCATCTGTATATGAAGCTGATTTTCCTTAAAGAATTATTTGATAAAAGCACTTTTTTCGTATACACCTTGTGTCTTTGTTTATATGTTATATGTTGACAACACGATTTGATCAGTTGTGATTAATTCACTATAAGGACGATAAATTAGTTCTTCTCATATTAATTTTAACTAACAAACACAGATTGAATAAAGTCCCTTGAAGGCACTTTTACCCTTCTACATTTACTTACCCAAGCCCTCAAGGGTATTCCGGGTTGCTCACTTCCTTGATAATTACTCGTGCACAGACGATTGTCTGGTGTGAGCCGCTTTAACCAGTGGTTTTTTTGTATATTTTCTCTATATTGTTTCTTAGAAATACCATCAATCAATGTCTGAGGCTGAAACCTTAGCCTATACTGATGAGTATATATTAAAGATTGCGTCTGGTCCCTCCCTCTTAGGGAACAAAGGTCCAGTCACTACCTCACCTTATGAGTCAGATCTAAACCAATTAGAGAGACTTAAAAAGAAATTGGTACGCACGGAACTTCATTCAAAATTCCTAACTGATTGTCTTAATGCCAATATCATACCGGCAGGTCTACAGATTCGTAATGTTCCAATAATCTTTGTTGATGACGAAGAATTTAAGATAGGTTTTAGCTTCTCTGCCAACCGATGCTCACGCACCTGGATGGTGTTAAGCATTGAAACTGCCCTTCGCCAAATCCAAAAACTGACTAAAGAAATAGAGGCTTTAGAGAAAAAGATCTCTGGTGATAGTACCATCACCAATAGTAAACTCTTATTGGACAAAGTTCAACAGACCATCAAAGAGTTTGAGGAATTCAATTCTCATAAAAAAACTGAAAAACTCCAGAACGATATAAAAAGATACAATAAAGAGAATACCTATCCGTATCTAAGAAAGGACTTTTATACTTCACAAGGTCCTACCAACCAGTCCTCCAAAAGAGTTACATTCTCTGAAAGTGGATCAGAATCTGGGGGTGACAGATCATTTAACTCCAACTATCGTCACAACGACCAAGAACCCTCAACATCCCACCAATCCCCTTTTTTAGGACAGGGCCAACGAGGCTCCAGGCCTCCAGGGAGACATCAACCACCGAAACGGGGATGGTACCGGAAACAATACACCCCAGGCTTTCGCCAAACCCGGAACCGGTACTACGAATGGTAAATCAAAACCTTACAATTCCCATCTTCAATTTATCAACTTACAAACTTTCTGAACAAGAAATGACAGTTCTCTCTAATGGTCTCAGTTTCGTGCCAACCTACAAAAACGACCTCTTCCAAACAAAATTGGAACTGTACCGTTTCTTTCGAACAGTCAGATTGAAAAACTTCTTCGCAAATAACATATCTGATCCAAAGCTGGGCTACACAGGACTCAGAAATCCCTCTACCTTTTACCCACCCAATGCCATGGTGAATAAAGACATCATCACCTTTGAGAATGCAACATTACTGGAGATAGAAAATCTCTTTAAAACTCCACGTAAATATAACTCCAACTTACCCAAAGAACAACAAACAGCCCTACAAAATCTTCAGAGGCTACCAGATGCACTACTCAAGCCGGCTGATAAGGGTGGTGGTATAGTTTTATGGCAGAAATCGAAATATGACGATGAAATGCTTAAATAACTTTCCGTCTCTGCCCACTACAAAAAACTTACTTGCGACCCGACCAAAAGACTTACTACAGAAATTATAAATCTAAGTCAAAAAGGCTTAAAGGGAGGATGGCTCAATGAGAAGGAGGCTTCATTCCTGGTTAATAAAACACCCACTATACCAGTGATCTATATGCTCCCGAAGGTGCATAAGGACCTAAACAATCCTCCGGGACGCCCAATTGTTTCGGGGTGCAGTTCAGTCCTCAAACCCTTGGCGCAATACGCAAATTTTTTTGTAAGGCCATTTGCTGTTGAACGCTCTACATACATCAGAGATACAACAGCAGTAATAAATCAAGTCGAGAAATTCCACTTTGATTCAACAACCAGTATACTTGCTTCTATGGACATAGAAAGCCTGTATACTAATATACCACAGACTGAAGTCCTAGATTTACTTTACAAACTGTTGGAATCCAGACCGAGACCACACTCTGTTCCTACCGAATTCATCATAGAGTGTACAAGACTACCTCTGTGTGAGAATTTTTTTCTATACCAAAACACGTTTTACCAGCAGCAGAAAGGGGTAGCCATGGGTGCAGTTTTTGCCCCAGATATTGCGAACATCTATGTTGCCCAATTTGAGGATGATTACATCTGGCATCCCTCCAACCCTTTCTCATCAAGAATTCTTAAATGGCTACGTTACATTGATGACGTGTTTTTAATCTGGGAAGGTACTGTTGACCAATTGAAAGAATTTCACGCCTGGCTAAACACCAGAAATACTAATCTTCAATTCACTCTTGAATATAACAATGCTGAGATGCCATTTCTGGACATTACAATCAAGGTGGATATGAACAAACAACTTTTCACCACCTTATTCACTAAAAAAACTGCCAGAAATACGCTACTTAAATATACTAGCCATCATCCGCAAGCGTTGAAAGATGGTCTACCCTTTGGACAGTTTATTCGCCTTAGGCGAAACTGTACATATAAAGATGATTATTTCCAGGAAGCAAAAAAGTTAAAGGACAAATTATTCTCCTGCGGTTACCCAGGAAAACTATTGAGGAAATCAATGAAAAGGGCCTGGTATCAAGATCGTGAGGCTTTACTGACAGTGAAGGAACAGACAAATGAAACCAATATAGTCTGTGTCACCACCTTTGGCAAGCATTCAAATGCGATTAAAAAAATCGTGTCAAAACAATGGAATCTACTCCATTTCTTCCCTGAATTCACACAGAAACCACTATTTGCCTTTAAAAGAGGCACTAATCTACAAGATAGGCTGATTCATGCATATGACAATCCCTCTGTAGATAACATTGTAGACAACATGAGGCAACTCAGTCCTGTAGTGGGCCACTTCAAATGCAATAACTGTGCTGCTTGTGCCACTACTATGACAGTCAAAAATTGCACAATCAATAACATCCAGTTTACAAATAAAAGTTTCTCAAATTGTAACACCACCAATGTGGTCTACTGCATTCAATGCCCTTGTTTGTTACATTATCTGGGAAAAACAATCCAACCTATAAAGAAGCGCATCTTACAACATCAGTCGCGCATTCGCTGCAAAAAGGAAACTGCTCCCCTAGTGGAACATTTCCTGCGACTTGGGCATAAAGAAACTGACATGACATGGTGGGTGTTGGAAGTAATAAAACCTAACAAAAGGCAAAACAATGTCAACAAAATATTGACATTGCGAGAAGGCAAACTGATATGCCTTACCGACACTGTAAAACGCGGATTGAACTCAGCCACAGAATGGCATGCCATGGCATGCCTTACATGAATCATTCAATAATCCATGCTGTCTTTGATTCAGTTATGAATAAGCAAGGTCCTTGATTCTCACTGAGATCCACATGATGTGACTTGCCTCTGTAGAATACATATCGAACACTGAAATAACAACTGTATGCACAGATATGTCTCTGCAGTAATAGAATTTACAAATGCCACAAATGTTACTTTTTTTGTAAAAAAACTGTATTGATCTCATAAATTGCAAGCACGGATGTTCTATGAGTAAATCCATGTTATTCTACTCCAATGCGACACACAAATGATTAGTCCAACATGGCGGACAAACTTAGTCCCATTTCGATATCCAAACACTCTTTTTAAGTGCTAGCGAGACCGATAATAACTCGTGGCTTCACTTTGATGATACGCGTTCTTGATCCCACCTCGCCGCATATCTAGGTAAGAATCACACGAACGCCTAGTTTAAACCGAATGGGCTCATAACTATGCTGCACTCTTTATAGAGGTAGGGAATAGTCGAAATCTGTCCCCTTCGGTAATTTATATTCATCCGTAGTCATGCTGCCCGGTTATATTCAAGTTCTGTGCAATACATTGCCTCCCATTTTAACAGCGGTTAACTGCAACAATACAACGTTAGTAGCGTGTGCCTTCATTTTTAACAGCATTTCATTGCAGTAAATGAACACAACGTCAGCAACGTGTACACACATTCTATTCGCCACGTATCCATTACTAGGCTGCCGCTTTTAAATACTGCTTGAGCAGCACAAATGACAGTGACTCCCTCAAAGATTATGCATGTACTTATATATATTATCTAACATTGTTGGATGCTCTACAGGCTGTCGTAATTACTATAATGCCAATAGAGTTAAGAAACTCCTCCATCTAATGTGCACATTTCTTTGTACCTTCTGATAGGCGCTGCAGGATTGTTGACTGCTTACAGGCTCGTTCAATGCGCAAATTGATTGCAACGATTCCTGACTATTTTAGAGAATTGATAAAACTCCGTCTGATATACATTAGGTAAGATCTATTTCGAAGCATAATTGGGCATTTTCTGTAAGAACTTACCATATCCTGAATACAGTTTTCATTAACCCTTTTTCAGACAATATCTGCTGTATGTAAATACATAAACCCTATGCGAGTGAAATTCAGACTCCACATCCAGCTTGGATGAGCGTTCTCCGCATTTGATGGGTATGTCTCTTAACATCTAATTAGGTTTTTCCTTTGTGATTATTAATATAGAGACCTAAAACATAAATTCTTAATTTTCAGTCAGGTCACTAGGATACTGTGATCCTCCTACGATTTCTTTGCGGATGACGAAAACCCGCAAACAGGTATTTACAAGTTATAAATCCTTAGACCAATATAGGCATATTTGCACTGATTCGAAAAGGGTTTCATATAACATCCGTTATACAATTTCTTTAAATTGAACGATCCATTATTAATGCTTGGAATGTAAAATAGCAACTATGAAGTCATTTTATCATTAATCTATGCACCAATTGATTGATATGGACACAGTGACCCTGATATATTAGAGGTTTCTTAACCCAATAGCGGAATGGTCTGTTTGAACAAAAAATGGTTCTAGAACTCTCTTAGTTTAACTATAAGAGAAAATATGAGAAACAAATGTGTACTGTGGATATAGTGACAGAAACCAATGCTTTTCGTTTTTAAATTTATGAATTACATTTCCATATTGTCTTTAGAAGTATGAACTCTATGTTCACATTTTTGTTGTAAATATTATGTCTTTTGTCAATACAGTTTAGCGTTTTTCTGTTTTGTCACCAGGGTGTATCGATTATAACCAGTGCAATATTGTAACTGTAAATATCTTTTGACTTGCAGATTACAATATTTCTATACAGATTTGAACTGATAACAGTCCTGAGGATGGTTTCAACAAATACCTGCTAAGAAACCGAAACGTCGACAATACGCCTCATCCCTTCTTTGTTTTACTCAATGTGTTCTGGGATAGGTGTTTTTTAGGTTCTGTTGAGTCACTTAGTAATTTATTTTTATGTGTACCTACAGTCCTAAAATCTTATTTGTTTAATCATCTGTATATGAAGCTGATTTTCCTTAATGAATTATTTGATAAAAGCACTTTTTTCGTATACACCTTGTGTCTTTGTTTATATGTTATATGTTGACAACACGATTTGATCAGTTGTGATTAATTCACTATAAGGACGATAAATTAGTTCTTCTCATATTAATTTTAACTAGCAAACACAGATTGAATAAAGTCCCTTGAAGGCACTTTTACCCTTCTACGTATATTCAACTAGACAGTTCACATCCAATCAGCATGCAGCTTGTACTCGGGAAGGTATGCATAGTGTACGCGTACTGTACAGAGTACAGTATAGAGTATGGTAACAGCGGCCCTCATCCTCCTAGACCTCTCCACAGCATTCAACACTGTCTGCCACCGCACCCTAGTGCAGCGCCTCAGCAACGTCGGAATCCAAGAGAAGGCTCTGGAGTGGATCATCTCCTTCCTCGCTGGAAGGACACAGAGAGTCTGCCTACCCCCATTCAGATCAGAAGCCACTGAAGTCATCTGCGGCGTACCACAAGGATCATCGCTCAGCCCCACCCTCTTCAACGTCTACATGAGCCCCCTTGCGGCCATCGCACGCCAACACAACCTCAACATCATCTCCTACGCCGACGACACACAGCTGATCCTCTCCCTCACCAACGACCCCTCCACCGACAGAACCAACCTTCATGAAGGGATGAAAGACGTGGCCGAATGGATGACGACCAGCCGCCTGAAACTGAACTCAGACAAGTCGGAAGTTCTCATCCTGGACTCGTCGCCCTCCGCCTGGGACGACTCATGGTGGCCACCCGCCCTGGCCTCCGCACCCAAACCAACAGACCACGCACGCAACCTGGGCTTCATCCTGGACTCCTCCCTCTCCATGACCAGACAAGTCAACGCCGTCTCCTCGTCCTGCTTCAATATCCTGCGCATGCTACGTAAGATCTTCCGGTGGATCCCCACCGAGACCAGGAAGACGGTCACCCAGGCCCTCGTCACCAGCTGACTACGGCAACACCCTCTAAGCCGGAACAACCACCAAGCTCTAGAAGAGACTCCAGCGAATCCAGAACGCCTCAGCCAGACTCATCCTTGACATCCCCCGACACAGCCACATCACCGGACATCTGAGAGACCTGCACTGGCTCCTGGTCAACAAGAGAATCACCTTCCGTCTCCTCACCCACGCACACAAAGCCCTACACAGACAAGGCCTGAGATACCTCAACAGCCGCATCAACTTCTACACTCCCACACGCCATCTCTGATCAACCAGCCACGCCCTCGCCGCCGTCCCCTGCATCCGCAGAGCCACAACAGGAGGAAGGTCCTTCTCCTATCTGGCCGCCAAGACCTGGAACTCCCTCCCGACCCACCTCCGCCTGACCCAAGACCACCTCGCCTTCAGGAAGCAGCTCAAGACCTGGCTGTTCGAGCAGTAGCGGACCCCCCCCCCAAGCGCCTTGAGACCCTCCGGCTGAGTAGTGCGCTATATAAATGTTTTGATTGACTATTGATTGATTGTAAGCTTCTATAGATATACTTATGATTTTACTTATGAAAATTTGAACTTTTCCAAACAAAAAACTTTGGACCTGTAAAAAAAAAGAAAAAAAAATCACTTTTGGGGGCATTAGTGGTGCTCCTGCCTCCTTACAATCAGGTCCACTGACTGTTCCCCATAGCATAGTAGTTCATTGCAATGTTTGCACAGGAACTTTATTTCTGCAAACTGGGGAACAATTACATGCGAAGGAGTGCTTCCAGATGGTGATGCAGATGGTGATGCAGTGGAGGTGCTCACCACTGCAGGTGGTAGAACATCCTGTCGGCTGCCTGTTGCCTCTCTCGCGTAGTTGTTGGGATGTACGTTTTTTACATGCCTGTCCATGCTTGCAGTTCCAAATGAATACTTTTTAGTTGGATCACCGCAAGACAGTGTCACTTGGCATATATTGCAAGTGACCTTTGGATCATTCACTTTCTTCTCCCCTTCTGGAAAAGTAAAACATTTCCAGACGAAAGCCCTCTTCTTCTGAGGAGGAGGAGGCTCAGGTAGATAAGTATTCTCATCAGAAGAGTGGTCTGATGGTGATGGAGATGGAGACCGAGCCGCCATAATAATGAAGTACAGTTGTACAGAATTTCACCTTGATAGAAAAGATCCTGCTTGTCTGAAAGTCCAAGTAGAATGAACAAAATGGGAGGAGTCTTTCAACAATTGGAGTTGGATGTATTATGAACCAATGAAATCTCTTCTTTTAATGTCACATGACTGTACGTACTCTTACGGTGTGCTTACGGAGCTCTTACGTTCTGCTTACGATGCTCTTATGGTGCATGTACACTGGTTGTACGATTGCGATATTCGTAATTTAAAAAGTAATATACAGTTCTTAAAAGTTAAAAAAAACATTTTCTTAATTATCCCAGATAATGTCTACCTTTAAAATTTACAATAAATACATAGATATATTGTTTTTAACATTATAAAACTTTCAGAGGTGCACGTACGGGGGGTTGTACATACGTAGATGGCGTCAGACGGAAGCGTGGATGTGCCACGTAACGTCAAAACATACTTGTGACGTGTGCGTGCACGCTGAGTACAATTTACCGTACAAATGTCGGTGCGTTCACCGTACGCGTACGGTGCGACTATTTTTTTTTAAAAAGGAATAATATAAAATGTAATTTTTATATTTGTAAAAAAAATAATAATAATAAAAAAAAAATATAGTTTTTTTTATTTTACATTATAATATGAAATATAAATAAAACAAAATAATATGTAAATATTTATTATAAAAATGTGGAATTTTAATTAAAACAGAAACAAATTAATAATGAATACATTTAAGAATTATCATTTACAAAACCTTTCAAATTCACTGAAAAAACCATAGGTTTCACACACGTTATAGTTAAAAATTAGCATTTAAAAAACCTTACAAATTCACTGAAAAAACCATAGGTTTCAGGGGAATTAGCTGAATTAACTATAATGGGGGAATTTCAATGGTCTTGTATGAGTGAAATGTCCATCTAACCTATGTTTTTTTCATTGAATTTCGATGGTTGTTTAAATTCTAATTTTTAACTATAACGCCCCTGAAACCTATGTTTTTTTGAGTGAATTTGTAAGGTTTTTTAAATGCTAATTTTTAACTATAACGTGTGTGAAACCTATGTTTTTTTCAGTGAATATATATATATTGCTGACACATGCAGAACTTGTCCAATTAGGCCGGAGAAAGAGAATTGAAGTCATAAAGATTTGTAGTGACAGAGCATGTCTGTTTGCCCTATTTGAAGGAGCCGGATGATGCAGTGACACGATGTGTCTGTCAATGCATTCGATGAACAGCCATGCAGTGGAATGTTTATTCAGGGTACTGTGAGAACATGATGGTGCATGGAGTGTTGAGCCAAGATGTTTTGAGAATGTGGTGGTGCATGGAATGTTTAGCCAGGATGCTGTGAGAATGTGATGAACCATGGAATATTGGTTTGAGTGTGCAGGGAGAATCTTGAAGGTCGATTACAGATAGGGGAGAAAAAAGGAGGACTAACAGGACCTACCAGGCTGTCACTTGATCCTAAAAGCCTTAAATGGAGCACAAAACTTTCCTACTATCTGAGTGGCTACAGAAGATTATTTTATAATGACTGTGTCATCCAATTGCAATAAAGAAAGTTGTGTCAGGGAAGCAAAAGTTAACTGTTACTAATTGTATGCATCAATTACTCACGGATGTATGACGGTACCACCCGTACTTTTACAATGCGTACCGTTACCACGCTACTTTTACCACGCAAGTCGTTACAACGACTTGCGTGGAGGGGGGCTGGATAGTAAATTATTTAATTTACTATTCCAACTCTAGTCCCCGTGGACTCTAGGGAAAGGAGTTGGATAGTAAATTAAAGTATTTACTATCCTGGAGCGCCCCCCAGCGCATTTCGTTGTAACGACCTGCGTGGTAAAAGTAACGTGGTAACGGTACCGCGTTGTAAAAAATGTGTGGTAACCGTTGTATACCATTACTCACTAAAAATGCGTATTCTTTTTTTTTTTCAACATCAAATGTTTAGCTTAGTAGAACACTTGATGTCTTCAGGCAGTAATCATAAATCTTGAAGTATACTTGGAGGTTCAAGGGTTGTGATGCTGCCTTGCCCCTCGCGGTTCCCGCAGTACTGCATTTATGTGTCAGAAGACATTTCTCTTTCTTTGCCAGCTTTTAAAATACAAACAGTAGTAACATCTGTTACATTGTATGATTTTTTGAGATGCCAAGGACAAATGTGAAGGTCCACAATACTATAACCGGCTTCTATGACAGCACTCCTCACAAACTCCTCGTCGAGGCACAAATGGGGACACTTGACATTGCCAGTCATAAAGTACGTGCATCCCAGGGTGATGGTCATTATCAGCTGCCCCCCAATTTTCAACAGCAAGGAGATATTTTTCAGGGCACCGCAGAAGGCCTTCTTGTCTATCACAAAGAGCTCCATGCAGTGTTTGAGCATCAGACAGTCAGCCGGGGGCAGGCTTACGGGTGATAACGGAGTTCTGCTCAAGACATCACACTTGAGAACTTGCTTGGCTTTTCTGCGGACTATGTTTAGTCTTTCATCACTAAAAATGAAGACATATAAAAAGAACAACAGGATTTGGTATGAGAGTTAAAAGAAAACCTTGTTGCTATTCTTTATATGTAACAGTGACTGCTAACAGCTACATTGCATCCAATACATCTGTGGAACAAGCTGTTGTACATAAACTACAGGTGGCAGTATTGCTTTCATCTACCGGAACAACCTGAATCGTTCACCCTCACTGGATCTTTCCTCATGTGCATGTGCATATCTTTGCTTAGATATCACGAGTAATAACATACCACTTTGTTCATTGCACACTTTTTACCACCCACCTGGCGATAACCTCACCTTCATCAAACACATTTGGATCATAGAAATATCCAAATAGTTCTCAGAGATTTCAACCTCCATTGGAACGACCCTAAAGACTCAGCAGTTAATAGCCTCAAAACACTCCTGTCGAACCTTGACCTTACCCAAATCTCCAATAGCCCCACACATGTCAAAGGCTCAACCCTCGACTTGGTGATTGCCAACCCAGAGGCCATTCAGCTTAATGCAATTCTCCCCTGTGATTGGTATGATCATCACTCCTTCACCTTCTCCATCAAGGTACTAGTTAAACTATGGTCAGCACAACCACCAAGACCCAAAGTATGGAAAAGAATCCTAAAAAGCCCCCTCACAGATCTATCCTCATCTGCCAATGTCAGCCTCCTGTTTCCCCCGGAAGACCTAACGGAGGTTCAAGCTTTGACACAGTACTACTTTACCTCCATGACCTCGATCCTAGATACTACTGCACCTCTACAACTGAAGAGGCTCTCTACAAAAGACTTTAAACCTTGGTATGGCGGTAGACTCAACCAGGAGAGGTGAGACTTAGGATTGGGTGAACGGAGATGGAGGTCATCACATCCATTGACCACCTTAAACTACTCAGATCCTCCAAAAACACGTACTTTTGAAAGATCAGACACTCAAAAGCAAACTTTTTCAAGAATCAGCTGGATCAAGACAAAAACCGACCCAAGAAGCTTTTTGAACTAGGTAAAACTCAATCTCATGGCGTAGCTCACCCTCCCCAATATGGTCAATGCTCCCCTCCCAGCTGCAAATAATTTTCTTCCTTCTTCACGAGAAAGACGGAACTCCTTAAAACAGATCTACTTAAGGCCTCATTAACTCAGATCGACACGCAGAATATCACCCCAATAACCTCAAGCACCTGCACAACCAGGCTCGCCCTCAGAAACAACGCCTCCTGGGCCTCCTTTACAAACTACAGTGAAGAAACAATCCTAAAAGCGCTAACGTCCTTGAACCACTCTAACCATTTATCTGACCCCCCTCCCTGCTAACTACCTCGAAGATCTCATACCAATGCTAGTGCCACTTTGGACAAAGATCACCAATACCTCCTTATTTCAAGGGGTTATTTAGGATATTCTCAAATCGGGACAAGTTTCCCCATCCTGAAAAAAACGACGACAGACCCTTCAGACCTGAATACCTACAGACCAATTTCCAACATCCCAACTCTCGCAAAACGCCTTGAAAAAAATGCTCTCAGCCAGCTAGACAAACACATCACCAACTTCCACCTGCTCAATAAATTTCAAACTGGCTTCCATGCAGGGCATAATACGGAGTCAGCCATGATGAACATAGTAGATGACGCTTTAAAAATACTAGATCAGAACAAAGCCTGCCCACTTATCCTACTTGACTTATCGTCAGCTTTCGATACCTTTAAAGATGAAAATCTTCTTGACCTCCTCCAACACAGAATGTGTTTATCAGGATCAGTTCTAAACTGGTTTACCTCTTTCCTCCGTAATAGATCCCAAAGGTTCAAGGACCGTCCCAGTCACGTTAGGAGTCTAGCAGGGCTCCTCCCTTTCACCTACACTGTTCAACTTATTCATGGAACCTCTTACGGAAATCCTCAATTCATCTACTATCCACTTTCACATATACACTGATGACACACAACTTTATTCAAAGATAAACTCACCGGGCGACATCAAGGCTCTTAACTCAACTCTACAAAAAACTCTGTCTTGGTTGACTGATAACCACTTCAAAACTGAATTCCTACTAATCACCCCCCTAACCAAACAGACATCATTCAAGAATGGCATAAACAACTTTCAGCACTCAACTGCCAAACTCTTTTAATCGACTCAGAAAAATCACTGGGAGTAAATCTGGACAGCAACCTAAACATGCAAAAACATATCAGTGCTGTAGCAAAAGGAGCAACCTTTCAGATGCACACCCTGAGAAAACTAAAAGCCTTCCTCCCAGCAAATGACTTAAAACTGGCAGTCCAAGCACTAGTACTATGCAGACTAGATTATGGTAGTGCAACACTTAGTGGACTCTCTAGATCGTCAACTGCCCCACTTAGAGCATCACTTAACTCAGCGGCCAGCCTCTGCACAGGTTCCAAAAGACATTGCCACATCTACCCCAACTTCAAAACCCTCAACTGGCTACCCTTCAAAGCAAGAATCCAAATAAAAATCGCCTCGTGACACACAAAGCTCTACACCACAACACCCGAGTTACCAGGCCCAGAAGCTCAAGCTCTCGTGTGGGCGCAGATCCTCTAGGAGCATCAAAAACCTTCTTCTGAAGCCTCAAAGATTTGCTAAGAAGAAAACATATAATCGAACCTTCGCTGGAATTGTTCCAAGGATTTGGAATGCACTACCCCGAGAAACCAGACGCAACCCATCACCTGCATCCTTCAAAAAAGAAGTAAAATCCGTACTCATGACAAAATTCATGTGAACAATATTTCGGATTCCTGGAACAATCCAGTTGTAACATATGTCTTTATCTCGAAATGCTATGTTTCTTTTGTACTATGCTTCGTTTGTCTAACTACCTCACTTTTGAAGCGCTCTGATACCCGTAAGGGTCTTGTTCGCGCTATACAAAACCTATAAAATAAAATAAATTAAAATAAACAACAGTTGATTCTACCCTCAGTAGCTATTTATTCAACACATTAATGTCAGATTTGTTATTTTGAGTAGATTTCATCGTGTTGATTATGTTAAGATAGCCTCATGGCTTTTTGATTTGGCTTTAATGTGGCATTGACATTAAAGCTTTATAGATGTTGCGACAAGGCTCCTTAACCTCATAGATTAAACTATAGGTTTTGATGGTGGTGGTGTAGAACCTGGAAACCTTCTCAGGGGCCCCACTGATACACATTGGTCCTTTTAAACCAACAAAGATTAAATTGGCACAGAAGCTGTAATATAAAATACATATTTATTAAACCTCAGATGAGGGAGACTACATCACACACAGAAGCCTTAGCAACTGAATGAGGCAGTCTAAGAAGTAAAGAAAACTGGGGCCTTAGATATGCTTAGGGTAGAGCTTTGGTGGGTCTGCCACGTTTTTGCTCAGCTTCCAGTACTATCCGAAAATAGCATTGGCTCCCCATTGACAGACGCATTCATTATAAGACACTTTGTATTTCTTTCAAAATTCTGAAATGCGCAAGCCCGGCCCTGCTGAGTAACCTGATCTCACACTATGTTCCTTCGTGCCCTCTTCGCTCACCAGAGCTATATCTAGAAACGGTGCCTAGAATCAGGCTTTCTAATATGGGCATTCAAGATCTGCGTGCTCAACAAAGTGGGAGGAGCTAACAGCTGCAAGGACAGCTGCAAGCTCAACTGAGCATGTGCGAAGGTGGAAGATGCTAAATATAGTTTGTTTCTAGGCAGATTACAAGAGCAGTCAACACTGAGGGAGGACAGAGCACATGGCGAGCACGTGGCAGCACATGGCTACCTAAAATGGCTGCCAAAATACAAAATGGCTTTCAGCTCATGCTAACAAATCCCTGCAATCTTTAACAGATGGTCTTTTTAGCATGAGCTAAAGACCTTCCTATGATCCAGTAGGAACTTAGAAAATATTTGCACATACATTTTCAAAAATGTATCAATATCCTAATTCATTGGTAGGTGGGTATTTTCCATTCTAAACATTTTATTAAGCGGGTGTATATGAAGACTAAGCAGGAATACAAAGAGAACAGAGCATTGGGTCATCATTAACATACAGATAGCATTATCACAAACAGAATTATCATTTTTTCTAGTCATAAGCAAATCCCAGAATCATCTAGTAAACATTTTCACGGCTCCTATGCACTTAAGTGACCATTCATTTTAATTTCAGAATAGCCAACAGCACATATCTAATAAAAACATTTTAGTAAACTTTTCCATTGTTCCCTTTATGAGGGATAGAACATCAATTATATTTGAAACCAGGAGGACCACTCAGGGCCATAAGAATTAGGACAAAGAGCAGCAAAGGGCTGCTCCTTCTCAACAACGGGACATCCAAAGGGGTACATTATTGGCAAAAAAGAAGAAGTCCTTGGTGAAATTGAAGCTGCTGTACAACCAACCAAAGGGGAGTCTTCTCCCTGTGTCCGTTTGAGCCTCACAGGCAGGCTCTTGTTGTTTCCTATGGTGGAGCTATACAACTCGCAACTCAGGAATCACAGTCCAGTTTCAAGGAAAAAGTCTCTCCTTTCAGGATAGGGCAGTCACCCACCAGGGCAAATACTCTCACCGATCCTGTCCAGTGTCTCAGGCAAGTCACCAGTTTTCTTCATTTCAATCTAACAGGCACCAGAGACACATCACCTGTACCCTAAACTCAAGTCCTTTCCTAACTACTGTATTGCTCTGCTTGGACACTGCTCATTCATTGGAGCCGCACATTTGTATCCAGTGTGCTCAGGTATCTCTTGACCAACAAACAAAGGAGAAAACTTACATTCACTTTGGGACCAGGATTCAGAGGCCTGATGTTAAGATCTCCGAAGCAACCCTTGTTTCAAAAGGGGTCACCTCAACCAAAGCCTCCTTGCCGTTCTGGTTGGCCTGTGAATCTCAGCTGGGCATCAGAAACTTGAACCACGATTTCTCCTTTCTGATTTGTGACCCCATATTTTGCTCAAGACAGTGGCACAGGTACAAACTTATCACAGGACTTTCGCCTTCACCGAGGTTCTAGTTGCCAGCAATGCCTGTGCTGGTTACCGTCACTTTGGCTTCAAGCTGGACTGGTTGATGCTGACTCCCCAAGCTGAATCTGATGTCCGGGCCCCTCTAGTAGTGGTTGTAAAGCAGAATATATCTATTTGTGTACAGAACAAAAGGTCTTTAGACAAGGCAACGAAACAGTCTATCAACAGAGAGGATAATCTAAAAATACTTCCTAGTCTTGGGACGCCTCATATATTAGCAAGGCACCCAAGAACCACTTTCATCTATCTATGGGAGAGTAAAAAAACAACAGCCTGGACCTATTGGCAAGTATAAAAGGAACTCTTTGGTGAACTGACAAGATTAATACATCATCCAATCCCAAGTAGCCAAGGAAGTCTGTATTATTTTACTAAACTCAGAGGAAAAGAGAAAAACAACCCTGCCATACCCTAAATCCTTACATTGGTGTATTCCTGTGTACTAATTTGAAAATCCTAACAAAATAAAATTCGACTTTGATATTTGGGGTACTTAAACATGAATATCCTATAATCTTTTTGCATAATATTCATCCTCAGAATGTTCTCTACATAGCTCAGAGATGGAACATCAGAAATATCTCATGTTTACCCTCATAAAAATTAGTGAAATTTCACATGCAAATTAAGCATGGGCGAAATTTGTGAATTCGCGATCTGCGAATTCATGCGAAAGCGAACTCGCAATTCGCAAAATTCGAGAATTCGTGCAAATTTGCTGTTTTTGCCAGTTCATGACGGTTTTTTACAAGTTTGGGAATGCAAACTTACTTGTGTGGTCGCAACGGTCGCGACCATGTTGTTTCTACGTGTCCGGCCTGTTTGCGACCCTGTGGTTCATCGCTGCCACCCTCCGGTTCATCACTGCCACCTTCTGGTTCACCAATGTCACCCTCTGGTTTGCCACTGCCACCCTCTGGATCATCACTGCCACCCTCTGGTTCACCACTGCCACCCTCTGGTTCATCACTGCTATCCTCTGGTTCATCACCTTGTGGTTCACCACTGCCACCCTCTGGTTCATCACGGTCACCCTCTGGTTCATTACTGCCACCCTCTGGTTTGCCACTGCCACCCTCTGGATCATCACTGCCACCCTCTGGTTCATCACTGCCACCCTCTGGTTCACCAGTGCCACCCTCTGGTTCATCACTGCCACCCTCTGGTTCAAGGCTGCCACCCTCTGGTTCATCACTGCTATCCTCTTGTTCATCACCTTGTGGTTCACCACTGCCACCCTCTGGTTCATCACTGCTACCCTCTGGTTCATTACTGCCACCCTCTGGTTCGCCACTGCCAACCTCTGGATCATCACTGCCACCCTCAGCTTCATCACTGCCACCCTCTGGTTTGCCACTGCCACCCTCTGGATCATCACTGCCACCCTCTGGTTCACCAGTGCCACCCTCTGGTTCATCCCTGCCATCCCCTGGTTGATCACTGCCACCCTCTGGATCATCACTGCCACCCTCTGGTTCACCAGTGCCACCCTCTGGTTCATCACTGCCACCCTCTGGTTTGCCACTGCCACCCTCTAGATCATCATTGCCACCCTCTGGTTCACCAGTGCCACCCTCTGGTTCATCACTGCCACCCTCTGGTTGATCACTGCCACCCTCTGGTTCAAGGCTGCCACCCTCTGGTTCATCACTGCTATCCTCTGGTTCATCACCTTGTGGTTCACCACTGCCACCCTCTGGTTCATCACTGCCACCCTCTGGTTCATTACTGCCACCCTCTGGTTCGCCACTGCCACTCTCTGGATCATCACTGCCACCCTCTGGTTCATCACTGCCACACTCTGGTTGATCACTGCCACCTTCTGGTTCAAGGCTGCCACCCTTAGGTTGATCACTGCCATCCTCTGGCTCATCCATGCCACCCTCTGGTTCATCACTGCGACCCTCTGGTTCCGCACTGCCGCCCTCTGGTTCACAAGTGCCATCCTCTGGTTCATCACTGCCACCCTCTGGTTCATCACTGCCACCCTCTGGTTCGCCACTGATAACCTCTGGTTCATCACTGCCACCCTCTGGTTTGCCACTGCCACCCTCTGGATCATCACTGCCACCCTCTGGTTCACCAGTGCCACCCTCTGGTTCATCACTGCCACCCTCTGGTTGATCACTGCCACCGTCTGGTTCAAGGCTGCCACCCTCTGGTTCATCACTGCTATCCTCTGGTTCATCACCTTGTGGTTCACCACTGCCACCCTCTGGTTCATCACTGCCACCCTCTGGTTCATTACTGTCACCCTCTGGTTCGCCACTGCCACTCTCTGGATCATCACTGCCACCCTCTGGTTCATCACTGCCACCCTCTGGTTGAACACTGCCACCTTCTGGTTCACGGCTGCCACCCTCAGGTTGATCACTGCCATCCTCTGGTTCATCCAACCACCCTCTGGTTCATCACTGCCACCCTTCTGGTTCCGCACTGCCACCCTCTGGTTGAGGTTCCGTGACGATCGTAAGTGGTGTTTTCGACTCGCACGAATATGGTCGAGTCTGGTATCTACGAACCGCAAATAACGAGTTTAGTGGGTGTACGCGTTTTCGCTGTGCTAGCCTAAACCGTTCGTCTGTTTCGTGGGTTCTTCTATCTGTACCCACGGGTTCCATCTTAGATACGGCATCCATTTTGTCTCTTGCCCTCAAGTAGCCAGCGAACGGGCGTTGTCCGCTTTGCGACCCTGGGATTCCCTTAACTTTTGCGGAAGACACGGTTCCTTTGAAAGTGTCTTTATGATGAGGGAGATGGCACTGTAAGGCAGATGGCCCCGCTCGAGGCTCATCTTGCCATGCCGGGCTATTGTCTTAGTTGTGCATCTCATTAGGCACGTCCCTTTGATGCCTGCAGCTCGTGTTTCCCGATACCACCCCTTTTTACACCCTTTCCAATCTCCCCACTGTTTCTGCCTTCCTCTGCACCTGTTTCTGTTCCTTCTTCGATCTGTTTACTGCTGATTGGAATGTACTAATGGTGGGAAGATGGGTTTTTACAGTTGGGAACCACCGAATGTTTCTGTACTTATGTTCCGGGCCCTGAATACATGAAAGCGACCCCTTATGGTCTTTACAATGGGAACCAAGTTGTAAACCTTTGTGTACCATGTTAATCAATGAGAGAAACTTGTATAAAAGGAGCGACCCACAGTAGCAATTCGAATCAGGCTCCGCGAACCTACATGTGATGTACTTCTCGTGACTTCTGTGTTCCCTGCAGTAATAAACCTTGAATCTTTGACGCCGAAGGAAGTGTCCCGTGTCTCTGTCATTTGTACGCCGGAACAGGTTACCCACGAAGGTTTCAGGTGTTGTCCCCTGGCACCGCTGGGTCTTAGAAAAACCCAGTCCTTCAGTTGGCGCCCATCGTGGGGCTGCATCAGTGGTACCGGTCCAAGCCCGACGATCGTGAGGAACTTCGTGTGAAGGTGCACCCCGCTTCATCGATCCTGTTGTCGAAACAAGTGGCCCGACGACTTTTCCCGCGAAGATTCCCGCCTCCTGACGGCTGTGACGGACTGCTGCCCTGACTGTAGACCTGTTTTGGCGCCTGGCGTAGACCTTGGTATAGCAAGATGATTGACGGGCCTTCCTGGTGACGCCATCGATCTTTGAGTTAAGTATTTGTGGGTCGCTCCCATAGTCCTTAGTTGTGGGTGCTTAGTTGTTGCATGGTTCCATTGCATTTGTGGTTCTTAGTACTTGGTTCTTTGTTGTGATATTTGACGTCTGCAGTCGCCAAAAACCGAGGGTTTTTGCTCTTTGCAGGGACTTTGTAAATCCTGTAACCCTTGAAGTTTGTGAAACTCGGCTGGTGTGCAAGATGCCTGGCCGTAGTACTTTGTTCAGCTGTTTTAGAAAGTGTGGTGCGGATTCCCGACTGGAGGACTCGTGTCCGATACCTCCGGTTGGAACTCCAACTTACGAGTTATATAGCAAACATGGATTAGGTCCAATTACGTTCAATGAGTGCTGGGTTCGATATACTAAGAAGGATGGTGTAGTTAGTTGGCCACTTCATGGTAGTTTTGAGACCCCGATCTTAGAAAATCTTGAAGCTAAATTGTTCCAAAGGAAAGCAAGGCCGGCCATGTTTGATTCCTTTCGGTTGTGGTGCAAAGAAGCCAAACAGAGAGAAATCAAACAGGTAAAACGCAATAAGAGAGAAGGAATTGTTACAACGGTAAAGAACGCAGAGCAGTTCCAGCGAGATAAGGAGGAAAAGGAGAAGGAAGTTTTCGATAGATTGCAGCGTATGTCTATAGATAAATGTTATCCCGCTTTACCGACGGGTACGGATAAGAAAGAGGAATCAGTTGAGGACCCTTTACTGTCCTATCTTCTGAAGTAACCACCTCCGTACGCACAGGGTACCGCAGCTCCTGTGGTTCCCCCTGTACCTGCTCCTGTCCCTGTTCCCCAACCTGTTCCTCAACCTGTACCCGCTCTTCCGACTGTTCCTGCTCCCTTGCCTACTTCTGTTCCTACTGCTCCTCCGCTTCTACTTCCTCATACTCCTGCTGCTCCTGTTCTACTTACTCCCGCTGTTCCTTCTGTTTCTGACACTTCTCTTGTTAATCCCTTATGTTATTCTTCTCCGTCTGTTCGACGTCGTACTCCCTCTGTTGCTGCTAACTTCTTCAATTCACTTGGACCTATACTTGAGTCCGCTGGTTCGGACGGTCCTCAAAGACGTAGCCAGCTTCCCGGTAGTAGGGAACGTGACACATTGTATACTATGGCGCTGAATTGGATGAAATACCCCATTAGAAATCCTCCTCGTGTGGTGTTAGATACGTTCTGTCAATTCAATATGCCGACACAAAAGTTTTTTTCGAACAAATGTGTCAGTCATTACGTGATCTAATATCGGCTGATGCATCCGATGAGGTATTAGGTGCTTTGACTGATCTACAGCTTCAGTTTTCGAGCGGAATGTTAGTAGGCACCAATGTTCGACGTGCTGTCGAGCAGTTGCTGTCTTTTCGTCCCTCTATAATGCCTCGAGCATTGTTTGTAGAAGACATTGAGGGACCGCTAGGAGCACCTGGCCAGTATCCCATGCGTGAAGTTCCACCAGTGTGGATGCCAGGTAACCCTGGTGCTGCTCCACCGATCCTGCCACACTTTCAGAGAGTGTGGATACATCTTCCATGGAAGAGATCGGAAGTTTTGCAGGTGAAGCAATCTTTGCCTGACCCTCGCAAAAACCCTGCAGGGTACTATAAGGAATTATCGCAGCTTGTGGATGCTACGATAATGAACCTTGCCGATATTGACATGTTGTTCGGTAATGCCGTACCGCAACCGGTATGGGCAAAGATTTGTCAGGAAAATCATGTAGCAGAATTAGGGGGCGAATGGCCTGCCCTTATTGCGGCAGATACGCGACAAATTGGTGGGGCTAAACCTGAACAGCTCATTACCGATCTCCCTCAGAGAATCATTACCCTAATGAAAACGCTTATGCCAGCTATGAAGGTGAATTGGGACAAGTTGTCCGCTTGCAAACAGAAGAAGGACGAGAGTGTCTCTGATTTCTTTACGAGATTTGAAGAGGCATTCATTGATCATAGTGGTCAGGATATGGGTACCGAGGGAGGTCAGAGGTTGTTCGTGGACAAATTTGTCTCTAACTTGTTACCGGACTTAAGCAACAAATTGAGGAATTCTGAGAGTGCGTGGGCTGTTTCTACTTCTGCTCAAATATTGGCTACGGCACAGTATTATGAGAATAGGGAGAAAGAGGAGAATGATCGTGCTGATAAAAAAACAAAAGAGCTCAAAACTAAAGTGGTGTTGCAACAAGCGTATCCTCCGCGTTCGAATCAGAATCAATCGCAACAGTGTAATCGATCACAGTCGCAGTCGAATAGGTCGCAATCACGAAATGACTCCTCTTCGCAGAGATCTTCGTTGGGGTACAATCAGTGTGCCTATTGTAGGGGTGAGGGTCATTTGAAATTCGATTGCCCAGTTTTACGTGATCGAAATAGCGGTAGTTCATCTAGAGGAGGTCGTAGTGGTCCGCAGCAGGCATCACGTGGTAGTGGTCGTGGTGTTCAAACCGATCGTTCAGATAATTCGTCAGATTCAAACAATTGTTTCGATCAACGTGGATCATCGCAAGGAAGATCTGCACAGTACAACGTAGACGATTATTACGTCGATCAGGGCACTGACGACGGTAATTACTAGGACAGCCATAGACAAGGAGAGGGAGTAGTATCAGTTCCGGTTGATCAGAGAGGGCCTTACGTCGCAGTTGCCACCTCGGGCGTCGTTGAGCCTTTTCTGTTGGACACTGGTGCAGCGAAAAGTTCCATCATGCATTCGAAACTCCCTGGCGCACCTTTGTCTGGCTTAACAAATGTTTCCGTTGGATTCTCTGGCGCCCCTGTTAGCAATCCAGTTTCACGCCCTTTGCCTCTTACAATTGGGCCTCGTGAGCTGCAAGCTCCGCTGATTTTGACCACTGGTTGTGGTGAAAATCTCTTGGGCCTGGATTTGCTTAAACGTCTGTATGCGACTTTGTATTGTTCTCCTGCGGGAGTAAAGCTTACTTTGGGTGAGAGAGTTATCTCTCCAATGTACTTGTCTCTCGATAAGCTTCCACCGGAATTGAGTTCTCTTCCTGCATCTTTGTGGGCAACAGGTCCCAATGACGTGGGCCTGCTTGATATCTCCCCTTATGTTGTTCACTTGAAATCTAATGTGCGATTGCCACGTATTCCCCAGTATCGTATCTCCCTTGATGGTGAACGAGCATTGTTAGCGATCATCTATGACTTGATCGAGAAAGATGTCATTGAGGAGACTCGGGGAAACGTGTGCAACAGTCCTGTACTGCCCATTTTGAAACGAACTGATCCATCGAAGCCACCTGTTTATCGTTTTGTTATCGATTTACGGGAGGTGAATAAAATTGTGATTCCTCAGTTCCCTGTGGTGCCTGACATTACGGCTCTACTGACTCTGATTCCAGCTTCTGCATCTTGGTTTTCAGTGATCGATCTGAAGAATGCGTTCTTCAGCATTCCGATTGCTGAAGAGAGTACAGACCTTTTCGGTTTCTCTCTTGGTGGCCGCAGTTTTAGGTTTAAACGTGTTCCTCAGGGCTACTGTGAGAGTTCATCAATATACAGTCAAGCCTTGAAAGGTCAACTTGATGCATTTGTGTTGCCGGCTGGTGCAGCCTTGATCCAATACGTCGACAACCTATTGGTGGCTGCAGACACTCAGGACATTTTCAAAACTGCTACAGTGTCGTTGTTGCAACATCTCTGTGACTTACATCACAAGGTGTCACCTTCTAAATTACAATATTGCTGTCAAGAAGTAACCTATCTAGGTCACTTATTGTCAAAGGACGGAAGAAGGTTGACCCCAGAGAGAATTGCAGCGATTGCGCGAATGACTGTGCCAACGACTCAGAGAGATGTGCGTGCCTTTTTAGGTATCACGTCATACTGCAGGCAATGGATTCCAAATTTTTCATTGCTAGCGAAACCATTGGTGGCTCTGACGTGCAAGGATGTTCCAACTCCTTTGCCATGGACGGAAGAATGTCAGAAAAGTTTTTCTGAATTGCGTGACGCGTTGTGTTCGGCTCCTGTGTTAGGTACCCCTGACTACAGTAAGCCGTTCACATTATACGTTCACGAGAGGGAAGGTTGTGCGTTGAGTGTTTTGACGCAACCTTTTGGCGGTAAGCAGCGTCCATGTGCATATTTTTCCTCGACCTTGGACCCGGTAGCTAGAGCATTGCCGAGTTGTTTGAGAGCAACAGCGGCAGCTGCGGTGTCCATCCGACAATCTGCAGGATTGGTCATGGATAATGTGCTTACGGTGATGGTTCCGCACGCAGTTGACACTCTTTTGAATCGTACGAAAACCCAACACTTGACGAGTGCGAGGTTGTCTGGGTACGAGTTGGCGCTTTTGGCAAGTCACATTCAGATAAAACGTTGTAATGTCCTGAACCCAGCGACTTTGTTGCCAATTAGTATGGAATCAGATGAAGTAGCACCTCATGACTGCTACTTACGGACAGAAGAGGAAACAAAAGGTCGCGTGGACCTTAAAAACACTCCTTTGGAAGATCCCGATGGGACTTTGTATGTGGATGGTTCATGTTTTAAATTGCCGAATGGTGATGTGACGACTGCGTATGCTGTGGTAACTTTGAATACTGTTGTGGAAACTGCGAGATTGAATCAGAATTCTGTCCAGGCTGCAGAGCTAATTGCTTTGACTAGAGCGTGTGTGTTGTCGAAAGGGAAACGGGTGAATGTGTTTACCGACAGCCAATACGCTTTTGGCGTCGCGCATAGTTTTGGACGATTGTGGAGAGAGAGAGGTTTTATGACGTCGCATGGCACTAAGATTCAGAATGGACAGCTTGTGAATGATCTTTTGGATGCACTTACATTGCCTAAGCAGGTGGCGATTGTCAAATGTAGTGCGCACCGTAAAGTGACGGATGATGTGGGCCGTGGTACTGCGTTTGCGGATGAGACTGCTAAGGAGACTGCCCGGAACCTTAGCACTAGAATGTATGTGACGAGTTCGGTTAGGTGGCCTACAGAGACTGGTATGTGTGAGGATACTATTGAGAGTGTGAAAGCGATACAGAATGAGGCCACTGAGACTGAAAAGACGAAGTGGAAAGAGAGTACGGGAAAGTTGGAAGCGAATGATTGCTGGATTGATTTGTCAGAGCATAAGAGATGGATGTTGCCGGATGCATATGTGCTAGCTGTCGTGACGATGGCACACGGTTTGGCACATATTAGTGCAAAAGGTATCTGCAAGTTGTTGTCCCCTGTGTGGAAGAATGATGGTATCACTAAATGTGCTGAGAGATTGGTTAAGAATTGCATGATATGTATGATGTACAATCCTGGTAAGGGAACCCCTACACCTCCTGGCCATTTTGCTCCACCTTCATGTCCCTTTGAGGTGATTCAGCTTGACTTCATCCATATGGAGCGATGCAATAACCTTAAATACGTTTTAGTTGTGGTTTGCGCATTCTCTAGATGGATTGAAGCCTACCCTCTCAAAGATAACACGGCTCTGTCCACTGCGAAAATCCTACTGAAGGAATACTTTCCTCGGTATGGAATGCCACGGATTGTATGGTCTGATAACGGAAGTGAGTTTGTGGGAAGTGTGATGAAGAGTGTGTGTAAGGGCCTTGGAATTACTCAAAAATTCCATAGCGCCAATCATTCCCAGTCAGCAGGTTTGGTTAAAGGGTATAATGGCACCCTTAAATTAAAATGAGCGAAGATTCAGGCTACGACTGGTCTTTCGTGGCCTGACGCTTTGCCTCTAGCTCTGTTGTCAACAAGAGCGACTGTACACTCCCGAGTAGGGCTCAGCCCCTACGAAATACTGTTCGGCCGTCCTGCGAATGTTTGGGGGGTCCCTAGACCGAGTGTGTTCTTTGATCTTGAGTACCCAATGTTGATCGATTATCTTCATGATCTGACTGCTAAACTGAGGTTAATTCACCAACAGGTCTTTGAAGCACTGCCGACGCAGACGGAGGGTCCAGGCCACCAGCTCCAGCCCGGAGACTGGGTGGTGACTGGTAATTTTGGGAGAAAACGCAATCTTGAACCCCGCTTTACTGGACCCTACCAAGTCCTCCTTGCCACAAGAACTGCTGTTCGTTTGGAAGGCCGAAAAAACTGGGTGCATGCCACCCACACCAAAAAGGTACCTATACCTTTATCAGCGGACTCGTGGGTGAGGAAGGGCATTGCCTCGTCTGAAACAGAAACATTGCAGACCCTCGTACCTTTTAGCGACGCTCAGCCTGTCGGAGAATCCTCAGTGCAACAGAACGACATTGTTGAACATTTGTCACCGCAAAACTCAAGATCCGAACAATTGACTGATCAACAGAACTCTGTTCCCTCATCGGATCCATTGTTTGATGAACAGACACGTCCTGGGAGAAGCCGATACTTTTTGCGGTCCAATACCAAAGACTAATAAAAAGTTTTGCTTTGTCCCTCGACATCTACGTTACCCCATTGCCACGATCAGTCTAAAACACTCGCATAACTGTGATTTTGTAAATATTGAGTTTTTTTCCCACATATGTGTTTTTGCTTCCACAGCTAAGAGACTTTGTATATACTTGTGAATTAGAATACCTTGCATCCGGGTGAACCGTAGGGCCACGCGCGTACTTCCTTCTGGTTAGTAGGTCTTGACACTAGGTCGGAGACCGTCGGTTCCTGGGAACTCCTGGGGGTTGACTACTGCTACACAGAACGAAGTGCGTCAAGAAACGTTGCGGACGGTTTTAGAGGATGGCGTTTTCATAGCTGGTGGATTTGGAAAAAGCTCAGGCACAAAGATTCAAACTGCAACAAATTGCTCATACGAAATTCTTCATGTTTCAGGTGTTCCTTTTGTTTCTAACTGTTTCCTTGTTATTGGCGGGTGGGGTGTATTATATGATACAGTACTTCCTACCTTCTGTCATACCTACCCCTACTTCGGAACCTAAAACTACCTCCACTGTGTCCCCTCATTCCTTTCACATCCTACCCCAACACGAGCAGGTTAGACGTGCGGAATTCAGGAATAATTCATTCATTCAGCTCCTTCATCAGCATCAGTTAGTGGTGAACACTACCAATTGTTGGGTGTGCGGGTTAATGCCACATACCACGGATAAGGGAATTCCGTACCTGGTCCTTTCTTATAGTTCCCAGGGTTCAGCTCGAGCATTGCAAACAATGTTTCGAAGTGCACTAGATTCCTACCCCAATCGAGAGCCACGTCCTCCGCACTTTGGTCCCAGTCCGTACCACAAGCCTTTGGCTATAGCGATCGCTGATTTAGATAGGGATATCTATGAGCCGTCGCTCATCCCAGAGGAAGAGGTGCGAGCCTATAGGGATCTGAGTGAGGTTGAGTATAGTGCGCTCGTGGGTGAAAGACAGCTTAAAAGCTCGTCTCCAATATGGATCGTACCCCACCTTGGTAATTTCTGTCTAAAAGGTCGTGGCCGAAGCCCGAGAGCTCATCTTGGAGAGAGTGCTTGCTCCGAGACGTATGTCTTACCAATGCTCTCTTCTCCTGTGTTTCTGACTGCCAAGGGTACGTACTTCGTCTGTCATGATCGTGCGTATACGTGGTTGCCCTCTGACTTTGCGGGCACATGTTATATTGCAAATTTGTTGCCTCCGACGTTTACCGTTGATGCAGATTATCACAAGACTAGAATTGTGAGGGGCGTGATTAGCGAAGAGGACACTGCCGGTCAAGAGGCAGGAGACTTTTTCAAGGGTTTCTTTCCGTTTTGGGGACCTATGGTCAATAGTAGGAACCTGAGACAGTTGACTCGAGTGGTGGAATCGACTGCTAATATCACTGCCAGTGCCCTTGGTAATATTACAGCAGAACTTCAGGCGGATAGGCTTATGACGCTACAAAACCGTATGGTTTTAGACGTTGTTTTAGCAGATCGAGGTGGAGTATGTAAAGTGATCCATTCGAGCTGCTGTATTTTCATTCCAGATAACGCTCCGACTGTCTATCAAGCCATCTCAAAGTTGCACAAGATCTCCGAGTCCATATACGTGGACGTAGGGGATTGGACACTACTTGGGTGGTTTTGGGGCCTGATGTCGACTTGGGGTTGGAAAATTCTGATGATCATCGGAGTTGTTGTAGCATTCCTGTTCACGTGTTGCCTTTGTGTGCAGTGTGGTCCTGCCTTATGTGGCCTCTGTGCTACAACGTGTATGAGACAGCCGCCTGTTACCAAAGGAACTCTGATGGATAGAGTTATGTTGCAGCAACATCTAGATGGTCTGATGAATATCGAATATGATTCCGACTAGTGCTTGCCTACATGAGGGCAAAAGGAGGGGCTGAGGTTCCGTGACGATCGTAAGTGGTGTTTTCGACTCGCACGAATATGGTCGAGTCTGGTATCTACGAACCGCAAATGACGAGTTTAGTGGGTGTACGCGTTTTCGCTGTGCTAGCCTAAACCGTTCGTCTGTTTCGTGGGTTCTTCTATCTGTACCCACGGGTTCCATCTTAGATACGGCATCCATTTTGTCTCTTGCCCTCAAGTAGCCAGCAAACGGACGTTGTCCGCTTCGCGACCCTGGGATTCCCTTAACTTTTGCGGAAGACACAGTTCCTTTGAAAGTGTCTTTATGATGAGGGAGATGGCACTGTAAGGCAGATGGCCCCGCTCGAGGCTCATCTTGCCATGCCGGTCTATTGTCTTAGTTGTGCATCTCATTAGGCACGTCCCTTTGATCCCTGCAGCTCGTGTTTCCCGATACCACCCCTTTTTACACCCTTTACGATCTCCCCACTGTTTCTGAGTTCCTCTGCACCTGTTTCTGTTCCTTCTTCGATCTGTTTACTGCTGATTGGAATGTACTAATGGTGGGAAGATGGGTTTTTACAGTTGGGAACCACCGAATGTTTCTGTACTTATGTTCCGGGCCCTGAATACATGAAAGCGACCCCTTATGGTCTTTACAATGGGAACCAAGTTGTAAACCTTTGTGTACCATGTCAATGAGAGAAACTTGTATAAAAGGAGCGACCCACAGTAGCAATTCGAATCAGGCTCCGCGAACCTACATGTGATGTACTTCTCGTGACTTCTGTGTTCCCTGCAGTAATAAACCTCGAATCTTTGACGCCGAAGGAAGTGTCCCGTGTCTCTGTCATTTGTACGCCGGAACAGGTTACCCATGAAGGTTTCAGGTGTTGTCCCCTGGCACCGCTGGGTCTTAGAAAAACCCAGTCCTTCATGGTTCACAAGTGCCATCCTCTGGTTCATCACTGCCACCCTCTGGTTCATCACTGCCACCCTCTGGTTCGCCACTGCTACCCTCTGGATCAGTAGTAAATAGACTTCAGAGAGCTCAGAACGCAGCGGCCTGGACCCTCTTTGCACTCCCCAAACATTGCCATGTTTCCCATCTTCTCCTTCGGCTTCATTGGTTACAGGTGAAACAGAGAATCGAATTTAAGACCCTTTGCCTCACCCATAAAATTCTACACGATCAGGGCCCTCCTATACTACAGGATCTCTGCGCACCCTATGTTCCCACCTGAACCCTATTCTCTGCTGATCTCCATCTTGCCCGGACCATCAGAGTCTGTAAGAGCAGAGCGGGTGGCAGCTCCTTCAGGTCCCTCGCCTCGACCCTCTAGAATTCTATCTCTATCGAGGCACGCACCACTCAAAACCACTGGCACTTCCGGAAATGTATCAAGACCTGGCTGTTTGCCTCTACCTTGGGGTCCAATTCTTAGCCACTTTCCCCGTTCTATCCCCCTCTCTGTCTGGTTGTCCGCAAGCACTGGGACAGCCATGCGCTATTTAAGCCCATTTAACATAACATAACATCACTGCCAGCCTCTGGTTCATCACTGCCACCCTCTGGTTGATCACTGCCATACTCTGGTTCATCCCTGCCACCCTCTGGTTCATCACTGCCACCCTCTGGTTCCGCACTACCACCCTCTGGTTCACCAGTGCCACCCTCTGGTTCATCACTGCCACCCTCTGGTTGATCACTGCCACCCTCTGGTTTGCCACTGCCACCCTCTGGATCATCACTTCCCCCCTCTGGTTTATCACAGCACCCTCTGGTTCACCACTACCACCCTCTTGTTCACCACTGTAGATTATGGGGGGAAAGCAAAGCACACCTTCCCAGCCTCAACTGAGATGAATTCATTTGGGGCTGGTTAATGTGTCACTGAATTTGAGCTTCAAGTCAGGCACCTGCTTCCTTAGCAGTAAGTGCTTCCTGTTGCAGTTGAATTTTTTTTACAGGAGCATTGTGCCATACTTGTAACTATTCTCTGACCCTGCTTTGAGGGTCAGTGCAGGGTCAGAGAATAGTTGCAAGAAGGCAACTGAACTCTGGAGGGGCCCCTCAGGAAGCACTACAGGGAATGGTTCCAAATTAGCTTGAAATTTTGCACCTGGTAAGTGCTTTCAGTTTTGCAAAATTCGTTTTACTGCTATTTCGCGAGATTCGCCTGCGCAAATTCATGCTAAATCGAACTCGCAATCCGCGAATTCGTGCAAATTTGTGATGTGTTTTTTTTGAGTGTTGGCGGGTTTTTTTGCATCTTCGCAAGCCGCTTGCAGCGCACCGACCGCGAAGTTACCCATGCGGTCGTACATGGGCGCGACCATCTTGTGCGCGTTGTGTATTTCCGGTTCCGGGCGCTATTGGCAATGTCGCGTTGTGTGCGGCACGCTATTACGAGTTCGCCTGCGTTTTTGCGTGCTTGCGAGGAAAATATCGCGCGAACTTACCCACGCGGTCCTCTATGGGCGCGGCCATCTTGTTTTTCATTCATTGCTATGGTTTTTGGGCACGCTACCTTTCTATTCATCTTACATCTTTGTAATCCTATGTTTTTCTCAACATTTTTTTTGCTTTTTTTTGCTTATTATCTAACTCTACAATTGCCTACATCTATATTATGTGTTTTTTTAACTTTTTGTTACTTTGTTACCTACCTTATTTCTTTCGCTCTCTCTCTTTATTTTTTTTTTATACCTATTCTTCTCTCCTTTTTCTTGTGCCCAGGACCATGGCAAAGGGAGCCGACAAGGGCAAGGGGAAGGGCCCAGCACCCCGTACCTGGCTCCCTTGCGGGCGTTTGAGGGGGGAGCTAGTCCAGGCCAGGGAGATCTTCTCTGCATTGGAGGTGGCCGCCTGGATGGTGTTTGTGCAAGTCCACCTCCCTAAGACCGTAGCAGCAGGTGGGCGGATTCAAGTTCAAGTTCAAAACAACTTTATTTCGAATAATAATAATTCATAAAAAGCACATAGACACAAATACATAGTCAGGGGAATACAATTACATAGAATTGATGACACTATTAAAATTGAACAGTTAAAATATTTACAAATTTTAAAAAGTAAGGGCAGATTTTCAGTAATATCAGAAGATATCGCCAATGGTTGTTTTTGAGCAGCGGGATAATATATTTTTTCCTAGGCAAGGCGGATTGCTTCCGGTTACGGCCTCTGGGAGTGTTGCCAGTTGTGGGAGAAGGTGTGCCGGTGCATGTATAAGGAGTCTGGGGTCCGGCACACCTACCAGCAAGCGACGCACCGGTGGACTGACATCTGGGAACGGGAGCGTGATATGCTCGACCTGCTATGATTGGAGATCCCTGGCCTTGGTAAGTAGCTATTTAATAACTACTTTTTTTTCTTTTGCTCTGTTATATTGCTAATCTATTTCTTTCCTGAAGAATATGAATGCTGATAATTCGATTACATTACAGGTAAATTAATCTTTAAATAGCTTCTGTCATTGCAAGTGCTCGCCTGGTTATTGGCTTACTTGTTTGCAACTTTTTACTCATTTGAGAGCATTATTGGGTAATGATAGAGACAGTACACTCAAGTCTAGTCCTTCTTTGTACTCCTGCCTGCTGCTGCCACTTTGAAGAGATAGTGGTGGATTGATACGTTGAGTATATTATTTATTACTTGTTATAGGACATTTGTTAGTGGTCTGTAATCATGATGACGGACTGTGTCTGTCATGCGACGTCTCGTGCTGCTAAGAGATGGCAGTCGTACTAGAATCTTTTTGTTGTTGGTGTAGTTAGTGAATTACATAACTTTCCTATTAGACGGTCTGCGAATCCTGCAATACTGTACTACTATCCTCCTAGTTGACCAGATCAGATGCAATTGTTGCTAATTTGTTTCCCCGACATAATTTTAAATTGTGTTCAAAGAAAACAAATATTTCCCAAAAAACAATCATCCATGTTGTGTTTCTTTATTTCATGTTCAACAGAAGCTCCCAGGGGCAAGGCCGCGACGGCGATTGAGACTCCGGTGGCAGAAGGTGGACAGGAGCAGTCCTTTGCAGGCTCTTCTGCTGGTCCCAGTAAGTTGTTCTATTGTTATATTATTACTTATACTTCCCTAACTTTTACAGCTCCTATTCATTACAAACTGTTTCCTATTAATTCTATGTTTTACAAAATAGTCTTTGATCTTCTTCTAATGTAGACTAATTTCTACATTCCTATCCTGCCTCTACCACCACTCTCTATACTACTACTATTTATGATTATGAGTCGGTCTGTATAGGTAGCTAAGCTTTCCCAGTCGGCAAACGGTGTGAAATAAAACTCTGATCCAGCAATATCTCTAGGCACTGAGTGCAGTCTTCTGGGTTGCCCTTGCTGTCTATTCCAGTCTTCTTAATGTAAGTGCTTTGACAATTTCCAACAACAAAATGTCATTGTTTACACCAAGTAAAAGGTAGCAGTTGCCTTTTTGATTTGAGAGGAGCACATCCCATACCGCTAGTGTTTCAGGGACTATTCTGCACACAAAGAAGTATGGACAAGAGAAATAGGACAATGTTGATGATAGGTGCAGTTCGACTTTCTACATAGCTCAGTCCGAACAGAAGTTGAACCCCAATCCCCTGACCGACTATCTAGTGGGTCTGACCAATGATTTTACGACCCCGAAGAAAAGAAGAAGACTACCGCCGAGTCCCGGCCTATCTGAGTCACTGAAACATGACTGTCAAGTGCAGTAGTTCAAATCCTTCCGCTCACTCACTCGTGAACAAAAACCACACAGTGTTTGTTAGATTT